>NC_092137.1:51024278-51649278 GCF_043159975.1 Macaca nemestrina
TTTGCTGCTTTCCTTCCGAATTCCCTTCTTACTACTCCCACCTCTAAGTCAAAACCTTTTTCTTCTACCTTCAAACATCTGCATCTATGCTATTTCTTCATTTGTCTATCAAAACCACTTTTCTCTCCAACCACTCTTCCTTTGACCCAATAAACTTTTGTATCAGTAGTTGTTATCCAATGACTATGAATTTAAGTATTTTGTTTCTTTGGGGACAGTGTGTGCATGTAAGAAGAAGCAGTGCAGTATAATAAAGAAGGCAGGTTTGGGAGCCAGGCTCTTGGCTGCATCACTAGGTGGCCTTTTTGTTGCCTCTTTGTGCCTCAATTTCATCATTTGTCAAGTAGTGCCTATCCCAGCACTTATTGTGGGAATTAAGTGAAGTGCTTAGAACAATGCCTGCCACATAGTTGGTAATATATGTGTTAGCTGTTATCCAAATGTATCTTCCATTGAAGTAAAATGTAAATAAAATATATCTTCTACTAAAGGAATTGCACAAATTACCATGAAAAGGTTAAAAAAAAGTATTGAGGTTATCTTTTATTACACCTCTAAAATCATATTACATGAGAACTTTAGGCATATAACTTCTATGAAGAAGCAGAACAGAAAATGGTCAAGTTATTTAAGATACTCACTTATTACATTAAAATATTTTCCAGGCAGGCGTGGTGGCTCAAGCCTGTAATCCCATCATTTTGGGATGCCGAGGTGGGCACTTGAGGCCAGGAGTTCAAGATCCGCCTGGCCAACATGGCAAAACCCTGACTTTACTAAAAAAAAAAATACAAAAATTAGCCAGATGTGATCCCAGCTACTCAGCAGGCTGAGGCATGAGAATTGCTTGAGTCCAGGAGGCAGAGGTTGCAGTGAGCCAAGATCATGCCACTGCACTCCAGCCTAGGTGACAGAGTGAGACTCTGAAAAAAGAAAGAAAGAAAGAAAGAGAGAGAGAGAGAAAAGAGAGAAAAGAAGAAAGAAAAGAAGAAAGAAAAGAAAAGAAAGAAAGGAAGGGAAGGAAGGGAAGGAAGGAAGGAAGGAAGGAAGGAAGGAAGGAAGGAAGGAAGGAAGGAAGGAAGGAAGGAAGGAAGGAGGGAAAAAAATATTTTCCATTGATTACTGATGCTTTTATTTTGAATTAATAGTGTTCAATGTGGTATTGAAAAATCGAAGAAATTAAAAATAAGCTTTAGAAAACACAGAGACAAATATTTACTTTTCAAATTTCCTAAGAGACTGGCTTTGGTGCATTATAATCCCCTGATAGCTGGCATGATCCACTTTGTTGGCTACTTTTACAGGGTCCTTCTACTCTCTTCCTTAGTCCCCAGGCTTTTAATAGTCACGTAGGATATTCTTTTCACTACAGAACATATCTACCTACATTTTGGCTGTTTTTCAAGCTGACTTATTTCCCAGACATATTCATCCTTTAAGTATGCAAAATTGACTTTCATAATATTTCCATTGACAGGCCATACACAAATATGTTTAAATGAAGGAATAATTTATTGTATTGTACTTAAAAATCCACATTCCTTGCTATACATAATCTGAAACCACTGTAAAAGCATATTTTTTTTAAATGTAACAGCAGGCATACATTCTTTCCAATTTGATGTAGGCAGGACCTCAAATAATGTCAAAGTAAAGACGGTCTACCTATGCACTATTGGAGGAAAATATTCACTGTGTATCAGCTTGAGTTGGAGAAATTACAGTTAAGAAATGTTTTGTAACTGATGATGGCTTCTGCATTTGTAAATCAATGATTCATAATGTATACATGTAAACCTGTATTTCATTATTTTGGTAGTAAACCCCATTACAACATATAGTTTAATCCTATTATTCAATATAAAATGGCAATGCATTTTTATGATACATTTGTTGTATTGTTATTTTACTCAAGATTTGTTCAAATGTTTTACTTTTTTTGTAAGTTAAGCCTTCTATGCTTAAGGACTATATAGCTAGAAGCAGCACAGATAAACCCTAAAAATTACAGTTCTAAGACTTAGTTGAATATCTTCCAGTAATTTCTCTTAGCGATATTTTGACAGTGACCAAGCTACGTAAATATATATTTTAAAAAATTTAGTATATCAATGTGTCTATTCATGATAGGTTGTTTTTTCTCCTTGTAACTAAAAATTTGATGGTTTCTTGTCCACCCTGTCTCTCTCTCTCTCTTATTAAGCTACATCGGACTAGTCCTGCCTAAAGTTTTATATTGTTTCTATTCTACCTATATTCAAAAATACATAATTTGAAACTTGAATATAACCTCTTTTGTATTTCTGTCTAATTGTTGGTAAGCATTATTCTGGTTGTTAGTCCCTTGAAGGTAGGTACTCTGTCTCACATTCCTAATTTATCTGACAACATATTTAGTTCAACATAAATAATATGGTTAGCATTCAAAGTATAATTTGTGATTAATTTATTTTGCTTTATAAGAGGAATTCTGGGGATGGCATACATGCCAATCATCCTGGAAATATATATTAAACTACAGTGCTCTAGAGTGTTCTAGAAAAGCCAATGGATTAAACATCAAAACCCCTAGAGTCTTTGAATCAGATTAAAATATTCTATTACTTCTCTTTGTTGTTTTTTTTTAATCTATCTTTGTCTCCTATTATAAGAAATAAGATATAAAGATATAAAAAACTTTTCCTACCTCTGCCTCTGCCTTGAAGAAATTTGAACTATAACCTTCATAATCATGACCAGGGACAAGTTAATGACAGATTCCAGCTTTGGTATGGCTAAAGTAGGCCACTCAAGGGATCAACTAACTAATGTCAAGGACAGTAGGGTTCTTACCCCATTCATGAGCTTCAAGCATTCTATCTTACCCCTAAAAGAGATTAGAACTCTTTTTTTACAATTTCGTTTTATAATGAAAACCAGCATTTAACCTATATTTCTGAATCACTGGACCTAATAAATTTATATCAATTTATTCCAACTGCTATGAATACTAAAAGCGCATAAATGGATGATGGTAGCCCACGAGGTAGGCCTTGTAACAGTGTTTCCCCAGCAGAGGGGTAAGCACAAATAATTCCTCCAGAGAATCAATTTGCAAAGGGAGCTCTTCAAGGTTCTGAACTCCTTTCCTTGCTCTGCTGTACTTACTAGATCTGACCTAACAATGATTCTGCTTATCTTGGCATTGTATCACTACCCTTATCAATTCTTGAAATTAAGAAACTAACATAATTTATTTTGAGTTACCAGTGTAACAGAAACTAATTTTCTTTATGGGATTCAGTTTGAGGCAATAGGTTCTGTATAAAAATATTTATCATAGATACAATTGTAACCTGTTTTCTAGACAAAAAAATATTAAAGATAACCTAATGAATATGCCAAACTTAACAGGTTTGTATTTTTGCTTTATATAAAATGTCATTAAATTTAAATATAATTCCCATATAAATATAATTCCCATATAAACATATTTTATTCATTCCCAATAAAGTCCACATCTCTGAATGTTAACCCTTATTGTGTCTTAAAAGTGCATTTGTAAAATGCAGGCACTTTTATAACTATGAATGAGGCTGCTAAGGTAGTGTTTAGGATTCTCCATGTCAGTTAGTGAATGTAAGAACTACAGTGTTAAAACTATTATAAACAGTTTCTGGGGCAATTATAGACCGAGTCCATCCAGAATGACGGTAGCCGCTTTGACATCATGTTATGGATAAAGAAGCAATGAAAAATAAACCAAATAACTACAATATATCATATTCTGAACTTTCATAAGGCATGTTTTATGGAAGACTTTTTAGTTTTCTCCAAAGGCTAATATATTTCAATATTTTGAATACATCATTGTTAATTTTGAGTTGGCAGAGGTAAATTAACCAACTACAGTTATGTTTTGGGATTAAGATATATAGCTTTTAATAAAGTTACTGAAATGCAAATAAATAAAGAGAAATTAACGTAAGTTAAAAGTGATTGTACATAGTATAAAGATAGCAAACGCAAATGTCCAAAAGGACAAGGGAGAAAATGTCAATAAGTAAGTGTTTGTGTTCAAGGAAACCCAAAACTAGAGCAATTGAGGGCCCACACAATCTAAGCATAGTGTTTTCTGAATCTTGATGCATCAATAAAATGCTCAGCCTCCGATAATTTTATTTTATGAAATAAACCAGTATACAACCTATATTTCAAGATCACTGGACTTAACACTTTCATTACAATTTACTCAGATAACTAAAATATTTAGTTGCTGAGATCACCCTACTGCCTCACTTTCAACACATTGATTAAAGATCTTAGAATCATAAAAAGCTTTATGGACTTTCTAAACAATTAAGCAAGAAATTATAATTCTGCCAGTCATCCCAGGTGAATCATACTGTCCTGACTCATAAAATTTCCTAATGAACATATTGACAACTTTTAGGAAAAAAACTTTCTAACAGTCTGCTTGAGAAAATTCATAATGTCTCTAGCCTGGTCACACAGCTTAAGTAGTTTCAGTAGAAAATATTCATGGGATTTATAGAAAGTCAATCTACAGTGTTTACAGATTGAGAAGCAGATAATCAGGGGCCTCTTCATCAAAAATAATGAGGATTTACTTGGTGTATTAATAATCAGAGACTCTACAAAGTTGTTAGTATGAACTAGGTCTAGCCTTGAGGACTTAGTAAAAGTCCTCAAAGGAAACTGAAGCATAAGCAGAGTAACTTCTCTCTGAAGAATAAATCAGGATACTTCCTGATGTCTATCTAAGGTCCCTCAAAGCCATAAGACCAAACATTTTTATATTATTTCTGTCCCAAATCCTCTGGCTAAGGAATTAATGTCATCCTTTACAGATTCAGCATCATATGAATGGAGAAGAGCGAGGTAGGTGCTTTCCTAGAGAGAAAAAATAATCAAACACAATTCACACTTTATTCCAAAAATTAAGTGTTAAAATGTCAAATGCTTTTGTCTTTAATTTGAATGTCTTTCCCTTCATAATTATGTAGAGCAGAGGTTTAGTATTTTTGAGGCTATTAAAATTCCTTAGATAAAACTTGATTTTTTTCTATACCGTCACGCTCCAGAAAACATAAGAAGAATGTTAATTCTCACCTAAAAGAACCCAACTACTTCTGTGGATAATCAGTTTAAACATCCATGGGTCAGACGAGGGGATGACAGTTTATTGTGATAAACACATGTCTAAGAGAACTAGATCAAGGTCACTGACATGTTTAATAGTAATTGCTAAACAACTGTCAGATGGCAATGGTTTGAGTTCACCACCTCTCATGAGTTGAATCCAAATTGCTCTCTGAAGGAGAAATAATCTACTAAATTCTGTTCTTTCAATGATGAAAACAGGCATACCTGTCAATTTTCTATATAAGAAAATACTGTTGTGTTTATTCACTCGAATGGGTTTGCAGTAGTTTCAATTTCTTCACTGAACCTACTAGTATATGCCTCTTCAATATATTCACGTTCAAATAAATAAGAGTAACATTCTCATTGAGAGAGGGATATATACCTCAGATAAATTCATTACTCCCTCTTTCTCTCTGTGGTTGATAAATTTAGTTTCAAAACATTATAAAGCAATCTTTTGAAATCAACTGTTGGCTTGAGTACAAAGAACATGAGGTCCAACTAATTCCAAGCATTTTTTTAAATATCGTAAACATGTTGCTTTGGTTGTTACTCTCAGCCACTAACAAACATTGGATCATTTAATTCCTTCAAAAGTATATGAAGGACTGGCTTCATACCTTTCAAAATCTGTTTCATATATACATACACAGAGAGGAATATAGAGAAGTTTCTGACTAAAATAATAATATTTTGAAGTTCTCTGAAACTTGAGAGGGAACCAGAGAATGTTTATTACTGAGCTTTAGTGTCTTTTAAACAGCCAACACCTGATACTTAAAAAACGTTAATCTCTCCAATAAACATTTTACTCCCAGAAATTCATCTTATAACATAAACAAGCCTAAGAAGTAGCATTATTAGGAGAAATTTCTGGCTGAGTTCCACACATATATTCAATTTCCTGAACACTCTCTAAAAGCAATTTTACCTTACTTGACACAACACAGAAATTAATCAGCATAATAAATAAGCTAAAACTTCAATAAAAGTGTTTGCATCTTGGCTGGGCATGTGGCTCATGCCTGTAATCCCAGCACTTTGGGAGGACTAGGCAGATGGATCAAGAGGTCAGGAGATGGAGACCATCCTGGCCAACATGGTGAAACCCTGTCTCTACCAAAATACAAAAAAGTTAGCCAGACGTGGTGGTGCACGCCTATAGTCCCAGGTACTCAGGAGGCTGAGGCAGGGGAATCACTTGAACTCGAGAGGCAGTGATTGCAGTGAGCTCAGATCATGCCACTGCACTCCAGCCTGGCGAAAAAGTGAGACTCCATCTCAAAAAAAAAAAAAAAAAAAAAAAAAAGAAAGAAAGAAAAAAAAAAGGTTCGTATCTTAATTTGAAAACATTCATAAACAAAGGTGTACCTTGGTAAGGGGGCTACATAACCTAAAAGAATTATAGGTGGAAGAGTTTTACGTATATAATGATCACATTTTACAAGTTATAGTTGACCTGCAGATAAATAAAGTATGGTATTTTTGCCTTCATTCCTTAAATATAATATATATCCTTTCTCTCAATGACCTGCTAATCCAACACTGATGACTCCTTGAAACATCCCTGTGACTTAAAGTTTACAATTTCTAAGAACTTTTCCTAACTCACCATCTCTCAGTTATTCATACACTTAAATGTTCTTTTATCCTATCTAAATCATACAAGTATTGTCTGCAAGTAAGATAGGCAAACATCTCTTCTAGACCACTGGAACACATGGCCATTTTCTAGATATGCAATAAATGATGTCACAGATGAAGAATCAAGATACAGACTTCTCTGTACCACTGAAAATGTTCATGTCACATTTTTATCACAACTTAGGTTGGTGGGGTTTTGTTTTTGTTTTTCCTACTTATGAAAATAGTGCCAAAGATCTTCAGTTGGCACTCCAAAGCACAGACAATTGCAACCAGTGTTCTAGAGTTACTTCTGAATATTCTCCTAGACAAGTAGCAGGAGCACTGACATGCTTTCATAAGAGAATAAAACGCATACAAAGATTTATTATGTGGTTTCATAAATTTAAAGCAATTGTAGTGCCTTGAATGTCTTTGTATAAACTTTTATATGACTCTAATAGAAGAAAAAAATCTGATAGAGACTTTCAGAAGGTCAAATATGAAAGACAATCATGTCTAATGAATAAACTGATTTCTGCTGGAGTAAACAGCAGGTCACAATTTCAAAAAGAATCTGTATTATTTTTTGACAGTGCATCTAAAGTACAAATGTGGCTCCATATTATGTGAGATTTTGGTACAATATTTAAAATTCTGAAATCATTAAGCAATTTCAACCTATACAGAAGTATGACAACTTGTAATTATCTAGACTATATGGCTAACTCTTTTAATTTTATAAAGATGTTGAGTCTTACCTCTGCATGTGTGCATTGAGAATCCAGATTAAATAATAATAATTGTACTTTTCAAAAAACTTGGTTAGATATTTTTATTTAAACTTTTGATTTTGTGCAGTATATATTTAAATTATATTGCTTAATGAATCCATCTGAAAACAGTGAATAGGAGAACATATAAACATAGCACAATGACTTACATCTAGCAACATGTGCTTGCCAAGACAATTGGGAATTAAATATTTAAGTACATGGATATAATATCTTTGTGGTTACATATGTGATTCCAAATCAGACCAAACTAATTCCTTAGGAAAGCCAAGAGATAGAGAAGCCATAGCATTAGAGTGACACCCAGAATTATAGAAGACAAGCATTACACAAACGCAGAGAAAAGTTGAGATTTTGGTTTTAAGAAACTTTCCTCTTTGTAAGTCAGTGTCTCAGTAAACAGGAACTATGTATTCATTACAAACCTACTGATACATGTGTATGTGTGTGCATTTATGTGTGTGTGTATATATGATTATAACTCAATTTAATTTGGGTAGATAAATAGGTATTATATGGATACACATATACTTTCATTTGGCTATATATATATATATGTAAAATATACATATAATATGTAAAATTTCATCTGGCTATTATATTAACACACCATAAGTAATAAGTGTGTGTGTGTGTGCGCGCGTGCGTGTGAGAGAGAGAAATTTAGCTACAAACTGTGAGGGGGAAAGAAAAAGCGAAAAAAAAAAGGAAAAGTTAAACCTCAGAAGAGAATACATTGATAAAGTATTAGTGAGTTTCTTCAAATCTTGAAAAAAATGTGTTTTAAATTTTTGTTTGTTACTTTTATAATCCCAAAGTTGTGGCAATAACATATAGTGGTTTCAAACTGAAAAATAAAAAGACAATCACCTGAGCTCAGATGCTGGAGATCAGTTTGGGAAACACAGTGTGACCTCATCTTTACAAAAATATATTGTAAAAAATTAGCCATTGGTGGCTGTGCATGCCTATAGTCCCAGCTACATGGGAGGCTGAGTCACGAGAATGGCTTGAGCCCTGCGGGGACTGAAGGTGGAGTGAGCTATGACTACCTCATTGCAACTCAAGCCAGGGTGACAGCAACACCCTGTCTCAAAAAAAATAAATAAATAAAATATATTAATGGCTTAAATATGCATAATCTCATGTTTGTTAAATTATGCATAGCCATGAATTTACTATCAATAAATATTTTTACCATTTTCTTTTTTGTTGTCTTTCGGATCTCCATCAAAATAAACACAAGTAAATGAATTTTTTTATCTTTACTTTTGCACTATCTTCCCTTGTTTATCACTTTATATTTTCAATCAGTTTCTAGCTTCCTTTGGTTTTATTAGTAATGCATTACATTTGCATAGCATTATGTATTATATCAAACCATATAAAAGTGCCTTTCATAAGTAAAAAATCGTTGATTATTAGCAATTTCATATGGCTTAAACTTAACTCTTCTCAAAGTGCATTTTTATGAATTCTCTCATTTGATCAACAACCTTGTTATAAGATTAATACTCAGGTTACACAAAATAAAATAAGGTTTTAAAGAGTTATTACTAAGTCTGAATCAGCTAGATACATTAAAGTACTGGTGCTTTGATTGTAGATTAAAGATGTGAACATGCATATACAAAGGCATTGTCCTGAAATTGGTTTTAATTAAAAGCTCAAAATCCACATTTCCATCTTCCTGCCACAACCTCTTACCCCACCAAAAAGTTATCATGATGATTAACATGGGCCTTTCTTCACTGAACTAGTAATTATTCTTTTCAATGCTTCTTTTATTATTATGGCTTTAACAATACATCTTCTGATCTTACTAATATATTTTTTATTAAGAAGCTCAGTTGGTTCTACCAAGATTAAAGAGGAGATCATAGCCAAGTTTCTTTAAAAAATGAAGACTGCTTATTTTTAGCAAGAGGAGAAAAAAATGAGGACAAAAATGTTGTGGAAATTTAATTTGTGTCATTTGTCCACAGTAGTGTAAGTATGGCAACTGTATGCAAAATGCAGCAGCCATGCATTTCATCAGTGATAATATATGACGAGACTTTCTACTTTCTCTCTGTTTTATTATTATTATTATTATTTTATTTTATTTTTTATTTTTTGGTAGAGGCAGAACCTCCCAGGGTTGCTCAGGCTGTTCTTGAACTCCTGGCCTCAAGGAATCCTCCTGCCTTGTCCTCCCAAAGTGCTGGGATTACAGATGTGAGCTGCCATACCTGCCTCTCTTCTCAATTTTTTAATCAAAATAAATTATAAAATGTTGTTTATAACTAAGTTTGAAAAATATCTAGTCCTTCACCCCTTACCCCTTTCTCATTCCCCAAACCCTGGGAATCTACTGTAAAATGAATTCGTAAACCAAGAGTCATTGCTTTTGTATTCTACTACTTACATTTTACATGGAAAACACAGAAAGAAGTTGGGTAGTATCTCCTGGAAGAACAAAAGAGAAGAACCCTGGGGAATAATTTCTGGGACTATACTATACCACATGAAATCTGGAAAACTCCTTTATTCTCATCTGCCTTTTTTCCGTTCTAAATCAACACACTAATTGGATAAAATTCTGCCCAGTTAACTTATACTTCCTGCAAATATTACTTCAAGGATCTCACTTAAAAATGTAAAATAATTAAGTCCCTCCACAAAAAGAAATAATTTAAAAATATACGAAGGTATTTGATACATTTTATTCTTATTTTCTCAAAATTATTGTATTTTGAGCAGAATTATTATATTGAAATTCTGTATTTTCCTTACTTAGCATTGCACTGGGAATAAGTTAGACACCATCTGTTTGATTCAATTGTTTACCTCAAAGGGAAAGTAAGTTCTAGAAAACAACTCTTAAAAAACTGTGTAGATGTACTTTCTGATTCTACGACACAGAATAAGGAGCTATATAGAGAAGAATTCTTAGAACTATATCACAGAATCAGAATATGTGTAAGGCAGAATTCTTAGAATTATGCTGCAATCAGATGAACTGACATACTCTTTTTTTTTCTTTTTGCCTCTTCGCTTTACAATCAAGTTAAAGCTATTTACCTGGACTGTGTTTGTGCTATTCCTACTTCATCTTTATTGAGTAATTCTGCTTCTTCTCATGACAACAAAATAACATTTTGAAACTTTCTCATTTAAAGCAGGTGCACTCTGAGTGATTATATGTGTCATGTACACAAGTCAAGACAGACACCGATCTCCAGTGTAGAGGTGCACCAGACAGTGTGACAAGGGATGCAGTGGTAATTATAAAAGATCTGTTGACATTATATCCTTTCTAAATCCCATTACAATGATGCATTTTAAACTTACTATTTGATCAGGATGAAGAGAGTGAGATAATTAAAATCTTTAGAGTACCTATACTTGATATACTGAAACAGAGTAACAATATGTGAGAATTATATTTGAAGCATTAGGTCATCTCTGTCTTATAAATATCTTTGCTATTTAAGAAACTATGGCATTTTTCTGATTTCTATTTCTATTTAAAATATTAAAATGCTTATACCCAGATTTCCATTTCAGAAGAGGTATTGTAAAATGATTTAAAACTTTGTGGTCCCTTAATAAATTATATATAAAAAGCATGGATTGAAGTGGTCAGGGCTGTTTAAAAAACAGTAATATTTGTGTATATGTATGTGTGTGTATTTTAAGAGAGTGAATATCCATGAATCATGTCCTCATAAACTGGCCTAACTAGTCTTCGATAGCATTATTTTCATGTTATTTTATCTACAGAATTAATAGTTTTGCATAGAATCATGGAATTTTCTATATACAAGAATCTTCAGTGCCCTTCCTCCTACAAGTTAAATAATGCATAAACGTATCCTGAAAAACGCTAGAATATATCTCTTCAGAGAAACCACGTAAATAAATTAACTCGTATTCTTAGAAAACAGCCTTACTGCTGGGTGCGGTCGCTCACACGGGTAATCCCAGCACCCTGGGAGGCCGAGATGGGAGGATCACGAGGTCAGGAGATCGAGACCATCCTGGCAAACATGGTGAAACCACGTCTCTACTAAACACACAAAAAATTAGCCAGGCATGGTGGCGGACGCCTGTAGTCCCAGCTACACGGGAGGCTGAGACAGGAGAATGGCTTGAATCCATGAGGCAGAGCTTGCAGTAAGCCGAGATTGCGCCACCGCACTCCAGCCTGGGCGATAGAGCCAGACTCCTCTCTCAAAAAAAAAAAAAAAACAAAAAAAAAAAAACAAAAAACAGCCTTGCTGTGTCTGTGTGTTCTCTTTCACCACACCTGGACAGATCCCATCTCATAAACAAACATCCAATAAGATCTTAATGCAACCAAAACACTTGAATATCAATATTATTATTTTATTATTATTATTTTATTATTCTTTTTAATTGCATTAGCTTAAAATATTGTATATTTTTGTTTTCTAAGAACCAGAGCCCTATGGCTTTCTCTTAATGTTAAACTGTTTATAATGATGAGTCAAAGTCATATTAGAAAATATTAGAAGTCACATGGCCATTATCTAGTATGTCCCATTGATGAATGCTTTGGGAGGGTGATGTTAAATCTTCTTATATTTAATTTAGGAATCTCATTAGATACCATGGCACAGTCTATACACTTCAGTGTCTCCTGGGTGGCAGACCTCACAGAATGAAGCCAGGAGCCTTATGCTGAGAGAATAGGAATGTTCAATGGGTTCTTCCTTCATCATGAAAAAAAGCAACCAGAAAACAAATAGCTTACAGCAATCTTAAAGCTATCTTGTGTGCTTGTCTCAGTAAAAAACTAAACGCAAGGAGGAAAAAACAAACTTGACATGGTTAAAAAGAAGAGGCTGCTCATCTGGATTTATCTTGTGTTATGCTTTTTAAATTAAAAATCCTTCAAAGCTTTCTGATTGTTTGGTTCATGAGGTAGAGGGCCTGTGTCTTCAAAGACAGAAGAGACAAGATCTGCTAAAAGAGACAGCCTCTCGTGATGATGTACTTACTGCCACTCAGACCAGAAAAGATTCTGGCCCTAATGCAGTTAATCACTTGGGCCATGAGTTGGTCATTGCTGTGTCCTATGGAGAGCCTGAACAAGGAGAACTTTTGTTGAGTCACTCAACTATGGAATTTCTGCTTTAAAGGCAACAAAGTCCTTTCTTCCAAGATATTAAAACATAGACTAACCAGGAAGGATTTATATATTTTAAGATAAAAATAACATGGATTTTTGGCCGGGCGCGGTGGCTCAAGCCTGTAATCCCAGCACTTTGGGAGGCCGAGACGGGCGGATCATGAGGTCAGGAGATCGAGACCATCCTGGATAACCCAGTGAAACCCCGTCTCTACTAAAAAATACAAAAAAAAAATTAGCCGGGCGAGGTGGCGGGCGCCTGTAGTCCCAGCTACGCGGGAGGCTGAGGCAGGAGAATGGCGTGAACCCGGGAGGCGGAGCTTGCAGTGAGCTGAGATCCGGCCACTGTACTCCAGCCTGGGCGACAGAGCCAGACTCCGTCTCAAAAAAAAAAAAAAAATTAACATGGATTTTTTTAACACTATTACTAAATTACTTCTAAAGTCTTTGAGTTTAAAACTATTAGGAGGCCTCTCAGGCTGTATAAATTACACAGGGCTCTCAGAGATCATAAATTGTCTAAAGAAAAAGGGTCATGAGGAAGGCACCATCTCTCCCCATGTTTTCATGACTGAATTTCCATAATGTAGTGAATTTGGTTTTTACCAATGAGAGAAGGTGTGTGGGGGAAGGAACAAGAAAGCTATCTTAAAAAGAGATACAAAAAAGTAAATATTTTCCCAGTTAGAATCTTAGTGACTTTGAGGGGATCAAAAGAACCTACTATGAATAATTATACATCAATAACTTGGATAATCCAGAAAAAGCAGATAAATTCCTAGAAACATACAACCTATCAACTGAATCATGAATATAATATCTGAACAGATCATTAACTATTAAGGAGATTAAATCAGTAATTAAAAGCCTCCCAAAAAAGAAAAACCCAGATGAGATGGTTGCACTGGAGAATTACACCAAACATTTACAGAAAAAATAATGCTAATTCTTCTCAGAATTTTCTAAGAAATAGAAGAGAAGAGAACATTTCCGTACTCATTTTATGAGGCCAGCATTATGGTGGTAGTGATACTAACATGAGACAAGGACTACAAGAAAACTACAGGCCAATATCCCTAGTGAACACAGATGCAAAACTTCAGAACAAAATACTAACAAACCAAATTCAACAGCACATTAAAAGTATCATACATCATGACCAAGAGGGATCTATTCCTGGGTTGCAGTGATGGTTCGACATACAAAAACAAATCAATGTGATATACCATATTAGTAGAGTGAAGAGTAAGTAATCTTCTCAATAGATGCAGCGGAGAAAAAAGTATTTTACTAAATTCAACACCCGTTCATGATAAAAACGCTCAACAAACTAGGAATGGAAAAATTACTTCAACATAATAAAGGCCACATGTGAAAAACTCAGAGCTCACAACATACTCAAAGGTGAAAAACTAAGAGCTCTTCCCAGATGATCAGGAACAAGGCATTAATGACCACTCTTGCCACTTCTATTCAAGATAGTATTGGAAGCCCCAGCTAGAGCAATGAAGTAAGAAAAATAAATAAAAAGCATCAAAGCCAGCAAAAAGTAGAAAAAAAAAAATATCTGTTTGCAGATGGCATGGCGTGATTTTATATGTAGAAAACCCTAAAGACTCCATAGCAAAAAAAAAAAAAAAGTTAGAATAAGCAAAAAGTTGTAGGATACAAAGTTAACATACAAAAACAATTGTGCTTCCAGACATAATAAAAAAATAAAAAATAAAGTAATGTTATTTATAATATCAACAAAAAGAATAAATACTTAGTAATAACCTTACCCAAGGAGGTGAAAGATTTATATACTGAAAACTTACATGCTGATTAAATAAGATCCAGATAAACAGAAAGTCATCCGGTGTTTCTGAATTGGAATGCTTAATATTAAGATGTCCAAACTATCTAAAGCAATCAACAGATTCAATGCAATCCTTATCAAACTATTAATATCATTTTTTTCAGGAATAGAAAAAAAATCCTGGACCTGAATAGCCAGAACAGTTGAAATACCTTGTGTGCGTGTGTGTGTGTGTGTCTCTCTCTCTCTGTCTCTCTGTGTGTGTGTGTGTGTGTGTGTGTGTGTGTGTGTGTGATAGAGAGAGAGAGAGAGAGAGAGAGAGACTGGGTCTCACTCTGTCACTCACACTGGAGTGCAGTGGCAGGATCACAGCTCATTACAGCTTCGAACTCCTGGGCTCAAAGGATTCTCCCACCTCAGACTCCACAGTAGCTGAGAAAACGAGAAAACAGGTACACACCACTATGTCCAGTTAATTTTTAAAATTTTTTGTAGAGAGCAGGTTTTGCTTCATTGCCAAGGCTAGTCTCGGATTCCTGAGCTTAAGCAATCCTCCCACCTTGGCCTCCCAATGCACTGACACTATAGACGTGAGCCATCAAACCCGGCCAGACAAAATATCTTAAGAGAGAAGAGAAAAGCTAGAGGTCAAGCCCTTTCTGATTTCAAAACCTATTACAAGTCTACAGTAATCAACATAGTAAAGTACTGACTTAAATACAGAAATTCAGATCAACGGAACAGAATAAGGAGCCCAGAAATAAAGCAAGGCACAAACAGTCAAATGATTTTCAAGAAGGGTACCTAAAGGACAACAATCATACTATTAACAAGAGTCCTGCACACTTAGCAATTTGTTAAGAGGATAAATTACACTTTTTTTTTTAATCCCAATCAAAGGAAAGAAGAAAGAACCTTAGTGATTTTTAGGGCAGTGATTATTTCCTTGAATTATTTCCATAGTCACCCTATCATTAAAAAAAGAAAAATCCTTGGTTGTTCATTCAACCATAGAGAAGTGGTTATAAATCCCAACATATTGGTACTTCACTGTTAACACTGACTTGAGCAGACATCACCATGATAATTCCTGTGTTTGCCATTTGCATTGTATCACCCTGACTTGCCCTGGTATGCACCAGCACCACTCTGTTTACTTGTTAATACACACATTTTTCACTGCACATGTTGGTTACAGGTCACTTTTCCTTAAATTTAATTGCAACACTTAAGCAAGGACTAACCAAGACTCATTTTTTAAATAAATATCTTTAAGAATCCATAGTTGATACTCTTTTAGCCCTGGGAATGGGGATATGGAAAAAAAAAAAAAAAAAGTCACAAAGTGGTCCAGAAAATTGCTCTGGCCTATCCTGATTTCTCTCCTGTATTAATACTATTGAACTTACTATCCATTCTATTGAATTTTAGTGCAGAATTGCTTTCTGACAAGTGTCTATCTTTATTCTCTTTCCCCATTAAATTATTTCACTGTTACTTTACTTTTTAACACGATTTCCTGCACAGGTGTTGTGTGTCCATAATCTCATTGTTTGAGTGATTTGAACTAATTTAACTCACATGACCGACAGTTCAGCGGAGGGTGGCCTTTTGACAGGGTGGAGAAGGACCTTGACCATAATGTTGCTCAGCTGTACTGCTATGGACCTCATCTAAGACCACAAACACTTTTTCAACGATTTATTTAACTTCTTAAACAGATGATATATTCACAAAGCTCAAAAATTAAAAAGCACAAAAAGATGTGTGCTTCAATGTTTCCAACCTGTTCTTGTTTGCCATCTATCTGCCTTTCATCCTCGCTCCACCCTCCATCCAGGTGACCCTGGGATGTAGACAGCAATATCTAAAGTTTCCAAGATGCTTCTAAAGCAGAACATTGTTGTTTTCAGTTGTAAACAAGGAGGAGCCTGGTGTGGTTTCAGGTTCCAGTTTCCAGTTTCCAGATGTCGCCTCTCTGTCAGGGATCAAAACCACTTGCGGTGCCAATTTCACTTGTCAAGCAATCAAACACTAAATAAACAAACCAAATGGATACTGAACACCCATGAGGTCTATGTTTGTGTTATAGATGATGGAGAGGATAGGGATAAACAAGTAAATTATTAATCTTGAAACAGATATGTGGAAAATCACCATATCTACATTAAATTGTCAATAAAACCGTTATTTTCTCATTAAGCAGGTATGAGATTTCCATATATGCATTCACCACCATCAACATATTTATTTAGGACTTGGCAGAAGTTTAGGTGTCATCAATGACAATCCACTCATTTAACTAATGAGAAAACTGAAGTTCAGAGATGCATCAGGGTTTATAATTAAGAATACGAAGAGTCTGGATCCAGCCAGACTTGGTTTAATCCAAGCTTGTCCAACCCACGACCCACAGGCCCCATGCAGCCCAGGATGGTTTTGAATGCAGCCCAACACAAATTCTTAAACTTTCTTAAAACCTTATAGATTTTTTTTGCAATAATTTTTAAGCTTATCAGCTATCATTAGTGTATTTTCTGTGTGGCCCAAGACAATTCTTCTTCTTCCAATGTGGCCAAGGGAAACCAAAAGATTGGACACCCCTGGCTTAATCCTACCACTTAGCAGCTGTATGACATTAGACAAACTACATAACTCCTATGTGCTTAAATCTTCCCATCTGTAAAATGGAAATAAGAATATATCTTTCATAAGATTATAGTGATTAAGTGAGTTAACATATGTAAATAGCTAAGAAGGATGCTTGACATAGAATAAGCACTATAGAAGTGCAAGCTGTTATAGGTTAAGTATCTTGTGAAAGATGAGAACAGCTGGGAGAGTCTAGAGAGGGTTATATGCTGATAAAATGATGTACTGAATTATCCATTACAAAGCATTAGAGGAAAATAAAATTCATAATAAGGTAATGTGCACATTGCACACGTGAAAAAAGAATTTAAAAAGGCTGAAGTAGAAGAAGCAAATTGCATGGAGTTAGCTCATAAACAAGGAAATAAAATCAATAAGGTGGGCAAATAAGTAGGCTCTCATAAGCATCACTGGGCCAGGACAAAGGTTCTCAGAGACAGACTCCAAATCTACTCAGTTCTGGAAATGCTTCCTTTAGTGTTTTGTTTTGTTTTGTTTTGTTTTTGTTTTGCTTTTTGTTTTGCTTTTTGTTTTTTTATTTTATTTTTTACATTTTCTGAGGGAAAGTAGGGAAAATAGTGAATGAAAAGGACATATACTCACAAGTAAGCACTAAATGTTTGGATAGGAAAACATTTTAAACACTGACTTTGAATCAGGTTTAAGTAAATTTTGGTCTGCATTGTATTTAAGTGATAGGCTAATTACCACCTATGATTTCAGAACTTTTACCAAGTAAGAAAATAAAAAGAATTAGCTATTGCACATCTTTTTCTATGTGAGTGCTAACATAAATTTTTAAAATATGAAACAAAGTGAAAGATTAGTATAATTTTGCTTTTTATTTTAAAATAAATATAGCTTTCTATTTAAATTGTCTTCAGACACATTTCTCTCAATATCTAAAACAATTACTAAACAAGATACATTTCAAAGAATTCATACTTATATTAAAGAGAAAATGGATAGTAACGTTCACAAGTACCACTGATTCACAATTTCCAATTAGTTCTATTTAAGTGATTGAACAACAAATAAGTCTTAAAAATAAATATTTTTCTGTAGAAAATACACAAATATATTCCACTCTTGATAGATCTCCCCTTTGCATAATATAAACCACTCACGGGATGCAGTTAGCCTACAGACCCTTTAATGACCTTACAGCCTAATCTAATCAAGCTTAGATTACAACAGAAAGTAAAGAACACACTCCTATTTGATTAAAACGTGAATGCTGAGAAAAAGAGAAGAGGGAATAATGTGCCTTGTAAATTTATGATAAGATAATTAGCAACCTTGCTAATGTAGTTCTTCAAATATTAAATCCTCATTTTCATTCTTCTTCCCTACCAAATTTAATATACTATGAGAACTCCTTAGCTTAATTATGAAAATAATAATAATAGAGTTAAGGGTCTGTCAATCCAGCTTAAGCCCCTACCTAGAATTTAGAACCTGGCATTCTAATTAAACTGCAAATACTTTATTTACAAAGTTATTGTTTATACATTGTAATGAATTAATCTGATTCAATCTCTGACTGATTATGGGCTACCGAGCATATTTTCAGAGCGATGAGAGGGGCATACAATTGCATTTCCAACATTCAGTCACTCAGAATAATTAAAGAAAGTAACTATAGAAGTCAATAATCAATGTGCACTTGCACCCTGGTGACCTGGGCACCATTATGATTCCAGGAACCTCTCTGGGTTGACATTTTAATTATTTGCATATTAAGATCTCTGCAGGCAGGCAATACCTCAAAAGATATGCCAAAACGGCTCCTTCAAATATTATTAAGTGCAACATTGCCAAATATATTTTAGTTGCCAAACCATTTTGAAAACTAAAGAGACTATTTAAAGTCTGTCACAAAACTGTTACAGTGAGAAGACTGAGGTAACTACCTGTGACCCTAGGCCATCATTGCAGACCTGGGGGTGCTGAATATTTGAAAAAGTGAATCAAAATATTTTTTTTCTGGGAAAAATAATAAAAAGTAACAATACCTACCATCATACAACTACGATAAAATAAACGCTTTACAAATAAAGTCACGTAATAATAAATTCTGGTGAATCTTCGTTATTATAATTAATAGCAGACGCAAAATCAACATTCACATTCCTGATTCCCACAGCACTGCTTTTTCTACGAATTAATGTTCTTTCCTCAACTAGACTGCATAATAAATAAAAAGTCCTGTTTTACCATAAGTACAAATTGTTTTGTCTACATGCTAATTAAGTATGCCAAACTGTTTTCTATGCTTCTAGAAGACAAATAATGATTTATGGGTCCTAAAGAGCACTTGGAATAGTGCTGGATCCACAGTAAATGTCCAGCAATTGGTTATTTATTGCTTGATGTAAGTAAGCACACAAAATGAAGGAATCAAACAGAGATTGATGAGTGTGATCAAACTGAGATAGTTACTATCTTGGAGGAAAATTTATTTCTTGTATATTTCAAATATATGTCAAATATTTCAGGGACATTTTGAATTTACTTTCCTCCCTGGGTGAATGGCAACACTACCCAAAATTTATGATAAGCCTCATTTTCTCTTATTCCCAACAATGCCTCACACACACAATGAACAAGAAATGAGAAACAATGTGGTCAGGCTTTCTGTCATAAAATCTGCTTATAGAGCAGAATTTTCTATGCAGAAGAACTGAGAGGAGGACAGAGCCACAAAGTGTGACTGTGCCACCAAACTATATTTTTTTTCACACACAAAAAAGAGAAAGTAGAATAAGAGGCTAAATGGGAAACAGAAATAACATAGACAGTACTGAGTACTTATTAACATCCAATATATAAAAAAGCTATCTGAGTAAACAGAAAAAATATGACTGTAGTAATATTATTGCTACAGTTCAAACACTTTGAGTGTGTGTGTATGCGTGTGAAAAAACAGACGCACAAAAATATAAAATGTGGCAATTCATAGATCCTAAATATTTAAAGGGTATGATTATTATACCTTGGCTCCTTCTCACTCACATTTTAAATATAAAGATGTAGGGAAAGGCGATACCTAAAAAGACTACCATTCCTAAAATCTTATGATTTCACAATTTTCTGCATAGAAGTAGTTGCTTTTAAAACTCTACTATGTATTTGACCTGTGTGACTCCCTGAGAACGGAATATGCTAGGATCCAGCAAAAGGAAATTGAGGTTTGGCCTAAGGGCTAAACAAATAAATACGTTGAGACCAGAGGCATAGTCAAAGGTTAGCTCCTTGGTAAGGAAATAGATAATCCCCCTCTGAAAACTCCAGGTAAATCCAGGGCCCAGAAAAAAATACCCACTTCTCCAGGGTCATGCAAGGCTAAAATAGAGCAGCCTAGGAGTATGGATACAAACTGGACTAGCAAGCACCATAACCTCAGAAATTAGAATTTGGTGAGCAGCTTTTCTTTTTTCTTTTTTTTTTCTTTTTTTTTTTTTATTATTATACTTTAAGTTCTAGGGTACATGTGCATAACGTGCAGGTTTGTTACATACGTATACTTGTGCCATGTTGGTGTGCTGCACCCATCAACTCGTCAGCACCCATCACCTTGTCATTTACATCAGGTATAACTCCCAATGCAATCCCTCCCCCCTCCCCTCTCCCCATAATAGGCCCCAGTGTATGATGTTCCCCTTCCCGAGTCCAAGTGATCTCATTGTTCAGTTCCCACCTATGAGTGAGAACATGTGGTGTTCGGTTTTCTGTTTAGCTTTTCATTAGTAAGATGAATAACAAGAGGGAATACTTGTTTTAAAATTACATCAAGCAGACGGAAAAAGAAAGATTAGGTGCAGGCATCCACAATTTGATTTTACGTTTTTCAATCTTGGAGACCGGAATTCTCCTGTGCTTTGAATTAACCACACACAAGTGACAGACTATACAGAAGAAAAGTCAAAAAATTAGTAAATAAATAGGGCTGTCTTTATATAATTTGCCATCGTAATTTTTCCCCGGATGCTTCCAATGTATCCATAGTTTTATTTATTCATTTGGCAAAATAGGGCACCCACATCCTTGGCATAGTTCATGGGCTTGAATTGTAACTGGAAGAAGACAAATATAATTCCTGCTGTGATACTGTGATTTAAAATGAGATATATACATTTGGTCTTCATCCCCTTTTCCTGACATATGACTCTTAAAATCCTTGAAATCTCTGGAGTGATAAGAATATCATTTGTATGCTAATGAATGATCGCTGGCTGGCAGCCTCTAGATAGCTTCAGAATGGGGGTCAGTCACCACGACTAAGACCAGAATTAGAGGGTTAAAACTTTCAGCCCCACCACCAATCTCCAAGTAAGTGACAAAGGCTGAAAGTTAAGTGGATAACCAATGACTGGTGATTTAATCAATCAGGCCTATGTAAGGAAGCTTCCATAATAACTCAAAAGGACTGGAGTCAGGGAGTTTCCTGACAGCTGAACTTGTGGAGGATCCCAGAGAGAGTATGGCAGCTCTGTGCCCCTTCTTCCATATGTCTTCATCTGACTGTTTATCTGTATCCTTTGTAATATCCTTTATAATAATCAAGGCAAATGTAAGTATTAAGTGTGTCTCCCTGAGTTCTGTGAGCTGCTCTAGCAAATTAATCAAAACCAAGGACGGGGTCTACAGCCAGTCATTCAAAACCTGTGCTTGCAACTGGCATTGGAAGCGGGTCCGCAGGCAGTCTTTTGAAAATGATCCTTCGACTTAAGGGAACTGACACTTTCTGCTGATAGACTGTGTCTGAATTGACTTAAATTAGAGAACACTTGGCCAGTGTCTGTTGGAGAACTGCTTGCTTGATGTATGGGAGAAAACCCCCACACACCTCATGTTAGAGGTGTTGTGTTGGCTCTGCAAGAGTAGGAAAGCCACTTTGACTCTTCCCACATATCTTACATCTGCTCTAATGGAAATCACAGTGGCTATAGACAGAGACTGAATTCTCAAACTTAAGAAAAATAATATAGTTTGAGAGAGTGATCCATGATTTGAACTGTAATGAAACCAGAAGATGTGGTTGTGGGGGACTGGGGGAAGGGAAAGAGGGGCCACAGGATGGTGGATTCTTTAATTAGATGGGCTATTTGGAATATCCTCACTAAAAAGGTAGCATCTGAGCTGAGAGTGAAAGGACAAGAACAAGCTAGTCATGTAATCTTTTGGGGACAGTTTTACAAATAAAAGTAAAAACGAGTATGAAAGCCCCAAGTAGGAACAACTTAAAGTATGTAAGAAAAGCAAAGACAGTCAGTAAGACTGGGAGCAAAGCCAATGAAGGAAAGTGAGGTATGATGCAGCCTGGAGTCAAAGATCATGTGGCCAGAAAAAGTTGTTTACATTTAGAGATTAGATGAAAAGACTATTCTAGCCATCTTGCTACTAGATAATGGTGGCTTGACTAATGCATCACCTGTGTAAACGAAAAGACCCATATAAATTAGGGATACATTTTGGAAGTGAACCTAAGTAAACTTTCAATTGTTGGGGTGATTATGCTTGTGTTTTAGAGTGGGGTTCCATGAGGAATCAGATGACTCCTAGGTATATCTGGCTTGAACAACAAGGCATATACTAATAATATTTATTGAGAAGAAACATCTCCAGAAATTATGAACTAGAAAATGGAGAATGGTTAGCTCTGTTTTGGTCTTGAGAAGTTTGAGATACCTCTTAGACATCCTAGTGGAAATGTCAAGCAGAAGGTTTTTTACATAAAATAGGAGCTCACTGCAGAGATCAGGATTAGAGATATACATTTGGGATTCATCAGCATTTAGATGGCATTAAAAGCCACAGTATACAATCATCTTCAGAAAGACTATAGTCTTTCAGACCAACTTTTGGAAGCCAACAGAGCAGAAGTCAGCAAGAAAGGCCAAGAAGAGCAGTAGGTATGGAGGAGAACATAGCATCATGACGCCACAGCAGAAAGTGTTTGAAGAAGAATTGTCAACTTTGTGACTTGCTACCACAAGTAAATAAAATCAGGACAGAAACGTGATCACTGGATTTGGCACATAGTGACCTTGGTAACAGTCTATTCAGTTAAGAATGGAAAGTAGCCTGGAAGGAACTGTTGAGGTCGATGCTTATGATACAATGAATTAAAATACATCAATATTTCTAGCAAAGAAATACTATCATTTTTACCTGTACTTCAATTCATCCCTCATTTCAAGAATATCACAATATAGAATTTGGTTACAATTTATTGTTTCATAGCAGTTAATTTTTTTAATCAGTGAAAACTCACAATAATTAGCAGCAAATAATTCATATGCTTATAAAATACTTTGGGGAAATATGCCCTGATACTTAGTATCCCAAATGGCATTACTCTTAAAAGCAATACATGTGACCCTCTGGCTATAATAGTAAAAAATAATTTTTAAAAATGAAGAACAAAGTAAACTCTTTTAAAGACTTACTTTCAAATGTCACAATAGCAATAAATTATTGATTTCCACATCTAAAATTAATGTTTTTATTTATGAAGTAGTCAACTTTTGGTAACATAATATGTAACTTCTCTTTCACACATTACTTTATTTTTTTTAGAATTCTAGAGTTTGAATGAATCCAATTAAGTGTGCTCTGTGTGTCTTCTCAGCCTGCCCTTAGCAAGACTCACAATGTGAGTTCTGTTCTACTTGCTATCAGGAGAAACCACACAGGAACCCAAAGAATACTGCCTGCTGGAAAAAAAATAATAATAAAAAAAATAAAAAAGCTCATTTCTTCATAAAGTCTCTGGCTGTGGCCACATAGAACACACCATCCGTTTATAGAGTCTGCTAATTGGCACTAGGGCATTGTCTGCGCTTGTACTTCTTTACTGGCAAATGCAGCTCATTTTTATTTATGCTCTTCAATAGATTCAGCTACCAATACATACAGATGTGGATTGTGAAAAATTATCTAGGCAGGTAAAAAGAATTGAAATTTCAGACAATTCAGCGGCTTAGGAGGGAGGGGGAGTTAGGCCCAAACTACCTTGAAGAAGGAGTATTTTGTGAAAATGAGCAAAGCCCCATGTTCACTTTTGAATAATAAAAACACTCATCCACATGCCGACACGACACAGGGATTTTATTATGAATTGTCACACATGGTAGTTTTATTAGTACCTATTCAACACTAAGCTAATTTAAAAGCACTTGAAACCTTGGGCAGATGTTTCTAAATGAAAAAAAAAAAGTTCAAAAAGCTCTGCATCATATACTATCTACTATAAATAAAATAAGACTCAGTTCTTCTGAGTCCTGAAACACATTCATTTCCACATGAGCTGCCTGCACCAAGGATCACTTTCATCATTCTCTAGGGCAACACTGTTCCCTGTTCTGTCAGAACTTTATGGCATTCTCCCCTTTGCCTAATTTTAACTGCTTGGTCCATTTATAATATATCTCCTCCCATACTAGATTCCTATAAGAGGTCTCATTTAATTTCTTTTTAAATAAAATTAATATAATGAACTTTGAAAAACCAGTCTTTACTAAATCTCAACATAAGCATACTCCATGGCCTAGACTTTTCACTC
The DNA here is from genome assembly GCF_043159975.1 of Macaca nemestrina. Taxonomy (NCBI): domain Eukaryota; kingdom Metazoa; phylum Chordata; class Mammalia; order Primates; family Cercopithecidae; genus Macaca; species Macaca nemestrina. The sequence goes on from NC_092137.1 coordinate 51,048,998, forward strand.
CTAAGTACAGACCCGGCAGAAAAAACGACACATATCCACCAAATGACATGCACTAAAGTGTTCGTAGCAGCACTATTTATTTGTATTACTTTTATTTTTATGTTTTATCTTTGTGAGCATATAGTAGGTATATATGTTTATGAGGTACATGTAATATTTTGATGCAGACATGCAATATGAAATAAGCACATCATGGAAAATGGGGTCTCTATCTCCTCAAACATTCATCCTTTCAGTTACAAACAATCCAACTACACTCTTTATTTATAATTGTACAATTAAGTTATTAAAACAAATGTGTGTGCTCAAATAAAGAGTAGAATGGATAAAATTCTCACACAGTGGAAACTGTAATACAATGAGAATGAACAATCGACAACTTCATGCAACAAGGATAAATCTCAATAATAGACTGTTGAGCCAAACATGTCAAATAACAGATCGCAGTGAATTATTTCATTAAAGCACAAATACCTTATCCTGACTAATATACCAGGTCTGAGTAAAATAATTGGGAAATCATAGCTAATGTAAACATGTCTAATTCCTTTTTATAAGTAGAAAACCAGTCACAATTAGACTATATTCCTAGAAGAAAGTATTAGTTATCCTTACTGTGCGAGCTAATGAGTAGAAGGGGCTTGAGTGGCTTCTGAAACTCTGGTGTTACTCTTGCATCTGGGTGCAGGTTACACAAATGTGTTCAGTTTGTCAAAACTCTTCAGAGTGTATAAATGTGTTAAGATATATACACATTTCTCTCTTTAGAATACAGTTTGAAAACAATTTTAAAACCCTTAAATTTCTAAAACTTGTTTTTTAAACATGGATGTTACACCTACCCTCATATTTGGACTGAATTTCCAGTCTTGTAACACAAAATAATTCTCCAGAATATGAATAGAACTGGTGGCAGACTTTTCACGTCATGCAAACAGTTAGTTTGCTTTCTAAACTAGATTGCACTTTTCCCAAGAGCAGGAGCCATTTCCTTTGTGCCTGTTCTTGTGCCTGTTTTGTGCACAGATGCACAGAGAAACAGCGTTCTGAGTGACACTGATTGTTCACAATGAGTAGCAGCGGTGGACAAGCAAGGAAAAGCAGGGCTGAAATTTGGAAGGCTTTAAATAATAACTGGTTTCCAAGTTTGGATGCCATCTTCTAGGCAACAGTCAACTGTAAAGATTTTGAGTGGGGCAATAACATAAGGAAAATTATTATTTTAGGCATGCATACATACTAGAGTTGAGAAAATCAATGCCAGCAGACCAGTTAGCAGGGTTAGTTTAAGCCTAAACTATAATGATGCTGGCACCAATGGAAAAGAGGGATGGGCATATGTGAAAAAAAAAAAAAATCAGACAAAAATAATCTATAGAGCTTTGAAACTGATAGAGGTCAAGAGAGTTGAAAGTTCTAAAGTGACTGAGTTTTGGAGACTGAGTGAGAGCCTAATAGAGGAATGAAAAGCTTATGGATTAATTGGTTTGGGAAGACACTACTAAAAATACAAAACTCAATCGGGCATGGTGGCGGGCACCTGTAATCCCAGCTACTCCAGAGGGTGAGGCAGGAAGAACTACTTGAACCTGGTAGGCAGAGGTTGCAGTGAGCCAATATTGCACCAATGCACTCAGATTTCACATATTAAATGTTTCTGTTTTTCCTCAGGGTATTAAAAATACTAAAGAGGCACAGAGGTATAGTGAGAAAGCATAAGAAGATTTAGAAATGATAAACATCATCAAAATTAACAACACTATTTCTGTGAAAATGATAGACTGAGAGGAAAATATTTTCAAATCACAAATCTGACAAAGGACTTGTATTCAGACAGTAGAAGGAATTCTAAAATGTCAACATTCAGAAAACCTACAAATCAGTTAAAAAATGGGCAAAATAATTAAACAGACACTTCACCAAATAGGCTATATGGGGGCAAATAAACACAGGAAAAAAAGTTTAGCATTAGTCATTAGCGAAATGCAAATTAACACCACAATGAAATGCAAATTGACACCACATTGTATACATATATTACAATGAATAAAATGAAAAACACTGATAGTACCAAGTGCTGACAATGATGTGGAACAACTAGACCTCTAACACATTGCTAGTGAGAATGCAAAATGGTACAGTTGCTTTGGAAAACAGTTTGGCAGTATCCTATAAAATTAAATATAAACTTACCGTATGTCCCCAAGATTCTACTTTTAGATATTTACCCAAGAAAAATGAAAGCATGTATCCAGAGAAATATTTGTATATGAATGTTTACAGTTGTTCTATTTATAAATTTATCATGTGCATGGGAAAACATACTGTGGTACATCAGTACAATGAAATAACACATACCAATAAAAAGGAGCAATCTATTTATAGGGAGAACTTGTATAAATCTCAAAGGCCAAGCTGACAGAAATAAGCTAGTCTCAAACAGTTCCATATGTTATGATTACATTTATATGACATTCTCAAAGAGACAAAACTATAGTTACAGAGAAATGGTCAGTGGATGCCATGGGTAGAGGTGGGAGAAGAGTACATCTACAAAAGGACAGCATGAGAAAGTTTTTTGGGCATTGGAACTGTTCTTGTATCCTGACTGTAGTGGTGGATATACAAAACTGCACGTGTTAAAATTCACAGAACTTCATACACCCCTCAAAAAGTCAATTTTATTATATGTTAATTTAAAAAAATCTTCAAAGGAGATGCACAGATAGAACATAAAGCAACCATTTAAATGTTAGTATTCTTTTGTATTTTTACTGTTATTTCTCTAAGAGTATCTCTAAAAATTCCAAAATAATATGACAAGCAACTTACTAGATACTCCAGTATTCCTTTAAAAATTATATAAAAACAAATTCAAGAAATAGAAATTTTTTGTCCAACAATTGAATTTTATACCAGATTATACAAATACTTAATGTAAAACTAGTTACTGGCCGGGCATGGTGGCTCACACCTGTAATCCCAGCACTTTGGGAGGCTGAGGTGGGTGGATCACGAGATCAGGAGTTCAAGACAAGCCTGGCCAAGGTGCTGAAACCCTGTCTCCACTAAAAATACAAAAAAAAAAAAAAAAAAAAAATAGCCAGGCGTAGTGGCGGGTGCCTGTAATCCAGCCACTCAGGAGGCTGAGGCAGAAAATTGCTTGAACCTGGAATGCGGAGCTTGCAGTGAGCCAAGATTGCACCACTGCACTCCAGCCTGGGGGACAGAACGAGACTTGTCTAACAAAACAAAACAAAACAAAACAAAACTACTTACCAAATCTAATTAGCAAATTTACATTAACTGACCTAATTAGCAAATTTCTCATTATTTATTGGGATCACCGAATACCAAGCTGGGCTTGTTAAAACACTGAGAAACAGTCAAAAGAGTAAAGAAAAAAAAATCCAAATATATTGAACATGGGAGGTTGTTTGCTCTTAAATTTAACATTCTCTGTAATCAACTTTGAAAATCTGAATAGATTTGTTTTCTAGGCGAACAAGGGACAATAATAAATCATAAGTGTCAATTTTGCTCAAAATGTGGTTTAGGAGTACATTTTGGACTTCACAGGCAATTGTTTTTGCAGTTTTGAAGGATGTGGTGCTCAGTTTTTGAGGGGTTAAAAATAACTGCTAGAATTTCAGGAGGAACACAATAACCATAACAAAATTCACACTGGCTTTTTAACTAAGGTGACTTTTTTGGAAAGTTACCCTAAATGACCTGACCAGTTTCGTGTATCATAATGATTTTGAATTGAGATAAGAAAAATTGGTATGTGATCTCAGAAAATTTGAATTTGAAGGATGTCAATAACAAACTAGATAACCACAGCCAAATTAGTAAACCTCTTTGATCCTCAATTTACTCATGTGTAAAATAAACTATCTGTATTAGACAAGAAGTTCTAATCTTTACTATATTGCATATACCTCTGTGTGCGTATCTTAGATGCCTAAGTAGGGCCCAACCCAGGTCTGCGTTGGGGCTCAAGGGTGCATCACTGTAATAGGAGCCTTTATGGTATTAAGGTAGATGGTCCTTAGGGTGCACACTGAGAAACACTGGACCACAGAGACAGTCCCTCGCTCTTGGCAGCTTTAACACTTGAATGCAGCCGGGGTCTTCTTAGCTTACTTTTGTGTCATCCCTCCTTGCCCTTTAGCAGAGACCAGACTATTAGATTCATCTTATTTCATATCAGAAAGGCAAAGACATTATTATGGTTTTCCTTAGACCTGTATTTTCTGAGAATAATATAGATAACCTCAGACAGCCCAGGATGAGCTTCCTTTTCAAAACTGCTTTCAGATGGGGTATCTTCTACTTCGTAGGTTCACCTTCCCTATAATTTCTGTAATTCAAACAGGCCTCAGAAATCACAATTGATCTTTAAGGAGTCACCTTTCAGATTGTCTCCCAAAAAAGATTTAAACTCCTAAGTGAAAGATGAAATAATATAAAAGAAAATCTAATGATACCCTTAAAATAAGATTTTACTCAGGCAAACTACAAGGCCTACTAAATAAAATTATCTTTGACCTCTACTTTCGATTTCTTATGTAATCCTAGCCAGTTGCTTTTCCAACAATAAAGAGAAAAATTACAATTAAAAATATTTTGATATTTATTTAAGGAAATTCTACCATTGGCTTTCAAAGGAAGTTTTAATTTTATTTGAAAGGCAAAGTAAATTGTAGTAGATTAATCTTAGCCTATGAGTTAAAAAATGCAAATGTTTCCAATAATAATGACAATTGACATGCCAGCACATGACATTTGCTTTGAGAATATTAAAGCTCTCTGAGGAAATATGGATATAAAGATTCAAAATTAAACTTTGAGATAATTAATTATATTAATCCTAAATGAATAATAATTCTTCAAAAATAAAATAATCTTTAAATGCTAAAAGAATCAACATAATCACATTTATTTATACTGTGCAAGTATATATATTGTGTGGAAGAACCTAGTAGTAGGGTTGATACCTGCCACTCTAGCCAGAATCTGATGAGACTGATAGTTTGGAACTCAGTCCCTTGGCTTACAAACTAGGTTGTCTTGGGCAAGTAATTTAACCTTGCTGAGCCTCATTTTCTGTATCTACAAAATAATAGTAAGTTATCGAATCTTTCTGCATTAATCACATGTCGAATGAGAGTAAAAACATCTTTTAATTAGAATTTTCAAATATCTAAACTGTGGTGCTTGGAAAGTTTCATATTCTTTTCACGTTTGTAAAATTGAAAACGTATTACTAGTGCCCATAAATCTGAAAAAGAACTTTCTAGTTCTAGTTTTGGAAATTCATAAGAAAAAGAGGCACATTTTTGTTTTATTAATTTATGGTTTTGTTCTTGTTTTCCTTTGACGGTCGTCTGTAACCTCCCTTTTGTTTTGTTTAGGTTTTTAATTGACAAATAAGAATTGTACTTATTTATAGGGTACAATGTGATGTTTTGATGTATGATTAAATCAGGCTAATTAACAAATCCAATGCTTCATATAATTACCATTTTTGTGGTAAAAACATTTAAAATCTACTCCTTTAGCAATTTTGAAATATACAGTGCATTATGATTTATTATAGTCAGTATTCTGTATAGTAAATCACTAGAGCTTACTCCTTCTATCTAATGGAAACTTTGTACTCTTTAATCAACATTTCCCTTTTGCCATCCAACTCCCCACCTCCAGCCTCTGGTAACCATCATTCTAATATTTACGACTTCACCTTTTTTAGATTCCACCCGTAAGTGAGATCATGCAGTACTTGTCTTTTTGCACCTAGTTTATTTCACTTAGCATAGGGTCCCCCAATTTCATCCAAGTTGTCAAAAACGACAGGGTTTCCTCCCTTTTTAAGGCTGAATAGTATTTCATTGTGCATATATACAACATTTTCTTTATTTATCTATCAGTTGATGGACACCCAGGTTGCTTCCATGTAATCTTGACCTAAGTTACAAATTTGTGAATTCTTTAGATTCTTATATCCTTAGTATATGAGAAATATTTAAATCACTAAAGGATCATAATTGTAAAAAAAAAAAAAAATAGAAGAACAAATATTACTGCAGCAGCATCAATAGAAACCAATTGGTTTGTGTAAATAAATTTAAAAAATCAGATAAAACTGAAATCACTCACCTAGAACAATATTTTAAAATCAGTATCCTGAGCATATGGTCATGTCTGGGTTTTCAATTCCAGAAGAGTAAATCCCTGAAGATACGTTGCATATTTTTATCTTCTCACTTAGACTTTGCTCTTTAAAATAAAATCTACCCTGGTTAACACTGTATCTCCAGAGAAAAACACAGTGCCTGCTACTTAATAGGTGTTAACTTTTTATGTACTTGATGAATGAACCAATGAAAAATGTATAATAATTCTTAAAAAACAATAAGTAGTGTTATCTACTCATAGTCAAGTGAAAGGCCAACTAAATACTCTGAAGAATAGTGCAAAAATTGTGTTTACTCCTTTAAAATACAAGTGATATCAATAATTTACTAGTTCGAAACAAAGCAGTTTCTTTGCATTTGCTTCAGGCAGGATAGCATAATGGTTTGGGGCAGGCATAATTTTTGGGTCAGATGAGAATACGTTGTAATCCAGACAGTCCTTAAAAACACCGTTAACTTGGGTAAGTACTTTCATTTTTTGAGACTCATTTTCTTTCTTGCAAAACTGGAAAATCAATTTTAACTTATGATGCTACTGAAAGATTTAAATGGCAACATTTTACTGGCTATTTGTTAAGCTGTATACCTGAGAGGCCTCCTAGTCCTAAGAGTAAAAAATTACATCAATATTATTTCTGAATAACACTTTATTTAACAATTATAAGAGCTGAGTAAGAAGGAAAGAAAATTTGTATTATATTTGAGATGCATACAAAATATGCATAAACCAGAATTATTTTTGCATAAGTCAAGAAAAGAGACAAAACGTTAACAGATTTAAATGGTTCAAAATGTGCTTGACATTCATGAAAATGCAGTATTCCTTATACAAAAATAACAATTAAGTTTTATTAGGAAATACAGAAAACTTGAATAGAAATCTATTTCAGAAATACACTCAGAAATAACTAAATACGAATCCACAGTGAGCTGATTTCTTTATTTTAGGCATTAATTAGGTATTCTATTACATTATCAACCTTTTGATATTCTGCATTGCTGGCCTCATAAGATTGTTGCTTGAGAGAAATACATCTAAAGACTACCTCAATCTACCTTAAAGTTAAGGAGTAGCAGAGAACAAATGGCTGAATAAAGAGCTCCTCACATTTTATAAAACATTTCATTGTCTACTGCAAGCTGCTTAGTTTCAGTTGAAATACTGAAATCCATCTTTAGCCTTCCAAATCATGTTTCTTATCAGTGATGTTAGTTTAGGTATTACTCTGAAAACTATTATAAACAGTATAAAAATATATCTATAAGTCAGGAAAATCATTGTTTCCCATAATGAAATCAAAAGCTCATTGCATGTGGATGAAAGAAAAAATTGAGAGAACAGAGAGATGGTTTTAAGAAATATTTTGGTGATATTGCCAACCAACATGTAATTTTTCAAATTTATCATTAATTCTTCTTGATATTGCTTAGAATTCCAGCCATGTAGGACCTAAAAGAATTGCTCTGGGTTGAATTGTGGCACCCTCTCAGGTAGTATGCTATAAGCCTAACCCTCAGAACTTCAGATTGTGACCTTATATGGAAATAAGGTCTCTAGGAAGGTTAAAATGAGGTCATTTGTGTGGGCCCCAATCCAGTATGACTGACGTCTTTATAAAAAGGTGAAATTTGGTCACAGGGACAGACATGCACAGAAAAAAGATATTGTGAAGACACACAATATGGCTGTATGACCATAGTGATGCATCTACAAGCAGAAGAACATCAAGGACTGCCAGGGAAAACCAGAAGTTAAAAGAAGCTGAGAATAATCATCTCCTAGAGTCATCAGAGGGACCACGGCCCTGTCGATGCCTTGATTTCAGACATCTATCCTCCAGAACCGAGACAATAAATGTCAATAAACCACCAATTTCTTCAAACGTTGGTACTGAAGCCCTAGGAAACTAATATAGGGACATCCCAGAGCTTACGATCCCATAAGCCAAAACACTGAGGTGAAAAAAGGTGAAACCTTGCTGCCCAAGATCACACACTTACTTCAGACATAACTCTAGAAACAAGAGCCTGGTTTTCTTCACTTCCCGTTTAGGTCTGTCATTTCCCCTCGGAGAATTGACAGATTGGAAATGCCAAATTAAAAACAAAAGTCCATCAAGTTAATTCCTTTAAGCTATTTTATTTGGTGACTTCTGTTTAAACTAAAAATAAATATTGTGACTCTGCCCTTTTGATATTTTTCTAAGTAGCCATGCTCCAATTTCTGAAACTTTAAAAGATAAAACTGAAATTCTTATTAACTTAGTTGATACTTCATTTTTATCTCATGATCCCTTTGCTATTACATGCAAGAGGATGTGACATTTAAAAATTATGATTAAAATTTTACAACAAAAACTACAGGAAAAATGAAAGTGTCATAAAATACAATCAGGTTTTTTAGTTAAATAGTCATTTTCTTCTATGTTTGAATTATTTTAACCTCCCCTAAACTACCAATATTATTAACACATTATACCACGGAACATCTCCTTTTTGATGTTACTTTTAAGAACAATCATTTATTTAACTAATTTGTGAAACTCATGAGGCCAGAGAAAGATCTTCATGCATCTTTGCATCTCTAGCATCTAGGGGCACACCGAACACAAAGTTGATGCTCCATAAAGGATGAATAATACATCAACTCAACAAGTATCGATTTAGCAGATACTATGAGCTAGACAGTCCTCTATATGCTGAGTATAGGACAATAAAGAAAACATATAAGAATCCTTGTCATCACTGAGCTTATGTTCTAGTGAGTACAGACAGAGAAGAAATAAGATAGCTAAATTAGATGGTATATTGGAAAGTGATTCTCCTTAGAACTAAGGAGAAAAATAAGGCAGGGAGCAAAATTTAGGGAATACAGAAGGTTGTTGCTATTTTAAGTAGGATGGGAAGGGAAGGTTGTAGAATTTCAACTTGACATTCGACATTTAAGCAAAATATTAAAGAACATTTCAGAGGTGCTGAAAGCTTTAAATCCTAGTTGTATCTTTTCACTTCTAAGAAATAAGATGACACTGATTCCCAGTGTACCCAGGATGGTCCTAGTTTTATGTGTACTTTATCCTAGTTTAACTATTAATAACTCCTCCTGTAATTCTTACTGGAATCTCAGATTGAATGATATATTATATAGTCTCGCTACTTAGATCATTATCTCTACATAATAGGTACAAATGTTTGTTAAATTAATGAGTTTTTAAAAAGGTGTATCTCAGTCTCACAGTTTATCATTTTTCATTGTCAAGCTGTTTAACCTTTTTATGCAGCAATTTTGCCATCAATCTCAAAACTGTGAAACCAAGATTGATGCTGGGAAACTCTTTTAATATCCTTAGGTGAAAAACTCAAAAGATACTTATGATTAACATCAACAATAACGATTTTATCTCACTATGTAAGTTTTATTTAGCATCCCCCTTGTCTTCCATTTCACCGCTGAGACCAAGATCTTTATAGAGGTCCAGATGGTGCAGAGAGATTATGACAATGAAAGGTAGCTCATGTTGGGGTCCTCAAGGAAAAATACATCTTGGCTTGCCTGAAAGACCAATTTCAATTACGTAGTTACTATGCCCCTTAACACCTGAGGTGCTCTCTCTTACCACGCCTTGTGCAACTTCAGATAACACCTGAGGGGATTCATGGTTACACACAAAAGAGAAGTGACACAGACAAGTAAATTCTTCCTACTTTACATAAGCGATGTCACACCCATTTTAGAAATAGGGGATTCATCAAAAATGATTCACTAATATAAATCTCATGTTATTTGACAGTAAATCTTAAGAGAGGACTTTAGGGTTCCTTGTTTTGAAACATTATGTGTTTGTCAGGCTGGCCCAAACAATTTCTACAGGCAGGTTGTCAGAAGAAGAATATGGCTTCACCTCAGATGTGTAATGTTTATTTCCATCAACTTCCATTTCAGTTTCAGAAAGAAGTGCTAATTAGAACTGGAGTAACCTTTTCCAGTCTGCATAAATTCAACTGTCAACATCGCTTCTGCTCCTCTGCAAAGTAGAAAACAGTGATGTTCTACATAACATGTTAATGTATAAATAACTTCTACACTCATTTAGCCACTTCAGCACATCCAGGAAAATGACATTATGAATGAGCTACATTACCTAGAGGAAAGAGACAGACTAAATGTGGACTTCTATACAACTTAACATGCATCTAATATACAACTTAAGCAGTATCTTCCACACTAAATGACAGGCAATTTATCTCCATACATCAGTATATGTTAAGGACATGATAGAGCTTTATTGTTGAAGGAATTTGAAATTTCCAGCCACAACTGGATTTTCCTATATCCATTTATTAGCCAACTACTTGCAGAATGATGAATGATTGCCACATTCATGATTGTGTTTGCCTCCATTTAATCAGTTTTGCTTAAGCTTTTCCTGTCCTCCACTGGAATCCAGACAAGCAAAGGCCACTATCAAAAAGTGACAGTGTTACATATGTGTACGTATGTGTGCACATTTTGTCATTGCTAAAATCCCTTTATTTATGTTATGTAAATGGCATACGTTAGTCACAGGACATTTACCTCAATTTAATATCTGTTATTTAGAGTGCTTGTTTCTGGCAAGAAAATGTCAACAGTTTTTTGTAAATTAAGCACCGTTTATTATTTAGCTGGCAGTTACAAATAACTACATCTAACATTTCTGTTATGTCTTTGGGGAAAAAAAATCTTGTAATTTTTGTAACCCAAAGGGTTTCATGAGAAATTGCCACAGATTATTCCACAAGGTGTTTCTTTATATTCCCAGCTCCTATTCTCTCCTCTTGTATTACATAGCTATTTACTAGTCCTACAATGCACATACTAGATATTTAACTTACTGAATTATTGTCTGGTGAGTTGAATAAATTCTTTGTCATTTTTGGAAGGAACAAAGTCTGTGTATGGATTGACACACCTAAGTTTCATTAACCAACAAACAAAATTATATGCAAAGCATCTTTCATTTTGACTACGTAATATCAAATAACTAGCTTGACTGAATTTCATAGCCCCAACTGGACATCATCTCCATTTACAGAGGTCATGTGGGTCAAGTGCCCAGCATCTTTCTGGACATCTCATCTGTAAGTGGACAGGTTACCTGTCACCAGCAAAAAATGCTTACCAATTATTAACCTTCCATTAAATCATCACCCAACACTTGGCCCTACTGTAATTAACCCCTTCAAATGGCTTTTCTATTACTATGTAAGGTCTGATTTCGATCACAAATATGTGTTAATAGATCCGTATCTGGGAACAGTGAGGAGCAGAAGGAAAAACATATTCTAACGATTAATGGAGGGAAGAATGCCTCTTAGGCAATTTCTTAGATCATCTTTATAGGATACAGGGACAACTGTAAGTAAATTACACGTTGTATAGCATTGAAAAGTCTTTGGATTAGACTCTATAAGGAAACCACAGTATACTCATTAAGTTAGCACCCAACAGTTATGGGATCCAAGTCAAAATTATAGAATAAAGGATGAATACAACAATGGCATTCAGGGTGTCAGCATTGGAAATATCTGCTTTAATGTCTAAATATTTATTTTCTATACCCTGGAAACTAATCTGATATCCATTTGTGTAGTTTGATCCATTTGTCTGTGAGTAATAAATTAGTAACCCATTACAAACTGGAAAAAAAGTGTATGTAAATGACCCCCAAAGTGGTTGACCTCTACATGTTCATGGGATGCCTTTTCATAGAACCCCTTCAATTATCACACTGGTATTAGCAAGACCGATATTTTTATTTACAAATTTTCATGTAAGTATGCATTCGTTCCTTTTATGTAGCAGACATTTTACCCCAGCTAGCAAATCAGCTTTTATGGACACTGTAATTGTTATATTCTTAAGATTACAGAATAGGATTATACAGTATACAATTCCTCACTGTTCCCAGATATGGATATATTAACACATATCTGTGATCTAAATACAGTATACAATATGCAGTGCACTATTAAAAGGATTTTATGCTGATTCCTATCCCCTTGGTATTTAATAAGAGAGATTCCAAATCATTTACTCATGTTTGTAGGTAGTAAAGAAAAATCTATGTGTATAGTACTCATTATTGCTAAAGAAAAATAACCAGATCTGTGAGTCAGAAGGCAGGGAAGATGCTGGCTACCTGGAATACAAGACAGGCACATACTGAGACCTGGACCCAGGGACAAGAAACCTTAGTTCATTCAAGCTCCCGTCTTCCTGGAAGGAATATCCCTATGGCTGTTCTTCCACAAGCCATTACTCCACAAACCATTAACTCCTTTAATTAAAACATTTTTTCCTCCAATGGAGACTTTCCAAAAATGTTGAAAATCTCATGAATTTAAACCTGAACATAAGGTACAATATTTTTCAATCTATTAAATTATTGTTCCTGTTGTTTAAGCCTAGTTTTCCTGATAGAAGAAAACAACCAGATCACAGAAAATGAGATAATAATGGAGGAAAATGATATTTCGGTTTTGAAATAAAGATGAGCGGCTTCCTTTTTTCATAGGAATTTTAGACTTTTCCCCTAGTAGCCTAAAATGCCCCTTTGCCTATTACGGAATTGTCCCACTTGCCATTTCATTTCACTTCATTTCATTTCATTTCGTTGGTAATGGGTGGAAGCCCATGCAGTGGTAATTGCCGGTGAGAACTGAAAGTACCTATCCCCCACCCAGGTTACTGTTTACATTAACACACATTTACTATTTTATTGCTCTCACTGGTATAACACTTATTCTAGGAGAACCATGCCCAGGTAAACAACTTGATGGTTAATTACAGAAAATTCCCAAAAGACTCATCAAGTCTGCAGCAAGAAGTATCAACCAACAGTTTATGCACTAAAACTGCTCTGAATCCCTCCCTTCAAATGTCTCACAGCACTATTTCTACCAACCCTAACTGTTACATCAGGATCCTTATCCAATCTCAACCAAACCCTAACATAAAAAGGTCAGCCTTAAACCAAACTTCCAATTTTCAACGTATTCTGATTCTGCCTTTACTCTTCTGACACCTTGCCACAGCCTGATCTAGGTGGTCACTCTCACTGAAAGAAGCATTGTATCGTGAGAAACACTCTCACCTGTCCAAATCCAAAGAATGGACCTAGAGGCATGAAGAACAGCGAAAGTGAGACTTTTAATAGTGGTCTCGCAAGATTGGGTGTCTGGTGAGCAGGCACATCCAGGCAGTCACAACAGGTAATTTATCTCCTAGCACATAAGTCCTTCCACCAGTTCCTCACTGATCAAGTACTATGGGGTTACAATCTTCCCAGACGTCACCTAAGTTTCATTATCCCCCTTGTAAGGTTATACCCTGGTCCGCTTCCCCGCATGAGTTTCGATTTCCCAACAACAAATTTTTTTTCCCTTTTACGGGCTGACCCCTCCTCTACATTCTGTTCGCTTATGGTGACCTTCTAGGTGCATGACCATGCAGTTTGTTACATTTGTAGGCTGGCTGCCAGTACTTAGATTTATTCTGCCTTGAAAATGGACCATTGAAATTGTATTCTCACATGTACTCAGCTTTGTCGTATCAATATTTTGTATAGGTGGTATTTGGGGAGCAGCCTTTTGACATCATTCATTTCTTACAAAAAGAGAAGTGTGTGCAGATTAGTGGGAAAGACTGTTCTAATAAAAAGTATACAATATATTATGATAATCCTTCTTGAAGGAAATTTAACCTTTGGTTTTAGATGCCACACAGGTTTTCCTGGTTTTTAGAATAGTCGGTACGTCATGCTTCACATAAGGAAAGTGGTAAACACACTACCAGAGGCCAAAGCAAGCATCAAGGAATGGAAAATAATAGGAGAATCATGTAGTAAACATATTCACTGCATAGCTAATCTTTTTTTTTTCTTCTTCTTCTTTTGAAACAGAGCCTTACTCTGTTGCCCAAGCTGGAGTGTGGTGGCATGATCACAGCTCATTGCAGCCTTGACTTGCCAGGCTCAAGCTATCCTCCCACCTCAGTCTCTCAAGTACCTGGGACCACAGCTGCACATCACCACACCTAGCTAATTTTCAAAAATTCTTTTGTGTAGATGGGGTACCCCCTGTTGCGCAGGCTGGTCTTGAAGTTCTAGGTTCAAGTGACCCTCCCTCCTCAGCCTCCCAAAGTGTCAGGATTACCAGGCCTGGCTCTCAACTAACCTTTGAATTTAAAACATTGTCTCTGAGAAAAGTAAGGGAGAGTTCTCTATTTTGTATGGATCCAGGGAATCATTTGAGACATCAACATAATACCAAGAGGAACCACACCACAAAACTATTATGATAATGAGCTACCATCTACTGAACACTTACTATTTATTGAGTACTTACTATAATCCAGGCAATTAGAATGTATTATCATTCTTAATCTTCACATCAGTCTTATCTGGTAGATGATACAGTCTCAATTTTCAAAAGAAGAAAATGCTTCAGATAGGTTAGGGAACCTTCCCCGACCACACAAACTAAAACTCCTCTATTCCAATCATTCTCTATTGAAACATGATGACTTACTTTCTTCATGGCGTTTTTCATCATCTGAAATTAGCCTGTTCATTTATTTACTTGTTAACTCTCTGTGTCTCCCTCACAAATTTAAAGTTCAGATTAGGAACGTCACCATCCACCTACCTCTCTAACACTATTGCGTGGAGTGGTCTCTGGAACATGGTGGATACTCTATCCATGTCAAATGATAGAGTAGCATATTCCACAAAGAAGTAAGCGCTGAAATATGTATTTAAAAAATTTCCCCACATAATTCTGATATGCTTACCTCCCTCCCCACCACAGATATGTCTGATATAAATATCTACGCTGACACACTGAAGGAAAAATAAGGCTTTTTGAATTTTAATATTTTCTGAGGGGAAAAAAAGCAGAAAATTTATGTGAAAGCTCACTTTGACTGACAAAAGTGATGATGCTCTAGCAATAGCACAGCCCATGAATTTGTTAGCTTGCAATCAACCACTAATAGCACATTTCAATATTGCTGACTGGCTTTAGAGATTACTGTTTCTGTGTTGTTTTTCACATTAAAATTTCTTTTCTAGCATCAAACAATGAGTTAGTAGCTATGGGGAGTAAAAGGCAGGAGTAGAGGAGGTCTGTAGAATCAACTTAAAAAATGTTTTTTCATTGATTTAGTCAGTAATGCCATACATTTTTTCAGAACCACGGGTGACCTTTATATGCAACCACCAGGTTGTTTCTCATTTTGTTTTGTGTTTCAGAGTATCAGTAAAACATACATCGTCTTATGGAATTCTCAGCAACTGAAGCCACCACAGATATGTGTTGAATCGGTATTCTCAAAATGTCAGGAGTGAGGCTTGAAGAGAAGGAATGCTCCACCCTCCAATCAATTTGCTCATTCAAATCAATCTACTGCACTCGCCAGTTAATGACCTCTGGGTCAGCAAGCAAGAAATTTTTTTGTTGTTGTTGCTTTTAAGATGTGAATCCTGTGGTATATTTAGCTCATGCTACTGTATTTGTCTTACCGTCTCTCAGAAATCTCTTTACCCTTTAAAAGATCCATATACATTTTCAGAAATATGGTGGCAATAAATAGATCTTACACCATAAAAGGCATTCTGAAGAAATAGCATAGCCCAACAAAAACAGTTTAAAAAATATTTTCTGCGAGCAGTTTTACCATGGAATTCCCCAAATTATTTTTACTATAAAAAACAACAATTCAAAACAAAATTGCAATTCAAGATAAAAATATGATTGATTTATGATTCCCTCTCTAGGAGAGGAGAAATATCTTTCCTTTATCCTTCCTTTGGTTCATGGCCAAGCCCCTATAACAAAAGGCAGATTAAAAAGAGAGAAGCATATAAATTTATTTTAAAGAAGTTTTTTGTTTGTTTGTTTGTTTGTTTTTTGTAACATGAAAAGCTTCATAAGGAAATAATGACCTTAAGAAACAGGTAATCCTACATATTTTTAAGCTAGTTTTGATAAACAAATGGATAGTCAAGGAAAAGAATGATTGGACAAAAAGTATGATCTAGAGGTAATAAACTGGGATAAACTCAGCAAGACCTATCTGATCAGATTTTTCTCTGTAACCTTTGCCAAAGACAAGGAGGAATTTTATTCTGGGTATTGGCAGGTATCTCTGACATGAGGGTCTTGTGACCTGTGTCAGGGGGAGGTAAGACAATCCTTCCTAGGTTTTGTGGCCTGCTTCAAGAGACAAGGGCAGGAGAAGGTCAGAGCATGACCTTCCTGCTTCTGTGTTTTTTAATTTTTTATTTGTTTTTATTTTTTCAAATTCCTTCTTAAATTATTTTAAAGTAATTGTGACCAGAACCCCATCACCTCACTTTAAAAAAAATCTGAAGACTGGAGTTTAGAGGGAATATATCATCTGTCAAGGTCAGAGGCCAAATAGGTTTCTGAAAAAAGCTGGATTGAAACTAGGTCTGACTTCAGGGGAAATGATACTAGAGTGCTGGAAAGGGAAGAGTGTAGTTCCTTTAAACGATACAGAAGCGGGGAAGGGAAGTGCTGGGTAGAGAAGAACCGGTCCCTGGCTAGGGCTCCACCCCCACGAACCTAGTTGAGGACAGGCATTTCCTGCCCAGATGTTGCATTTCACAAGACTACCCTGGCCCACCAGATCCCCATCCTGGGCCTATAAAAACCCGAGACCCTAGCCGGCCAACACACAGAAGCGGCTGGACACCCTGAGGAGCACATTAGCAGAAGACACAAGCTGGTGGACGGCAAGAGGACATGGAGAGGATGTCCAGGGAGCACGTCAAGAGGACGTCGAGGCAGTATGCAGGTGGAAGAGCATACTGACAGACGTCGGCACAGCGGCAGGCCATCCACCATCAAAAGGAGGCAGAGTTTGGCTGGAGCAATCAGAGAAGAGTCCAGCTGCAAAGTGACCTGACTCCAGCGGAAAACCATCTCCCTCTGGCTCCGCCATCTGCTGAGAGCTACTTCTACTCAGTAAAACCTGGCACTCATTCTCCAAGCCCACATGTGATCTGATTCTCCGGCACACCAAAGCAAGAAACCCGGGAATACAGAAATCCCTCTGTCGGAAGGGGGTCTCATTGATTTGGTTAACACAAGCGGCCTATGGACGGCAAACCAAGAGAGCATCGTTAACACACGCCCACTGGGGTTTCAGGAGCCGTGAATATTCCCCTCAGACACTGCCGTGGGGTCAGAGCCCCACAGTCTGCCAGTCTTTATGCTCCCCTAGATATTCAAACAGCAGGGCACTGAAGAAGCCAGCCACACACCCATCACACACCCTGCGAGGGGGACAAGGGAATCTTTCCCATTTCAGAAGCTGGATTGAAACTAGGTCTGATTCCAGCAACAAACTGCTGGCACTCTCTGCCATTTGTCCTCCTAATGTCTATGCTATCTATATATGGAGAATAACTATAGGAAAGTTATTCTCCAATGGGTCAAAGTTATCATATACTGTTTACATGGTCGGAAAAGCTAATTACATTTGTGAGAAGAGCTGCCCCCTGCAGCTCTGCTTTGGTTTGGTAGGCAATTGGTTGGTTTGCTCTTTACCAACAATTTCAGAGGTAGGAGAGAAGTTTGAAGGACTTCTAAAGTGACGGTTGAAATAAAAACCTGAAGGAGAAACCCTGTAAGGTTTTCAGTTAACATTCCGAAACTAATTTAGAGACTAGGACTGGAAAATTGTGTATAATTTATTTTGTTTCAAGCTATTATGTCTCTTATACCCTAAAATCATTAGGAAGAAACAGCTAATAGAACAAATATACCAACACTGGTCTTTGCATGTGGCAAAAATGCCAGGGTAGTCTGCTTCCAATTTTGTGCACTCTTGAAGTGAAAGAACTCCAGGGGTTAGTGCATAAACTGGCTGCTTTAAGGAGGACAAAACTGCCACCCTGGGATTTATAGGAAGTGGCCAAAAGAGAGTATTAAAGTCGATCGATGACTGAGGAAAAGATTTGCCTTAACAAAAGCAGGTCCCAGGCGATTCCCCACATGCAGCACCTTCTCTGTCCAACTTGTCATCACTCACATTGCTATTCTTGACAGAAAAGTCTGTCTTTTTTTTGTGGTTACAACATTCTTCAAAGACCAACTCAAATCTCTCCTGCTTCAGAAAACTCTGTTGATCACTCTCTGATTTCCAGCCTCTCCAGAATGCTTACTGCCTATGTACTCTGAACTACAGAACTCAGAATTTAATTTTACAAGTGGGCAAGAAGGTCTTAACCCTCCCTTCAACTTGACTAAACTTCACACAGGTTGGTTCCTGACTATAGGCCCTTGATCTCCCTTTTCTTAGAGCACTTACTTCAGAACACTTGGAATTGTCAATTCTTTCTGTGTTCCCTAAACACGTAAATCTTCTGCTAGACTCTTGTCAGTTTTACAACCCAGGAATGTCTTTCTCAAGGTCCTAGGAGCCATCCCTTTTAAATAAAATCTTCAGGAATGATACTGTTCCTATCTCCCAGTCTTATGGGAAGGTAAGAGCCTAACTTCTATAAGCATCAATTAGCAAACACAGATGGCCTCGTCAGGGTGATCAACATTACCCAATTAAGTTTTCTAGTACTTTTCCACTTGCTCACCCCAGCTATCAATAACTCTTCTGTCTTCTGTTTCAGCACAGTCCAGTTCTCTCTCTCTCTCCTCTTGCAATAGTCTTGATCCCTGTTGCAATAATCTTAAGTCTTCCTTACCTGCTTGTCCAGGATAATTTCTCTTTGACACACTGATAAATTCAGTAGCTATTTCCTGTGTGCTTAGACCGGAATATAAGATCCTGTAACTATTTTAATTGAATAATCTGGTCTTTCTGGAAACTTCTTAGTTAATATATTCCCTGTCTTCCCCTGTTTACTGCTTCTACCTTCCCCAATACACATGCGCGTGCGCGCGCACACACACACACCCACACACACACCCACCCACCACATCACTGACACTTCATGCCTGAATTCTAAGTTTTTTTTAAAAAATACATATTTGGCCAGACGTGGTGCTCATACCTGTAATCTCAACACTTTTGGAGGCTGAGGCAGGAAGATCGCTTGAGCCCAGGAGTTTGAGACCAGCCTGGGCAACAAGGTGAGACCTCATCTCTACAAAAAATAAAGAAAAGGGCCGGGCCCGGTGGCTCATGCCTCTAATCCCAGCACTTTGGGAGGCCGAGGTGGGTGGATCACGAGGTCTGGAGTTCGAGACCAGCCTAACCAACACGGTGAAACCCTGTCTCTATTTAAAAAAATACAAAAATTAGACGGGCGTGGTGGTGCACGTCTATAATCCCAGCTACTCAGGAGGCTGAGGGAGGAAAATCACTTGAACCCGGGAGGTGGATGTTGCAGTGAGCCAAGACTGCGCCACTACACTCCAGTCTGGTGACAGAGTGAGACTCTGTCTCAAAAAAAAAAAAAAAAAAAAAGAAAGAAAGAAAAAAATAAAGAAAAGAAAATAGCCAGGTGTGATAGTATGCACCTGTGGTCCCACTCACTGGACACTGGAGAAGCTGAGGCAGTAGGATCACTTGAGCTCAGGCAGTTGTGGCTACAGTGAGTTGTGATTGCCCCACTGCACTCCAGCCTGGGCAACACAGCAAAACCTGTCTTGGCAGAAAAAAATAGGTTCTTTTTTTGTTGTTTTGTTCTTAAATACATATTTGGACCTCCCTTCTCCACTGCTTTTTAACAAGGTGCTGAGTGGCTAGGAAGCATTCAGTAAATACTAGCTTCCGTGGTGGTCAAAAGATTCTTCTTCTCTGGAACTCAGAAAATAGATCACAAATGAAATATACGGAATAAGTCAGCTCGTGGTAGTCACCTCTAATGACTATTTTGACTTTCTTTCTTGCTTCAGTCATAGTAGGCTCAGAGTCCTTCTCAACATCACATTTCAGGCAGCCAGCACCACGCCATCAAATTCTGCACATAAATTGAAACCTACTAGCCTTTCTTAAAGACACCCTTTTAATATAAAGAATATTTTATTTTAAACTCTGTTTTTTAAGATTCATCACCTTCATGCTTAAAGAGTCATTTATTATTTGGTAAGTAAACTAATTCACATTCCTTTTAAAAAATCTATATCAAAGATTAAACTAAGTTTTTTTCCCCACACATTTTGAGTTGTGAAATCACTGGCAGAGGGTGTCTAAAATGAAACAGACCAAAAACATGCTCAAAAACAACAGATTTTTGTTTTCTTGAAAGAGAAGAACTTTCCTAGTCGTACATCTTTCTTCTAAAATAAGGCCCTTAGAGTGTGATTGCCTGGAAAATCTTCACTGCTTTTCTTCTAAAAGTGTTCATTGTTATTTTTGAAGAAATGAAGCAGAGTGGAATGTTACTAGTTTTAATAGCATCACTTTTACTCATCATCTTTCTAATTCCTAGGGTTCAAAATATAAAGGAAAGAAAAAAGGAACCACCCTAATAGATTAACTTTATGAAATGTAGACATGACCATGGGAATGATCTTCTAAGAAAGAAACACATGCAATGAATAATTGAGGGACAAGAGTCACCATGAAGCCACTTAGTATACATTGTTTCCTGCCTTAAGAGCAGCAATAGGTCTACATATTTATTCCCTCCAAAAGTGGGGGTGTGGGTGAGGGGTGAGGGTGATGGGATAAGATTGGTTTCAAGGTAGATTTCTAGTTGATTCAATTACCAAGATAAAGGGTGAAATTAGGTGATTAGAGTTTCTCAAGGACTCTCAAAGACAATAATACTTAGGTAAACAAGAAATATATAAATGTTTTCAAGTTTTTATATTTTCTATTGCTTTTTTATTTTTATTAACCCCTGGAGTAAGTGGGGGGGTTGTCTGTCTTGCTGCAATGGCCTCTTCTCTCTGAAAATTGTTGCCTCTTTCCATCCACATGTTGTACACACTAAGTTGCCAAGTTTGTACCTTGACACCTATCTCCAGCTATTCCTGTACATCAGGGTACACAACTCACTCAAGACAACCAATACCATTTTCAGAAAATTTGCAATTGAGTGTGGCTTATTAGTTTAAAATAAAGGGATATAATTCCTAAAAAAATGAGACAAAATCTAAATGCAACACATATGGAAATAAAACTTACAGGAGAGACCAAAAAGGGAGAAAAAAAAAAACAGAACAAGAACATGGCTGCCCAAGGTTCTCATCTGCTTTCCTGTCCCTTCATCAGGCCCTCGTGAGGACCCTTAGATTCTGTAAGATATGCTTATGTCCTCATAATTCATTACTTTTGCTGATGGTAACATAAATGACTTTCTGTAGTTAAAAAGGAAAGAGGGAGTAAGATGCTCTTAATAGTGCCTTTGTTTTTATTGGCAGTAATAATTGAAAACACTCCAAAGGATGCAAATGTCTTTTTAGCCATAGAAAACTGAAGTAGAAAGCTGTGCTAGCCATGATCTGAAAGGCAAGGGACACAGGTGGAAGGCCAGATGGTTGTTGCCAGAAGGGGAGAAAATGAGCCAAGTTCTTGATACCCTTGGGATATAGAGATGCAAGGTGAATAGAATGTTGGCCAGGAGACACAACTGGCCCCACAGGATTTGACCAGGCAAAAGGCACTAGTCACTCATATGGAAGCTTTATACTATGACAGTTGAAATGCTTTTGAAATGGCTTCTAGATTATTATACATGGAGAACATCTACTCTTTCCCCCATCTGACAAAAAAGGCAAGAGGGAAACAACTTTAAGCAAGAATGAACATGATTATTTTCTCTGGCTAACTGAACTTTGAGGAGCCTTGAATGTCCCTCTCATTTCATTTTCTTTTGTTGTTACGTGAAAATAATCAAAACATAGTTTTTTAATGATTAAAATATATCTGCCTATTTGCTTAGACCCCAATGGAGGGTCATATTTCTTCCAATTCTTTGATTGTCAAAAAGAGTTAGGTTCTAGTCCGAGATCTTTAACAACTTAATTACTTTTAATTCTGTTTTTCTGCTTAAGAAGGATGGTTATATTTGTCTTTCATAGAATCTGAGAGTTGGAAAAAATCTTAGAAACTGTCCAATTTAATTTCTCATTCATATATACATACTACCTGTTTCAGTACTTTCTTGATATTTTTCCTTAAGTAGTCTCACTTTTTACCTTTTAATAGCATTTTAATAGAAAATCAATAACATGAACTAAAAACCAGTAACATATCTCAGAAATAGTATTCATTTAAGAAAATGTTCATCTGAATATCACCTAAAATCAACTGGCA
Source organism: Macaca nemestrina (assembly GCF_043159975.1). Classification (NCBI taxonomy): domain Eukaryota; kingdom Metazoa; phylum Chordata; class Mammalia; order Primates; family Cercopithecidae; genus Macaca; species Macaca nemestrina. The sequence continues at coordinate 51,071,492 of NC_092137.1, forward strand.
TACACACATGATCACATTTTAGGTGAAATAGAGTCCCTTCTTCTTGCCATGTAACAAGGATATCATGAAAGGCTTTGTAAAATACTGTGCTAAGAAGCAGAGAGCTGTTAATCCCAAAACTCTTCTCTCTAAATGGAAATCTCTTTCATCTAATTTGGCATGTTCTTAGTAAATACACCTTGATTCACCATCAGTGTCCACTACTGAAGACCACATATACCCAGGAAGATGCAGTGACACATATAAGAGGAGCGGTTCTTTGTAGAATAAATGTTTTGTAATGATTTTATTCTCTGCTATCTAAGGACTATCTGTATATATGACTACTTGCACAAATGAAACTTTTATACATTCTGTATGCTCACATTTCTTCAACATCATACTGAACAAAACAATTTCACAGTACGATACCAGTGAGGCTTTTAGAATGAAAATCTGCATGAGAGCACAGTAATAACATGCTATAATTGCTCAGAGAGAAAGCATCCTTCATCTCCAAGTTTGCCAATGGCACACTCTGTTATTATTTGAAGTGGAACAGGTCACTTAAATTTCTCTGTATCCATGTCACAAGTTTCATTTAGGTTCTGTGTTTTACTTCTGAATTCGCAAAGTGGAATATGGTTTATTAGAAGAGAGAGTACTGAAAGGTATTTGTCAGATGTCTTTTGTGGTAACATTTTTATTCACATCTTAGCTTCATGCAAGGAATAGGACCATATAAAAATAAAGCTAGAACACAAATCATCACATATTCATATGTCAGGACTCTGAGCTTAAAGAAGAAATCCCTTTTATATCCATGATAAACTCAGATGTCTAACCCTCCCTGCAACCACACATATTCCTTACTGCATAAATTGCTAAAAGAGGTTGCCTATACAAATTGTTATCCATAAAAGCAGGCATTCTAATCTGTATTTGCACTGTTATTTTCTTTAATATGTAAGTCAATTATAGCAAGCTTTAAATAGAACCTAATGAGAAATTCTCATAATTAAAGATAAAAGAGTACAGGAACTTCCTGCCAATATAAACTGTTAATTTTGCAACACATGCTCCATAGACTTTTTCCAATTTCTATATTTTATTCACACTGTGTGTTTCACCAAAATAATGCTTTTAATGAAAATTTCCCAGTGAGTACAATTTTCTTACTTTAAATGATAACTACATTTTTAATCTGAAACCTCTGTAAGATCCTCATTGGCAAAAGACAAGATTGAGATCACTTCCATTTTCAGGAAACTGTGTGAGATCAGCATGGCAGATATAGCAATAGATGTTTCCCTTTCTTTTCCACTTTGAGACCTGGGAGCTTATTATTTGAATAGCCATGAAAAACAAAGTGGATTAACCAAAAAAAAAAAGAGAACATACACATTTTTCCTATCAGAAGTCAAAAAGGTATTTCACTTAACTGGCTAAAAATATAGAATGTAACATCTCATATATTAATGCATCTTCCTGTAAGATCTGTTCCAATATCTAAGCATATCCAAATGCTAAAATCCACACAGCAGTGCAAGGAAAAAATACTAGTAAAACCCAATGGAAAGCTACCATCAGCAGCTAAGTGTATTCATCTAGCTTTGCACTGCAGTAAAGCATATTCCGCAGAGTACATTCTGAATAGCAATAACCTACCTTTAAGCTGCATTGTCTTACATATTTCAAATCATACTCTGATTGAAAGAACAGACTGGTTATTTCCAAGATATCTCACAAAAAAACTTATTATAGTTCGAGGAAAATAAGAGTTGGTGCCTTGGCAGAATACCCAAAGGCCTCTTGCTTTTCTGACTACTATTCAAATCTTACTTGGCCCAACTTGACAGTCATTCTTTCTGACAATGCTAAGAGGTTTCTGTAAGTGGTATGTAACCTGCAGTTTTATTTCACTTGGAATACTGCTTTATAGCTAATTCAGGCACAAGGGACTAGAAAATACAATATTTTCATAACTATAAATTATTTTTATGTGGTTTCCCAACTACTCTGTAGTGTAGGATGATGTACAGGAGTGGAAGAAAGAGCAGTGGGTCTGGACAGGTTTTTCAAATGTGAGCACCAGAAAGCAATTTAAAAGACAGATTACAGGGTCCTTTCTCCAGATATCTGAATTATGTGCAGGGCTTGAAAACTTGTGTTTTGAAAAATCTCTCCAAATTATTCTTATATTGGAGTACCTTCTCTAGACATAGCAGGGTTGAGATTAATTACCAAATCTTAACACTGTGTGACTGTTAAGAGGAAGAATGTGGTGTGGTGGGGTGGAATGTGGGAGGTGGTTCAGGATATAAGGGAAGATAATATATTACTTTATTTATTACTTCATTCAGTCACTTATTACTTCATGTAGACTTCATAAAGAAAATCCACTTTGCTTTGAAAATATCTTAAAGTATAAAAAAACTTCAGCTTTATATACAAGCAATGAATGTTACTATGTTTCAAATATTCAAATTAAATATTTTAAATATTCCCAAAAAAAGTATCCATCTTAATTTTATCAAAAAGAAAACAGAGACTCAAAAAAGTCCACTGATTTATCCAGAATTACACAGCTAACAAGGTTAACCACAACTAAAATTCAAATTCAATTCTGCAAAACTCATAGTATTTCTAATACTCCATGCTGCTTCAAATAGTAAGTTAATTTATCTTGGCCTCAGTTTGTCAATGGCCAAAATGAAGGAATGTGTCAGAGGTTGACCAATGACTAACCCAGTAATTATTTAAAACATCCAAGGAAGGTGTATGGCGCAATAGCAAGATTTGGCTGAAAGAAAGTAATTAGGAAATGAACTTGGAAATTTAAAATAAATTTTTTCTACTTTAAACAAATATACAAAATAATTTTCCTTAATATTTAAGAAGAGGAAAGGACAAATATTCATTGAATATCCTACTATGTCCACTGACTATCCTATCCTGCATGCTATACATAAAGTGTATTATTTGATTTAATCCTCAAGACAAACCTCTAAAGAAAGTTATATTAAATATGTCATACATGGGAAAAAGTGTGGTTTAGACAAGTTAATTTTTCAACAATTGAAACAAAAAGTCCATGTGAGAATCTATACAGCCTTACCTTAAAATCTTATGTCTTTCTAGTACATAAGATTTCTGTTGCAATGAGCAACAGAACACAAGTAGTCTTTTTTTTTTTCACCCTGGAAAGACTTTGTCTCTAAAAATGCATTGCATTAGAGACCATTGTAATTATGCATAAGACAACTGGTTATTCTCAGTTTTCCCTGAGGAAAGAATGGGAGATAATAAACTTCAACCACACTCGTGACATTTAGATTACTGGGAAATAATCTTTAGAAGTATTGGGCTTCTAGAAATATTGCGCTTCTAGAAGTATTGGGCAACAAGAGCTTTTAGAGTCAACTATGGAAGAGGACCTTCAGGGGATTATCACCTTAAAAATCCTGGATCATTTCTCACATACTGGTATTATTCATGCACACCCCTCCTAGCTTGAAGGCAAGAGAAAGACTAAGGAACCTGCTCAGCAGCTTGCAGCACTATAAATTTATGTGCCGGCACTTTTAAAACAACTTCAGAAAACAGATTTCCCTTTCAACTTACTTGTTTTTCTCATTTAGTGTATTCTATCAGAGCAAGCCCAAGACAAAAGTTTTCCCAAGAGAAAAGCTGAGATAAGGAATAAGGCATTCAGTGAAAATATGTAAGATTTATTCTAGGTTTATCATTCAGACCAAACCTAGTATCTACATATTATCAACATTTCCCCCCCAAATTTTATATCATAACAAATCTACATCAAAACAGGTATTATGTTTTAATTGTCGTGAAATATGTTATCTTAGGCAAGTGTAATAACTTGAAAATATTCATTATACTTAATTACTTTTGTTCTTTAATTCATTTAACTTCCTTCTGAGGGTGTTAGCATTTCCTAGTATTTCAGGACAACGGTTTATAAGTTATCTTCCACAACAGTATCACATTCCCATGTAGGAATTCCTACGGACATGACTAGTTTAGATATAAACGAGGTTTATCAGGAATAACTAGCTCTAGCCTATCCCATTCTCACAGTCATTGTCATATCCAGTGCTCTAGATACAACAAGAGACAAATGCCCTTTTACACTGCTATCAAGGGACAGTATTCTACAGTTCTGTTTAGATTAGGTTGGTTAAACTTTTGTATCAATCTAAGTTCCTACACTGACATTTTTCAGAAGAGCTTGCATTTTAGTTGCATATGTATTAGATGATTTGGAGACTATTTTAACTACTAAGATGCTTTGTTGAGAGATTATTTTGATACATTTACTTAGGGGTAAAGTTGAGCTCTGTGCCCTCTGAGTCAATATTAAGAAAAGAGAGAAGAGGGGATTTGATATTGTCAGGATAAACTAAAAAGGAAAGAAGAAATTTGGTTGGGGCAAGGATGTTGGGGCAGGGTCAGTGAAAAAGCCCGTGGTGGCTACATGGTTGGGAAATAACTTCAGTGAGTAGATGTGTCTAGCACTATTTTTTTATGTGGTTGATTTGAGGTGTGAAAAATTAGCTTCCACCCCTTTCCTTTGTAGAGTGTGATCACTGGTAAATTCTGTGTGACACACTGATGCTTTTGTGGATGTAGATTCTGTTTGGAGAGCTTAAAGAGAAAAATGAAGAAGCAGTTAACATCTAGGTTTTACAAGTATGTACTCAGAAATTAACATCTTTGAAGAAGGATATACAAAGTCATTAATTTCTCTAGAGAGTGCTTCATCATGTCCCATGAGTATACAGTTCTTCAAGGCCTATTTTCTCCAAGAAGCTGTTTCTGATTATTCATCCCTTGGTAATATTCCTCCCTTATGTAACCTTACAATTCTCACCTTCTGTACCATTTAATTTAGCATCTAATACTATAGTTCACAAAAGGCCTAATCAAAATAGATTTTTATAAAACAGACAATGGAATAAAATTCAGACCAAAGCCTAGCAACCATCTTATTCATTCTGCACCGGTACTGGCTGGTGACAGATTACACCACTTGCTACAAAATGATGCAAGCTAATGCAAGGATCTTTTTTGTTATACCTTTACATGGGCTTTCAGGTGTTTTGGTTATAGCTATGGGTATCAGAATTTTATCAATGGGTGAACATTTTCCTTTCCTAAGACCTAAAAGTAGCAGGGGGAAAGCTCAGCATGTTTTACCCAAATAGATTTTTTTTTTCAGAATGGATAAAGACAAACTTTGGAGCCAAATGCTTCATTGTTTGTGCGTAAATCTCAACAGGCTGGTTGAATTAAGCTCTACATATTCATCAACAGGCATTGCCAATAAAGACACAAATAAAACAAATTAATATTTTTCAAAACTCTGTGTCTTCAGAAAATTTCTATGAGGCTTTGATGAAAAAAACACAAACCTAAGAAGCACCACCATTGTCTCAGTGTTTGGGCGCAATCATTCTCAAGGACATCTGTGCTGATTCCTTTTCAAACTTGGACGGCTGCTATCTGAATCAAGCCCAGACGCTTTTGTCGGAAAAAAAAATCTGAATTTTGAAGTTTTAATTTAAGTTGTGTAACAGCTTTCTCCACTCAAACATGCAATTTATTTTACAGTGTGAGATTAATAGCAATAATTGCCTGGGAAATAAAGACGTCTTTCAGAAAAATACCACATATCAAAAGACTACTTTAAGAAAAAAAAAAAAAAACCCATGGGCCTTTGCTCAAGCAATGAGGCCATGCTTCTTATTTGCAAATCATTCTATTATAACTTCAGTCGTACTATGCAGACTACTTAAACTAGAGCCATTTAAACATCTTAAAATTTTAAGTTTTTAAATGAAAAATCAGGATGGTTGATATTAGGTTTGTAATATTTGCATTTACATATTTCTATATAAAATTGCACAATTTTATCTGGGATAGAACCCACCTGGCAAAGTCTTAACACAATAATGATTTGTTTGGGGGCCCAGAAAGTGGCTATCAGTAGAGATTCAATTTTTCTGAGATGAAACTATTGAGTGAAACGAATTCCCTCCTTGATAGGAAGCCCAACTGAGAGATAAACTTTTGATGGATTCATTAACAGCCTGGCCTATAAATCTCATCTCCACTGAGATTTTAAAGCAAATGGCATTATTCTTTCATTATGCTGAGGCCCTCACTACTCTGTTCTGAGTTGGAATTTCAACCTAACGGCCTAAGAATATTTATAAAGTGAAAAAAAGTAAGGTCACTTTTTTTTTTCTTTCTTCCTTTTGTTCCTCAAGGCTTGTCTCACAAGTGCAATTACTTGGCTCTGGGTCCAGGAAAGTCCTTGGTCTCAGCATACAGAATACATTCACACTGTGTCTTTCAATAGCCCACCAGACCTCTGCAGTTCCCAAACCTCAGCACTTCTCAAACCATCACACCTTGGCAGTGTTAGGGGGCAGTACACAGAAGCTAGATTTGGCAAGAGTGGAAAGGGAAAATATCTAAGTGTCAATGTAAAGCCACAGTACACTGCATCATTTTATTCAGTTCATAAAAGGGTTATTTCTGGGAGAAGTAAGGAATTCTGCAAACATATAGGACAAAATCAGAATGAAATGACTATTCAAAGAAACAGAAGGGGTGTAAAAAAAAGAGAGGTCTCTTAAGTCTTTTTTGAGGGGAAGAGGGAGAAATCTAATGAATCTAGCAAAAATATTTGCAGGTTGGTTATAGGTATCTTTTCTTTTTTTTTGACAGATGAACACATTGGAAAAGTGGTCTGGGAGAGATGTCAACAAAAGGGCTTGCCAGCATAATGACTCCAAGGTGCAACTACAGAGTACACACAGTCCTCCATCTCAAGTAAATCAATTCAGCCTGCAGAAACTACTTTGACAATTTTATATATATATATATATATATATATATATATATGTACACACACACACAATGTGTGTACAAAATACCCAGAATATCTCTTCCCTCCCCAAATTGATTATCTGTATACATTTCTATGTTGTATTGGATACATATTTATCAATTCAAACTTGGAGATAAATATTTATGGATAAATACCTATCTCTTTTTAAACTATAGGCACTAATCCAGCAGTCTTTCCTCTTTTAAAATCTAGTTTAGCATGGAAAATTATCCTCATTCTTGTTCTTTCTGAAACCCTCCTTCTTTAGATAGTAGCATTTTGATGAAAAAGAAAAAAGATACAAGAAGATCATAACTCTTAATCAGTCAACAATTATTTGGTGGTGAAAAGTAAGCCGATCAGCCTTGTGCTAGTTGCTTTGGTGATAAGAGGACTCAAAACCACTGTCCTGACATAAACAAGATTACAACCTCAAAAAAAAAAAAAAAAGCGAGGTATGTCACTTATCTTTCTGGGTCTCTACTTGCTTGATTTTTAAGAATCATATACAAATGATAGCAGCCTCATATTTTTATTCTTCTTATAAAAATCAGAGATTACATATGATTTTAGAGAAGGGAGAAATTAGAAAAGACTCTGTGATTTGAGGTGCAACCTGCAGAGGTCCCGAAATGTGGGAGGGTTGCGGTGAAAAGATAAAAGGTGAAAGGTCATTTCTGACCAGGAAAACAGCACATTGTCGAGGCACAGATCTGGAATTAATATAGGGCATGTGGGTACTTGGGAAGAGGACATTAACCAGCTCATGTGGAAAGGAGTAGGTTTGCAGGGGCAAGGCTGAGTGAGGCAGAGGCAGTCCTAGAAAGCCACAGAAGAGTGTAGTTTGGATGCACAGGCAAGTCATTCATCCATCCATTCTACATTCACTGCTCATTTCCTGAGTTCTTTCTCTGTGCCAGGCCATACTGAAAAGCGACGGCCCTAGAGTGAGAGAGAATAGGCATGGTCCCAGACCACATGAAGTAGAATCTAAGACTAAAGGGCCAGATTTAAAATTGTTATCTAAGAGAAGAGTCTTCACATTCAACATGACATATTTATAAAGATTTACAAAAGGTCTTTGATGTTGCATAGTATCTAACGTTGTTGCTTAGTTCTCTCAAAGCATAATTAAAAATGTGATTCTCTTGACATGTTATAAGCAATAAAATTTGGGGAGAGGAGGGTATTTCTAGATGTCAAAGTAAATATAAATGGACACAGACATGATTAGGTTAGGCTGAAAGGTAAGTTGGTCATTGTTTACAGTTGGCGGTGGAACATGCCAAGTTAGATGAGTCCAAAGAGATTTTATAGCTGTGAGATATCATCTTGTGTGTTCCTGGATTTCAGATTGGTCCTTGTCACCATGGAATTCTAGAGCAGTAAGGAAGTGCAGATCTTACTATTTTGAGACAGAGTATCTCTCTGTCACCCTGGAGTGCAGTGAGATGATCATAGTTCACTGTAGCCTCCATCTTCCGGGCTCAAGCCATCCTCCCACCTCGGCCTTCCAAAGTACTGGGATTACAGGCGTGAGCCACCACACCCAGCTGCCTACTTTATTTAGTTTCAAATTCTATTTTCTGAATGATGAAGGTGGAATTCAAATTGGTCAAGGATTTGACTAAAGCCACACAGCTGGTTAGTTGGCAAATGCTGAGCTAAAAATAATGTATATTGATTCATTTAACCACCCCCACCTTTACCACGTTTGAGATCAGATTTTAAAAGGACGCTGCAATCTCTATTTGCTTCATAACCAGAGGGGCATTTAGTCCATGGTCCTGGTTCCCACAGTCAAACTCATTTGCATCTATAATTTATTTGTGAATGAAAGCAAGCCATTACAAAGTGGCAATAAAGCAAATGTAGGGTGTGGTTATAGCAATAATTAATCACAATTTCAGGTCTCAGCTAGTTCATCTTGAGCTGATATTTTTTCCTACTGTTTGTGACATGAAGAAGATACAAATAGATTTTAAGTTTAAATGGATAGCAAATCAATTTCTCTAGCTTTATAGGTCTGTATTAATAGATTGTTTAGTCGCTTGCACATGTTTATAATCTTATTTTCTTAAGAAATACTCTCAGGGCTGGGCACGGTGGCTCGCACCTGTAATCTCAGCAATTTGGGAGGCTGAGGCGAGCAGATCACCTGAGATCAGGAGTTCAAGACCAGCCTGGCCAACATGGTGAAACCCTGTCTCTACTAAAAATACAAAAATCAGCCAGGCATGGTGGTGGGTACCTGTAATCCCAGCTACTTGGGAGGCTGAGGCAGGAGACTTGTTTGAACCAGGGAGGCGGAGGTTTCAGTGAGCAGAGACTGTGCCACTGCACTCTAGCCTGGAGGACAAGAGTGAAATTCTTTATATATATACACATATATATATATTTTATATTTTATATATATATTTTATATATATATATATTTTATATTTTATATATATATATATATTTTCATGCTAGTATAGTAGGAATCAGCTGCAGAGTCAGGGAAGCTAATCTTGGACCATTTTTATTCAGTGGTACCATAAATTTATTTGGAGGTAGGATACTTTAGAATACACATACACACAAACTACAGATTTGCTTATTATTTCAGGGGGGTTCCTACATCTTTTGAAGTCTCTCTTCAGACCCACCCATAGCTAAGAAAACTGATTTGGTGCAGTCATTTAATTTGATACCTGGATACATTTGTCTCAGCATTAAGTGGTCTAAGGTCAACTCGTGTGTAGGAAGGTCCTTTGTCAGGAAAGGAGGAATACTAGACACATCATGTTCATTTCAGGTCTAATCCCATTGCAAGCCTGGGCAAGATAACTTACAGTCTTTGGCCTTCAGGTTCTTCCTCTGTAAAAAAGGGAAATGATCACAGTAGTACATGACTGCTATTTATTGAGTACCTATTGTGTTAATGATAGGCGCTTTACATATTTGCTTTCAATTACTACTAATATCAATATTTTGTAGTAGACATGAATCACCTTTTCAGAGATGAGAAAAACCAAGGATTAGAAATGGAAATGTGCCTCGTATCATGAAGTAAAAAAGATCCAGGATTTGTACAATCTGTCTCCAAAATTCATGTCCTTCTCTATGATATGGAAATTCCTACTTGTAAGGAATAAGGCAGCCTCATTTATCTGCTTACATTAAAAGAGCCTTCAAAATATTATAAAACCCAGAGTCTCATATCAATGTGGTACAGTTGAGCATTTTTATAATTCTGGGGAACAGAATGAGGCAGGAATGAGAGGGAATATGAAGAAAAGGGTAACAGGAAAACATTCTTTATGATGGGGTACCTGATTTTTGGTATCATTGACTATCATATTTGGTAAGGTAGTTTATAAAGGGGTTTAGAATGTTACACTAACAGCTTAGAAGTCCCATAATATTTTCCTTCTAAAGTATTCAAAGAAAGAACAATGAGATAACTTTAAGGAGAGTAAACTGGCTTTTCAGATGACCTTTCTGAAATGATTATCAAAAAGAGCTCTAGTTTTCTTATGTCTAAGATAAATTATTACACCACCACAGCAATTTCAGGTCTGGACAGCTTCCTGAATGTAGCCCCAAATAAAGGTCTTCAAGACACTTCCAAATATGCAAATCAGCTGAGTGGGTTTGTGTGTGTTTTAAACTGTATTGAGTTTCAGAGCCAACCTGCTTCAGGGAAACAAACCACAGTTTGATTTGACTTTAGCAGAGTGAAGGACAAGCACAGTCCATCCTGTTTCACACTCCATACCTTCACCAAGTATCAGCACACAGCTCTTTAAAGATTAAGCTCTAAATGGCCACACTTTTTGAGACTTTAATTAAAAAGCTTTTGACAATATTTCTCTTAAAAATGTCTTAAAACAATTTGATGTTTTCTTGAAGCCAAAGCACAGAACTACAGCTTCCCCTCTCCTCCCTATTACTGTGATTTCCAAATGAATGGCATTGAGTTGATTGCTTATCAGGCTAGATAATAGCCTAATTTATTACAGAAACCCTAGTCAGACATTAACAAACTGTAGAAGCCCACTGATCTACCAAATCCTTTTGAGACATAGGGCCTATGTGCATTAAAAACCTGCTAGACCATGGTAAGCCTAGGAGATAGGAGACTTTTTTGTCTCATTACCACCAGGATTTAAAAATACAGCACCTCTTCAGGTTGAAATGTCAAGCCTGAGACTGCTGTGTGCAGCTTGGTGTGCAGGACACCTGGATAAGTCCTAATGGTGTGTAAACAGCGGTATTTGTGTTTCTGAGTCTCTGCTGTGCAGAGGTTTCCAGTTGGCTTACTCTATTTACACACAAAAGGTCCTAGGTTCCTTTGGGGAAAAAGTCCAGCTAGACAAAGAAAGGACAGAGCACCTTTTCCTTTCACAAGGTATTTGGATTCATTCATTCATTCATTCATTTAAGAAATCTTTCCTAAAACATCAACTAAGACCCAGGTACTGTGGTAGGTATACAGTGGTAAGCAAAATCAGACATATTTCTGACCATAATAAAAGCTAAAAAAGCTTTGGGTCAAACAAACACATGAACTTCAGACTGATTTCAAGCTCCCTGAATTTAAAGGAATGTCTTACTTATCTTTTCATTTTCTAAGAGACGAGCAGAGTGACTTATAAACAATAGGTGACTAATACACATAAATGGAATGGAATTTTTTAAATAAAGTGTATACGATTAGTTTTAAAGTAGTAATAATAACAAGCACTGTCATTTATTGAAACCATACTATGCAGCAAGCACTGATTACTCAAAACAATCTTGAAATAAATTGATAGGAGACATTTCAAAAATCTCTGTAGGACCTGCAACCCCCCTCATACTGCCATATCACAATATTCATTTCTCCTGTGAAGCTGAAGGCATTAAGATACTATGTGTACTGATTTTAAAGAAGGTGTCCCAAAATCTCCGGGCCTTTTCCAAATGCCTACCTGTGTAAACAGAGGAGAAATTTGCAGTATCTGTGAGACTTCCTTTGAAACTTGGTTTTTGATGAGTGCGCTGTGTCCAAAGCAGTGGTTTTCAGGTGTCAAGAAGCACCTGGAAGAACTGTTATAACACAAATTGCTGTGCTACATCTCCAGAGTTTCAGCAAGTCCAGGGTGGGGCCTTTCTAACAAGTTCTCAGGGAAGGTCGAGGCTGCTGGTGTAGGGATCACATTTTGAGAACCTGCCTTTATAGTGTTTCTGTTTCAAAGTCTGAGTCCTACCATGAGAAGGCTCTCTCCAAGAATGCATGAGAGGAAAAGAGTGTATGTGTGTGTATGGGGTGAGGGAGAGAAACATGAATGGATGAAGGCCTCAGAACACTCTCTGTGGTTCACCTCCATCCCAGAACAAGCAATTGTAGTTCTAGGGTCTAGAGACAGGTGAAACGATAGAAGACAGCTAGGAACAGTGCCAGGAATATTCAGGTATTATCTGTCAGCTTGATTACTAGAGGATAAAGGGAAAGGAAGCTCTTAGACTAGAAATCCCTTGCTATCCTGTAATTTATATTTCATTACAAAACTAAAGAATAAAAGTTAGCCTCATCCAGAGAGGGAAACTCAGCCCAAATTCTGGAGCTTCCTAAAATTAGCGTGTGTCTGTGTGTGTTAAATCATCCCAGTTTTATAAACAAAGGAATTAAGGCTCAGAGAGGTCATTTAGTAGAACCTCCAGGATCACAAAGGAAGGAAACCAAAAGCTGAGTCTGGTCCACGTCTCTCTGGCTCCAGAGCGTATTTATCCATTGGAATTATTCTGTCTCTGCCTTCTCTAAGTGGCTTCTAATGCATGTGTGTGTGTGTGTGCGCGTGTGTGTGCATGTGCACCTGGCACATAGCAATTCCCAGTAAGCATTTGATAGTTTTTTTTTTTTTTTTTTTTTTTTTGGTGGCGGGGGGATGTACATGCATCTACTATTAACTACTTACTGGGAAGGGGAATTACTATGTGCCAGGTGCGAATCATATTTATATTAACTCGTTTAATCTTAAAAACAATCTGAGGAGGGGATCTTACAGAATCCCAATTGATCAGGAAATAGAAGATTAAATACATTTTCAGACCTTGGAGAACTTGAAAGAGAAAACAAGCAACAAGAACAAAAAAAACGAACTCCAAACCAATTTTACTTCAGAGCTAGAATTTTTCACGTTTTTTTCTTTCCTAATACCAGCTACCTCCCACCATTTGGCCAAATTGGTTTGTCTCTGGCTCTTTATTTAATTATGTTTCTACAGAATTAGATTATCAGAATCAAATTTAATATGTAAATGAAATATCCAAGAATATAAAGAGTTCTACTGTTGAATATCAATTACTAGAGAAAGGTGTGAATAATTCCACCACATTGAAACTCCCTGGCTAACGGCAGCATTAGGGATGATTTATATCTATATTAAAGTTTCAGTTAATGTGAAATAAAATGTATCCTTAGCTTTTTTTTTTCCATTCTCAAAATGACATAAACCTGAATAATTATGAATTGTGTACTTTCTAACGATAGCTTTTTGCAGTTAAATTGATTAATTAAATGTTACTATCCAATGCCAAAATTATTTTCTTGTGATGACTGGGCAATTGAGTTAAAATTTTCTAAGAAGACCAAAGGCAATCCACTCTGACACAAGGTGAATAGTTTTAAGTTAAAGGTGACTTCCTTGCAGTATCCATGGCTGTCATGAAAGTAGATGTTAAAATATTAGATCTATGTACCCTCCTCTTACTTCATAAAACAGAATGAGTTACATAGTTACAATTTACATGCCTCTTTAAGGGCAAGTACAATGCCAGTGCTCGTCTGTACTGGGATAGAGATAACACTGGTAAACAATGGAATGATATTATAAAAAGAAAAACAGAAAAACTGAGTTAGTATTAGAGTTTATAGAACTCAGAGAACGAGGCCAATTCATGCTACTCTGGAGAATTCCAACCAGGTACAAACACACTCTTCTTAAGGAAAAAAAAAAAAAAAACTGGGTTATAATTTAGTAAACTTGGCTTCTTGAGGTCTGATGAGATGAGCACAGGGAACCTGCTCTCTTAGCACAATCGCTATTAACTGACAAAGTAGTAGAGAACAGGGTCTGTTTCCATAATACTCTCTTAAGCTATTTGCTCCCAATACCCTTTTAAGAATAACTGAAATAAACTACCTTCTCAATTTTTCATTTCAGTGCTAAAATTTACTTTTATAGTTTTCTAAGGAAGTTCACCATGAGCATTGAGTTTCAGAGGCATGTTTAACTTTCTTAGGACATCTCATGAGCCTTTTTCTTTTGTTTTTTCATTGGATGCATAAAACCCCCAACAGATACAGAATATACTCTTCTTTAAACACTTCTGTCTAAGGGACCTCTTCCCATCTCCTATGTAATGACAGGGCAAAAAGACTGAGTCCTAGATGCTCATGGCCCCTGATTAAGACCTGTGGTTGGGAGTTCATGAGACTCTATTTAAACCACCTGCTTAGATGCCTCACTGAAATCAGTGGGGGATTTTTACTCTCTCATGACACTGTATAAATGTTAGTTCACTAAAGGGAAATGGTTGAGAGGGGACAGACGGAGAACTGTGAAGAAATTAAAGGACCTTTAACGGATTAAAAACAAAAAGCCATTCTGCTCTCCAGGGTGCACATTTATTTAGCTAGATTTGCTTAAAAGTATTCTCAAGCCTCCAAGTTCAATCGACCAGAATGACTTTAAAACATTTTTTTTCTGCTCCATTGGAGAGATATGCCTTTACATGATTATTTTAATGACAATTATCTATCAGGTAATTGAAACGTAAAGCTCATATATAAGTATGGCAGAACCTGTGAATTTTGTAAGTCAAATGTCTCCAGGGTATTTTAAAAAGCACTTTGGCTACATTTTTAAATCTAACCACTCCAACAGACATGAGAGTTATTACTCTTGGGCAAGATTCAAAAGAATTGGTAAAGTTAAAAAGAATAATTTTCTGAAGTATTTTTGACAGCAATTAATTTCACAGGGGATACATGCATTTCCTAAATCTCCAGGAAAATTTTTTCTTCACTGTATAACAAGATGCACTTTTTGAAGAGATTCTTTCACTAGAATGTATAATGATCTGAACTGCAGAAGAAATATAATTAAGTAGACTCATTACTATTTCTTTTAATAAGGTAATTTAATTGCATTTTCCCCAAAACACAGAAAATGTACAGTTATTGTTCAGGCCTAAAAAGAATTAATCAACCTAAGTGTCCATCACTGGATGAATGGATAAACAAAATATTATATATATATATGCATTCACACACATACAGGAATACTATGCAGCCATAAAAAGAATGAAATCATATATTTTGCAGCAACATGGTTGGAATTGGAAGTCTTTATGTGAAACAATTCAGAAACAGAAAGTCAAATACTTCATGTTCTCACCTATAAGTGAAAGGTAAATAATGTGTGCACATGGACATAAAGTGTGGAATAATAGACACTGGTGACTGGGAAGGGTGGGAGGGTGGGGGGCGGAATGGGGTGAGGAATGAGAACTTACTTAACGGGTACAGTGTACATTATTCAGGTGATAGTTATACTAAAAGCCCAGACTCCACCACTACGCAATATATCCCTGTAGCAGTCCCTGTACCAAAACTGCACTTGTGTTCCTTAAATTGATACAAATAAAAAAAATTAACTTCATAAAAAGAATTACAGAAACAGAATTATGGAAATAAGTTCTATACATAGGAATATTATCATTATTTATTGTTAAATAATTAAAACTATTGTAGACAATTGATATTTGTGCTTTTTTAAACTTGGTATTACAAATTGAGATCAAAATTTCAGATAGACTCATTGACAGCATTTTATTTCCATGTTGGCAATAGTTCTCTTTTCCTAATGGTCATTTGAGGAAACACTGGTTTACTTCTTTCCCCATCTCTCTGTATACACTTAAATTCGAAGTATAAATTGTAAGATTACCTTAAAATTCAATGTACAGTCAGAAAAGAAACAGAATTAAGAAATATAAAAGCTTATCATCTTGAAAAATTAGTTCCTGGCCGGGCGCGGTGGCTCAAGCCTGTAATCCCAGCACTTTGGGAGGCCGAGACGGGTGGATCACGAGGTCAGGAGATCGAGACCATCCTGGCTAACACGGTGAAACCCCGTCTCTACTAAAAAAATACAAAAAACTAGCCGGGCGAGGTGGTGGGCCCCTGTAGTCCCAGCTACTCGGGAGGCGGAGGCCGGAGAATGGCGTGAACCCGGGAGGCGGAGCTTGCAGTGAGCTGAGATCCGGCCACTGCACTCCAGCCTGGGCGACAGAGCGAGACTCCGTCTCAAAAAAAAAAAGAAAGAAAGAAAGAAAAATTAGTTCCTAAATGCCAACTTGGAGATTTTAAGCTAATTTTAAGGCAAAAGAATGTAACACAAATAAATAACAAGAGTTGATACTCTTCAATATAGAAATGCCTTCATGTTCATAGTCCAATCCTCTTTAGGCCTTCAGACACAATGGCATTGTATTTTCTCCCTTTTTAAACTTCATGTGATAATATGTTTTTCTTGCTGACATGTGATCTCTTTTTATAAGGAAATAATTCTTTGTTCAAAAGTGAAGCAATTAATAACAGTCTGAAAGAATTTAGATGACATTGGTTCTTTCTTCTGGAAAAACAAATCAATTCATTGTAATTCTCTTATTCAAAGTTAAAAGGCTGAAATTACTACTTATGTAATAAAATAATGAGGAATTAACAAGCAATATCTTCACAATGACAGAATTATTATTATTATTGCTGCTACTACTGTAATTCTCAAAATTTTTCCTTAGAAACAATTTGGAAGACAATGACACAGTTAAGGTATCCTGATTTAAAAGTAAGTCCAAAAAAAAGATGACTATTAATGTTTTAATCACTCTGAGGAGAGAGAATGGAAAAAAACATAGAAGAATTAAGCTGAAGATACAAGTTAAATCAAATTTTAAAGAACATTGATATGAAGCTGTGACCAGTTTTAGAGGTTTAATTAGTAAGGTAATTACATATAGAGCTACTGATGACACATAGCCTAGAGGTTCTATATTTATGAAAATTAACTTTATTTAATTTGTCTAATTAAAAGGTAGTTATGTCACTAGATTTTGAATTGCATTAAGTACAACACATTACATCCTTGTGTCCACCAAAACCCAACACATTCTTAGCCCTGTTATTAACTCAACATAAGTGAGTTGATTTGAACTTTCTAGTTAATTGACAATTTAAGGCATTAAAGTGGAAAGTCTCAACTAATTAAATACATCACTCATTTATTGAATAAACAGTTGGTGAGCATCTGTTCAGGGCTAAATATCATGATAAGTTTGGGAATGCAAAAGTTAGTAAGACACTTAAATGCTTTTCGGCTTTTAAAACAACTTATTAGAAACTGTCATTTCTACATTCTAGGTACTTAATAATAATAATACTGTAATTGGATTCTCCAGAATTATAATAATTTTGCCAATAGGTAAATAACATTTTATACTCAGATAAATGTGTGTTACATCAACTATGTGAAATTTGGAGACAAATAATATAAAAATAATGAATATAGTCATTACTCTCCAAATTCCTAAATTATCAAATTTCCTAGTATAATTATTATTCATTTATTATAAACCCAAATAACCATAGTTTTAATCTTTTAAACTTCACTTACCCAAGTTTAAAATTTCTACCATAGTTTCCACATTGAGTAAAATTTAGTCAATCATTGAGTCTTCTTTTAAAAGGTAGGTGCTCTTTATGTTGTCCAGGCTGATCTCTAACTCCTAAGCTCAAGGGATCCCCCCACCTCAGCCTTATGTGTAGCTGGGACTAAAGGCATGCACCAACACACATGGCAGTTAGGTCTTACTTTGCACCCAGACATTCACAATGGCTTCCTATGTAGTCCTAATTACAGCTCTGTATTTGCGACTTACTATTCTTTTGCATACATCTTCCAGTTTAAGTTTTTCTTGACTCTGTCTTCGGGAATTACTTTCCTATCACCACACTTTTGAGCATGTAACCCATGTGTTGCCCTATTATCTTCTTCCTTTGCCTCCAATGATCTAAATGCTGCCTGGATTCTTGGAAACATTTTCCCCTTTCCTGTACTTCCAAAAAGTTTCTCACCGCCCTTTCATTTTTCACTCATCATATCCCTTTTGCAGGATGTTGTTTGCAAAAGACCATATGCAATCTCTATTTAGCATATATAATTTATCATCAATATCCCAAGCTCTCTGTGGGTAGGACCTATGTCTTGGACTTCTGCACATCATCCTCAGAAGTTACTATACTGCTATAAATAAAATCTCAATATATTTCACTGAATAAGTTAATGACAGTTTTTGAGTTGCTGTGGGAATTTAAAGTACATTCTGAACATATGTGCATTGTAAAAGTGTTAATCATGCTTTATTGAAAAATTAAAATTATTTGAAAGTTGCATTTATCAGTACCATATAGGATAAATCCTTTTTAATCAGAAAAGTCTATTAAATCAGATCTAGCATTTTTGAACTGTTCTGAAACAATATAAAATAGATATCTACGGAATTTATCTCAAGTTTTTGCTCAGTTTATTTCCAGTTTATGCTAACTTTAATCCTAAGCAGGAATGTTCTCCTATTCTCTATTATCTTTATAATTTATCAATTTATTATTTAAAATGTCCTATTCCTGTGTGACATTTTACAAAGCAAAAAGTTTTTTTTTTTTAAAAAAAGCACTATATTCTCCACTAATTAGCTGACAATTATATGATTTATCATCTATAATATGGCTTTCTTTCAATTTATTCAGATAAGCAGGATCTAACTCGGGCTTATAAGGTGAACAAATGTAGAGAGTTATAAAATATTATGATCTCCCTTCAAGCAGGACTTTATAAATGTGTACAATAAATTATGCTAAGTAAATGAGATAATTATTCATTCAATTTAAGAGAAATATATAGGCACAGGCCACATTGTTAGATCTAGAATGTTTAAGGACATCTCTGCTGTTATATTGCTTCTAATTTCAAATGTATTTAAATTGATCCTTTTTTGGTGGAGAGTCTTGGGAGAAAGGGGAAACTCAAAACATGCAGAGAGGTCCCTAGAAGCATATTAGGGAGCTTCAAAATTTTCAGGATTAATAGTACAGAAGGATTTACAAGTTTAGAGGAATTCACTTAGTTTAAGCAGAGATGTCACATTCAATTTCTTTATTATCCATTGGTCTAAATATATTAAACACTACATTCCACATACTAAAATTTAGAGTATTTTTAAAGCCCTTGTTATATAATGTTCTTGTTCAGTGAAGAACTCCATTTTCATTTCTAACAGGTCTAGGATATGCTTATGTATTTTAATGTTATAAAACTACTTCATTTTCACTGCAGAGAATTTGAAATTAAAGCATAAGAAAAAAAAATTCTCATAACAAACCCCACTACTCAGAGACAACTACCTTTAACTCTTTCACATATTTTCCTCCATTTTTCCCCTTTGTGTACATGCATGTGACATAAATTGGTTACTGTTTTATGTATTTTTCGTATTTCTTCTTTACAATGTGAGTCATTTCACAGCCACTATCTTCAAGGAACTTACCATTTTGTGAGAGAGAGAGACGTGAGACCAAAAGATGAACTAAAATGTAATGTGTAATAATGGTGATTGTACACAGTATAACCCACGCCTACACAAGGGCCCATCCATCACTCTGGTGGAGTGAAGATATACGTTGTTGAGTTGAGGGTTGAAGAGTGTGGAGCACTTGTAGGAGCTAGCTGATGGGGGTGATTAATGGGGAGAGAGTAGTGATAGTGGGTATTTAGGGTCTAAGGCATACCTTGGAAGTGGCAGAAAACTCACAGTAGAATAACAGAGTAATGTTTGGGCATAGGAGATAAAGCAGAGGTTGATGAGGCTACCATTTTATGCTAAATAGTCAGGTCTTTCCTTTAGGTCAGGACTCGAGAAAATAAAAAAAAGTAAAACAAAACAAAATAAAATAAAATAAAATAAAAATATCACTCTGACTGGTGTTACACCTGAAACTCTCAGGCCTGATGCAGTGGCTCACTCCTGTAATCCCAGCACTTTGGGAGGCAAAGGTGCAAGGATCACTTGCGGCCAGAAGTTTAAAAGCAGTCTGGGCAACAAAACAAGACCTCGTCTCTACAAAAGAATAAAAAATAAAACAAAAATTAATTAGCTGGGTGTGGTGGTGCATTCCTGTAGTCCTAGCTACATGCAGTGCAGAATTTATAAGGCCAACAATAAAAACTTGAGATTGAAGCAGGAGGATCATTTGAGTCCAGGAGTAGAGGTGGCAGTGAGCTATGATTGTACCACTATACTCCAATCTAGGTGACAAAGCAAGACCCCATCTCTAAAAACAAAAATATAATTTCCCACTCCCCAGTATGATGTCTAAAAGTTAGATCACAGACACTGGAACCAAATTACTGACTTAGAATTCTAGTTCCACCATTCAATAGCTATTGGGCCTTGAGCACATTAACTGATCTGTGCCTCAGTTTCTTTATAATGAAGCTAATCATAATATCTAGCCCTTCAGGCTGCTATAAGGATCAAATGAGATAACATTTATAAAGCAGTAAGTATGGTGACTGGTACACAATAACACTATATAAACAGTTGTTAAATAAAAGCAATACCCCTGTAATATCGAAACAAACAAATCTTGATATCCAAAATTCCTGCTACAGAATAGAATTCATGTGCTTTGGAGTAATTGCTAATGCAATGTATAGTTATTTCTAAAGAATTTCATGATTATAACATTCTTTAATGAATCAATATAATAATAGTATTTCTATGGATTAATTTAAAGGATTAAGCGTCCAAGCTGATTATAATTGAGCTCATTTCCGATTTTGTTAATTCTGGCAGTTTTGGAGCAGCAGAGTTACTTAGGTTCTGAGTTATTTTTCATTTTGGGTGGGGTGATTTATGTTCTGAATTAACCATGAGCTCCACTTTAGAGAACCTGAAAAAATGTTCAGCAATATTGATATTCTAGAATATTTTTGGCATAAGATACAAATTGCTTGATAAACTGCAAAAGATTAATTTTTCAAAACACCCAGACTGCACCTGTTAGATCATTATTATTTCAGAAATTCCATATTGTACATTGAAAATACCCTCACAAGTATATTTTCTGTATTTATGGCCAAGAGATGGTCACTGGAGATTTATGATGCTCTGCAAAAAACAATGCTGACCTGGCAAGTGCCTCCAGGGAAGGAGTGGCTCAGAATCCAGTGAATGAAATAAATAGCTACTAATTATGGTACTAAGTCTTAACTCCAGCCCACCCCATTGGTTTGTGGCCTAAATGTTTTTAAATACCTTAATTCAATTTATAATAATGCTGCCCACGGGCAACCAATTTGCCTCATATGGTTTTCTAGGACACAACATAGTATTTTGGCACATTACACATGTTTAAAAAGTATTTGTTAAATTAGTTAAAAATAAATCAAACCAAAGTCATCAACAAAGTCTGTTTCCTATTGAGCCATGAAGTGTTTTGCACAGAATGACTCTCTTGTCTTAGTTCAGATGCCATCTTGATTTAGGATTTTCACTTAGCCAACTTTTCTTACAAGAAATAGTTAATTCCAGTTATTTATTTTTCCCCTAGCACCGTATCTCAGATAGTGTAAACTGAATATCAACAAACACATATATCATACTACCAATTCCTTGTCAGGTACTTGATACACTTTAGATTTAATCCCGACAACCACACTGTTTTAAAATGGGCATTTTTCCGTCTCTTTATTTAGAGATGAAAAACCTAAGGCACCAACAGGGCTATTGGTCACACAAGGAGAAAGGGGAGACTTTAGGATTCTTTTCTTCTACATTAACTTTGAAATCGTTTTACTGTTAGCATCACATTTTGAGAATAATTTTTGATAAATGTGGTATGCTTTTATTCTCAAAAGTGTATTTTCATCTCCAAATGAAATAGTAGTAATAAAAGTAATAAAACATTTTATTTCCTTTCATTTTTTTCTAGCAAGAGATGGTCTTACTTTTACTTCCAACAGAAGAATTCTGAGTCAAAGAAAAATAATCTTTAACACAACTAACAGAAAAAAGTTGAATCTCATTTCATTTCCTGTGGGGCCCTCCCAGGCCTACATTAATACTCATTGCTACCATTTTGCTTTTCTTTGGTCCATTAAGTAGTCTGACAGTCCTTCATATTTTTATATACTATGTTTTATATACTTCATATTTTTATATACTATATTTGTATGTAAGGAGAAGATGTCCTGTCAAATGTATCTTACAAATAAGCATTACTATAATAAAATTATTAAATAGGTGGATTTAGATGCTAAAACTGGTAGAACCACAATTACAAAACATGTAAAAAAGCCCCATCAGTTGCCCATACAAAAACATGGTGTTATGTACTAGTGAATATGAAATATTTTATACTAGAGCATTCTGCTCCCAGCACGTTTTTGTTCTGTTCTATTTTGTTTTAAACAGAAAATTCTCTAGTAATATCAGACTCTTCCCCAAGACAAACTTTCAGTTTGTTTCTTTTGTTGTTTTGAGAGAACATATTTACAACTCAGTTGCGTAAGAGGGATGTATTTTCTTGACATCACTATATTACGATTTGAATCAAAACTAATATGTTGACCATATAACTTCTTTACTACATGTACATATATCAAAACACCATGTTGTATGTCTTAAATTTAAATAAAAACAAACAAATAAAACCTATTTTGTCACAAAATCCTAGTATACCAAATATGGAGATACTTAGATTCTACTAATATACACTCTCTAATCATGAGACAATACATCTAAAGATGAAACATGAGTAACATATATTAGTTCCTCAATATATTTTAGCAATCATTTATTATTATTACTATATATTCAAATCTTTATCGTAAAATCCAGCAGTTTTTCTCCAATGCTTTTCTTTTTATGTTTTTCAAGCTTGCTCTTGGGAAACAAGATAAGATTTCTACCTCATGCCTAACCAATTACATTAGGCCTTAAAAGCTAAGCTCCTCAATTCAGATTTTATTTCTTTTCCCAATTACATTCTCCCCATGGGATTTTGTTAGAGGTAAGTAGGGACCAACAGAACCAACAGCTTGATATCCAGACATAAAAAGCCCCAGGAATTATGATTTTGTGTTGGCAGATGGTCAAACTAAGCTAATGGGTGGCAGAAGCAAATAACACCCCAGTTAATTTTCTACCTCAATCAATTCTATTCTCATCTCAGGCTTATAGCACATTGCACTGTCAGCCCAAATTTAAAAAGCAAGCACATTCTCTCACCCTACAGAATGTAGCAACAGATACTGCAACCAGAGGACTCAAGTTGTAAGCAGACAGCCTTGAAAGTGGAAAAGACCCTGTAATTCCGTGTTGTTTATTAGATTGACTGACATAAGCCTGACTCCTGACAGCGATTCTGTCATGTTGTGTGCAGGAGCAGAACATACCTAGCAAGGCTAACTACTCTTTTTCCAGCCCCTCCTGGATTGTAGCTATTAGACGGGCAGGCATGATCCCAAGTAAAGATCTCAAAATTCAAACTGTTGAAACACAGAAGTACATCTTCCTCTTGATGAATATAAAATCCATCTTAGAGAAGAAACTGAAAATAAGATATTTTTTCTACCTAACTGAAAATATGGCAAGGGATTCTTTTTTGTTTAGTTTCTGAGAACATTTCCAAAACCCTGTGACATCATTATCATAACGAAAAATTCCATTCAGGAAGTCACAAAAAATACTGTGGTCTGATGCCGGGGACTATGTGAAATATTTAAAAGCACAATTCTTCACAACTAAAATGTAATTAAGTCCAACAAATTCTTTTTTGATATTTACTATATATTTCCCACTATACTACACACGAGGAAAACAAAGGTGAGTCAAGTCCAGTGCCTGATGTAAAATAAGGATATTCACCTTCTTGGTTCTCTTTGGATTACACGTACATTATAATGCAAAATAAAATATCAGTATTTGCTCATGAGTTCTCCATTTCTTTCAAAGTCATTTTTTCACAGCTCATTATAGTAAAAATCTCTAATTCTAATGAGATAAAATATGCCAGTTTGTCACAGCAACTAATATACATTCCAAAATTGCCAGCAATCTCATTTGCCTACCGTTCGGCTGTTTATTTTTAAGCAGTAACATGGTAGAAGAGACACATTGCTTCTTTATGTTCTTATAAGAAGATAATTATTCCCATCTATCCCAAAATATTGATGTTATGAATGAGTTGGGGGTACATACGTGAGACCAATTTAAAACACAAAAAAATGTGATTCTTTTACTGGCCAAAGGAAATCTGTTTATTTCTGTTAAAAGCTTCTAATATTTTGACAGAGTTAAGTTACTTCTTATTTTCTTCCTCTACATATCCACATTGGTAATTGTTACAACTTAATTTTCATTGAACTATTTAAATTTCATTTTAATGTTTTACTGTCTCTTTCTTCCTATTAAAACTTCAGTGACTCATCTAAAGGATGGTGTCCTAATTCAGTGTTAATGATGTGCTTGATGTAACCTACTCAATACACACAACCCCTCAACACACACACACACACACACACACATATATATATATACACATACATACATACATATCTACACACACAGTTTTTTTCTATTGATTATTCTTAAAAGTTAAACAAAGATAGTGAACACTGCAAACTACTTTTCCATTCTGGTCTCAATGCAAGTTAATTCTAAGGTAGAAAAGATGGTAAGGAGAGTAGTTGCAGGGACTAGATAATCCTACTTTAGCTGCTGAACCTTTTTCTCTGGCTGCTCAAACACTGAACTTTTTCCACACTCAGATCAAGTCCAATCACATCTTTTCTGGATCATCGCACTAAAATGATTCCTTCTTTCTTTGAGATCTTTATGCTTTTAGTCATTGACAACTGAACACTAATTATATATTTTTATTGGTCTTTTGTTGTTTTCTAAATTCAAATTTTGTCTCCTGCTAAATCTGAAGGTTCTTGAAAACAAGCAATATAATCTCTTGACTATACTACATTAATAGCATTTGAATGGTAATATGCATGTGAAGAGTTAGTTAATGCATACTGGTGAACTGCTTCACAATAATATTCTACTCATAAAACCATGAGTGTACCTTGTTTCAGGGTTAGCAAGGAGCCAGAGGAGCTTAGCAAAGCCATGCTCTATGGGAAGAGTACAAAAAACCAAAAACATTAGAGAATTCTTTTCCTTGGCATCAACTCTTCTGAGATGGAGCCATATAGGCATTCCATAAACGTTAACTGATTGTGATCAACATATTTTACTTCCAAGATTTCACATCCAACCAGCTGCCACTCATCCACCTCTAATGTTAGATTCCAAAAGGACTGCAAGTTCTTTGTTTTCCAGGTTTGCCAGCTTGCTCCTCTGGATTCTGCTTTTTAAGGTAGGAGGCAAGTGGCTGTGAAAAGTAACAGACACTGCTTTTAAAGAAATCTGGGCAAAATAGTTCAATAAATGCCTGAAAACAAGGAGAATTATAAAGTTACTGAAAGTAAGAATTTAAAATAGGACAAACTAATGCATACTAAGTTCTACATTACTAGAGCCCACTTTTACTTGCTTCAAAGTTTTCATCAGTTCCAGGACCCTGCAGGAACCCTCCTGAGGCTGAGTGCCATTTTAAATTTTCCCTGAGAGTAGAAGGCCCTGTGAAGTAGCTTTAGAAGTTTTGGAAGGTTTACTGGCTTTGGTATTTTGTCAGACAGTTCCTTTGATCAATTGCTGAGCCTGACACCAGAAGCCTCTCCTCCTCCACCTAAACCCTATAGCTCTACAATATCTGAAGTAGTCTCCAGTTTCTATTTTATTTTTGTTTTTTCCTCAGAAGAAACCAGAAAACCATCTTGGCATCCTGTGCTGGCTTTTTACAAACTCTGTAATTCCAGAACCCTGGACATCAGAAAGACTATCACCTCTTTAAAAGTGACTGAGCTATAAGGATTTAATTAAGGATGATGAAGAAGAAATTGCTCATTCATTTCTATGTTTCCCTTATGCCAACCACAGAATACAATAAATAGTATGGCTGATGAGATTGTTCCATAGAACCTTTCATCAGACGTATTTGGGGAGAAAACTTACAATTTAAAAATAAAACTCTTTAGAATCACCTCTGCCTGGTAGAGTTTTGTCCTTCCTCAAAGATACTCTACCAGGTAAGTTTTTGCTTCCCCAAAGATTCTCATGTACAAATAAGTATTTTAACAGTGCTATTAATACAACATTTTAACAAAAGGTGGGAGAAGTAAAGATTTGTTTTTGTTTTTTAGAGCACCATGATGGGTAATTTTTGTTTAATGTGCCAACTTGGTTATGATTACCAGTTGTTTGGTCAAACACTGGTCTAGATGTTGTAAAGGTACCCTGTAGATGTGACTGACATTTAAGTCAGTTGACTTTAAGTAGAGCAGGTGACCCTACATAGTGTGGGTGTACCTTATTCAGTAAGTTGAAAACCTTGAGATCGAAGACAGGTTTCTCAAAGAAAAAGGGATTCTGCCTCTAGACTGCAATATAGAAATTCTGCCCGAGTTTCCAGCTTTCTGAGTAAAGACAGAAACATTAACCCTTACCTGAATCTCCAGTCTGCCATCTGCCCAACACATTTTTGACTTGCCAGGCACTACATGAGCCAATTTCTTAAAATCAAGCTATATACATACACATATATATATCTCCCCACCTCCCTGCAAGGATAAATATACCTATACCTATATTTATCTGTCAGAACACATACACACACACACCTGTTTTTCTGGAGAAGCCTGACAACTATATGTATTGAACCCAATGTCTGAAAGTATCTGTTTATAAGAAAGCCAGGAGAGTTTACTAGCTTATTTGCAGTTATTTCTAATTATTTTTTCTCTCTTAAGTCAGTGTATATTGCTAGACATTAGTCAAGACAGTATAATTTCAGGAGTTCTGAACAAATAAAATTTTCTCCCAAATAAATGGTTTTATTTTTCTTCCATAATGCTTTAAATGTATGTGTTAAAAAGTCAAATCCCTACATTTAATAATCTACGAGCAGATATGATGATGTAATAGGTAGCACATTAAGAGCTAAAGGAAAAGAATAGGGAAGGATAGGAGTTGGGGTGTTGGGGCAGCAGGTGGGACCTATTTGCCAAGTTCCTCTTTCTCAGTTTTGCCCGTGGTCTAGTCTGTGAAGAGATGAATAAATAATTAGAATTCTCTCTTTCCATCGTTGTTTTTCTTGCTATTCTGAAGTGCCTGAATATGCCTATAGGTAACTGTGGATCAAAGTATCTGCTATAGGAAAAGAATCTTGTCATGTTGTGTTATGGTCATAATGCTACAGAAAGTAGCATTAAAAGGAGGTGCTGAGGAATGCCCATGGTTGAAATGTATTTGTGGCAGGCTCCAAGTCCTGTCATCCAGTAGTCCACACAAATTGAGCTATGGAAGAAATAAATATACATTTTTCAACATTGAATTAACGATGCCTCTTTTCCCAGTACTCTATAATAGCAATGGAAATGAATTCCAGGGTTGTGCAGGACAATGGCACAGACAAATGGCTCTCTGCTGCATTTCTGCAGTCAGATAATGGGAACTGCAGAAACATTTGCTTTGGAGATACATTATATTCAATAAGCAAAGAAGCTTTTTTTTTCCCTTTGAAGTTATCCACAAGAGAGAAAAGATCAGAATTAGAATGCTTTATAAAAGTATTTAAAACTTTATATGTTGACACCTGAGAAATGTAGCTCCACTCACCCAAAATCAGGTTATCTCTTTTAATTTCTCTTCTAACCAACTGAAATCAGGAGTATATGTATTCTGGAAGGCCAAGACAATATTACATTTCTTGTTTATCAAGTTAATTAAACCTCAGAAAATAAAGGTATTTTGTAGAAGAGTCATAGTAGTGCTTACATATTACATGTCAATCTTCACAATTTTTAAGCATTAGAATATAAGCTCTATTAACCACTGTGTCTCCCACAGATAGAACAATGCCTATGATACTCATCTTTGTTTTAGGAGTAAATGAGTCATTTTTAAATGACATGAAATTGTTTAATTGTCATTATCATTTCTGAGGTTATTCATATTCTAAATACATGTTGACTCCAAATGGCCAAGAACTTGCACGAGGTTAACAGAAGAATCAGGCATCCTGCATTTTGTCTTGCTTTAAGAATAACAGAATTTCCTTCCTAGACATAAAGAAACGGAGTTTGACTGTGAACACCAATTATGGAACCTAATTCTATAGAAATACACTGAAAATAATGGTGTAAATCACTAAAGCAAGTTGATAACTCACAACAAACATCAGCATGGGACTGTACCAAATGGAACCATCCACAGGTTCGCTGCCTCAGGTAACAAGCTTTAAGCAATGCTTGTAATAAGCCCTTGGGAACGATTATGACTAGAGAAGACATGAGTAGAGTCTAGGTGTCTAAATGGCATCAGGACATAAAGAAGTCAAGAAGTGCAGACCAGATTTGGCAGCTAATTATAGATTACTAAGTAGCATCATATTATCAATCATATGAATTTATTAAATCAACTTTGAAACTTTATTCAGATGAACTTACCCAAATTTCTTTGAGACAATGCAAAGGGAACATATTTTCCTAAAAGATTTGCAATATGAGTCCTCCTCTCTGCTTAAAAGCATACTACATTAAAATATCAGACTGATACGTCATCTCATCTTAAATATTTCCTATAAGCTTCATCTTCCTGTTTTCTTTAGCAATCTATTCCCCTTCTGTCCTTAGAAAGCAAAGAGTATTTGATGCTAATGTATTCTGTTGCAATATATACACATTTCTCCCTTGTTCCAGCTTTCCTAAAGAAATGAAAAATAGCATTGAACCATGTTTCTGGCAAGGTAAATGCTATTTGGCTATAAATTTTCTGTGATTTAGCACGTGATTTTGGTTGACAATTTCTACTTTTACTATGCAGTATAACTAATTAAATATTAAGAGGTTTTGTTGTCATGCTGCTGATAAAAATGACACTTGCAAAAATTACTAATGACTAATTCTACAAGAAAGGATATGTGGGGTTTTCTTTCCTACCCACCAGGACTTCTGAATTATGGAAAGTGAGGTCTGGACAAGATAAACAAGGCTGGAAGAGTGGAATCAGGGGCTGGACCCTGATTTGAGTTAGGAGATTTAAATCTATGTGCTTATCAATAGATTTAAATGTTAACCAAATAATAATATCCCTGAAATTGTATATAATTAAGAATACATAAAATTTACATTAGAGGATAATGCCTTTTAATATAAAATTATTATTCAAACGCTGAAGTAAATTCCTGAATAATGTACAACTTTTCAACAAAACATCCACTCAAAGATCTATTATTATTCAAAACAAAACACTATTTTCATGAAAACTGACTTAAAAACTTAAAGTAGAATTTATGAATTTCTAAAGACTGTATTAGGTTACATTGCCTAACATTTCAAAATCAACCTCCTAACATTTAAGTAGATTTTCAGTTACACATTTACTTTAAGTAAAATATGGTGGAATTTTATCACTAACATCAGACACGGACAAACCACATTTAAAACCATCATTACATTTGTTTTTCCAACTTTTCCCCTGGTTAAATTCAAAAAGTATATAATAACTTCATTTATGAAATTCCTACTATTCGTCAGGTATTTTCCATGCATTATCTCTTGTTTAAAATAATGCTTTCAGTATTTTATTTAAAGAAAATAAGTGTCAAAGAATTTGTGTAACAGCCCAGGTGACACAGCTGGTATATGGCTGAGCTAGAATTTAAACCATGTTTATTGGGCTTCAGTGCAGTTTTCTCCCCATGTTCCCCAGACAGAACCAGCAAACCATAAAAACTTTTATAAGCACTGGATCTCACAGAAAAATTGAACCCCAAGTTAAAGACGAACCCACAGGTGTCCACAGTATTTTTACTGTCACCGTGAGTAGTGTTCTCAATTCCTGAGAAATAATAATTTTGGGGATCTGGAAATAAGAAATTGAAATTCATAGCACTTCTTAGAAATTCCTTCAAGCATAAATTATTATGTACCTCTAATAATATTTTGTTTTTAGGTAACAATGATTTAGTTATAATCATAAATTGTGTATCATTTTTCTGTAACAGACTTATATATACAAAAGTGTCAGAGGTTTTTCTATTAAAAAATATATGTTTTTTATTATTAAAACATATTGTGAAAATATTACGTATATATTTTTATAACATCAAAATATGCTTACCTCACATACATATTTGGTAATAGACAACTGTCACAGAAGGGAATGTTAACACAAAATAAACGTCCATAAAAATTATTTTTTAAATTGTAATATAATACTACAGCTATTTAATATTTAAATGCTATTATTCTTAAAATGAAATTTTGAAGCACATAAACTAACTGCTCTGAAAGTCTTGACCTTTGTTTTGTGACATATTTTCTATTTACAATTTTCTTTTCATTTTACATTGACATTAGTTGAATAATTAAGAGTAAATCCAAAATGGTCTTTATGTTAGGCATTAAGGTGTGTATATTGATTCATATAAGCTAATTTTCTCTTTGAACATAATAGTTTCTAGGTTTATCCAGAGTTTGGTTTTGGCAATGAAACTGACATTGCTTTTAACTGAAGTTTTTAATCATTTTCAGATTTCATTTCAAAGTAGTTCAAACATTTACATCTTTTTTTTTTTTTTTTTTTTGCATTTTAAGTATTTGCACACAACTGTACCCTACAGCAAATATTCAAACACTGGAAAATATCTGTGAATGTTATTGGATAATATTAAAATAATGTAAAATTTGAATTGCTCAGCAGCACTAACACTACACATAATCAAGTGTAGAAATTGTCAATTCAAGGATACATTTTGCCCCCAAAACTTGTTTCTTAGGACACTATAGGATTTATATAAAGTATTTTATGTGTAAAAACAAATAAACATGTTTTGTATTTGCAAGTATGATTACTCACTGTTAGTAGCAGAATAAATTAATTGTGATTTAGGTAAACAATAGAATACTATACCACAATGGCAATGACAACGACAATTTAGAACATAATATTCAAGTCTCCCAACACAGAAGCCTACATACTGTGATGATTCCATTTTTACAAAACACAGAATCAGGCAAACCAATGCACTTTGTTAAAGTCGGAATTTTGATTACTTTCAGGGGTGCAAAGTGTAACAGTCACGAAGAGAACACCAGGATGGCATGCTTCTGGGTGCTACAAATATTCTGCTTCTTCCTAAACATGTGTGTGCATTGAGTTTGTGAAAATGTATTTCTCTGTATTCTCAGTATGCTTCATTTAAAAAGTTAAAAAGGTAAATATAAAGCACAAAAACATGTTACTTCAAAACTTATGAAGAAAGCAGCTTACCTTTTGAACTAGTTGCTGCAGCAGACAACAAATTAGAAGTCAAAAAGTTTTTTAAAAAAATTTACAGGAAAAATCATTCAGACTCCTATCTTATCATTAGATATAAATGGACATATTGTTTGGTAAATGTTATTTTCTCAACCATGTTTTAATCAAAGCTGTATTAAATGTATCCTATTTATCTTAAGTCAATTTGGTTTTTTAGCAATTCAAATTTTCTTACATCTACACATATTAACAGTACCTAAATGAAGACTTAAAATGAACTTGAGAAATGAGCTTTCAAATAATGTATTTCTGTGACTCAAAATGTTTGTTTGTGAGCAAAGCAACTCCAACATCAACTTCTACTAAAAAATAAATTTAGTTTTGAAGATCTATATGAAGAGTGGAAACTAGACTAAATATCTCACTAGAGATCATGTATTCATGTTTTGCAACCCCACTATCCATCACTGTAGCTTCATAGGAGACGAATACGAACCATGTTTTCCAAAAGCATCTTTCCATGAAAGTGTAGTAATATCTACACTTGAAACTCTATGATAGTTTGAAACTTACTGCTCACGGGTACATGAAACTCTGCTTTAAGTTGCAGTAACATAGAAACCCATGGGTTTTAATAATATTGTTTAATGGATTTTACCAGCTGAGAACATACTGTTTTTTAAAAATATATAATACAAAGATTTTTTTTTCTATAAACACAAAAACAGCAATTGAAGGGGGAGGGAGTGAAAATTCTGTCTTATTTTCAGTGTTTGGAAGCAAAACATATGCTCAAATTTTTGTTCTTTGCAAGTAACTTATTTGTGGAAGAAAAAGAAGGACTGTGAAAATAATACAGAATATCTTACAAAGGAGGTTATTTTCAAAGAAGAGACTTACGAACAATATAAAATGAGACTTTCGGTTAAGTATCTAATATTACTAAGAAAAGTGAAATTCCCATAAAGTCACATTCTGTAACTATAGCAACCTTGCAAGGTAGCACAAAAGGGCTCATCTTTATGCAACAGTTTTAGAATATCTATGATCCTGAATGTGACAATATGTACTATCTTTTCTGGTCTGCTGTGAGATCTTAATACATAGATATTATGAACTATTCCCAATGGTTCATTATTTATCAGTCAAGAAAATTATATCTTAGAAACATGTTTAAAATTAAAATGAAATCCATTTAAATTTAAAATAAAACATGTTTAAATAGTTAAACTTGCTAAGCATAAACTACCAAAAAAAAATCCCCACAGGTGATACCAATATTGCTATGTTAAACATAAATAAAAATATCATACTTATTTGTACGTTCATTTCCAACTACTATTTTTATCCCTGAATAAGAAAATCTCATCAAAGTGCTATGATTTCCCCATAATGACAACTTTCAAAATGAAATTTTCTTGGTCTCAAAGCACACAAAACTCCGACACAATTGAATGAAAATGTAAAAATGAAGTTGTCCCAGGAGATGTGAAGTCATACATATCTACTAAAGCCAGCAGAGAGCATCATTAAAAATTCCCATGGTAGACACAATGTGAAAGATAATTTATTCCATCTAAATATGCCTGATGATATTAGAAAACAATCTACAGTAAGAACTCTTGGAGAAGTTGATAGGTGTCTTTTTGCTCAGAATGTCTAAATTGTAAATATTTCTATACACACACACACACACACACACACAAACACACACACACATCTATACCATTTAGTTTAGTCCAAAGGGATTTGAGTTAGAAGTGCATTATAGATAATTGTCTCTCCTCAAATAACTCTCTGTGGGGGAGAACACAAAATAAAATATCTAAGGGAACTCACCCCACAGACTAAGTATAAAGAACTCTGTAATTTGGGTTGTATGAGCTTTTGGTTTTTTGGTTTAACTAATACAGATATTTTTATTTGACCATTGTATAGACTAGTGAATCTATTTTTGTGCTTCTTTTTAAGTAGTCTACTGGGGAGTATAACAGACATACACTGCTGACTTAATTAATGTGAAACCAAACACAAAGGTGTTTACCCAAACACTTTTACAACTAGCTCGATAACATGTACTAAAAATAACAATGAAGGCCCATAGAAATGAGAAGAATGAAAGGAAAAGAGGTGGTAGACAAACAAAGATAGAAATTTACTTAATATTTTTCAACATATATTGTCAAATTTTTATCTAGATTCTTCTTTCTGGAATGCAATAAAATGATAGATTGAACAAAGCAGTGGAAAAATACAGGATCCCAATTTTGGCTTTTTTGTTTGTTTGTTTTATGTAATACTGTGGTTTCTATTCAAATAAATATTTCTAACTTTAAAAAAGGTAATTTGCATTAGGACACACAAAATTTCTATGCAAGGAATAAATTAGACAATCTCATAAGATTTGAGAAGTAGAAGATTACAAACAAAATAGAATTATAGGTATGACTTTGAAGGCCAAAGGGAAGTTAGTTGCTGCTTAGAAACAAATTGTATTACTAAAGTCTGTGTTCTATCAATAATCATTTGTGTGGCTGGGTGGGAGTGTTTGTGTGAAACAGACAATATGTCCATCTGAGAAACAGTAAGCTGATTGAACAGCCATCAGATTATTTGCTCATATACTGCCTGGCAAATTTTAACTGTCCTTTGAGGATACAGTTTTTAATTTTGTTCTTTTTGTGCCTAATAATAGCTATATTATACTTTGGAGAGCCTAAAGTCTAGAATATTCAAAGACATAAATTAGGGTTATCATCTCAATCATGAATTCATAAATGTGTTTCTCTCATAAGCACATCACTGGCCTTGTGTATTCACATATTCTTCCTTAAGCAAAAGAACTAGTCAGTTAAATTTCAAAGAATTTTTAGAATATATTAAATGTGGATGAGAACTGCAATAGAAAATGGGGTATTTAATGTATAGTTGTCAGTGTTATTCATCACTTTTAATAATACATTTTCTTGAAAAGGCAATAAAATTAAGAATGAATGTTACTAGCTTTATTTTATTCACTTTATGTTTTCAGTATCCAAAGTGGATTTGACCAACTACAATTATGTTAGACTGTTCTCCATTTCTAAATAAAGTTCTGATGTTGGAAAAGAGTATTTTCCATCTCTCTTCTACTTGATCCATTAGAGGAGTTAAGTCTACTTTTACTTTCTTGGATTGCCAAACTCTACATACAAATTAAGCAGCTAAATATTTCCAAAAGGAATACCAGTTTCAGATACATACTAGGCTATTTAATACTGTTTTATCGAGAAAGCTGGCCATATTTGTAAATATTTAGAATGGCAAAGATCTTCAGAAATATTTTCCTGCTCTAAAAAGATGAAAAACTCCTGGCACATTTCTCAGAGTGGGATAGAAGCTGGAAAGGCAAGCAGCTTTGAGAAAATGGCTCCAACCATTTTAATGGATCATTAAAGTCTTTAGTCTTTAATATCTATGAGTTTATTTAGTCTTTTATTACTCTTTTAATTTCTATGAGTTAAAATGATAAGGCTGAATTGTGTTAAGGGATATCACATCTTTGAGCTTGCAATTTAGAATATACTTTTCATAATAGCAAATAACTATTATTTATTTAATTTTTCTATTGTGTTTCATTCATTAAATTCATGTTCATGGTTGGGGAAAAGACGAAACTTAGTCACCAATATGAGCATGTTCAGCAACAGACTCAAGGTGATCTCTAAGTAATCATGCTTTTTATTTAACCTCAAATTGTTTTACTGAATTCCAAAGTTGTTGGCACCAAGACTCATACGAAATTGTAAAATAGTTATTTTTTTCATCTTTGCTTTCTGGAAAATAAAACCAATATGGTACCTTTTAAGTAAAAAAACAGTAGAAAAGGTTGGATAATCAGTGGTATTTTTATTTTTATTTACACGGTCTATTTTCTATTGGTCACCATCTCTACACTAAGAAACAATGATATGTCTTCTTAATCCTTCAAGATCAGTACAGTGTCACAGGTGACTGGAAAAAATGACAGAAAACTCTTAAAAACTGGGAGAATGAAGTACAGAGTTTTAAGAAAAATTTTATCAACACTAACCCCAAGAAAAAGTATATCAACACTAACCCCAAACATTAAAACAACAAACAAACCAAAAACACAACACAAAAACCTTTGGAAATTATAAAAGAAAGAAGGCACTGGTCAAGATCAAACAATTATACAGATTGGAGGGAAAGAAAGTACATGAGATTTGATTGGAGGTAGCTGACTCCCAGTTGATTCCATTTTTGTAAGGGTCTTATGCCACAGCCGGTACTAAAGAGAAAGAACAGCTCAGGGCTAACGTGGAACTGAAAGAAGTAAAAGCAGGAAGGAGGACCATAAAATTAGCCAAGTAACCTGGAGAGTTAAAACAGTCTAGATATTTTTTCTCCTTTCCTTTCATGCTCCCTGTTAGCTTTTCCTCCCTCTCTCTCTCACTTTCTGCCTTACTCTCTTCATTCCTCTCTGCAGAAAATCATGAAGTGCAATAATTGTAATACACCATTAGCTTCAGAAAAAAGTATAAGGTTGCTTGCATTTTATGCCAAAATATGTTTTGACAGTGATAATTTCTAATTGCCCTGACAATGTACTTTCAAAAATCATACAAAATCAGAACAATATGCAGTTACTCAATTTGAATTCTGTGGCTTAACTCTTGTTTGATTTTCATATGATAATTAGCATAAATCACTACCTACATTCTATCTCTGATTAAGAAATGGCTTCCCTGAACCTGATGGATAACTATTTGTTGAAAGATTTTGCTTTCCTGTTTTATTATGTTCTTATGATTGCCACAGCATGAAAAATATCCTTGTTGTTTGGAAATATCAGATTGTAATGCATTTAATTGGTATTCTACTTTACAGATCCAACTACCATAGCCTAAAAAGTAAAATCTAACCTTAACACAGACAGCATATTGTCATCATATTTACTCATACCTTGATCATTTCTCAGTCTTTCAGCAAAAAAGGTCTTGAAACATGGAGATTGGTAAAGAATTTTAGCTTCATAAACTATTGAGTCTTCTTAACTGCTTTTAATGTATTTAAAACCCCATCAAGACTTGAAATTGGCTTACATCAAATGTGCCCTCTTTCTTTTTGACTTTCCATCAGACTGGAAGTGTTCTCTGAGCTCTTCAAAATACTTTGCTCCTGAGTTATTTGTGTACTCTTGCATATTAATATGCTGAGTTGCTTAAAGATAGTAACCACGTTTTGGTTTCTTCGATGTCTCCCACTCTACTTGTCACTGATTTGTACACAGAGCAAAAGCTCAATAAACATTCCTTAAGTTCATGCAAGTAAAAGTAATTTGTTTCCCATCTAAACAAGGGAAAACCATGTCTGATGGCAGCTTTCTTTCCGATTCTACCTGTTTAACCTCAAATTAAACATAAGAAGAGGTTGTGGTATAACTTGTATATTATTTTCAGAAAAAAAACATAAGTTTTTAAATTCAAATGTAACCTGTAATAAACTACAAGCTAATTTATGTAGTAGAGCTAAAATCCTTCTTATTGGTAATAGCTTTTCATTTAAATATAGAATAAGACTTTGGTTACAAGATTAATTTATGTTGGAATATCATACTTTTAGTAAACTTTAGAAAATGTAAATACTAATAAAATGTTATAAAACAAATTTTATAAAGCATTCATAAACATAACTGCATATAATATATAACCACTTTTATTAAAATATAGCATTTAGAATATCACACCAGGTTATTCCTTCTTAAACATTTAAGTATTTCCTTTCAGCTGCTTTTCAGTAACTAATAAAAATGCCAATTTTTTCTAAACATACCTTTAAAATAAATCTAATTTATAAGTATTTAAAATATTTTTAATAATGTTGCATGTTAGTAACTTCCTACTTTCTATGTGCTCATTCCGTAACATGAGCTTCAGGTTTTCCTTTAATATAGAGGCTTAGTTTTAGCTCAAACACACAAATGTGCACTGGGCAGAGTTCTCAACTTATATAACGCTTCTTTATCTTTAATATCATGCATCACCTACTTCCAAAATTCCTTTTACTATCTGCTTTGGTTAGCAAAACAGATGTGTCATCCAGCAGTGTTATTAATTAGAATTCATTGTAAAAGGTGGTGAAGGGAGTGAAACTCTAACCTTAAAATATATTTTGGATCACTCTGCTTCACAAAACTTAGAGAAGACATTAACAATGTCCTTTAGAAATCAATCACTCAATAAATGTAGCATATACATCTGTTATCTATATCACATAATAAAAGAGTAAAATGTAATTAAAAGATTGAAACTGACTTATCTTATTTAATGGAGGACATTTAAAGAGTGAAAATGTACTTCAAAGTTTTACTTACACTTTTTTTTTTTATGTGAATCATTAGTTTTGTCAGAACATAATTATCCTTAGCTACTCTTCAAGGGTATTTAATACACACCCATATTTCAAAGTTCAGATCAAATATATCTGATATTTGTCAGTCTACATAAGTATGAATGTGATTATTGTAGTAGAACTTTTTGTTCTTCCCAAAATAGTATCTTCAGGGAAAATTTTCTTTTCTTTTTTTTTTTTTTGAGATGGAGTCTCGCTCTGTCGTCGCCCAGGCTGGAGTGCAGTGGCGCGATCTGGGCTCACTGCAAGCTCCGCCTCCCAGGCTCACGCCATTCTCCTGCCTCATCCTCCCGAGTAGCTGGGACTACAGGCGCCCGCCACCTCGCCCAGCTAATTTTTTTGTATTTTTTAGTAGAGACGGGGTTTCACTGTGTTAGCCAGGATGGTCTCGATCTCCTGACCTCGTGATCCACCCGTCTCGGCCTCCCAAAGTGCTGGGATTACAGGCTTGAGCCACTGTGCCCGGCCTTTATTTTCATTTATAATTAACAATTAAAACAAAAAACATGAACAGAATCCTACACTGAAAAATCCATTTAATTATCACCTTACCAGCTCATAATTACTTCATTCTGAACTGAGATAACTACTTTAGTGAAACAATGATATTTGTTTTATTGTATTATGCACAAAACACAAACTTCTAATGATTAGGTTTATTTTCAGTAATATCATTATTCTTAAATTTTATTCAACATAAATAATAAAATAAGTAGATATTTAATGCCTTAACCAAATAATGTAAAACTTAACCTATTTTAATCCCTGTTTAGTGAAAACAAAGCACATGTTTATACATGGTCAATATTTTACTCCTTATATGCTTAGATTTTTACTTCTGGCCAAAGGATTTCCTACAGCCTCCTCGAAATCAAAATTTCAGCCAGGCAAACAGTCTGTCAGTAACTATTGATCATTTAGAGAAAATACTAGTGATTTATTGAAAGATCTATACTTCTGTCTTTCAATAGTAAATGAAGAAGTAGGCCAAGTGAACCATGATATGAGGACATGGAGAAATGAATATCTCCACAATTGCTGCTGCAGATGCAGAAGAAATAGAAAAGTGGCAAGTTGAAATCAATACTCATTTTAGACTTATTGATGGAATGCTTCATAATTACCAGACTGACCATAAAGCACAGGACTCCAGGTCAGCTGCAAAGGCCATAACCTTCTGTCCTTTTTCACTTTATAGTAGACATAAATGGAATTGTTCTGTTTATACTTAAATATACACAAGTATTTTATTATACAATCTGATATAAAACCATGTGAAACTCTCATTGACTGAGACTCCTTGCTGAGGATTAGACTGTTTGAAAGATTCTCAATTGCTCAAGAGGTAGAGTTCTATAAAAATTAATCATTACTTGAAGAAATGACTGATTAAAACAGATTACTGCTTTAATAAAATCACATGCCAAGGCTAGATAAACCTCCTTTCTTGCTAACATATCTTCATATAGAAAGTACATTAGCAGAAAAAACTTCCTTTCCCTCAGATGATGATACAGTTTCTCTTCAAATGGGAATGCACCATAAGGCTGGATTGGGGTAAAGTCTTGTTTTTACACAGACACAATTATATATTTGAAGCACGAGTAGTGGGCAAAGACTTTTCAACATATTCATTTATTTCTTCATTCATCACCCATTCATTAATTAATTCATTGAACTGATACTTTTTTGAGTGCCTACTACATATGCTATGCACTGCTGTAGGTTCTGGGGGTAAAGCCACATAGAGAATAGACAAAAATCCTTATACTTAAGGTATTCAATATTATCAGGATACACAAACATATAGCTGTATAATATACTGCCACATATGAACAACTATTATTTTAGGGAAAGAAAGGGAAGAGGATAGTTCTGAAGCCTTTATTTCAAATCAGATGGAGACAGATTGCTTTGAGAAGGTGACATCTGAACAGGGATTACAATGAAGCAGGGAAACTTGTATTGCCAATAACTGAGGGAAGAATATGCAGGAAAAAAACAATAGGTGAAAATGTCCTGACAGAGAACATGACATTTATTAAGTCTGCTTCATTAAATGAAGTTTTGAGAGTGGAAATAAAATACTGAGAATATTGTAGATGGAAGTTGTGATGGTTCTTTTATCAAACTGTTAATACTCAGCTATTGGAAATTGAGAGATCAATATCTCCTAAGGCTGAGTTATTATTAGGTTCTTTATATTATGTAGCACAATTCCTTAAGCCCTTCCAGTATAGTATGTTTTTCTATTCAAAAAATAATATGCACTGGTGTAGTATTTAATTGGTCACCTTACAGAAGCAATAATACTCAGAGTTAACTAGAGAAAGAGTCACCAAATAGTCTGAAATACACAAGCAGCTCTAGCTTGATAGTTGGAATTGTCCAATCCTTTGGAACTACCTTGACATGGAATTCTTAAACCACTGATAAAAACCTGCAAACATTTTAAGTTCTATTGAGTCTGAGATACCACTGCCCATCACATAAACATTCTTTACTCTAAACATACATGGTGTATTGTGTACATACATATATTTATTCATAACATATGCATGTAAACACATATTAAATATTGGAGCAGCCATGAACATGTGCCAGTTGCCATATGTCACTCAATGTTTATTTCAACAACTTACTATTCATCTTTAAGGAGTGCAGTTAGTTGACAACTTCCAACAAATAATAACTGCAGGATCTGCTGAGGCCATGCTCTCCGGGTTTGCCCCTAGCCAATGACTAAGCGTGGCATGGTCAAGGGAGGGCAGGAAGATCGGGACCTGGCCATTTTGACCCAATCAAGAACTCCTCTGATGGGCAGTCTTCACTCCAGAGCTTTCCACAGAGGGGGCTGAGAGCCTTTCAGATCTGTACTGTGGCTTGAGGCCTGTCATCCCTTTCTATCTGTGTTCTTTCCTCTTTTATCACTCATAATTGCTACCTCCCAACAATTTTTTGTACCCTAAGTGCATCTGAGCATTTGTCCCCTGGAGCACCCAACTCTCACATGTGTTTATAGATGTACATGTAAATATCTATTTTTGTAGGGTAGGTAATACATTATTAAAACTCTTTTCACTTACTAATAGTATATGACTAATGCCACAAAAAGACAGACAAGTATTTTGTAGTTAAATATATCCTACTTAAATGTTAAAGGGGGCTTTCATATAACGAAACATTTGACATTTGTGAAGAATTTTTAATGAGAACATCAATATACAAGGCAGCCTCAATAAAGCATTTTCCTACAGAGTTTAATATAGGATTTGGTTTGGTTGTCACATCTAAATTGCTTATTAAAGGATCAAAAGATTCTTATTAGAAGGTATCCTGATATTTGAGATGTCCCCATGTCATATAAATCAAGTGTTGGTGCAGGACAAACCTTTACTACAAATCTTTAATATTTACAAATATTTATTTGTATTGAATTGAGAACTTCTCTGATTACGTAGGGATGTATTATAATTACAGTAATGTAAGGTCAGCATATACATTCACAATTATAAAGTGATTTTTGATAAACAAAAGTATTTTAGTTTATTAATGAGACTTTCTATTTATGGTACTATAGTTATCCTTCAGGATTTTTTCCAACAATTAAAAACTTGACTCATTCTCAGGATAAAATAAATAAAATTGAGGAAACTGTCAATTAATTGTTCTTCACTTACAGCAAAAATAATTAAAGTCAATTGCAAGAACAATTCAATATTAGTCCTGATTATTCATTTGAAACTTCCTATTTTCCCCATGTTTTTCATAAATGCAGAACACTTAATATATTCTATACACATAGAAATAGTTGAAATTATATGGGCAGCACTTTACTGTATCAATTTTCTTTATAGTGTCTAAGGACCACTGAACATGGAAAATATTTACCACCTCAGTCCATGAGATTAATATAAAAATTAGTGCTAATATAATGGTGAGCCATGTGGTTATATATCTTACATGTAAATTATCTCAGAACTAAAAAATAAAACCATCAAAAAGAATATATTATATTACTGAATCTACTGGCAGAGGATATCATTTGAGGAATGTTGTTTCTACATTTTAAAATTAATTAAAAGAAACTTTGGCTATGGGAGTTTTGTTTAAAAAGATAAATTATACCACAATGTAATCTAACATTCGTTTGACTAGGCAACAAAAATTTCCTGGCCTTCTGCCAAGATTATGTTATTCCTAGAAATATAAAATAATATTACTCCTTCATGTTATTCCATATCTCATACTTACATCAAATGCAATTACTACTGCTTTTCAAGAAACAACCATGAAAAGCCAATAAATAAAGTATTTTGACTTTGAGTTGGGTTCTCACTATAAACGAATTTCCAGACGAATAAATGGCAAGTTATTCATTTGCTACTCCTTCCACCAAGTTTAACAGAAGCCTCAGAACCTTCAGTACATCTCAAACACTGTAAGAGTAATTTATGATCCTGAAAGAGAACACACCCTATTTGGGACTAAATGACCACAAACGATGAGCCATTTTATGAGTGTCAAGTAAGGAATTCAACGAAAAGGTGATTTAAAAAGCAGACATAACATCTTCGAATTAATCTTTGCTCTAATTGACAAGTAAATGCCTCTACAATATTGGATATTTTTCCCTTACAACAAAAATGGCAGTAACTAGTCATTTCATTATGGATAAGCTGCTTTACCACTTGAGCATGTTTTCTCTTCCGTAACATAAAGAGGTTGTATTAGAGGTGGTCTAGTTAACTATATTCAGGGGTCAGGCACTGAAATGAGTGGGTCAGTATAAATTAAGATAAAAGACTGCTTTGATCAAGACTTCTTTTTCTTTTTTGTTTTTCTTTTTTTTTTTTTTTTTTTCTTTTTTGAGATGGAACTTTGCTTTTGTTGTCCAGGTTAGAGTGAAATGGCACAATCTTGGCTCACTGCAACCTTTGCCTCCTGGGTCCAAGTAATTGTCCTGCCTCAGCCTCCCAAGTAGCTGGGATTACAGGAGTACGCCACCATGCCTGGCAAATTTTGTATTTTTAGTAGAGAAGGGGTTTCACCATGCTGGCCAGACTGGTCCCAAACTCTTGACCTCAAGTTATCCACCCTCATCAGCCTCCCAAAGTGCTGGGATTACAGGTGTAAGCCACCGTGCCTGGCTTAGCAATAAATTTTGTCTAAGGGCATTGAAATTCCAAATGATTATTAAAACTCATGTGAAATATATTTGCTCCACAACCCTCCAAAGCTCCTAAATTTCAAATTTTGGAGCAAATTATCTCAAAATTCTCTCAGCCCTCTTCCATCTCTAAGAAGCAATCTAGAAAAGTCCTGATAATATGAACCATTAAAATCCATATAAGACAGGCACAAGATAATAGAGGGGATTAATGTAGAAAATTATTTCTTACTCTTTACTGACTCCTGTTAGAGAATTGGATATCAATGTTTCTATTATTTAATCTGGTCTCTAAATCACCCAAGTATCACTTAATGCTACATCTTCCAAGAAAAAATAAAAGCTCAGATATTATGGGAAGAGAACCAAAAATATCCCAGCTCATAGCGTAATATACACATTTATTGGGAACCTACTATGTGTAAGACACTGTCCCAGGCATTTGGGATAAATCAGATAACCGCACTGACAAAGATTCCCGCCCTTATGGGGCTTATACTCTGCAGAGACAGACAAGGAAACAATCATTAAACTTTAAGTAATTCTCATATATATTAGAAAATGGTGTGTGCTATGGTTTTCTAAAAAACAAGCAACTAAAAGGGATTGGGAGGGTGGGAGACAAGTGGCGGAAGGTTGAAGTATCGAACAGAAAGGGTCAGAATTGGCCAGGTGCAGTGGCTCACACCTGTAATCCCAGCACTTTGGGAGGCTGAGGCAGGTGGATTACTTAAAATCAGGAGTTCAAGACCAACCTAACCAATGTGGTGAAACACCATCTCTACTAAAAATACAAAAACAGCTGGCTGTGGTGGGGCACGCCCATAGTCCCAGCT
This sequence comes from Macaca nemestrina, assembly GCF_043159975.1. NCBI lineage: Eukaryota > Metazoa > Chordata > Mammalia > Primates > Cercopithecidae > Macaca > Macaca nemestrina. The sequence goes on from NC_092137.1 coordinate 51,115,329, forward strand.
ACTCAGGAGGCTAAGGGCAGGAGAATCACTTGAGTCCGAGAGGTGGAGGTTGCAGTTAGCCAGGATTGTGCCACCGTACTCCAGCCTGGGCGACAGAGCAACATTCTGCCTCAAAAAAAAAAAAAAAAAAAAAAAAGATTCAGAAGAGATAGACTCAGTGAGGTCCAATTTGGGCAATGTTTTGAAAGATCTAAGGGATTTAAGCATCTGAAAGAGGCAATACAGCCTCTTTCAGCAAGAGATGCCCTGAGATGGCATCAAGTGTCCTGAGCAAAACTGCAAGAGGTCAGTGTGAGGGAAGGAGACAGTAAAAGGTCTGAAAACTCTCCTAGAAAATATGAACACTGCGCGTGTTAGCTACTATATGGACTTTCATTCTAAGTTACAGGTGAAATGAGGTATCATGGCTAATGGCAACTGCTTTGGTATTAAGCAGTTCTACTGTTTATCAGCTTCAGTATCAAGTTGCTTCATCTCTGAGCTTCACCTAACAAATAATTATAATGGCAGTATGAGTACCACATAGGACTGGTTATGAGGATAAATGAGATAATGCCAAATGTCGTACTGTGACTGGCATAGAGAAACTGTTCAATAAATTGTTTTCTCTGAACTTGCTACTTCCAACACAAAATCTTTCTCAAAAAAATGAGTATCACTGATACCAGGACTATTCTAAAACTTATCTCCAACATCTATGCTCAGAATTATGAATCAATTAACCAGAAAACCTCTACTATGTGCAAGGGATTATTTTAGGTGCTGAAGGGATACACAGAATTTAAAATGTAGTCCTTGATATTAATAAGAACATGATTTAAGTGAAGAAATAAAACATACACATAAAAACATAATTTAATACTTCCTTCCTATCAGTAAAAAGGAATAAAGTATTAGATCTGCACAAACACATTTGGATGACTCTTTTTTTTTTTTTTTTTTTTTTTTTTTGAGACAGAGTCTCACTCTGTCCCCCAGGCTGGAGTGCAGTGGCGCGATCTCGGCTCACTGCAAGCTCTTCCTCCCGGGTTCACAACATTCTCCTGCCTCAGCCTCCCAAGAAGCTGGAACTACAGGTGCCCACCGCCATGCTCGGCTAATTTTTTTTTTTTTTCATTTTTAGTAGAGACGGGTTTTCACTGTGTTAGCCAGGATGGTCTTGATCTCCTGACCTCGTGATCCGCCCACCTAGGCCTCCCAAAGTGCTGGGATTAAAGTCGTGAGCCACCGCGCCCAGCCACATTTGGATGACTCTTAAACTCATTGTGTAGAAATGAAGAAGCCACACAAGAACACATAATCGGTGATTCCATTTATACAAAATGAAGACTAATCTATGGTGACAAAAGGAAGGTCAGTGGTTGCCCAGAACCAAGGGAAGGTGTGAGAATGGACTTTACAAAGGAGTACAAACAATCTTCATAATCTTTGGAAATGTTCTGTATCTTAGTTGTAGCATTGTTTCACAAGTGTAAACAATTGTCAAAATTCATCAAAGTGTACACTTTAAATGGGTTCTATTATTTACTGTGTTCCTCCATAATAACAGGTGCTGGAGAGGATGTGGAGAAATAGGAACACTTTTACACTGTTGGTGGGACTGTAAACTAGTTCAACCATTATGGAAAACAGTATGGCAATTCCTCAAGGATCTAGAACTAGAAGTACCATATGACCCAGCCATCCCATTACTGGGTATATACCCAAAGGATTATAAATCATGCCGCTATAAAGACACATGCAAACGTATGTTCATTGCGGCACTATTCACAACAGCAAAGACTTGGAATCAACCCAAATGTCCATCAATGATAGACTGGATTAAGAAAATGTGGCACATATACACCATGGAATACTATGCAGCCAAAAAAGGATGAGTTTGTGTCCTTTGTAGGCACATGGATGCAGCTGGAAACCATTATTCTCAGCAAACTATCGCAAGAACAGAAAACCAAACACCGCATGTTCTCACTCATAGGTGGGAACTGAACAATGAGATCACTTGGACTCGGGAAGGGGAACATCACATACCGGGGCCTATTATGGGGAGGGGGAAGCAGGGAGGGATGGCATTGGGAGTTATACCTGATGTAAATGATGAGTTGATGGGTGCTGACAAGTTGATGGGTGCAGCACACCAACATGGCACAAGTATACATACGTAACAAACCTGCACGTTATGCACATGTACCCTAGAACTTAAAGTATAATAAAAAAAAAATTTTATGGTGGCAAAAACAAAACATGACTGTAATAATTGATCAGAATGGGTTGAATAATCACTACAGTGTATCTTCCACTATAGTTTGAACTAGAAAATTACAGGACAAGTTTAGTTTAGATATGCGAGGTCACACAATAATTCCCAGATATTTCTTGAATTGCATTAGGTCTAGAAATTTTGCTAAGCTTGAAGATAAACTTCTCCTATTAAGTTGTCATTAGCTGTGGCCCTATTCAGTCAATGTCTGTCTAACTTTATGTCACCATTTCTTTGTTGTTGTTGTTGTTGTTGTTGTTGTTTTTAATATATATACAGTTCATTCCCTCTTAGAACTGGCCCTTGCAGAGATTTCCAACACTTTCTTACTGTTTTCAATGTAACTATCAAACATTTTAATTGCAGTTTTATTTTTTAAATATGGGCCATTCTGGTTTCTATCTGTAGCCCTTTTCCAATGATGCATAAAAGAGGAAGTGGTGTGTCTAACATATCTAATCTTAAAAAGGACACACTTTCCAAAGAATTTTATTTTCAAAGTTATCCTACTATTGGTTGCCAATAATTATAACCATTTTTATGAAATGACAAATAAAAGAGATGCATGTATCTGTAGAGAGGTAGAAAATGAAAGGCGATATGGTGCTTGTGCTCTTCCTAGGATTCAACTTTGATATAATATTCTATGAGGTTATCATTTAATTGTTCTACAATCTAAATTCCCACATTTCAAAAATTTAATTTTCCTATGAAATTAATTGTTTAATATAAAAAAGCACATTTATAATTTATTCTCCAGAAACGAATGCTTTGGAAATACATTTAAATAAGTTTTGATGGATATCATTAACAGTGAAATATAATTAAAAGAGTAAATTATTTAGTTGTTCTTTTTAACCAGAAGAAAATATTTCTATGAAAGCTTTCTGTTCAGAATATTAAATGCCTAAGAAATCATACTAGATTTTGAATGTAGTACCTATTTTGGAAAGCAAATTCAGGATTCTTGTAGACAGATTAAAAATTATTTCCTAATATAGATGACTCAAAGAAATACCTGCCAAACAGAGAGTTAAGACTTCTGAACACAGACACAGCTTGAAAAAGAAGATGATGTATTTTCCATGGAGCATTTGCCAAAGAACTATTCAACAGAGACATAAATAATTAAAATTAAACTACAGTCGCTAAAATAAATGAACCATATTCTGAAGCAATAGGTTGACTTTTAATCCTGATTTTCACATACTTCTAAGCTCACAAAATTTAAGCATCTGCAGCAAATCGCCACATAATAATTTGAATTAGATGGATTCCACTGTAATTTCTGAAGTGCACGTCACTCCAATTTCCAATGCAGTACAACTGAAAATGTATCAGATAAAACTGGTCGCAGAAGGTTTGAAACATTAAATGCTTTGACAATGACAAATAGCATAAGGTGAGATGTGTCTTAAAAGGAGGGTCTTCCCACTACACTGTGTTTATTAAATTTTAGGACATCCTCTGCCACATTAGAGGCCTTATTATTTTCTTCTTTCTAGACAAGGATTAGTAGATGTGGGCCTTGCTTCCCCCAAGTTTATATTACTGTATAAGGGTCACCCTGTGAAATAACAAGAGAGACAATATTTTTAAAAAATTAAAGAAAGAGGATAGATTGTGTCAAAGCCCTCCTTAAAGAGATAATTTGTTTTCTTCTAATATTTTGCAGGATGTATCAAAGAAAATCTGTAGAAAGACAAGCAGGAAAATGTGATAAGAGACTATACAAACCATCTATAGGTTCTCGTTACATTATTTTTCCTTGATGTAACCCCATGTTGGTCATGTGATAGAACCTTTGATATCTGGCAGAATTATGTCAAATATATGAACTGCAGTTTAAGAAGCATAAATGTCAGGTTGTTGAAACCTTCCACATCAAAGTAATTTGTAAGGGTTTTTGAATAGGAATTACAGTAGTTTATTAGATGTCATGGGAGATAAAGAAGATATACTGATATTAGGCATATAGATGTCTTTTAAAACATGTAATAACTGAAGAGACAAGACATGAAAGATACCAAAAGGCATTTTTTCGTGTGTAAATTAAGCACCTAACCATAAAATAATCAGAGAATTAATCAATCTAGAGTAACATGAATATTATCAAGAGAAGGCTGAGCAATACAAATAAAAGAAATAATATCTCTCCAAGGCAACTCACAAGAAATTAAACCTTGCTGAATGTCAGTTTCCCCTTTGTGACAGGGATCAGGCTGAAGGCCTAGTGTCCACAACGTGTTGGACAATGTGGGATTTTTAAGTGCATAATAGATCCCAATCTTTAAATCTCCAAACCTCACCATATCCCATATCACATTACACTTCAGCTCTCCAATGGAAGGGTAAGTACATAGGAGTTCACCCTTTAAGGACAGTAGTGCTAAAACCCTAAGTATGTACTTGGGATCAGCCTCCAGTTGAGGTTATTAAGTCTAAGTCAGTTTTACTTTGTATTATAAGTATATCTGTCAGTATCAATTAAACAAACCGTATCACTTGGGTAAAATATTTAGAAAACGGAAGGCATTTCAGGTGGAAGGTGGGTAAAAGTAAGAAAATAGAATTGGAAACAAGTATGGCTTACTCAAGATAGCATGAACAGACCTATTTGTCAGAGTGAGGATTACAAGTAAAATTATTAAATAAATAGGGCTCTTAAATAGTATGAAAATAATGTGGAGAAATCTGTAATCGATATGACAGGTAATAAGGGAATATATGCACATTTCTGAGCAAGGGCATTCCGTGATGTTGTACAAGTCAGAGAGGGTGAAACCTAACGAAGAAAAACCAGCTAAAGCAGCTGGCAGGAATGATGTAATGTAAGAACGAGGTGATGAGTGCCACCTGGATTAGACTGAGCTCAATGGAGGTAGAAAGGAAGAGACAGTTCTCCTAAGAATCAAGAGAACTGAACTCATAGTGAATCACCTCTTCAATTCTCTTCTCAAATGTCATGCTGCCAGTGAAGGCCTTAGCTGACAACTTCATGTAAAAATTACACCTCCTTTTCTCATCGGTGCACTCCCGTGTCCCATTTGCTGTTGTTTTTGTTTTTTTTTTTCCCCCCCCTCTACAGAAGGTATCACTATCTGACACACTATTTATTTGGCTTTTGTTGTTTTTGTTAATGCTTGTTTCATACCATTAAAATGTGAGTACAACGATCCATGATTTTGGTCTGTTCATTTCCCTGTTTCCCTGAGCCCACAAGAAGGGATTCAATAAATTTTAACTGAGTAAACAGAATGAATTAATATCCAATAAAGAGAATAAAGATGAGGCCAGGCACGGTGGCTCACACCTGTAATCCCAGCACTTTGGGAGGCCGAGGCAGGCGGATCACGAGGTCAGGAGATCGAGACTATCCTGGTTAACACGGTGAAACCCCGTCTCTACTAAAAATACAAAAAAAAATTAGCCAGGCATGGTGGGGGGCGCCTGTAGTCCCAGCTACTCAGGAGGCTGAGGCAGGAGAATGACGTCAACCCAGGAAACAGAACTTTCAGTGATCCGAGATTGCACCACTGCACTCCAGCCTGGACAACAGAGTGAGACTCCATCCCCCTCCAAAAAAGAAAGAAAATAAAGATGAGAAAACATTAATTATGCTTTCAAATTTCCTTACCTGGGGTTCTGGTACAAAGTTATATGTAAGTAAGAACTTCATTAAAGGATCTCAAATAAATCTTACAATCTTAAAAGGAAAGTTCAACAACAGTTCAATATCATGTGACACTAAGAAAAAAATGTGATTTGACCTGTAGATAATCAAAAACAGACTAAACAGCAATCCAAAGAAACTTCCAATAGTCTGCAAGTTCTTTAGTAAATGTGAATGATAGCAATAATTTGCCAGTTTGTATTCACTAAATAGATTTTCAAGCTTTCAAAATATTAAAAAATGTTTTCATTTATCATTGCAACATGCGTGGCAAATGGAAGATGGAGACACTAACGAGTTAATCCCATACGCTGTCCTTCCCATATTAATGAACAGAACGTTACTTGCTTCCATACTAAACTAGAAAATGGTTGGAAAGTCATGAAGTTCTCCAAAGCAATGTTAGAGCCATTAGATTAAGAAAGTGAGTGTAATAATGTACTCTTTTTTTCCTTTAAAAAAGCCTAACCTCAATTGACCATTGAGAAGGATGGCTTTATTAGATCATGAGGGGTCTGAAACACCATTAATTCGCTCATCAGCATCTAGAAATATTCTCTAACCAGGGCAAGACAAAGAAAATGCATTTATTCTCAGAAATATTCATTATACCAAAACATTTATTCATTTTGCTTAGAAAGAATCACTGAAGTAAAAACAGATAAAAATTAGAAAAAAAAATAAAGCAAATGTTGAATCACATTCTGAGTTTAGTATAAAATAAGAATAAAAACAATATTTCTCGGGAACTGAAAAAAAAAAGAGGTCATAAACATTAATGTACTAGATCTACATAAAAAAATTCTAAATGAAGGATTTTCATGACTCTAAACTAGAAATCACTTTAGCTTATCTTGGAAAACACTACCAGTGAAACAACTTAATATCAGTTAATTTTGCTTTCTAATTCAATTTGTGAGACAGCACTGGATGTATTGTGAAACAGTACATCTCCTGATCTTCTAAGATACCATGTAACTTTGGAGTGCTGAGAGTATATGACAGCACCCTGGTAAAAACCCATGCATGGTATAGTTTGATCTTAGTGTGGAGCTTTAGCTTTCACCATCAGGTTCTGACTTGCTATTTCCTTACGTGTAATGTGGAAAAGCTTTTACCTTGGTTATTTTTTGTCATCTACAAAAAGGAAGTCAAATGTCATTGTCCCTTTATCTCAGATAGTAATTATGAGATAACAGATAAGAAAATGCAGGCTGGGCGTGGTGGCTCAAGCCTGTAATCCCAGCACTTTGGGAGGCTGAGACGGGAGGTCAGGAGATCGAGACCATCCTAGCTTACACGGTGAAACCACGTCTCTACTAAAAAATACAAAAAAAACTAGCTGGGCAAGATAGTGGGCGCCTGTAGTCCCAGCTAGTAGGGAGGCTGAGGCAGGAGAATGGTGTAAACCCAGGAGGCGGAGCTTGCAGTGAGCTGAGATCCGGCCACTGCACTCCAGCCTGGGAGACCAGGCGAGACTCCGTCTCAAAAAAAAAAAAAAAAAAAAAAAAAAGAAAGAAAATGCTTTGTAAAGGTTGAAAATGAATTAATATATTAATTTAATGTATTATTCTATAAGTTTACCTAAATCAAAACTACTACTATTGGTCCAATTAGAAAACGATAAGGAAGGGAAGAGGAATTACAATTAGAAAACTACTTTTACAAATCAAAAACAAGTATTTATGAATAAAAGATGAGGCTGCTGAAAAAAGCAGAAAATTACAATAATATCACTTTATTCAAGAAGATATCGGGCATATATTCCCAACCAGTACCAATATATTATTTTTCAGAGATAACAATGTTAATAGGAAGAATAAAGCTATGTTTATTTAGACAGGGTTAGAACTTTTTTTAAAAGATAAACTAAAATAAATAACATATTGGAATTCATTTGAGGACCCTTTTAAATCTCTTTATGTTCTCTGCTTTCTAGGTATTCACTACCAGACCATGCCAAACTAAATTTTAACTCACTCTTTAATCTTGTTGACCAAAATGACTTTTCTTCAGTCTAAACCATATATTATGTTCAATCTAACTACAGGAAGACAATAACATGGTTCAAATAAAGTTTTGCATAATAACTGTTTTTATTATGTTGATGGTCTTGGAGGTAACTATTTCTAAATTCATCTTTAACTGAATAATTATTATATAAGTATTCTGGGGGAGTTTTGTTTTGTTTTGTTTTTGTAGTGACCTGTGCTCTCAGTGTACACAATATCATGCCCCACCCCTACAACATACCTTATGGGCCTTTTGCATAAACATTCCATAAATTATAACACAGGATAAAATGTGGCTTACAAATAGCAATAGAAACAAACAGAACTGGAAAAACACAGAAAACTTTTTTTTGCCTCTTAAAAGGATGTCTCAAGATCTGCTTGTATCTTCTCTTAATGGAAAGCCTCTCCTTTAATTGTAAAAACTTGAAATTATTTCCTCTCAATACGTCCTTAGGCAAAGGGAGCTGTGTTGGCAAAAGCCAGAGAGAGATGTTGCTCGGCTCAGAACTGAATGGCTCGAAGGTACTTTCAGGATAAAATTGAACTTGCGTGATTTACTCATTTGAAACAATGGGATCTGGAGGGTTTTCATATAATCCACAAATACAAGACAGTAAGATCTGAAATACTGACTGTAGCCCTGAGATTAATAACCTCTAGCAGTAGTTATCAAATATTTTAAAATAAGAGACCCTTCCTTTACAGACAATCATGGGAGAAAGCCCAACGTAGAGAAAAGGCTATGTCTCTGTTGGAATCAGGGCAGGGGCTCCAAAGTCCTGCTCTTTCTGCACTCTTAAACCCCAGCAGTGGTCCTCAGGTCCCTCCCCAGAACCCTTAGGCTCAATAAGGCATGACCTGAAATCCATTAGCCTTACATAGTTCTGTGAAATTTAGAGCTGAAGAATACAGTTTGTTCCATAACAGCAATTTGACTGAAATATATGAGACAAGTTAAGAGTGCACAGGCCACAATACTAGAAATTAATAAAATCAGGCTGGTAGCTTTCACCCTAGGCGGATTGCAGCCCCACTCTCTTTCTACTACGTCTTGAAATTTAGAAAAAGGTATCTTGAAATCCCTAAGTATCAAATAGTCCATACGTGAATTTTACAAATGGACCAAAGTTCATATTTGGGAACATAAACAATGGTAAAAAGGTTCTCTTCTAAGTAGGGAATGGGTCAGTGTGGAAACTTGCGGGGGGATGTCAGAGGTAGTGCAGTAAAGTGTTGATGCAATACAAGGAACGTCCTTTTCTGTGCTAGAGCTAACTCTTCCATTTACTGGTTGATTAACTTTAGGCAAAACACTTTTTTTTTTTTTTTTTTTTCAGTTTCTTCATCCATAAAACAACGTGTCTGCCTTAAATGATCAGACCTTTCTTTTTAAAAAGATTACTAATCTGTATTTTATCTTGATACATATATTTTTGCTGAGTTGAAATAAACTTACTTAAAAATGTCCATATAACCTTTTCATTATAATCTCTATCCTGAGAAACATATTCATATTTTCATCACTGCTGAATGTGTCTCCCTGGATGTCTTCTTAGAACTTGATCTAAGATGAATGTTATTCTCCCGCAGGCACTTGCAGAAGCATGATCCTTCTGGGTACTTATATCCAGGCTCTTCAAGTCACCTTTAGTTCTTTCCTTTCACGTCTCACCTCCAATTCAACTACTCCAATGTCTTCATTCATTCACTTTTTATTATTATCTACTTTGTGTCTTGTCCCACTGAAAGAACAAGACCCAGGCCATGTCCTAATGAAATTGTACATCTAGTTTCTCATGTTTGGTCCTTCCCTTCTTTTCCTCATATTATCATCACAGTTCAGCCCACTTTTCTCTTAACTTTTTTAACAACCTCTTAGCTTATTCACCTTACTCTAATGATCCCACCTTTCCTCAACACTGTAATTTGAAATTCACTCTGCCATTAAGATGTCTTTCTAAAGTGGGACTCTGATAAAGGCAGCATCCACCCCCAACCCTCTGACACACACTGTGTGTTGATTGCAAAATAAGTTTATAAATCCAGGGTTATAAATGCAGCTATTTAAGGAACCTGATAAGAAATATAAATGTGTTAATCTAGTTAGGGCACACAGTAGGGAGTAAGAGAGCCTAGTGAAAATTTGGATAGGCTATGCGCTGCCCAATGACTTTCAAATTCAATTAAAAATAATTACATCTACGAACCAGAAAGCTATCAATTCTTTCATTCTAAACCTCCCTTGCAACCACATCTGTGTTGCAGCCACACAACATCCCTCACCATAATCATACTTTGCATGAAGCTGTTCCAGTATTTCTAATGACACTATTCTTTCTTTCAGGTGTCATCTTTCCTACTGAATCTATCCTCATTTCTCATCTCTTCCCTGTCAACTACCACTTACCCAAGCACTTTTTTTCCAGTAAGAATTTATCTCTTGTTCTCCTATATGGTCACTATATTTTATATTTTACGTATTTATAAACATGACACACGGACTTATGTTCCACAAAGGGCTTTGAACAGAATTTACATATAGCTCCCTGGATTAATGTATTTACTAAAATGGAAGATAAAGTGAATTACTTACTTAAATATTTAACACTATTGAATACAAATAACTTTCCCAATATTGCTTCATGATTTAGACAGTCTATTAAACATTTAACCAAGTTACTAGACTAAGTTTATTAAGGCAAATTGTAGAATATGTGGAGAAATATGATCTGGCTAATAGTACAGGGTCAAAGCTGTTGAATGGTGTTGTACAGTGGATTCAGATTGATGTAACAGTGGTGGTTACACTAGGGGTACTAAGGGTGATCCCTACTCGCATTCTGAGGACTCTATTCTCTACCACACTTTTTTTCCATTAAAAATACCAAGTAGATTAATATCATATTTGTAGATAACACAGGGATGGAATTACATACAAAGATTCAATATAGCTTAGTTAAATCCATGTACTACAATGGAAATCAGAAGCATTTCTCTTCCTTTGACTCCCCATCTCTACTTTCTCTTCAGTAATCCATATTGTAAATTACATCACCATTCACCTAGACTCTTATCATGAAAATCTGGGAATCAGTCTTGACTCCAGTCATGCCCACATCTTTGTAACTAATCAATCAACAAACCCCATAGACCCTAACTCCTTAGTACATATCGAATCTATTCCTTCTTTTTAATCTCTGGTGCTAAGAAAATAGTATAAGCTTCTGGTATCTTTCTTGACTAAATAATTGTTACTATGCTGTTTTCTTATCTTTGGTTCTGTATTTCTTAAATCTGTTCTCTTGCAAGAATAATCTTTCACAACAATCAATCTGATCTTGTTCCTTAAGTCTTTCCATCATCTTGACCTTTACCTGTTTCTCCAGTTTCATCCTTTAGGTTCCCTTGTTGCATTCTTACTCAATTAATTGCAACCTGCATTTCTCTTACCTACTTACATTATGCTTCTGCCTGAAATGTGTCTACCTGTGCTAGGCAAATATAATGGCAACCCAGTGATGTCTACATCTTAATCTCCAGAACCTGTGAATAGGTTGGATTACATGTGTTGGGGCTCAGAACATAACACCCCAAAGTATGGCACCCTGGCACGCTGAGTACTTTGAACTGAAGGAGACTGGAAAAACCTCAGAAACAAGGTCTCTGACCTTTTCCTGCCCTCCTCTCTCACACCCCTCTTTCTCCCCAGAAGCAAGTCACAGCAACCAGAATTGCATTTCCCCAAGGTCTGTCTAGAAACTAAAAGTCTTCTCCCCTAAAGTAAGCCATAAAATTTATAAATGTCACTCTCTCCCTTTTCCCTCGAAGACTCTCATTGCCCTATACTCTGGAAAAATGCTACACAGAGAAGAATCTGGAAACAAACAAACAAACAAACAAACAGGCCTTTCTGGGTTTCCCCCTTCAGTCTATTACCATTAGATTATACTCTTTTGTCCAATCACATTTGTACATGGCAGTTCATTCTTCATTGAAACTCAGCATAAAACGTACACAGTTTTCCCTGGGTATTTGGGTCTTCAACTCTGAAGGTGCCTGTGTTAGATGAAACTTTGATTAACTAAGTTTGTTATGCTTTTCTCTTGTTAATCTGTCCTTCATTGCAAGAGTGTTGGCTATGACCTTTATGAAGGGTGAGAAAAAGATGTCCTTTTTCTTTTTGCCCTTAAAGATGGCAAAAGCAATTAATGTTGAAGATGTTAATTAAGTTTGCTAATCAGTTGACCTAAAGATAGGGTAAGAACCCTGGACCCAATGTTGTCACAAGCTCCTTACAAGTGGAAGAAAACAGCAGAAGAGTCAGAGGAAAATGTGACTATAGAAGAATGGTCTGAGAGATGCAAGGTTACTGGCTTTGAAGATGAAACAAAGGGGTCACCAGCCAAGGAATGTAGGCAGCCTCAAAAAATGTGGAAAAGGAATAAAGCAGATTCTTTCCTAGTGCTTCTAACAGAAATGCAGCATTGATGACAAATCAAATTTACCCCAGTGAGATCCATGCCAGACTTCTGACCTACAAAAGAGTGATACAATACATTTATGTTGTTTAAGCTATTACATCTGTAGTAATTTGTTATGGCATCAGTAGAAAACTAATACACTACAAACAATGTCACTCTAATCAACAGTCATCACTCATCAAGACTCAGCTAATGAAGAATGTTGGTTTTTGTAAATAACTTATAGGGCTTTTAACTATTGATGAGACTTCTATGTAAAAATGTATTCACCTACTGAGCTATAAATCCCTCTAGAACAGATACCAGCCTTTTCTATGTTTGTATTCATAGAATCTTGCATATGATCCTTAGTAGATAATTTATTATTTTTAATGATTGAAGGTAGAATTGAATAGTAATATTTCATGTTTTAAAGTGGGCTGACAACATCAACTCTTGAGTAGGGTACAGAAAGGCTGACTTATGAGCAGTTCATGTGGAAAAACTTAGAGGTTTCAACTGACTAAAAGTTCAGTATAAATTGATAAAACTAACACTGACCAAAATACATACACATACACATACACATACACATATACATACACACACACACACACACACACACACACACACACCCCGCAAACCCTACCTTTGATTTTAGGTGGCATTAACAGAAGTATTATTTCCAGAAGTAGAGAATGCTTCCATTTTATTATGCCTTGCTCAGATACCCAGGGATAATGTAATTAATTTTGGACTTGGCTTTAAGAAGTATCCTGACAATTAGAGCATGCCAAGATTAGGAGAAGGAGAAAGTCGGCAAAGAGATGGAAAGGTCTTCAACACTGTGAAGGATGGTTTGAGAGACCAAAGAAATAAAATATGGAAGAGAAAAATCTGAATTTGGGTATAGGGGTTGCTATGGTTTGAATGTGTTCCCCAAATTTTGTGTTGAAAATTTAATCCTCAAATTAATATGCTGGCTGGAAGTGGGTCCTTTAGGAGGTAAACAGGATTAGATAAAGTTATCAGGGTGGAGCCCCAATGATGGGACAGGTGGCTTTAAGAAGAGGAAGAGAGACCTGAGCTGGCAGGGACTCTCTTACCCTCTCACCATGTGATGCCCTCCACATGTTACGATGCAGCAAGAAGGCCCTGACTGGTTGCTAATGCCATGCTCTTGGATTTTCCAGCCTGCAGAACTATAAGAAATAAACTTGGTTTCTTTATAAATTACACATTTATGGTATTTTCTTATAGCAACAAAAAATAAAGATAGGGTGGAGAAATGTATTCATAGAAAGTATTTTTTAAGTGAATGAGAACTTAGACATAATGTTTTTAACTCCAGAGAAATTGGAAACATACAGCACAGCACATTGGAGAAATTCAATAAATATCTTAAGATTCAGCAAAACAACGTGCAGATGGCTAATTGGCAATAGTTTCAGTAGGCAGATTTTGATTAAAATAAAGAAAAACTTGGTAATAACTAAACCTCTCCTTAAAACATTATTACTTTATGAGGTAACAAGGTAACAAGTACACTCTTCTGAAAGCATAAAGAGAGTTTAAATCATCACCCATTACTTAACTAGCAGAGGAGTTTGTTTGAATAGGCATTTGGATTAGGACACTTCTAAAGTTTTTGTCAAATTTGTGATTCCATTATTTGTTATTAAGTCCTTTTCCATTCTGAAGCAATTTCTGTGATTTTCTGATTGTGGTAGACTTCACAATTATACTGGTTTAGAACACATTACCATCTACTTTCCAGCTCCTAGTAAATTACTATTCACTTAAGTGTTATATCTGAGTCCTAAAGTGTTAACAGACCTACCAAATCATGTGAGGAATCTCCCCTTCCCCAACATCCCAACAAACTCAATTTTCTCTTGAAGAGTTATCTCATTCTCTCATAACTTTCATATAATTTCAAACTCTCCAAAATACATCCAAGAAGGGAACTGAAGGATAGGAATGGATTATGTATTTTTTCCATGGTATATTCTCTTCTAATGGAGAAAAGCAATTAGGCAAAAGAAGTCAAAAGCAAGCTAAGCTTTTTCTTACTCAGTAATGTAGAACAAAAGGCTTTATCTGATTTATGCTAAAACTAGTTCATTGTAAGCAGGATCTTAATACCCTAATGAAGGAAATTTAAAAACAAACTAAAGAAAACATCTCACCTTTGTTACTTAGAGGCAAAAATTATGACAAAATTATTTCCTCGTCAGCATTCTTAGGCTAGCCTTAGGTATATTTTTTTTCATGAATTAAGAATAATGAAAATCACCATAAAATGAAACGAAAGAAAATATCACAAAAATATTTTCCAATTCTCTTTCTGTTCCCTCCCATTTTACTTCCTTACTCAACATTTGGGATTTAATGAGCTTTAAAAATATGTATACAAAGGGTAAATGTCTTTGACTTTTTTGATCTTTCCTCCATGTAGTTTGTGATTTAAAAAGTTATTTCCTGGGCCGGGCGCGGTGGCTCACGCCTGTAATCCCAGCACTTTGGGAGGCCGAGGCGGGCGGATCACAAGGTCAGGAGATCGAGACCACGGTGAAACCCCGTCTCTACTAAAAATACAAAAAATTAGCCAGGCGCGGTGGCGGGCGCCTGTAGTCCCAGCTACTCAGGAGGCTGAGGCAGGAGAATGACGTAAACCCAGGAGGCGGAGCTTGCAGTGAGCCGAGATCGCGCCACTGCACTCCAGCCTGGGCGACAGAGCGAGACTCCGTCTCAAAAAAAAAAAAAAAAAAAAAAAAAAAAAAAAAAGTTATTTCCTTTGAAAATTAATTTTATTTGACTCATCAGTAAATACCCAATACTCTGCCACGTTCTACTATTGTGCATTCACTATTCACTAGAAATACATTACACACTTTACTGATATTCATATACTTAATCCCCATAGCTAAAAGAGATTTTTAGATTTTATCATCTGCATTTTACAAATGAGTTTCAGAGAGGCCAAATAAGTTTCCCAAAGTCACACAGCTGATACATCATGAATCTAGGGTCTAAATGTGGGTCCACTTAACTCCAGTCTCCATGATCCTTGGCTATCCTTTTGCAACAAGATTTCCTCAGTATCTCTCATGTACCAAGCTCTATCCTCAATTCAAAACTGAGAATATCAAAGCCCCTGCCTTCAAGGGTC
Source organism: Macaca nemestrina (assembly GCF_043159975.1). Taxonomy (NCBI): domain Eukaryota; kingdom Metazoa; phylum Chordata; class Mammalia; order Primates; family Cercopithecidae; genus Macaca; species Macaca nemestrina. The sequence goes on from NC_092137.1 coordinate 51,130,909, forward strand.
TTACATTCTAAGCACAGGGACTGACTAATAATAAACGCAATCCAGCTAAATAATTTTATAATAGAGGTAAATATTAGGTATAATGGTGTTCCTAAAAAAATAATAATACACTTTTCCTAGTTTGGGGTAGGATTGCCAGTGTGCACAATGAGGGAATATATACTGCTAACAGCTAATTTTTGACCAAAAAATAAGATTCAGTCTATCACTGGATTCTGCTTCCTCTGTAATTCCAGGTATCAGCCATGCCAAATGTGCTAAGGGCTTCCAATTCTGCATAGATCTCACCGGGGCTAAATCAAGGGCTGGACAATGCCATCTGACATGTTCCACTGACATTAAAAAATAATTCTCTGGTATCCCCTATCATCAAATCCCTGCTTAAGAACAGATACATTAGTTAAAATTATGTGGTACTTTCAAATACTATCATCTTGATTTATTGCAAGAGACGGAACCACTGAGAGATTTATCTTCGACAAGGGGATAACTTTTGGTTCCCCCTCAAATCACATGCAATATGTAACCATCTATGCATAGAGCTTCCCTAGACCCTAAAGTTGCCTCTCAGCCTGCTGTCATTACTCTTTCACATCTATTTCCACTTGGAGAAATGATTAACCCCTTGCTCTTACAGCGACAACATTAGCATCTCGTTTTTTTGTCCCCGTAAGAGCTTGGCCTTATCATCCTCATCACTCTCTCCCTGCTTTTTCTTGTACTCACACTAATCTTTCAACCACTTCCTTTTATAGATTTTTTTAAAATCTTATACATTTCCATATAATTTCTATACCTGAGTCTGTCATTTCTGAATGTCTAATAAGAATATTGTCTATTATTTTTTAGTAAACTCCACGGAGCAAATTTCTACCCCCAATAAAGCCTGAATTTTGTAGATACAACATATTCCTGTTTTATTTAATGCTTCTTTCCCCACAATTTCCAGAAAAAAGGGTCATTATCATCATCCTTTTCCATTGCATCAAGATATATTTGTGGTAGATTTTCAATGTGAGCTCAGCATTTGCTGTTTAGCTTTTTCTTTGTCTGGATCCTTTTTCCATTGTACATTATTGAGAATGATCCTAAAACATATTACAAAGTATCCACAGATGGGCATTACATAAAAAGTTTAAAAGTTGCCACATATTCAACTTGATTTTTGTTTTGTCTTTTTGTAAAGCACATGGTCTGAACTCTACACAATGAAAATTTTAATGACCTTTACAACAAGATTTGAAAGGGCTCAGTGACATCTTTACTAATGTGAAAACTAACAATTTAGTTTCAGGGATGAAGGGTAGATATAATTGAATAACTACTTTTTTTCTCAGTCCTTTCATCATGGACCAACTTCTTTTAAAGCAAGTTAATAATTATTTTTATTATCAAAAAAAGTCTTTCAATGCAGAAGCAATATGAGGTGTTATCAAGTTGTATATGTCACTGCAAGGGAAAACAAAATCCTCATCACCATGGAGATTAAGTCCTCAGCTTTTGGAGGGCAAAGGCCAATTTAATGAGTTCACTAGTCACAAAGTGACTGGGCATTAGATCTTCTGGGGGAAAGAATGATATCTTTTAAAGTACAGGATGCCAGTCTGCCTTAACCTAATGAATAAAATCCTCTGTCAAGTTCCTTGAAAAATCTGTATTTTAGAAAATGCATCTATACTTCCCTAAATAGATAGAGGGTTACATATTACATGTGATTTAAGGTGGCACCAAAAATTATCCCCTTGCCAAAGATAAATCTCTCAGTGGTCCTGTCCTGTTGCAAAAAATCAAGATGATAGTATCTGAAAGTGCCACGTAATTTTAACTGATTTATCTGTTCTTACACAGGGAATTGATGACATGAGACACTAGATAAGTATGTTGTATTTTTTATTTCTTTTATTTTTGAGACGGAGTCTTGCTCTGTTGCCCAGGCTGGCGTGCAGCGGCACAATCTCGGCTCACTGCAAGCTCCGCTTCCCAGGTTCACGCCATTCTCCTGCCTCAGCTTCCCAAGTAGCTGGGAGTACAGGTGCCCACCACCACGACTGGCTAATTTTTGTATTTTTAGTAGAGATGGGGTTTCACCTTGTTAGCCAGGATGGTCTTGATCTCCTGACCTCATAATCTGCCCATCTCGGCCTCCCAAAGTGCTGGGACTACAGGTGTGAGCCAGCGCACCCAGCCTAGACAAGTATGTTTTAATGTGAGTGAAACGTGAGTAACTGCTCTGGGCCGTCCCTCTGAGAACTACCAGGTCAGAACAATAGTAATGACCTCAAGGTTTGCAGTGATGTTTGAGCAACTGTTCAGATGTTCTGACAGGGAAGTGAGCTACTTGAACAGATCTGATTAAGGAGTGATTCTCCTCTATATAAGACTTTTCCTCTATTCAGGGAATGACATGCTTAAGGTAGTTAAACGAAAGAAAATGAAGGAAAGAAGGAAGGAAGGAAGGAAGGAAGGAAGGAAGGAAGGAAGGAAGGAAGGAAGGAAGGAAGGAAGGAAGGAAGGAAGGAAGGAAGGTGGGAGGGAGGGAGGGAGGGAGGGAGGGAGGGAGGGAGGGAAGGAAGGAAGGAAGGAAGGAAGGAAGGAAGGAAGGAAGGAAGGAAGGAAGGAAGGAAGGAAGGAACTGGGACCTACCCTAATAACTAGTATTAGTTCTATAAATAATGAGGATGAATGCCAAACCAAAGAGTCCTCACATTTATCAGTCTAGGTGTTGGCTTTCTTTGGGATCAATCAGCTTCTCTCTTCTTCCACCTCATTGGTCAGTGCAAATCCAACTGCTCTTTAAGACTATTAACTTCACTCAGTCCTCTGGAAAAGAATGCCACTGCTCACCGACAGTACCGATGGGTCAGTGCAAATCCAACCACACTGCTGAGAAAACAATTCAAAATGCATTTCTGCTGATTGTTTGCCAGAGACGGTATTGTTTTATTTAAACAATAAACACCCGAAAGACAGTTATTGAAAGCCATCATCACATCATTCTTTTAGGTCATTACAGCATCAAACATTATCTGTTCACTGAGTTTAGAGGAAGATTTCTGGTAGATTTTGCTACTAGCAATCTATGAAACCCTATGGTTAGTTTGTGAACTAGGGTTTCCCAGTGAACTGGAATCACCATTGGACAATTTAGGGATTTCCATCCCTCTAGCAGCAGTTTAGCCCAATCTAAATTTGACTGTTTCCTTAAATGGAGTAATTTAATTTTCTCCAAATGTCTACAGACTTCAAAATGCCAAGTCCAAAAAGTGAAAGGGAAAACTGGGTCAGTTTTCCAGGTGACTCAAGCCAAAGAATAAAATACTGCTTTGAAATTCCTTATAAAGCATACGTTGTTTTAATTTTCTGAATTATCTTATTCATCATCTCAGTAGTCTAATTGTATAGTCTATACCTGGGTTATGCAGTAAAATAGTATTTTTTAACACCAAAGAAAATATTAGTCTCTGTTCATAGTTCTGTGAATATCCCTGCATTTTACTTGTTTGAAAGTAAACACAAATAATTAATGGAGAGTACTTCAGCTGCTCCCATTCTGAATGGACTATCATGGGGTCGTAGGTACATGACAAACAAGCCAAATAGAAAGGGAGAATGGCAGTTTGTGCAATAGGCATTTATATAAGTAGGCATGATATGAATGCAAAAGAACATATCCTAAAAATGGTAGCTATTATTATCTATGTGGCTATACTTCTTAATATAAACCGTGAAAACATCCATTCTGAAAAGTTGTGCCTTTACACCACATGTAACAGTCCCACATAAAGCAGAATCTCCTTGGTGATTACAGTAATAATGACTAAGATTGAATGAAACCCTTTAGCTCTCACTTTCTCTCTTTTCAAAATGACAAGTAATAGGACATACATTTTAAGCAAAATGTGGCCTCAGACACTGTAGTACTGTTGTTGGTTTTTAATTCAAAGATTTCCTAGCACTATAGTTCTTCAGCACAGGTTCTATGGCTTAGGACAGCCGGCTGTGGACCTGCACTCATTGATAAGTCATCTACTTGGACATACAATAATGTATTTGTGTGCTGAGTAAAAAAAAATCAAAGGCCTTTTGGGTGTTTACGCCTACTTGATGATCTGAGAAGAACGAATCAATTTATATTTATGTTAGTGAAAGGTAAACTACATGACCATAAAATATAAGATCTACTTCATTTTTTGAAACTTTCCATCACAAATTGCCAAATGATCCTTCCCGAAAATGTCACAATAAATCATGCTATTCAGAAGCCAAACTTCCAGGATCCTCTTCCTGTTACTTGTATAGACACGGAGACATGCAAAGATTAATTACTGTCCCATTCTTAAAGTAATAGTCCTTTAAGACTGAGATAATTAGAAAAATGTGAAAGGAAACCTTTGACCATCAGTGGCTGTGAAAGTGGTTTTTAAATCCTTTCCAAAATTTCTAAAGGCCTCTTGCACTGGACAGGGAATGAGAAAGATAAAAAGTGTCAAATCTGAGGCCACTTGACCCACAATACAATAAGGAAACTTTTTTGTTTTCATTGATTTTGTTTATCCTTCATAGGAAGATTTACCTTGGAGCAAAAATGAAAAAGAAAGTTAAAAATTAGTGTACTATGAGAAAGCAGAAAAAATATCCAAATTAAAACTCAAAGGAAACTTGACAAACTTGTTTAGCCAATCAATCAGTTGATCATTAAACAAGAATTTATTGAGTATTGAGTATGAGTGCCAATCACTGTTCTAGGGACTCTTGAGACACATCAGGGTAGCGCAGAGATCTCTGCCTTCACCAGATTCCTTCCTTTTTAAAATATATTCCTTCCAAAATATATTTAGAAAAAAAACAAAATAAATGAGAATTTTTTTAAAGTAAGTTAAAAGATAGTAATTTCTATGGAAGAGAAACTAGATCATGGCATGGAAGTTCAGGAGAGGGCCTAATGGCAGTATTAAGCAGGGTGGTCAGCTTTAGTCCTTAATATTTTTAGCAAAATCTTGAAGTATGTGAGAATATTAGCCAATTATTTAAGTATTTCAAGATAATTATATGTTATTTTTCCAAAATAGAAACCTCAGAAATGTATCTACTTAGCTTTTCCTTGAAAATGTGGTATTAAGATAACTAGGTGTCAGCAGTCTCAACTATATATATCACTCTATGAAGTTATTAGTGGGGCAAAACATTAATTTACAAAAAAAGTTTCCTCTCATTGGTACCTCCAGTTCATGAAAAAATGTCTACCACCCTGCCTCCTTCAGCCAATAAATATGCATCTGAAAACCAGTATTTTACCGATGACTTCCTAGGGTTGTTCAAAGCGGAGGCAAGTCTATTTCAGCCTCATTATTGTATGTAAAATAAATGTTAAAGTGTAAAGAGTAACACAGATATCTAAATAATTTTGATTGAGGATAATCGATCTTTAATACCTTTTTGTACAAATGTTGTCTGTAGTACGGATCATCAGGACATTGGTGTCTAGTTCGTTTCAACCAAAGACAATGCCAGAACCATAAATAATAGGGTATTAATATGATGGAAAGAAGATATTAATATTAAGATATTGATACTGTTTCTGCTAAACCTTTGACAGATTACAGATCATTTTAATATTCATTTAATCCAAATTCACATGGTATCTTTTTCTTATTGCCACCATTAATAAAAAGCCTCTTCTATGCACTTTTGCAATTTGTCATGTAATATTACCCTCAGTAATTGAGTATTTTTATTAATCCATATTACAGATCATAAGGTTTTGATATGTGAGGCTAAATTATTTACTCAAGGTCAGTAAGTAACAAATCTGGGATATGAAACCAGCTCTTATGACTTCAGGATTATTACCCATCAGTTATAAGCTGGAGTTTCACTCCCTCAAATGAAAATCTTGAATATGAGAGATACCAGCATCCTAGATAAAAGTCTGTGAATGGTTTCCTTTATACTACCACTAAATTTATTTTGTGAGAATAAGAAGATGAAACTCTGTTTCATGATTATTAGTGTTTAATTGGAGAAAAATCTTTGAAGTCTCCTTAAGGTTGGCTATTCTACATTATAATAGTTATTTTGGTTGAAAGTTGTTACAAGGTTTTGCCTTTCACAATAAGCAGCATCACCTTTCATGCCTTATAATACAAAGAGTGACAATATTATATTATTAGATTTTCAGATGATCTCTAATGTTCTTCTCTGCTCCAAAATGTTATGATTCTAATTAAAGATTCAAATTTCTCTAGTTTAAGAGCTAAACACCATGGAAAATTACATTGTTTTATAACCACTGGCCAACAAAACTTAGGAAACAGCCTCCTATCAACCTAAAACTGTTGATGGTTGTTAAAATCTAGATTAACACAAATACATTTGCAAATGGATAAATAACAAAGTCATTATTCTGGAGAAGAAATAATCAGTTTAACCTCCATTATGCCATAATTTGAAAGTTTTGCTATTTGCAACATATTTCAGTAAAACACATCTAAGTTTCTATTCATACCACTTCATTTTTTAAACTATTAGGCTATGGAGAGTCCTTTCTGTGCTCTTCTCTGAGGACAAGTTAGTCTGCAACAAGTTTAGCAAAAGTCTTGTTTAGATGATCAGTTTTTCAATGTTATCATTGTTTAAAGAATGTATAATGACACAGAAAACTTTGCTTCACAGAACCAGGATTACAAAAATACAATCGAGCTGGGACTTTTATTAGTAATACATATAACAAGATTGGTTAAATCACAGCAAGAGATAATACATAAGTATATACTCTTCAATTAGTTTTTCTTGGTTCTACTCAGAGCTAATGAACATGTAAGCTAAAGATGAACTGCTAAATAAACATTGAATTCTAAATAGTCACATAGCCTTCCATGTATATAATACAGATAAAAGTAGATATTTAATGTCTGATTTTATAAGGTGAAATTCTGGTCTTCCCACGGTCTGTGGTTGTGAATTAAGGGGACTGCAAGAGTACTGCAAGAGTAGAGATAACACAGTAGATTAAAAAAAAAAAAAAAAAAATTCTGACTTCTTAGTTTGTTTATGCACCAAACGCAGGCATTTCAACAGTAAGGTTCTGCCAACATCCACAAACTTTTCTGAACAAACAGATGACTTATTATGATGATGCTAAATGAGGAAATACAATTTAAGAATTTATACAGAAGATAGATATCATATTTTAATAACCAAATTAGGTCTCTATCAGAAATCACAGCAAAATATATTTAAAAGTATAAAACAAACATGCATTAGGATTTTAATAATTGGAAGTTGGGCACTTCACAGACAAATGTGCTATATAGCAACACAGCATTGAAAATGGAAAAAAAAAAAAAAAAAAGAAAAAGTCATGGAAACTGTGTGATCTGAATGTCGTGCCTTTCCAAAATTGATAAATTGAAATCCTAACCCACAAAATGATGGATTAGGAGAGGGGGCTTTTGGGATTTGATTAGGTCATGAGGGCAGAGCTTTTATTAATGGGATTACTGTCCTTATAAAAGACACACCAGAGAGCTCTCTTGCCCCTTGAGGACACAAAAAGAAGGTAGTGATCTATGAATCAGGAAGCAAAATCTCACTGGACATTGAATGTGCCAGCCCTTGGTCTTGGACTTCTCAGCCTAAAGACGTTTGAGAAATAAGTTTCTGTTACTTACAAGCTACCCAGTTTATGGTATTTTTATATAGCAGCAAAAATGGACTAAGACAAAGACAAAAGAAAATGTATTTAAAAAACACCAAATGCTTTATTCTTTTCTAAGTATTAATAATATCAAATCTATTTTAAGAGTAAGTTTAATAAAATATTAATTTTGGTATGACAGTACAGATAAAAACTTAAAGCACATGATAATATTAGATACTACTCATCAATTAGTTAAGGTAGAAGAGTTGTATCCAGGTCTTAACTATTATAATCAGCTTTAACAATCAGCTTTGAGAAAAATCTATCATTATTTTTATAAATTATACTAATTTAAGATCTACTCTTCACAAAAAGAATAAAGCTTATGTACTTTCAGGATGTGTAACTATATTCTTTTCAGTTCTACTTGTAATATTTTGCTTTTCTAGTAACATGAGAAGCCTGGATAATTAAACAATAAACGTTCATTTGACTTTTTAAAATGGACAACTGAAACTGTCGCCCCCAAACAAATATACTTCAGTCATGAAACGGCAAATTCAAGATACAATAAGAAAAATGTTCTGGAAATACAACGGTCAAAGAGAAAGACAAGGTTTCTGCCCTCATAGAGCTTACACTCTACTAGGAGAAGTTAACATTAAGTATAATCACAAATACAAATATGTAATTACAATTATGATGACTTATGAAGGAAAAGTACAAGCCTCCAATCAAAGTGCCAACATTAGCTGATAATTATTAACTTGTACTCCTGAGCTATTAACCAACTATTATGGCTGGACTTTCAGGTAAAACATATTCTGACTTTTTTGTAATTTAAATATTCATTCTTGACAAGCCATCAAAGTAAAATATAAATAAATAATCAAAGCAATTATTGGAACAAAGTGACCAGTTACGCATACATAGCAAAAGAAACAAGAATAAACAAAAAAGACATACTTAATTCAAGGGAAATAGATAAACATAAATTCTAAATAGAAAGGAGAATAAAATTAACATTATCAATGATCCTAACAACATCACTGACAAATTCCAAGCCAAAAAAAAAAAAAAAATGTGATCCAAATTTCATGAACACTATTTGAATCCATCTACCCACAACTAGCAAAAGTAAGGTTGGCTTTGAATAACAGATCTTCAGCTGCCCCAAAGAAAACTATAATTCATTCAAATAAAGTTTATTCTTAACCATATCCAGTTAAAGGTGACACATCTTTGTTTAGGGAATGTAAATTTAAAAAAAAAAAAAAAAAAAAAAACAAGCAACAGATTGACTCTAAAGTCTGAAACAGGATGACTAATTAAAAATAGGAGGCACTGTGGCCTATGAGAAGAATGAGAAAACTTGTGTTTCATTCATTGTGATTCTGCCAGCCCATAGCAGTGGTCTGTACCATGTCTCCAGCTGACTTCGCCATTTTTGTCATGTACACTGATAAGGGGTTTTGCAGTTTCCAAACCCTGAGTTGTTATGGAGCACAGAAGGATCAACACCAACGCTGTAAGGGCACATCACAAAGTAAGACCAGTGCTTACCTCGAGAGAAAGGACTTGAGAGGAGGATGAAGAAGGTTATCAAAAGGAATGTTCTTTTTACATGTGTTACTCATTTTTTAATGAAATATGTTAATCACTGGACATTTAAAAAGTTAGAAAATATTTAAGAATTCATACAGAACAAATCAAAATAATGAAGATGTTCTTGAATTTTTTCTAGTCTTTTTTTTTTCCAAAAAGAAAGACATTAATCCACAAAACTTCATTCCAGATCCCCTGAATTCACTACTCACACAAGAGAAAAGTGGGAAAATTGAGAAAATTGCTCCATGATTATATTGAGAAGTAAAAATTTAGGAAACGTAAGTTTACACTGTAAATCATTTATTTAAACTGGCCAGATTTAACCCTGATTTTATACACAACTAGGATTTAATTCCATATAGGAAGCTACAATGTAAAGTTTCTAAATTATTTTTTCTAGATTTTTTTTAATCCCTTCAACAGATGGCATAAGGTGGGGATATTCACATAAGAGAGACTTGGATCGATGTTATGTTTGCCTTTTTCTGAATTCCTAGTTCACTTTGTACCACTATCATAGCATTTCCCTTCTGTCATTCATTCTAACTTGCCCACATGTTTTCATTTCCTTGTTACATGAACACTCTTTGAATGTGGATGCCATGTCATAGTCATGATTGTATTTTTGCTCTAGAATATAGATTTATGGAATTAATCTGCCATTAGAGAAGATTTACAATCACCTTTCTCATTTCTCTACATCTAATTAAACAATATGTAATGGGTAGCATTCTGATTTGCAAAATACTCAAGTCCATCTTAAAATCTTCTTCCTCCATTTAACAGCAAAAAGCATACTCATCCCGATAACAGAAGAAGAATGCAATGAAAAAATCAAGTTCCTGTCCTCCGTGTCTTTGTGCTGATTGAGGAATACAATCTGAGGAAAACTGGTGAAGTTAAAATATAATGTTTGACACACATGCCAACAGAAAACATTTAAGACTGACATAGAAAAACTGAATAAAGTTAAGTGACACTTAACATTAAGTACACCAAAACAAATAGCAGCTGAGTATAAACATGAACTACTCCATATGTAGAAAATTGTTGTATAATTTAAAAATTATTTTAAGAGTTACTTTTCACAAAATAGCAAATATAGGAGTGTATATACTTACAAATTGTGTATTTATACATGCATCCATACAAATACACATATGTACATATACAAACACATACACATATATTTTATTCAGTCAGTAAGATAAAATATGTTCTTCCCTCTATGCCATCCTAAGTCCACATAATAAAGAACACGATGAGAAATTCCCGCTTAAGAGAAGGCAGTGGATGAGATTTTGGCCTCAATTAAAAACGTTCAGAAAGCCCTCAAAATGTTACACGAAACTTCTAAAATAATTGATACATACTATCATTTGCATAGTTGCTAGAGGCTTAATATGAGATTAAATTATATTATTGAAAATAGCTGACCAAAACAAAAACTGTGATAACCTATGTTGTTGGATCAAAGTATTCAAACAGCATTTGTTTCTAAAGCTCTATTTTACACATTTAAAATTGATATCATTTCTGACATATTGCCTGGCTCATGTTCAGGTGCTTTTTCAAGCAGAAAAGTTTTGCTGCTAGACGACACAAACATAAGGGTGTAGAACTGTGAACTGTGGTCCCAATTCACCAGATTAACATTGAGAATATAAGAAAGAATAAAGATATTCCTGCATTTAAACCATTAATAATAATTAAAAATAGAAACTAAATAGAAACATTCACTAATACACAGTTAAAAATGGTTGATTTAAAGACTGTTCTATATGTTCGCCACAGCTGCATACCACTTTCTTCCTTTTAGTGACAACATTAAACACAATAAGGATGGTTTTAAATGGCAAATTACACATACTTCTGGATTTTGTACCAAGACCATCAAAGAGTACACATGCCTGACTTACCAAGCAATGCGGGTATGCATAGCTAGTTGATATGTCCTTAAAACAAAGTAAGTATGCATAAAGAGAAATGTCTTTCTCCTCTTTTGACTCTTTCTTAATATTGCCTTTTTAGGTTACTACAGTGTTCATGTGCATAAATGGAATCTAGCAGACAACAAGGTGATGCGCCCACAGCAGTACCATTTCAGTGGTGCATATGCTTAGACTTATGTCTCAACACAGAATGGCTGGGGCAGGTGTGCTCCAGAGCTGAATGTTTGAAGATGATATATTTACAGTTCCTAGACTTATTTAACTACCATTAAACGATACTGCAAAAACTGACACCAAAGCCTGCAGCTAATTTCTAAATATACTAACTGTGTGAGCACCTCATATGAAAAAGATCACTCTAAAGAGGAAAAAAAAAAAGGGTGAGGGCAAAAACAGAAGCATATTGATGAATTTTTCTTACCGTAAATTTATAAAATATTTATTAACACATATACCTACCTCCCAGTGCCCATTACCAATGCCAAAAGGTCTAAATACATTTACATAACTCAGACACACTGTAATTCATACCCATGATATTAAGAAGAAATAAAATAATGTAATACCTTTACTTTTACCTATGGATTTGATGAAATGGGTCCATGAAGAAAGGGTTTCCAGACAAAGAGGATAAAGAGGAGAAAAACAACAATAAGAATTATGAACATATGTAAAGTCACTACTCTCTGAAAATTAAACGAGACAAGAAAGTATAAACAAGGTTTTGAAGACAAATGGAGGCGCAATCAGGACACATTGGGAATTCTGCCTGTTTTGAAGTCAAGTACATGCAAAAAATTGAATGGCCCATGCTCAATTTTTAAAAGATCACACAAAAGAGAGACACAAAATAAATCTACGAAAAGTGCTGATTCTGTGGAACACTATACTCAGCATTCTAGAAGCCAGAAGCCAAAGATGTCTGCGTGTCCCCAAACTGTCATGCATGGATGAAAAATGGACTGGGTTTTTGGATAGAGTGGTTTAAACTGAGGATCTTCTTTCAGACAGCAATTTCTGATGGTTCCCGGTTATCCTTTACCATAACCACCCTTTACTGCATATGCTGATAAATATACAGAAAATTTCAATCACAATTTCTTATGTCTCATTTATTTGCAGATATTATAATGCAAGAAATGAAGGAAAATAAAAAAGTCACATGAACAAATCAAAATCAAACCAACAAAGAAAGGGAAGAAAAACACACGAAAAAATGTGAACGAAAGATATGTATTTCATTTGCAGCCACATAATTTGCAAGCATTTGCCCATCCTTTGCAGTGATGGTTTGAAAGCAGCTACAGAACAAGAAAACACTGAAAGCAGAGTGGAAAAGGAACAGAGCCCATACCTTGGTCGCCCATCATCAGGTGCGCCAGACCTTGAAGGGAAACAAGAGCACAGTCAGCAATAAACAAGGGAGCATGGGAAGGCAGGGTTGTCACGGTGACAAAAATGTTCAGTGACAGACATCTCGTTTCCTATGAGACATGTCTGTATCACAGAGGCAAATCAAAAAGCATTCTTTCAACCCCTGGTTGGAATGCTTTGGGGCAAAGTGTTCTAGAACTGCATTTTAAACACTGGCATATGCTGCATGGTGTATTTCTTCCATGCATCAGTTGGAACAAGCAAGAGCACAAGAGCATGACTTAAAATCCAACCAATCCCCTCAATATTACATCTGCCCTCTGTGCCCTTTGATGAGACTGTTTTGAATATTGCCCCCACAGGGCTTGTAATTCTTCAGTGATGAAATTACACTTTTAAAACCCAATGGAATACCTGAAACATGGGCTGGGTCTGATCTTTTTCCCCTCATCAAAAAATGAGCAGTTTTATAATTAAATGAAGAAAAAAAATTGTAGTCACACTGAAATGATAATGCAGAAATGTCTTTTTGTCTGATACATATAGCGACTGACTAGGCTTGTTCAAATACAAAATGATCATTAGACATGCAGTTGTAAAGTTAGAATTTACTACAGAAAGGGGTTTTTAAGAAACAATGGGTCAGCTGCAAATATGCTAAAGCAATTTTCTCAGAGAACAAAATTATTTGAGATTTCACCTAGACATTTCTTCAATGCTGAATTCTAAGTGTAAAGATATATATTACAGATGTAATTTCACCAAGGAATTTTTAAAGGGACATTGAAATCCCTTTATTTATTTATTATTTCCTGCTTGACAATTCACTTCAAACTTGAAGAGCACTCTTCTTCTAAAGAATACTACTAATATGCTTTCAAAAATTCTTTTGCTATTCAAGAAGTTACTTTTTACTGAAAGGCATAATCCCTACCTTTTTATCTTAAATTCAGAAATAAAGCTATTTCCCTATCCATGTATATGTCTAAAATATGGGAAATTGTTAGAGAAATATACATACATCAATTTTAATAAACTTGTATTTTCAATTCCCAGTGCTATTTCAGAAACTTTATTTGAGCTATATAACATCATACATTGTTTTCATCAGTATTTAAATTATCTGTGTTGTTTTCTTAAAATTTTAGGGGTATTCAAACATCTCTGTAGGCTAGATATAATTATAAATAATCATCTAATCACAATATACTATGAAAGTTATTAAACATAGTAGTTTGATGCCTCTGAACTGTAGCCTCTCTGTATTTTCTGAGTGATTTTAACAAAAAGCTCACATAGGCAGATTCAACAGCTTATGATCTATTGATAATTCATGGTGTTTTATATGCTGATAAATAATGGTTTTATTTGTCCAGGTTATATAATTTTTCATTTAATTTCACTTTTAAAACTACTATAGATTTTTCCAAATAACAAGTTTTTATGGACTAAATGAGGAAATTGTCTTGAAGATCTACCTTTTAGGAAATATATTAGGTACTTCTAACGGTTTTGATGCTACATCAATAAGGATGGAAACTCACTAATCCCCCAAAGAATTCACATTCTTCCTGCTAGACTTCCTACCTGCACTGTAAAGGTTATATTATAGATAGAAATATTAAAATTATTATTGAATAGACTTTATTACAATAGCTTATGGGCCCTATATTCTAAAAATCTTATCAAAACTTTGCATGAGATGAGTGTGTGTGAAAAGAGAGAAGCATTCATGTTAATTAAGCTGATTTTAAAGCCTCTTGGAATGCAACAGGATTTTAAGAGAAAAGGAAAGCATTTCACAGGATGGTTAAGGAAATGCAAAATAAGTGGAAAAGATACCTTTAAAAAATAACTTTTAAACTCAGTTGACATGCACAATATAAATGAGACTGATGTTAAAAGATATTAAGCCTGCAGGGTAATATATCATTTTTATCAAGTATATAATCACATGCAATTAAAATTATAGTATAGAAAAACAGAAGCCATATATGGATACAACACTTGGAAAATAATCATTTATGATTTCTTTTGAAGTTTTAATCTATTTTATTTAGATAACAAAACAGAAATGTTCAGCAGCTAAGCAATTATAATATTATCCATGTAAGAATGACAAATAAAATGTTTATCCCTGCTACTGGTCAACTTTGAATTACCATCAAATGTTCTTTTTAGATACATGAAGTCTTGGTAACCTTAATGGCTATTTGTCTGTAACCTGGGATAGGGAGTCTTTTTCTAAGAAATCCTTCATTCTATAGAAATGTACATTTACAGAATAACTATATTTCAAAATATGGTAGCAAAATAAAATATACTAAATGCTGCCTTCTCATATATAAATATTAGTAAATTGTTTATGCAAGAACTATTAATGCTGTGAATATATAAGTTGATAGAACATATATAAGTTAATAAAACCTTCCCTTTCACCATTCTTTTGTTATGCCTAGTTCTTTTTGCACGTTAACCCTTTGAAGATTTGTTTGTAGCACACTGACTAATGCATTTAAGTTCTTAAAAAATGAGAATGCTGAAATATGTTTTAATTTGCTGGATTCTACAGGAAAATATATAAGCTATATAACTTCTTCAAAATTCTGTGATAGAGATAATTTTTTATAAAAGCTTGAATAAAATATTTAGCAGGCAAAACATATTACAAATATACTTACCAGTAATCATATCGAAGTGCTGTATGCTTTCATTTCCACTGAACAATGGCTTATTTTTTAACCTAAATTTATGTCTCTTACTTATACTCAGTATTTTATTGCATTCTTTTTATATATCCAATCATTTGAAACAAACCAGTGGGCTTGAAATGACATAATGCTAAATTTTCCCAACAGAATAGAATAAATCATTTTGATTAAAAAAAATGGAAAAAGGATCATGCACTGTCTTATGAAACTACAAAGAAATATTTTGTCTTTTAAAGTAAAAAAAGCAGCATTGTATCATTTTTCTCATACAGAACACTGCAATAACTATTCTAAGGTTCATATGGGATGCTGAGATCTATCAAGGGTTGAAGTTAAGCTTGAAGAAGTTTCATATACTTGGGATGGCAGGGTTGAGTATGTATATGTTCTGTACGAAAAGTGATACACAATTCAGAAACCAACAAATGTTCAGAAAGAAGTTCAACTTACCGTCTAACTTCAAGATGTACTCTATTTGCACTAAGAAATAAAGGACAAATGAGAGTTGGAAAATTAAGGTAGAAAGCACCCACCTTCCACATTGTTGTCTTCTGAAAGCGCATGACAAGGAGGGAGAGAAAAGGAAAAACATTCATTAAGCAGCATGCAGACTGGACCTTGCCTTTGCATGTCTTCCTCATGCAAGGCACCAAACACATCATGCAAGTGCTCCATCACTATCATTCAAGGGGGAAAACAAAATCACAGGGGAGCAGATTCCCTCCCATTGGCAGCATTGATAGGAAGTGAAACAAACTTTCATAATACTGCCATATCCTCTGCAAAGAGCTTTAAAAAAATCTTTCAACTGCCCAGTATAAAGAAAACATTACTGTTATTACATATTGCTGGTGTGGTCTTTCTAAGCAACTATTTTTAAAAGCTGTTTTGTTTTCTTTTTAACAATTCTAAAAGGTTCTATTTTCATATACTAATTTGGAGTTAGATTTTAAGAAGGCTATTGGAAAAAGCTATGAAATTTGACTTAAAGATATTCCAGTTCTACCAAATATATTATCCATATGCCATTACTTAAATAAAAACAACATAGCTTTAAGCAACTAAAATCTGTAATTTATTTGGTTAATTTATAGCATATTAATATTTTATTGCAAATGAGAATAGTTTATTGTAATTTATAAAAATGCTAACTTTTAAAAATGTTAGTTAGAAAAAGTGATCATTGGAAGAGAGGTCCACTGGGAACTGTCCATTAGGCAAATTGGTTTGTCATGATTTAAAAACTTTGTACTTCTGTTTAGGATGTGAATATGAATTTGAGACAATGAAAATATTTACCCCAATTTCTATTATATTTCTATATATCTATAAAATACCTACATATTTTCATATATTTTATTAGTCATATTTCCATGTGTGTACCTATGTGCGTATGTATAAACACATATATCCAAGCAGATTTGTATTTTCTAAGATAATCAATATAAGTATATGAGGTTTAAAGCATTATTAGCACCTATTGGAAAATTCAAGTTCTATTTGAGATGCAGGGCCTGGAATCCAGGCAAAAAATGGAAGGGAAAGCGGTCTTAGGATACTAGGGCAAGAGCAAGGTTCAGTACTTATTGAAAATGTTCTAATAGTAAACTCTGCCCATGTTGACATTTTAGTCTCATCCTTATTTTTTGTTTAATTAACTGTACTTAATACAGTCATCATCTGATCAAAAGTGTTTATAAACATAGCAACATGCAAATATAGAAACTTGAAAGCAAAAACAACTAAATTTTATTAGGTTCAACTAAAACCTTTTTAATTGGATAAAGTTACTAGTGAATTAAAAATCAACAATTTTGTTTAAAACATTTCAGCTGAAAATTGAAGTATCAACACAGGCATATTTACTGATGTGGTATTAGCATGTAATAGAAAATAGCTAGTGGCCAAATGTGGGTAATAACATCTTTACACAATACTTGGTTTTCCAGAGTTTATTTTTAAAGAAACAACAAAAAAAGTTTCAAATATTTGGTTTGTGATCTTGACGTCTAGTTTGTTTGTTTGTTTTTTGACTTCCAATTTATTAAATAAGGAATTAGGCTGAATTTGTTACTTTTCAATGGTGACTTGATGCTACACAAACACAAATACTAAAGTTTTGTTTTACTGCATTACATTGGACATAATACAAAGATATAAATCATTGTAATGTTTAAGATATACTTTACCTGTATTTAACTGCCCTTTGAAACTGTATTTTCTGTTTAAGATGCTTATTTCTTAAAAAGATTATTTAATGTGTATTGCAAAATAATAAAATCAGGGAATTTAGAGGAGAGTCATGTGCCAAGACAGTCTGTCAACTGCTACAGCATAATTCAATTTCTGTAAACAAAAGACAGGTAAATATGGTTATGAGTAGCAGTGCCTCGGTAGAAATTTTGGTAAAGTGTGGCCTAAAACTATAATTTAAAAAAGGAAAGAAAAATCAACAAAATGCAACAGGCCCAGGCTTGACACCAACTTTGGGAATGTACTAAGTCGGATATTATAAAAGGAGTTCAAGGTCACTGATTCAGTCCTGACAGCGAGTTCTCCTTTCATGACCATAGGTACAAGCCTAGGTTTTGCCATGGATCCTACTCTAGCATCCAGCATTTTTTTTCTGAATTCTTATTCATAATGAGAACAAGCTTAATAATGGGAATTCCTGAATACAACCCAAGTCATGCTTAATGTGTAAACAAATTCTGACTCGACTAAGTCCAGAAAAGAGGTTTGTCTCAGAAGATTTAGATTTACCAAAAAAAAAAAAAAAAATCAAAGTACTAGAATAAATGGGTGACACATTAACCACTATTTTAAAAAATAGATGATGATGATGATGAAGACAACTGGCTTGGAACAGACTTTCCTTGAGTTTCTATATATTTTCAGATTCAATTTGAGAATAAAAATCCTCTTTCCTATTCCATTCTATTCTATTCTGATAACCATTTGCTAACTTTACATAATTTAAAACTTGTTAACCTAAAGAAAATCCCTACATTATTTCAGAATTTGGACATGATTATAACTGGTGGTAGCTCCAGCATTTACAACCTTTCTCCAGGTATTTTTTTCTCTTCTCCTTCCTTTCCATTTTATTTCTGTACTAAACAATAAATGTCAAGTCAAAAAAAGAATAGTTTATCTCCTCATAACAACTTTTTCTTTATCTTTGTGAATTCTTATACAAACAAATGCTACTTTGCTTTTGAGCAGCAACAAAGACAGGTGCTGAATTTTGGCATGCCACGGTGTACAGGTAAAGCAGCATATTTTGGTTTAGTGTAAGGTAGAAAGCAGTCCATCCGGCCTTACCTGTGGACACTGTCAAGTTAGGGAAAATCTCTTGGTTTGCAGAAAACCCTGGCTTCTTAATTCTGCTGACCTAATCCTTGCTGAGTAAATGAAGTGCATCTCTTAATCATCAACTTTACTACGATGACCATGCCACCTATAAAGATCACACTCTTGTTTTCTTTTGATTGGAAAAATAATGAATATAAAGCTGTGAAAAACATATTTTACATTTTATTTTTCTTTCAGATAAGATGAGCTTCTCTCACAAAGATGGGAATTAGGCAACAGAATATCAATCATGCTATGAATAATGGCTGTGTGCTGACAAGAAGGGAAGCAGCAGCCTGTTTTTAAATCACTGTAAAAGAGCATCTCCACAAAATTTTTATCTTTGGCCCCCAGCTTATAAGAATGCAAGGACAGTATCTTAGTTTATCATTCCAGTGTTCTTTGCACATACTCTTAAGTATATGGTTCTAGGAAAAGAAATGAATATGAAAACAAAAGTGCTTGTTTCAATATAAAGAAAATCATGACGAGTAAAAAATTAAAATTTGGAATAAAATATCACAAAAATCTCCTTTCTGTATAATCAATGTTTAAGTTTGGCAATATGTAAGTCGTTCTCTAAATGTACAGCCAGTGGTCCATTTAGTACTACAGCTTACATTAAAAAATGGTCAAAAGAAGCTTCCTGATACCACTTGGGCATTCCTTTACCTCTTTGATTTTTGGTTTTCTTCCTTCCCTGCCAGCTGCCTGTGACTGTCTCCCCTCATTTTCTTTGATTCCCTCTCTCCTCCATCAAAACTGCCAGTACTGCAAGTAGCTTCTGCCCCAGATACAAGCACTCCAAGGTAGGGCATATTACAGCAAAACTGGTGGTGGTAACAGGCAGTTGAAAGACAGATGAAGAATAAAATTCTATTTCCTTCTTCCATACAGGGAGCTTCCTAACTTCTATCCACGTCTCTCTAGCCCATCACATTACTTCTCAAGCCTGTACTCCTCATTTTGGAGATCAAATGCCAGTACAGCAGAGTTCAGTTCCCATGGTGGCACAGGATGGAGCTTTGTTTTTTTTTTGTTTTGTTTTGTTTTTTTCTGTTTTTTTCTTTTGGTATTAGCAGTGAAAGCCTTTAGAAAACCTCAGGAGTCTGGGAATGCTTCAAGCACTGGGAAATGGAGGAAATCACTGAGACTGTGGATTAAAGCAGCAGTCAGCTGAAGGAAGAGAAATGCGGGCCAGAACCAAGAGGACGTTCAAAGAGAAAATGAAGCATAAAGGTCCATTATGGAGACTTAGGAAAGGAAATAAATGGCCCTGGACAGGAATTGGGCTAATTTCAAACATGCTTTTTAACAGAGGACATCACCTCCTTTTTCAATCCCACCTAAATAATATTCCAAGATACTCCCACCCAGCCTGCTTGGAGTCCTTGTCCTAGGGAATATATGTAGTCAACTACAACAGCCAGTGTTTTTCCTTCTTCACTGCTCAGGAATAAAAAAAGTATATCTAAACCAGATACAGCAACACAGATGTTCCTGGCATCACACCACAAACACTTAAAGAAATTTCCCCAAAAAATATTTTGTTACAAAGACATTTGTGGTATTTAATTCAAAATGTTCTATCTTGTTAATGACAATTAAAAGAAATAAGTAAAGAGAAAAAGAGAAAGGGGGAAGAAGGAAAGCAAGAAAGCCTAAAGTTATCACAATTTATAGTGATTAAGCTATTTGATAAACCTAATTTAGTATTTGTTAGTCAACATATTATAATATAAATCAAATGACTCACATAAGCTGTAATGAATGTGATTTCAAATTTTCATGAGGAATTACTACAAGGATTTTAAAATTTGTTTTGCTTTGATAACCTCAGTTCTTGCTCAAGTCTAAATCCTGAGAGTTAACATTTCAACATTCATTTCAATAGTTGGACTTAGGAAGGAACACTGAATTTAACAGTGACTGTAAACATGGTGACAAGCACAGTCTACAGTATGTGTGCTCACACCACCCATTTTTATTTTTTATTGCTAACAAATGAATGCTTCCTGATATGGAATTGACAGATCTGAGCAGAGTGCTTATCACATACCCTCCAGACCAAGGCTTAATCACTGCTACACAACTCTCCTAAGAAAGGTGGCTCAGGTGAGCAGTGCTTTCCTTTCTAAGAGTTTGATGTCATCATTAGGATACAGAGCAAGAAGGCTCTTAGACTGAGGTTGAGAGAGTGAACTTAAATACACCCTACCTACTTGCTCAACTTACCAACCCTTCTAGTGATTATGTGGGTTGGACTTCTTTGCGAACAGATGGACAGTAGACATCCTTTGGCCTGTGTATTACCATCAGAGAATATTCTGCAATGTGTTCTAGGTTTGCCATCATTAAGATGAAAAGTAGGTGAACTCCCACTAATGAGACTAATGGTCTTCATTTGAAAGAGGTGTCAAATATCTACTGGTATACAAACTTTTTTTCACAACTTTTTTCATCTTACTACAGAGGTTTTTCAACTAAATATTAAAATACTCTTACTCTATTATTCTATACTTGGGTTCTTAGACATGTCCAAAATAAATCTATTTAATTTATCTAAGAAAAGGCAAAAATACTTTGTGATGAAATTAAAAATATGATTAAACTACATTGTAAAAAGGAGTCTTAAGTTTGGTGCTTAAAAATTACATTTACATGCAACATGTAGTAAATAAAATTATTTATATGATATGACTGACCTGACAATTATATATTCTTTTTACATCAAAGAAAAAATGAAATTTTATATCAAAATAAAAATATTTTATATTGTTATCTTCACTTCAATAGGACCCTCAAATATGTAACAAACAGCTTGAAAGGAAGCTATTCCTTGGAAGGAAAAGTGCACGGCATATTAAAAGGATTTGATTTTTCATTTCTTCAGAGCTCTTAGTTTTCCATTTGGTATGGTGTTAAAAATTCACTGTATTTACATGTTTCAATTTATGACTAAAAATTTCAGAGTTTTACGAAAATCACTGAAAACTATTTTAAAAGGAATAGGCTATTTTTAGCTAAATAAATTAGATTATACATTGAAATTTTCCAGGAGGCTCTCGGGGTTGATTAAAATAGTACTTTTTTTTTTTTTTTTTTTTTTTTTGAGATGAAGTCTCACTCTGTTACCCAGGCTGGAGTGCAGTGTCACCGTGTTAGCTCACTGCAACCTCCATCTCCTGGATTCAAGCAATTCTCCTGCCTCAGCCTCTCAAATAGCTGGGATTATAGGCGCCCACCACCATGCCCTGCTAATTTTTGCATTTTTTTAGTAGAGACAGGGTTTCACCACGTTGGCCAGGTGCCTGGCCAAAAAATATTACTTATAATCAGGCTCAGCATGGTGGCTCACACCTGTAATCCCAGTACTTTGGGAGGCTGAGGCAAGTGGATCACTTGGGGTCAGGAGTTCGAGACCAGCCTGGCTAACACGGTAAAACCCCATCTCTACTACAAATACAAAAATTAGCTGGGCATGGTGGCACATGCCTGTAATCCCAGCTACTCAGGAGGCTGAGGAAGGAGAATCATCCTTCCTGCTCACTTTTGGTTTCCATTTGCATGGAATATCTTTTTTCACCTCTTTACATTAAGTTTATGTGAGTCCTTATGTGTTAGGTCAATCTCTTGAAGACACCAAATACTTGGTTGGTGGATTTTTATCCCTTTTGCCATTCTGTATCTTTTAAGTGGCGCATTTAGGCCATTTACGTTCAATGTTAATATTGTATATTCCCACTTACAAGTGGGAACTAAGCTATGAGGGCACAAAGGCAAACATAATAGACTCTGGGGATTCAGGGGGAAGGGCAGGAGAAGAGTAAGGGATACAAGAATACACATTGGGTACAGTGTACACCGCTCGGGTGATGGGTGCACCAATCTCAGAAATCACCGCTAAAGAACTTACCCATGCAACCAAACACCACCTGTCCCCAAAAATCTATTGAAATAATTTTTAAAAATAATGTGCTAGAAAAACACACAAAATATAGCTACTTGTATCACTTTTTTTTTTTTTTTTTCTTAACAGCAATAGAATAGAGGAGTAAGAAGACTGTGAGAAGACTGAATGATTTCATAGATCCTGTTGCAAGAAGGCAGAAAAACCTCATGGAAAATATCATTTTCTTAATTGCATTTATTTGTTGATTCCATAAAGTCTAAGAAACTTTAATACTGCTTAATTTATTTTATTAAAGAAAAAAAAACTCTCACAGTCCTTTTCTCTAGATTGTTAGAATAAATTGTTTCCTCAGAAAAAAAAAAAACATAGACACACATTTAGAAAATCTTTTGTCCTACTTTAATAGCAAAATTAGGCCCAGGTTTATAAATGTGTTTACCCATGAGCCTTCTAACCACTAGAAATCAAAGAAAGAATTATTCCATAAATTTCTTGTTGCCTTTAAAATGTAAAGAAAAGCACTCATTTCATTCCCATCACATTAATTTTTAAAATTAATGCCTTCCTTTTTAAAATCTGAAACAAAATGACACTTTTGTTCCAAGCCAAATATTTTGGTAGGTGAGACAACATATTATGAATTTGCCACATAAAATATATATTTGCTCTTTTGTTTGAGTTATAAAATGCAAATTTGGTAAAAAATATTACTTTCATTCCCCTTACATACTTGCTGTGTAGTAAATCTCCTGGGAACTGAGCAGCAAATTTAATTCTTTTGCAGGAAGAAAAACTAAATATTATACAAATTGCAGTTCTTTGGGAAAAAAAAAGTGTTTTATGTTACAGAGTAATAGGAAAATAGTTTGTTCATAGATACAACCAAGTCTATACTTTGAAAATATTATATATGTAGTTATTTGAGTTAATGTCCAGTGGCTACACTAAGCCCATATGAATACTGCTCACGTGGAAGAGAGAGCCATGAGCTTGATTAATCCATTCTATATATGTTGATTTACTAATCCATAAAATCAAATCAACACAAATACAGATTTCTAGGCACCCTAATGACTCCTTTTTAATGTTTTCCTGAAATGGCCATTCACTACTTAAGAAAACATGCTGAAATAGAGAAATTTCCCTTTGTAACCTAATATAACATCTTAAAATGTTAATTCCATAATTCAGAGCAGTTCATTTTACTTTTTAAAAATGTATAAGAAGATGGTATACCTAATTACTTCCTGAAATTTGTTTAAACTGCTTTCTATGACTACCAGCAAGTCTGCATTTCTACCAAAACAATTTCAAGAAAATTTAATTTTAAAAATAATCTCATCAAGCCACACCTCATTATATGTTGCTTTAAAATGTGTGACAATACAATGATATCATTACTTTAAAAACTCCTCCCTAAGCATCAGTACCACCATGTGTGTATGTCTCTAACACATATGTGTACACATATACACACCCAATTGGTATTTCATCTCATAAACAAATTCAAACTGTGATATTTTTCTCATTAAAAATATTTTTTCTACAAGAGTTAACATGAATAGAAGAAAAAAATTTATAATAAATACTTTGATAACATCATGAATAATAACACAACTACTAACATTACTACTTTTCCTATAAACATGTTACTTTACTGATAATAGGCATTAAATAAATTATAAACTTCTCTTCCTCTTTGTATGTGTTATTTCAATTTTATTTGTTCGTACATATTAGAAAAAGAGAGTATTTTCTAAATGCATGGCCGAATATGTAACCACAGAGACATACGGCATATTTCTAAGTAAAATTAAAATTTCAGTTCCTTAGCCACATTCCACATGCTCAATAGTCACATGTAGCCATTGGCTACCAGGCTGGACAGCACAAATTGTGAAGCTTTGAGTAATCATGATAAGTTCTAATGAGCGGTACTAACTACAGCTTCTCTGACAATATATTTTAATATCAAGCTATTCACATAATGTATATATGTATATATGCTTTGTTCTTTATTCAAAAAAGGAAATAATTAAAATGTATGATGGTTTTAAAAGCAAACATCTATTTAGAGCAGTGTTATTACATTTGTGCAATATGGAGAACTTTGCAATATTTCCAGTTAACTTTAAAATAATAACAACAGTTAGGAAATAACCATGATAAAAATTTTACTGAATTTATTTAAAAATGTGTTTGAATAATTCAAACTCTGGACAATTATTAACTCTTTTCATCATAAGTATTTTCCTTTAGACCTCACAGATAAGAAAATGCTGAACATATTTTGATTTTTAAGTAAACTAAATTAGCAATATAGTATCGTCTTACTCTTAAGCCCCCCATTCTCCCAGTATGCCCAATTAGATCATTTATCATTATTGTTTTTCATCATTATTGTCTTTAAGTCTATGAACATTTTTTAACCAAAGAGTTTGATAAGCTTTTAACAGAATAGTTTTAAAATTAATAAAAAAGTACCTTTCATCCTACTATCTTATATAATGTATTATCTTATAAGTCAAAGACCTTCCCTCCTATAACATGAGCCTCTTTTTGAATATTACACCATAGAAAAATAAATGAAATGAGCAAATAAAATAATCAACATTTCGTAAGACTTAAATACAGCAGAGACAAGGAAATTGGATACGTGGAGCAGTTCACACCTCTAGTTAACTACAGAAAAGTCCAAGATCCTATTAAGGAACTACTATATAGAAACAAATGAACCATTGAGAAGGCAAATAAAAACTGAGTAGGGAGAATAGAAAAATAATCCTGAGACTGAGAGCAGTGGCTCACGCCTGTAATTCCAGCACTTTGGGAGGCCAAGGCAGGCAGATCACTTGAGGTCAGGAGTTCGAGACCAGTCTGGCTAATACGGTGAAAATGCATCTTTCTTAAAAATACAAAAATCAGCTAGGTATGGTGGCAGGTACCTGAAATCCCAGCTACTCAGGAGGCTGAGGCAGGATAATCACTTGAACCTGGGAGGCAGAGGTTGCAGTGAGCAGAGATCACACCACTGCACTCCAGCCTAGGTGACAGGGCAAGACTGTCTCAAAAATAAAAAAGTAACCCTGAATACAGAATGGTGGAAAAGCAAAAACAAAAAAGAAGTGGCAAAATTATGAGATGAAATGATGAACTAAAAATTTTCACGTGAAGAATGAGTAAGATGTATAATAAAAATCTATAATATACTTTGCCAAGTCTATTTTAGTATTTAAAGTATTTGCCAAGTCTATTTTCAGTATTTAAAGAATGCTAGCCTGCTCCAAAGATTAAGTATCTTGAATGGTTATAGAAAAGTGCCCTTTTTGTGATAGATTAGTGACATCAAATCTCCACTGATACACAGTGACTGAAATAAGGCAATGCATTTATACCTCGATTTCCTAATGAACAACATTTAATCCATATGTCCCAAGCATATGAGCTGTTGTCTGGTAAGTAAACTAAGTATTGAGAAGGAAGGATGATTTCCAAATGATACTGAGGTCATCTGACATTTTAGCCCAACCCTGGTATTAGAAAAACTTGAAAGAGATTATACAACATAATGAGATACTTATTCATATTTATAATGAAGAAAATATATGTTGGAAAACCAGAGTCAGCATCCTGACTCAGTACTATTTTAGGTCTTGTACTACTAAACACACTTTTACATAAAATAATAAATGACACAAAGCCTTAATATATTTCTGACAGTATTACAATAACTGAGAAAAAAACTAGCTGTGCAACATGTACAGTAAGTATGTGAAATGACTAATATCTGCTAGTAAACGTAGCTTGTGGCAGTACCTAGTAGCTTAGGCAATGTATATCTTGCAGCTATCTAAAGAAAATTATGCTCAAAATGGGTAATATTGAAAATAATACTTAACACATGAGGTAAGCACAACGGAGAGTAGAAAAGTCACTGCTTTCTGAAATACTGAATAGACAGTGTCATCTTTTTTTTTAAATTAATATGCCTCAGAGCAATATGAAAACTATTCTGGACTGAGATTGAGAAAATAGAGTTGATAATTTTAAATAGGCCTAATAATGGATTATGAGAATTAAATCAATCACTTGAAAGTTTGTAAACATGTATGAAAATATTAGTAGCATGATAATTTCTTAAAAATGAATAAATTGTCAGGGACAAAAATACACTAAGAAACTATAAATTCTTGGAGAATCTAGGCATTCCTTACCAATACTTCAATGTTTTATCTACTCATCTTGAAGAAAAAATTGGAGATAGCAAGGTGCCTGTAGTTACGAGATTTCTAGGGTCTGTTACCACAAATCAGATACATCTAATATACTTTTTCTACTATTTAAAAATGTTTCTCAATGCTAAATGTTTAACTTGCTCCACAGAGTTTGGCTCACAGCAAAAGAATGTAAGACCCCTTATTCAATAATGACAGATTATAAAGCATCTTATGCATGGATAATAAGTATTTAATGATGTTAGCCATTATATTATTATAATTAACACTTCCTTATACAAATCACAGGCTGCTTAAGAGCAATGCCTTTTCCATTCCCCTTCTTTTGTTCAGTTTCTAGCATGGTACGTACATGTAGAATTTGCTTAATAAATATGTATTATAAAGAATAATCAGTTTCCTACCTCAATTTCCTGCTTGGCTTCTACGAAACAATCAATAGGACAGGAATGAATATGTTTCATTTAGTGGGCAGGATTTACTTGCCACAGTGAGCTTTCTTAAGTTGTCTTAGCACACCAGAAGTAAGGAACTCTATCAACTGGACATGTCATTTAGGGCAAAATAAACTGAAGGAGTTTAGTATTAGTTGCCATCCAAATCTCACGTAGTCCCAGATTTATTAGTTATGCATTTCCAAACTTTCTCCATGGATTGCTGTTTATGAAGTAGATGGTGATGATGATGATGATGATACAGAATACAACTGTATTCTTAAACTCAAAAAACATTTCCACTTGTGCAATCTCATTCAATTATTATACAAACATGGCCATGATTACATGAGAGAAAATTAACTATTAAAGATCCAATGTGGTGCTAATAAAGTCATGCATGCCTCAGGAATGGGGATACATTTCAGGAAATGCATTGTTAGGTGATTTTGTCCTTGTGCAAGCATAATATGGGGTACTTGAACAAACCTGGATGGTATAGCCTACTACACACCTAGGCTATCTGGTATAGCTTATTGCTTCCAGGCTATCAACCCATGTAGCATGTTATTGTAATGAATGCTGTAGGCAACTGTCATAGAAGGTAAGTGCTTGTATATTTAAACATAGGAAAAGTACAGTACAAATATGACATTTTTTTTAATGGTACACCTGCATAGGGCACTTACCATGAATGGAGTTTGCAGTACTGAAAGTTGCTCTGGGCAAGTCAGACAGTAAGTAGTGAGTAAATGTGAAAGCTTAGGACATTACTATACACTACTGTAAACTTTATAAACATGGTACATTTAAGCTACACTAAATTTAAAAAAAAAAAAAATTAAGGTATGTGTGTTTGATGGCTATTATGTCACCAGGCATTTTTCAGGTCCATTAAAATCTTGTGGAACCACCATCATATATGGAGTCCATTATTGACTAAAACGCTGTTATGCCATGCCTGACTTCATTGTCAATATCGCTATCAGTATTTTGGTCAGAACCATTCTAGGCAGTTCCAAATTTCCCATATCTTCCTGTATGCTTCTGAGTCCTCCAAACTATTCCAACTTCTGCCCGTTAACCAGTTTCAAAGTTGCTTCCACATTTTTGGGTATCTTTATAGCAGTACCCCACTCCTGGTATCAATTTTCTGTATTAGTCTGTTTAAAGAACTACCCAAGACTGGGTGATTCATAAAGAGTTTAAATCGATTCACAGCTCTGCATGGCTGAGCAGGTCTCAAGAAACTTAAAATTTCATTTTGAGCAAAATGCCTGACACATAGCAAATAGTCAGTAAACATGAGGAATTCAATGAAGAATGAATGTGGTAAAATCAGGCCTGATTCCAAACTCTATGTTCATTCCTCTATATTAGGGAGGTTTAGCAAACTTTTAATTAGTCACAGGTACCCCATAGACTTAGCAGTATATTTATAAGAAGTAAATAATTGTAAATTTTTTAAAAAATTGAACTTAGGGGCCAGGCACGGTGGCTCATGCCTGTAATCCCAGCACTTTGGGAGGCCGAGGCGGGCGGATCACGAGCTCAGGAGATCAAGATGATCCTGGTTAACACAGTGAAATCCTGTCTCTACTAAAAATACAAAAAATTAGCTGGGTGTGGTGGTAGGCACCTGTAGTCCCAGCTACTCCGGAGACTGAGGCAGGAGAATGGCATGAACCTGGGAGGCGGAGCTTGCAGTGAGCTGAGATCAAGCCACTGCACTCCAGCCTGGGCGACAGAGCAAGACTCCATTAAAAAAAAAAAAAAAAATGTAGGTAGCCCCATTAAAATAATGACTTACAAAGCTTCTTTTAGAAATGATATTTTTTGGAAGACTAGCATTGTTTCCTGAATGCAAACTATTGTTTCATGATATATTTAGTAAGTTAACAATGAAAACATTTTTCGTAAATTAAATAATTTTGTTTATAATCTAAAAATCAAATTTATTTTTCAGAATTTTAATAATCTTATGACTTATTATTTATAATGTATCGAACTTAAATATATTTTTATTGGATAGGATGCAAATATTGAACACAATTAGATTAGTGACATTTTAAGATAATCTCAAACAAGTTTTCTTTTCTCTAACAATTTGCCTTGATAAACTTCAAGAATAAGCAAGGTATTTAAGATGGCATTCTCAGGATTTTGGTCCAAATAATTAATCTTAGGTTTCACTTAAATTAGTCACCATGGTACCTAACATATAAATACTAAACTAAAATAATGCTCCCTCCAATTAAAACAATTCAAAATAACCACATCAATTATGCACAACAGAAACACACAATTTTAAATACTGTTTTCAGTGATACTAATCTGGTAAACATGACATACATGTTCTGATTCCAGTGGGGATGTACATTAATTAGAAAATTCATTCATACAGTAGTTAACTGGGACATGCAGAAACCACTGAACCACCCATTGCATTTAGAATTATATAGTTGTCAATTAAACTTTTAAGAACCACCCATTGCATTTAGAATTATATAGCCATCAATTAAATTTTTAATTGACTTTCTTATGAAGGGATTATAATACTAGTCCTCACTTTAAATAGAACAGACCTACAAAATAGAATGATTTCCTATTTATTATTTAATTATATTTATGGCTCCTGAAATTCTGGCTAAATTTACGTTTTTCAATCCATGAACTTAAAGTGCAACTTAGTAGATTTAGAACTTAGAATTTCAAAACATAAATGAATATTATCTTATTTAACAGATAAGAAAACCAGGCCAGGCGTGGTGGCTCACGTCTGTAATCCCAGCACTTTGGGAGGCCAAGGCGGCGGATCACAAGGTCAAGAGATCAAGACCATCCTGGCCAACATGGTGAAACCCCATCTCTACTAAAAATACAAAAATTAGCTGGGCATGGTGGTGCATGCCTGTAGTCCCAGTTACACGGGAGGCTTAGGCAGGAGAACTGCTAGAACCCAGGAGGTGGAGGTTGCAGTGAACCAGTATCGTGCCACTGTACTCCAACCCGGCAACAGAGCAGGACTCCATCTAAAAAAAAAAAAAAAAAAAGAAAGAAAAAAGAAAAGAAAACCAAAGTCCACACTGTATGACACAATGTAACCTTGTGATCTCTGGGTCACAAGTTTGAATACAACTTCAAGAGAAAATGGTGTCAATAATTAAACTACTTAAGAAGCAGACTTGAGATAACAAGACCAAAGTTGCATACTCCTTACTTAAGGATAATAAGTACAACTTGGCTAAAGTTTGTGTCTTTTTCACATAAATTTTAGATGAGAAACTGGAATTCTAAGGTTTTTTTTGTTTTGTTTTATTTTTTTCCTAATAGACTCCTGTATTAAAATACAAGGAAAAAATAATGAAAAGTAGCCAAATAACCAATAGCCCCTGTCCCCAAAAGGGCATCTGAAACCACGTATATCAAAATTTGCAAATTACAAAAAAGAAAATCGACAAACTTAACTTTTGCCTGCCTGAGATAGAGATGGATTGCTCTGGTTTGGCTCTGTGTCTCCACCCAAATCTCATTTGCAATGTAATCCTAACATGTTGGGAGGTTGGCCAGATGGGAGGTGACTGAATCACAGGGGAAAACATTCCCCTTGCTGTTCTCATGGTAGAATTTTTATGGGATCTGGTTGTTTGATAAGTGTATGGCTCTTCCCCTTCCTGCTCTGTCTTTCTTCTGCCATCATGTAAGATGTGCCTTGCTTTCCCCTCACTTTCCACCATGATTTTAAGCTTCGTGAGATCTCCTCAGCCATGCAGAACTGTGAGTCAATTTAAACTCTTTATGAATTACCCAGTATCAGGTAGTTCTTTATAGCACTGTGAAACATACTAATACAGAAAATTGGTACCAGGAGTGGGGGTACTTCCATAAAGATACCTGAAAATGTGGAAACAACTTTGGAACTGGGTAACGGGCAGAAGTTGGAACAGTTTGGAAGGCTCAGAAGCAGACAGGAAGATATGGGAAAGTTTGGAACTTCCTAGAGTCTTGTTGAATGTTTCTGACCAAAATACTGATAGTTATATTAACAGTGAAGTCCAGGCTGAGGTGATCTCAGATGGAGATGAGGAACTTCTTGGGAACTGGAGTAAAGGTCACTCTTGCTACACTTTAGCAAAGGAGACTAGTGGCATTTTTCTCCTGCCCTAGATATCTGCAGAACTTTGAACTTGAGAGAGATGACTTAAGGTGTCTAGCAGAAGAAATTTCTAAGCAACAAAGCATTCAGTATGTGACTTGGCTTTTTCCAAAAGCGTACAGTCACATGCTTTCATACAGTCACAAAGAGATTATCTGATATTGGAACTTATGTTTAAAAGGAAAGCAGAGCATAATAGTTTTGAAAATTTGCAACTGGACCATGTGGTAGAAGACAAAAACTCATTTTCTGGGGAGAAATTAAAGCTAGCTGCAGAAATTCACATAACTAAAGAGATGTCAAATGTTAATAGCCAAGACAATGAGGAAAATATCTCCAGGACATTTAATATATCTTTGGGTAGCCCCTCCCATCAGAGGCCTGGAGGCCTAGGAGGGAAAAAATGTTGCGTGGGATAGTCACAGTGCCCAGCTTCTCTGTACAGCCTTGAGATATGGCACCCTGCATCCTAGTCACTCCAGTTCTAGTCATGGCTAAAAGGGGCCAAGGCACAGCTCAGGCCATGGCTTCAGAGGATGCAGGCCCTAAGCCTTGGCAGCTTCCATATGATGTTGGGCCTGCAGGTGCACAGAAGACAAAAGTTGAGCTTTGGAACCACTGCCTAGAGATTTCAGAAGATGTATGGAAACACCTGGATGTCCAGGCAGAAATATACTGCAGCAACAGAGCCCACTAGGGAAATACAGAGGGAAAATATGGGGTTGGAGCCCCCATACAGAATTGCCACTGAGGCATTGCCTAGTGGAGCTATGAGAAGACAGCTACTGTCCTCCAGACCCCACAACGGTAGATCAACCAACAGCTTGCTCCATGAACCTGGAAAGACTGCAGGCACTTAACGCCAGCCTGTGAAAGCAGCCATAGGGTATATAGCCTACAAAGCCATGGGAGTAGAGCTGCCCAAGGCCTTGGGAGCACACCTCTTGCATCTTCATGTCTTGGATACGAGACAGGAAGCCAGGGGAAATTATTTTGGAGCCTTAAGATTTAACAACTGCCCTATTTGGTTTTAGATTTTCATGGGGCCTGTAGCCCCTTTGTTTTCGCCAATTTCTCCCATTTGGACAGGGAACATTTACCCAATGCCTAAACTTCCATTGTATCTTGAAAGTAACTAATATGTTTTTCATTTTATAGGCTCACAGGAGGAAGAAACCTGCCTTGTCTCAGATGAGACTTTGGACTTGGACTTTAGAGTTAATGCTGAAATGAGTTAAGGCTGTGAGTGACTCTTGGGAAGGCATGATTGGTTTTGAAATGTGAAAGAGACATGAGAATTGGTAGGGGCCAGGGGTGGAATAATACGGTTTGGCTCTGTGTCCCCACCTAAATCATATCACAAATTGTAATCCCCATGTGTTGGAGTTGGGGGAGTGGCCTGTGGGTGGTGACTGAATCATGGAGCAGACTACCCCCTTGCTCTTCTGGCGACAAAATTGTCAAGAGGTCTCGTTGTTTGATAAGTGTGTGGCTCTTCTCCTCTGTGCTCTTTCTCTCTTCTTCCATCATGTAAGGCATGCCCTGCTTCCCCTGCACCTTCTGCCATGACTGAAAGTTTCCTGAGGCCTCCCAGTCATGAGGAACTGTGAGTAAATTAAACCTCTTTTCTTTATAAATTACCAAGTCTTGAGTAGCTCCTTATAGCAGTGTGAAAATAAACTAATACATGGACTTCACATATTAGGTTGGTACAAAAGTAATGGCGGTTTTTGCAATTACTTTTACTGGCAAAAACTGCAATTACTTTTGCACCAACCTAATATAATCATATTTTCATTTTATAGATGAGAAAGCTATGGTCCAGAGTGGTTAAGCTGCTAATAAATGCCACTGGCAACAAGACATACTTTCTAAGAACATTTCTATTCCTCTTTTTAGACCAATGCTATCTAATAGGACCTTCTATAATGAAGGAAATATTCTATGAAACTTAGGAATGAATTATCACCCTAAGCAAGACTAATTCTCTATATGTAACTGTTCACATCTAGAACTGTGCCCTGGTAAATATCCCACAGGCCTTGTAAAAATCTTGATGAGAAGCAATCATCCCAATAAGAATTCCTGTTTGTGAGGACTTCCGTGCAGCTTTGGTAAAAATAAAAGAAGGCTCATGATCACCTAGCCCAGATCAGTCTTCCACACAAAGGTAAAGAAAAATGTATTGTGAAATAACTTTCAGAAAATAATACATGTTGCAGAGACAGTCAGACATGTTAGAAAATAGTAGAGAGAGAAAATAATTTACTATATTTTCTCATCCTAAGCAACTCCTTCCAACATTTACTTAAGAAGCAAATATTATTTTTGGAAGACCCTGGCATATGATTTCTGACAAATGATGGAAGGAATTGGAATGGAGAAATGAAAAACCATCTTGCATCTCTGATAAAATCAAAATTGGCTTCAGCACTCAAAATATGCAGGGCTTGGTTGTTTTTGTTTAGACAGAATTAAAAAGGAACTTGTAGATCTTATTTTAGAATTGTTTTTTCACTTGGCTAAAACAGTAAGCAGGATAATCTGGTACTATAAAAGCAGGAATATGCATTTAGTTTGCCAATTGTTGTGCAAAAATAAAAGCAAATCTGGGGAAAAAAAGCTGAGAAGGGCTGATCCATTTTAGGCACTGGTTACACAAATTATAAAGAATGGGTGTAACTCTCCTTGTGAACAAATTCACAGCTAAGCCAGGAAACTCGGGGTCCCCAACACAAACTACTCTCTAATGTGACAATGGGAAGGTCTTTTCACATTGTGAGCCTCAGCTAACCCATCTTTAAAATGGAGACAACAGAATCTATTTCATAGGATGATTTTAAGGACAAATTAGTAAGAATAACATGTATTATGTAACATGTAGCTAATGAATAACAGACACCCAAATACTTTCCTACTTCCATTTATTCATTTGGTATAAGAAAACAGGATAAAAAAACTGAAATGAAACCAAACTTTTAAATCTTAACATATTTACCAACAATTTTCTTATCCTATACTTCTATCTGGCAAAATGAAATTGTATACTGAGTAACAGCAAGAATCTGAATGCCAATTGATTTCCAAAATGGTGCAGTATAATTAGGAAATTCATGAGTCAAATTCCTGTTTATGCCTGTACTGCAAAGGCTAATCATTTGTTTGTTTTCTATAAGAAGGACTTGATTAAAGCCTCTAGCAGCAATAATTAACCCTGTGCTTGAAGGATGCAGACTCAGCTAGCACTGTGTGTGCTAAAATCTGTAATTAATGCATAGGAATGCATGTAAATTAACAGATGAGTGTCATTTACACTGACGGTACAAATGCAGGTTTCTTTTTTTGGGAATTACTTCAGTGTTTTCTGCTAATCATTACATACTATAAACTCAGACTGATGTAAACAGCATTCTAACATCTATAAACAGTCTCTACTTCAGACCATGATCTAGATGAGGGGTTGGTAAACTTTTCTAAGAAGGGCCAGATACTAAATACTTTGTAGTTTCCCGACCTTAAAGTCTCTGTTGCAACTACTCAACTCTGTTATTGCAATGGGAAAGCAGTTACAAATAATACATCAACGAACATATAGGCTGAGCTCATTGGCTCATGCCTGCAATTCCAGCAATCTGGGAGGCCAAGGCACGAGGACCACCTGAGTCCCAAGTTCTAGACCAGCCTGGGCAATATGGTAAAACCACATCTCTACAAAAACCACAAAAGTTAGCTGGTGTGCTGGTGTGCTGGTGTGCACATCTGTGATCCAAGCTACTGGGGAGGCTGAGGCAGGGGGATTGCTTGAGCCCAGGCAGTGGAGGTTGCAATGAGCTGAGATCATGCCACTGACTTCCAGCTGGGTGACAGAGTGAGACACTGTCTCAAAAAATAATAAATATACAAATATATAGCCATATATATATACCCACAGCTATGTTGCCATAAAACTTTATCAAAAAATAGGCAGTGAGCCCGATTTGGCCTATACACCATAGTTTGTTTAACCCTGAGCCATAGTTTGCTCATCCCTGACCTAGATTCCAATTCTTAGGTAATAGAGTATACTGTATAATCTTAGAAAATCAATATTTATAGATTAGATATGGGCACTGAAATATAAACCTGATGTGAAAACTTGACAAGTTTCTGAAGTTAAGTAACTCTGCCTCCTCACATAACATTTAGATAAACCATGACAGACTGAATTTACCACATGACTTTATTGTAAGAAACAAGTGATTCCGAAATATGAAAGTACTTCAGAAGAAAAACAGATATATATATATATACATATATATATATTTACTTGTAAAGTATTATTATTATTATCATTATTAATTGATCATCTTTTCAGCTCTATATTTTAAGGCACCTAGAGGTAATATTTACTCTGGAATGACCACAGAGGATACAAACTACGTAAAACATACTCAGAGCTGATTCTACAGTAATGCCAGAATTTAAGAAACACCTGGTAGAATTAGGATCCCATGGGGCTGCCATGTTAAGGAAGCAATTTCTAAAGTCAGACCCAAGGTACACTAGTCATGAGAGAAGTTCATCAAGAAGTCCTTCACCAGTAAGTTTGGATATGCTGCATATGACACTGTAAACATGAGTTTAATTACATTATGACATTGCTACTAAAGAGCTATTTGTCAAGAAGTTCTTGACAAATAAGTGTGGAACACTTATACCTATTTCAGAGGCTCACAGTGAATGATTATAAATTTAAGATGCGAAGACGTCCTGCATAAACTGTGTACCTTTGTCGAATTTCCCAGATGTGTATCTATTGAGATTCTTTATCTTGTGGGTGAAGCCAATTAACAGAGCTCCCCAAAACAAACTTTGGGGAAAGCTTTCATACTGATTATTCTGAACAATTACATTTTTCACCCTGGGTGTAGGAAAACTGCCTTAACTTACATTTTTAACCCCATAAGAGCAAAAACACTCATTTAGGTATTTACTTACATTTCATTCGTCTGTCATTATAATGGAACTTTTACTTATAAACCATTTTATGGAACCCAACCAACTTTATAAAATTATTTAAAGCAGTATGAAAATTACACTCACCTCAATATACTTTAAAAAAGAAAATGCAATATATATTCCAAACATGAAATATTTCTGATTTAAACTTTAAAAAATCACAGACAGGTATCTACTGGAGTACTGTCAAGATACAGTGAGTTAATAACTTTGTGCTGAAGGCACTGAAAGCCATTAAATCCAAACAATTGTTGCTTTTGCTGAATACTGCTTAAACTGTCCATCAGGAAAGAAGGTTGAAAAAGAACTGCATAGTTCATGACTTTCCTATAATGTGGCTGTCTGATTACTGGGCTTCGTCTGGTGGTTTTTCCACAAACTATTTAATCAAGAAAGGCAGTCCTATTCTTACTGGGCAAGGATTATCTGAGTAATGATTTATCTGAACTCCAAATGTTTCTTTCATTTGCAACCAGAAATTTCTTACACGACAAAGACAAACATTTTTTTCTAGTCATGTATTTTGACATAGAAGTTGAATCTGCCTTTGGAGCTAAGCATATAAATTAACGAAAATCAACTAACATCAAAATCAACACGATACCCTTTTTCTAGCATTTAGCAGTCTAGCATAATCCCTGACATGTACTAGGCATTCAATAAATGTTTGGTGAATGAATAAATGAAGAAATGAATGAGACATTTGTCAACTACTGTAGTTCAAATATACAAAAACTATTATTTTAAAATAATTTATGTTGAATAATTTTAAAATATATTCTTAGTCTAAATAACCAGTAATTCAAAAGAACTGAAACAAAATGATAATATGTTATTAGTTATTCATTTCAATATCATAACCATTTTTTTCCCATGCATAGCAATGCAGAACTAAGAAATTTTTTTCTAGACAAGATAATATATCCATTCATGATACACAGACACTAGATACATAAAATTTAATTATAGTGCTTATATTCTGACCAGTGAATACGCTTCTGGTGACTTTTGGATCTTAGAATCCATCAATTGAAATTCAGTATCATAATATGCCCTTGCAGAAGAATAGGGCAATCCTGTCTTGAATGCTTAGGCAAAGGTACATGCCCAAATAAAACCAATCATATGAAAGCTATGAAGGGATTCCCCCATTTCCAGAGAAATAGACATGTATAATATCTACTTAACAGCACACTTGCAAATTTTTTCACATTAGTGAAAAGGGAAAAACTTGTTTTCTCATCACGCTGAGTATCAATTTGATAAGTTTGTATAAGCCACAAAATATTGGTTTCATTTATTCAGACATATAATATGGTTCCTACCATATTCCATTGCCACTTATGAAACATTTGCTCATCTCAAAATACATTAAAAAATCCTTTGCACATAATTCTGGCAAGTTATTTATTTTATTTTAAAATATATTTATACTTCAGAACACACTTCCTAGGACATCCTTATTATCATGCATATGGCACAGATACCACATTTCTTCAATAAAAAATAAAAGCCATTTGCCTCTAAATGCACTTGAAAATATTTCTTGAGGTAATTTTTGTTTTCTTTACTCTCAAAGAACATAATTAGTAACATTTGAATATTAACAACTTTTTAATCATCATACATCCATTATATATTATGGCAAATAAACTCTAACATGGCAATTTAGATAGATCCAAAATTTCACAAACAATATCAGGTATTATTCTAAGTAGTTATATGCATGAATCATTGATAATCCCTGAATACCTTTTATAAGCAAAATAGCCAGATAACAAAATAAGCACTAAAAAACACAAATTATATTGTGCAAGGAAAGTACAATTGAATACTTTAAAAAATATCAGTACTCTGGGATGGTTAATATTTGCCAAATTTGTTTGCAACTTTGAGGTTCACTGGTTGATCTGAATTTATTGGAGTCCATTTCATTGCTTTAGAATTCGCTATTATTAGAATTCTGATGATTGAGGGAGCAGCTAATACATACTGCCCCATTTAATCTTAGAGTAGGCTTCTAAAATAATAGTAAGAATTAATCACTTTGGAACCTCAGAGTAGCCACATCATAGGCAAATCTCTCTTTCAGGCCGTCACTAATTGAGCCCCGTTACTTTTTACTTGTCCTTCAAGATACCACACTGCATAGAGCTTATTTGGAAGTCTAATTTTTTGTGAGAACTAGTAGGTTATTTACAAGTAGGGACAATGAAACAGACACACTTTCCCTTGGAGAGTTTCCAGAATACTGTGAGTTTCCTGAATAGGTGTTTCCATGAATTCAACATGGATTATCCATCAATTTTGGATCTAGTGGAATACACCAAAAAGGCTTACTACAAAAGCTGACAACCAGACAGCAGAAAACTGCTAGATCTGTTTTATAAACCCAATAAAATATATATACATATAATTAATTAGTCCAGCATTTGTTAATAAGCCGACTGTCCTTAGGACTGTCCTATTAAGAGTTGAGTGAGAGGAACTTGAAAATACCTTTATCACTATTTTGTCCAATTCACTTAAAATATATATATATATAAATTTTATTATATATTCTTATCTCCATAATAACACTTGAGGCTCAACAGAAAGGGAAAACATTCACTATATTCAAGCATACAATACTGAGTTGAAATAGGGATTCAGTTAAACAAACAGGATGAAAGTGTTGTCAGTTTTAAATGTGTCTAATTTAGTCACTTACCTTTCATATCAATTCTGATGTTTCCAAGAGTCAGAAAATGTCATCAAGAAATAGACTTGGCTGAACAGTCAACAGTCTACACATACTCATACTGAAACACACTCTTTAAAAATATTATTAATAAAGTTAATAAAATCAAAATGAGGAATATAAGGGACAGAGAAGACCACAATTCTGATACAGTAATTCTGCTTTGTCTCCAGAATGAAAAAATCATTCTCACTCTCATTCTTCCTAGTGAAATACAGACATCCTGTAAAGTTTTCCCACGGTAACACGTTTCTGAGCATGATACATGGTGTGGTTTCATTCCCATTCAGGCCTTCATTCTCCTAGGAGCTTTTTATTGTTTGTATAAGGAAAGTATCTTCTGACATCTTGGAAAAACTAGGAGGTCAAAATAAAAACTTTCCCAGAGAGCTTTTACTGGCACAGCCAGAACTTGCCATACACTAGTATTTGCTGCCTTTGTATTTCATGGGTTAGATATTCCCACAGATGACTGGTTCCAGAGCCACACACAGCCTTTTCTTGGTATTATATGTCTCACCTATTTCTCTTGAGAGTGTGTATGTACAAGGAAGATTTTGGGAAAACCACAATTTGACTGGAGTTTGTACCATCCTCTGGGTATCATGCTAACTTACATAACTGTAAAGGTAGGAGGAGATTAATTAAAATAAGGATATGTGTGCAAGTGCTAGCTATTCGCTAAGCAGAATAACAACACTGGAACTATCTTCTGGTCTGATGTTTAGAGCAACACATAAACGTTCTCAAAGCTTTAACACTTGTTTCTTTTTTTCCAAAGAAATCTGGGAAAATGACTGCCTTATTTCCTTTTTTTGGAGTCTATAAATCTTTTAAAACATGTGTCAAGGTATTAGGTGCATAAATACTTCAAGTAGGAAAGCTATACAAAAGCGAAAATGGAAATGTGTGGACTTTGGAAGTAGCAACAAAATAGAAAAGATAAAAACATACATGTCAAATTATATACCTAGTTCTTTTTCAAAATCAATTTATCAGAATATACATTTGACAATTTAGGCTGACTTTCATTGGAGAAGCACATTAACTCAGTTAAGTGTCTGAATTTCTTCTGTTAAAGAGAAAAAAAAGGCAAAGTTTGAAAATCACATACTAACAATTAATTGAAGACTAATGGGGCGTGCATGTATCATGGTTTCTCACCTTTGTTGCTATTAACATTTTATATCATACAAGTCTTTCTTGGAAGGGACTATTCTGTGCATTTTGGGATATTAAGTAGTATCCCTGGCACTAAATGCTACTAGTGTGCCCCGCCCAAATTCACCCCCAATTCTAAGCTGAAAAGCAACAATTTTTGTAACATTATTTCAGTAACAACATTTAACAGCATTTTGGTAATAAAAAGCAGTCACATTGAAAGTGAGCCTAAGCTCTAGGGTCCATACTAATAACTTCATACAAAGATATCCTGTTTATTAACCACAGAAACAATACCTTTACTTCTAATTATCATTTCAATTTTACAGAAAATAAAACAGAATCTCAGAAGAAAATCTGAGAGTTCTAGTCTGTAATAGGTGGCTAGCGAAATTATGTCATGGCTGTTTTTGGAAAGCTAATATAACAAAACGTTTCTTTCATGGAAAATGGCATTGGCCTGAAATTAATCAAGGCCTCGGTTCTGACCTCAGCCAAAGAATGTGAGATCCCTGTATGTCAGTAGTAATATATTGGGAATTAATGTATTAGACTGTATTCAATTGCTCAAAGACAGCAGTTGCAGACAATGTATTGGAAAGAACAGGTTACAGCTCAGGATAATTCCTTGGAGATGTGCCTTGGGGGCAACATGAGGGACAAAAGGGGATGGGATGAGAGGAGACTGGCTGAAGGCATCCAGTGTCAGGGGTAGTAGGTATGATTGTGAGAGAAAAAAATTGTACCTTAAATAATGGCAGAAGAGTAATACATTTTGCTTAGCTTCTGATTTATTTCTCAAAGGGGATA
Organism: Macaca nemestrina; assembly: GCF_043159975.1. NCBI lineage: Eukaryota > Metazoa > Chordata > Mammalia > Primates > Cercopithecidae > Macaca > Macaca nemestrina. Next base: position 51,171,994 of record NC_092137.1, read on the forward strand.
GTACCATCTCCAAGGCACAAATCATGTAAATCTGTGACTGCATATGCATATATGGGTTTCACAGGATCGGAGAATGTGCTGACCTTTAGTGGGTAGGGGTCGGGGTGCTAAATGTCCCATAATGCAAAGGATGGTACAGTGTGCTCCATCGAGGTTTCAAATGTCCCACCAGATAGCCAACTAGATGAATAACTTGTGTAGAATTATCTGAGCCTAGAACCCAGCTTTAAGTAAATGAACACCAAGTATTTTTGGCACACCTTTATATAGTTCACTAATTTTTTTTTTTCAGAATACAACTACTATGCAAACCTGGAGGAGTTTGAAATATATTTGGTTTGGAAATTTACCAATAATTGTTCTCTATTTCAAAAAAAAATGTCACCAACTGTAACACCTCTCATAGTATGAGTCACAGATGTAACACCCCTCCATTAGTGTGCAAATGTAGCTTCATATTCATGCTTCTACATTTAGGTAAAAGCAGCTGCCTACCTCATTGTGTCTTCTATTACCCTCATGCCTGAACATTTGCATATTGAGATACATAGAATTTTATAAAAATATTTTTCCTCATATTTTACCTTTATATTAACATTATAGAATTATAGTGATTTTAAAAATAATATATGTTATATAATTATGTTATCTATCTTATCTAATTAAATTATCTAAGAATTTCATTTTTAGAGTAGAAAAATGGTACATGAATAAATGTATTTTATGAAAAGAATATACTGATTCTGAGATCCTGTCAAAAATTCTATCCTTTCTCACACAAACAAATATAACACAACTATAAACTTAATAAATATTATTTATAGAATTGGACCAGACAATTTCAAGAAAAGAGAATTCTACAATGTAAAACCGTTTAATATAAGGTGTTTTAATAATTGCAAAACAGAATGAAGAATGTTTTTGTTTGCCATGCCCAATTATTTCTACGAGTTTTTATTAATAACTTGCTACATGGTAGGCACAGCTGTAGGTGTTGGAGATATAGAGGTAAACAAGTCTGACATGATCTATGCTGCCATGGAGTTCTTATTTTCAAAGTGGAAGGTACAAAATAAATAAAAATGAACTAGAAAAGCAAAGTGCCTCTGATGAGCATGCCGAAGCATGTTTCAAAATGTCTGCGGTGAGATAAATAGATCAGCAACACACCAGGCCGTGCAATTTGGCAGCAAATCACTTCTTCAGTCTAGCTCCTGTTTTTTCCTACTCTGAATCATATTCCCCCTTTCCTCATCTATGCCAGATTCCAGTGAGCTTCAACCCTACCCTCCTATTTTACATACATTGCCATTTTAATTAATTAAGTGGAAAAGTTTTGACCCATCAACCAGAACTTAAGCTGCTAGAAGAAGTGAACCGTGTCTTACGCTTCTTTGTGCTCCATCGTATGCCCAGTAAAGTGGTCTACACAGGAGGTAATCCATAATGATCAATATATATGGAGGAGAAAATACTAAGAGAGAGGAACACTGTCATACTGGCAAGAAAGGGCAGGTGAATGGGAGATTGAATGGGAGATTTAAGAAGTAGACTCTGACTCTCCCTTAATAACTTATTTCCACTTCTTGATGGAATTGCAGAAAAGGATTCGTGTAGACCCATTATGAACAGCAGATCCACTGAACAAAGTTAAAACTCTGATTTAGCCATTTATTATTGTAACCTTAGGCAAATACCTCAATGTCTCTGAGTCACACTTTCCTAACAGAGAACAATGAAAACCTAATGAGGTTGTTACAACATAATGCTTCAGAAGCCCATAGCAAATTGTCTGGAATACAGTAGTTAGTCAGTAAGTATAGTTCGTTTTCAGTTCACTATTTTAAGAGTTGTGCTTTCATAAATGGCAACAAATGGTATAAGCATATTGTGTCATCAGGACATATCAAACACATCATACATCATGTGAACTCCCTAAAAATTGAAATTGAAGAAAAAAGCTACAACAAGAAAAAGGAGTATTATAGCATTTCTATGTGCAACTGAATTTTTTTTTTTTTTTTTTTTTTTTTTTTTTAGATGAAGTCTCGCTTTGTCACACTGGCTGGAGTGCCGTGGCATAATCTTGGCTCACTGCAATGTCCGCCTCTGCCTCCCAGGTTCAAGCGATTCTTCTGCCTCGGCCTCCCAATAGCTGGGATTATAGGCACCCGCCACAATGCCTGGCTAATTTTTGTATTTTTAGTTGGGACGAAGTTTCACCATGTAGGCCAGACTGGTCTTGAACTCCTGACCCCAGGTGATCCACCCGCCTTGGTCTCCCAAAGTGTTGGGATTAGAGGCATGAGCCAGCACGCCTGTTCTCAACTGAGAAATACGAGTCACACCAATTGTGATTACATGGTATATTGCAGATAGATTAAAAGTAAAATTAAAGGGACAAAATATATAGACTAATAAAAAACTTTTAATGGCTGAATCAATACTTTCTAAGCATTCCAGGTAGGAACTCCTTAGTCCCTACCCTCCTAAACAAATGTACATAAAAGCACACACCTTTTTTAATGGTTCTAAAAGACCCAGAGTATACATTTTAATGAAGTTAATCACTACTTCCTCTCCCTGAGTAGAAATAATACATACCACATATAGGAATTATATATATCAAATCTCACTCCTTATTTTCATTATATCTTGTTTCTCTCAGGATGTTTTGTTTCTTCAAATGAAAGTTTAACGGTACAGTATTAACACTACTGCTCAATTTCAACTTTAATAAAATTATTTTAAAGCTACTCAGTTCTTTTGAAGGGATGGCATTATGTGGACCACCTTGTATATACTTCAATTCCCAAGCTCTCTACATATTGCTGTCGACATTCAGTTCACTGCAGAGCTTACAGAGTATATTTCACCAATGCAAATCCTACTCACACAGAGTCCAACCCAGGGCGTGTTCAGCCATTTAAGGGGCAGAACAGGGACATGCAGGAATTAGGGCATACACAGACTCACTTGAGGGGAATAAGTAGTCGAGAAAGTTCCAGCAGAGCTGGGAAAGAAACCTGAATGGGTAGACAGGTAGTCCAGGCAGTATGCTAGTACACAGTAGGTAGAGTTCAAAGAAAGAAGAGAAGCAGGCAGGGAAGCTGGAGGAATAACCTTGGACAAAAGAGGTTTGGTCAGAAGTCCTGGGATGCAAAGCTTACTTTCAGTTCTTTATAAACTGTGAATCAAGGCAGAGACGGAGTTTCTATGAATTAGGTACTCAACAGGAGCTTCTTCACAAAAGTCCTTATTACTAAAACCAGAATTCACTGTCAGAACTGGAATGGCAAAATGAGAGACTCGATGGTATCACCAACTGGGTCAGGATGCAGGATGGTTCCAGGACCTGGAGAGATTGGTGTGTAGCATTTTTGCTATAAGAGATAAAACAGATTTAGCCATGAAGACCAACTCAACTGGCACTTACACATGGGGTGCAACATGTGAGGAAAGACAGCTGGGAAGGTGAGAAAAGGGAAAGAAGCAGGTACAGGGTGTATTTCCTTCATTTCTACTTCTCTCTCTCTCTCTCTCTCTCTCTCTCTCTCTCTCTCTCTCCTCTGTGTCTCTCACACACACATACACACACACACACATACACACACACACATACACAAACTCTAACATAATTGTCTGGTTAGAGAAGTAACATTTTAATTCACAGCTGACATCGGTCACTATTCATACAATGAAACATATAAAGTGGAGGCTGCAAATAATTATGTACCAGAGACGCTGTGAACAGGATGAAAACCATAGTTCACAAAACTGTTAGTAAATAAAAAACAGGAGAGGGAAAGCTCGACCTGACTGCCACCAGCAGTGTATAGTCACAGCTCTTCAGTGGAGTTCAAAGAGTAATTACAGAGGAGTAAGTTAAATTCTATAAATGGTGGTTACACAGTATTTAATGCAATGATCTATTTAGCCATCATGTTCCTTCTTTAAGAGGAAAATTCTAAAGCAGGCTTTTTAAAAAGTGACATTGAAAATATGGCAGCTTAAAAGTAAATTTTATTAGTAAACCACATATGAAAGCTTCAAAATGTTCCCTTAAGCTATGTCAAACGATCATAAATAAGTATAACTGTCAACAGCAGAACAGTGTCATTTTTATATATGAGTAGACAGCACAGAGAGGTTAGGCAACTCGTTTATGCCAGACAGCTAGGTAACAGCAAGTTGAGATGGAAAGCTATTCTCTTGGATGGATACAGAGAAGCTACCTCTCTTTTTTACATTTCCCAAGAACATATTTAGCGAAAATGTAACACTTCATTCTCAATCATAAGTTAGCACAGAAACTGTCAAATTGAAAGTGTTTGATAATTATTGAGGGGGGAGTGATTGAATTAATAAATGAATAAATTATGTAGCCTCTCCAACAAGTTCTGCAGCTACAGACTGGGGAGGACAGTTCGTTTTCCCAGAGTCTGCCTGGTAGGAGCTGGGTTAGCAAAACACATGAAACATGTTTGTGAGCATCAGAAAACCAGTGCCTGGCTCTACCCTACAAACTCAGATCCTCTTGAGGTATTATTCTTTTTTAAATATCTAATTAGTTCTTCCAGGGAAGCAAGGCTAATACAGTTGTCTCCCTTATCCACAGTTTCGCTTTCCAAAGTAGGTGTTACCAGAGGTACACAACAGTAACATATTTTGAGGGACAGAGATCACATTCACATAATTTTTATTGAAGTATGTTGTTATAATTGGTCTATTTTGTAAGTTATTGCTGTTAACCTCTTCCTGTGCCTATTTTATAAATGAAATTTCGTTATAAATGTGTATGCATAGGGAATAACATAGTACACAGGTTTTAGTATTATCTGCAATTTCAAGCATCCACTGGGGGGCCTTGGAACATATTCCTCACCTGTAAGGGGGGAAATCACTATATATAACACTAGCAACTTACTCGTTAAAGTGATGGGCTTAAAACAAATACATTTTAAAAGTAAGATTTAGCTGGGTGTAGTGGCTCATGCCTGTAATCCCAACACTTTGGGAGGCCAAGGTGGGCGAATTGCTTGAGCCCCAGAGTTTGAAACCCGTCTGGCCAACATGGCAAAACCCCGTCTCTACTAAAAACACAAAAATTAGCTGGGTGTGGTGGTACATGCCCATAGTGCCAGCTACTCAGGAGGCTGAGGCAGAAGAATCACTTGAATCCAGGAAGCGGAGGTTGCAGTGAGCTGAAATCCACTTTACTCCAGCCTCTGCGACAGAGTGAGACTATCTCAAAAAACAAATAATAATAATAATAATAAAATTTAAAAAATAAAGAGCAAGATTTAACATTTACAGAGCTCAATCAATATTTTGTTTACTGGCCAAAATGCCTTACAGATGGCATTCATCCTAATAAAGTTAATGAGGAGGTAATATCATCAGCCCCAGTTTACATACATGGAAGCTCAAGGATGGGAAAATCAGGTCTTTTCCTCAGAATGAAAGAGCAGGGGAGTTTGAATTCAGAGCTGACACTTTTATCACACACAATAGTATCCATTAATATGAACCAATAAGGATGCCATGAAAGATGGAATTGGGAGTATGTGGGGTTAGAATAAGTTAGCTAAAATGTTCTTTATGCTCGGAATGTCACTGTAGTGACTACCAAGGCTTCTTTGTGCAATACTCTTTTCTTAAGATTTGTGCTCTTGTGTAAACCCCTATTCCATGATCAAAAATAAAAATTCCGTGAAAGAATTTGTTGGTCAAGATGATGCATGAAGACATCAAGATAAACCTGGTTTCAAATTTTGGTGCTGGCGCTTATTAGCTATGAGTCCTTGAGCAAGTTATTTAATCTCTTTCAGCTTCATTTTCAGGATATAAAAGGGGAATCATAATAACTTACATAAAGTTTTTATGAGGTTATAAAGTTCTGAACCAGGAGCCATTATGCCCCATAAGGCATTTTTGGCTATCATAACTGGGAGTGGATGTTACCAGCATTTACTGAGTAGAGGCCAAGGATGCAGCTAAATATCCTGCAATGCACAGAATAGCCCTACAACAAAAATTTACCCAGCACAGAATGTCAATAAAGCCAGTAAGTTGACAAATCCTTTAATAAATATATTTGTGATATCTCTGGCATAATATTAGCAATCAATAAATGATTCTGCAGCTTTATCAAATGTACAAAATTAGTGAAGTAATTTAGGCCAAAGTTTTAAATACTAAAGACTAAAGGATTCTTATTCCTTCTTTAATCCAAAAGAGAAAAAGTGATTTATTCTTAATTACTTTTGTCATGTTTGATTTCTTGAAAAATATTTTTTTTTCTGGTTCTTCCCCAGATTAAATGAAACTATAATAAATTTCAAATGACATTTAGAACAATTCTTAAGTTAAACTATCATTCTGGCCCCGAAGTCTTGGTGGCTTATAAATGATTTATAGTATCCACTGAGAACAGTGGAGAATATTTTAGAAATGAAAATAAAAAACAAGGGAACATTCAAGAGTTAGCTTTTTTGTAATGGAATAATTCCACCCCTCTCTATTGTCTGAGGAAGTAAGTTGCAGCACATCTTTAAAAAAATGCTACGGATCAGAATCGTCTGTTTACTTGTCTTGCACAATCCTCAGCGTCTTTCTGGGCCAAAGTTTTGTTTTGCCTTGTTTCTGAAAGCATCAGTCCTGGAAATGGGACAGTTTTCCTGGAATATTTCAGAAGATTTTAATCAAAAAGTGTGGTCAAGGGAACAGGAGATTCCTATGTTCAACAGAGAAGACAGTTGCAAAATAAAACTCCTTGCTTTGGACTTCAACATTAATAAGCTTTCTGTGTACACAGTAGAATTCTAGATACAAGTATAAGCATCAGACACCCTCAAACAACACCAGCTCTTGTAAAATAGGATCTGTAAGCCTTCATTTCAGCTCTCAAAATTTAAAATATGTACTATTTACAAATTAGTAATTTGCATTCTTCTTCTTTCACCTAGGAATATGTCTTTACTAAACTACTACTGGTGAGTGCTTTTGTAATAAGCTTGTTTTTTTAAAAATTCATTTATGGAGTATTTATTGATATTTTTATAGAAAGTCAACTGATTTTTGTGTATTGATCTTGTATTTTGCAACCATGCTGAACTACTCAGTTCCACTTTCCTTAGTATTTTCTATAGGCAAGATAATGCCATTTGTAAGTAGAGGTAGCTTTATTTCTTCTTTTCCAATCTGGATACCTCTTAGTTTCTTTTCCTTACCTAAGTGCCCTGGCTAGAACCTCCAAGACCATGTTGAATGTAAACTGCAAGAGTGAAGCATCCTTGTCTTGCTTCTGATTTAATGGGAATGCAGTCAGCAATCATTCAGCAGCTGTGTGATCTCAGCAGCTGTGTGAATTTCATAAATTTTCTTTATTAAGTTGAGGAAGTGTCCTTCTATTTCTAGTTTGCCATTACTGTGATTTGTTTCCAAACATTAAACTAACATTGCATTCCAAATTCTACTTAATTATGATATGGTATCATTTTTAGATTTTGTTGTATCATCTTTGCTAAATTTTTATTCAGAATTTTTGCATCTACATTCATGAGAGATATGATCTATAGTTTTTTAAGTTATTTTGTCTAACTTTGATATCAGTATAATTTTTAAAACAGACAATAACAAGTGTTGGCGAAAATGTGGAAAAATTGCCGATTTTTCTTATCATACATTGCTGATAAGAATGTAAATGGTGCAACCACTTTGGAAAGCAGACTGGCAGGTTCTTAAAATGTTAAATATACAGTTACCACATGACCCAGTAATTCCACTGTTAGATACATACTCAAGAGAACAGAAAATATATGTTCATACAAAAACTTGTTTATAAATGTCCACAGTGTTATTCATTAACAGGCAAAATATGGAAACAACCCAAATATCCATCAACTGATGAATGAATGGATAAAATAAGCTATATTCACACAGTCAAATATTATTCAGCCATAAAAAGAAATGAAGTACTAATACATATCACAATATTAAGACATTATGCTAAGTAAAAGAAGAGAGTCACAAAAGGCCACATGTTGTATGATTTCATTTGCATGAAATGTCCTGAATAGGTAGGTCTATAGAGCTATAAGTAGATGAATAGATGGCAAGAACTGGGGACAGTGAAGAATCGGAAGGACTATAAATGAGTTGTAGGTTTCTTTTTGGATAATGAAAATATTCTGGAATTAGATAGCAGTGACAGTTGAACAATCTTGGGAATATGCTAAAATCCACTGAACTGTACACTTTAATTTTATGGCATGTGAATGATATACCAAGTTACATGTTATGCACACATACACACATATGCACACACATCTATTGCAGATCTCAGTTTCAAGAAACATAGAAATCAAAACCAGAAATAATATTTTTTATAGCTCATGTAAACATGCTGTTTTAACAAATGAAAACCTGAGATGTAGAGAAGTTAAATGACTTATCCAAAATCGCAAAGTTATTTATATGAAATTTCAAAAAATTACTTTTAGTCCTGGACTGCTTCTATAACCATTTTCTTATACACAAAAATTCTCCAAGGATGAAATCATTAAAACAAAAACAAAGTACTACTTTGACTCCTCCTCTGTTCTCAAAATAATTTTTTTTTTCATGTCATGCTGCTTTCTCTTAAGTTGTAAGAAATGTCCCGGGACTCCACTCTTCTAACAGATGAAAAAATAAACATTAAGCCTCAAGTATTTATCTCCATAAAAAGGTTAGTGAGAAAGAGAACATCAGATCTGCCTCCAAAAGGCATTACTTTTCCATATCAGATGGAGACAGAAGCTCTTCAAAGGACTTAACGACTTTTTCACAGCTTTCTTTCTCTCCTCATCCCTCCCTATCTCCCTTCCTCCCTCCCTCCTTCCCTCCTTTCCTTCCTTTCCTGTCTAGCAGTGTAACTTTTCTAAAGTAGTCATCTCTTCTTAGGATAAATGTACTCCGCATTTAAATGAGCTGAAACTTACCAAGGTCTGTTTTGACCTAAATAATGCAGCTTTAAAAAAGAATTATTACAAAAAATAAATACTGTGATAAATCTCAAGCTGGTGAAGTTGGTCCACAATAGGAGAGACATATGATCATCCTACATGGAGGAAGTATATATGACACCCATGGAAGTATCACACAGATCTATGAATTTCTAGACCTCGCTTCCTCTAAGGATTTACTTTTAGCTTCTCAGGCGTGAACTTGGGGAAGCTCTCTGCCAGAAATGAGTGCTCAGAATATTATTTACACTCTGCCTGGGCCTATATCAGGGAACTGCAAGGGCTCTTCTACCTAGTGTATGCTCAAGACAGTTTCTAAGAAAGTATACCTTTTACTGTCTAGCAGAGATAGATTTATAACTAGGCTTCACTTCTTGCATCATGTGCTTAAAAAATCAGGGCTAACATTCTTTTTACCTCTTAAAGTGATAGACGATTGTATTCATGATTATATTTGGAATGTTCCAGTTTAGTCTCAGAAACCCAATGAACTTTGTGCTGCTTGTAACTCTGCTATCACTGAAATAAATGCATTATTTCATTTTTATTCTGAAAATTCTGAAGTTGCATGCAGACTAAAGAATAAGAGTTATTTCCTAACATAATGCATATTGGCTTGTTCTGAAGAGAAACAAACCCTTAAACTCAGGTTGGTCACAAATATGCACACCACATACAGCAGTTCAAATGAATAAACAGAACTGAATGGAATATATGGTTATGACAATTATATTGCTACAGTCTTACACTGTAGTTTGATAACTGAAAGTAAATTTGATTTGCCACAGTTTGTTTAAAAAAGAAAATAAACATTTGTTTTAAATCTAATGATAATAGGTTGGCTATGGTCAGTAATTATTTAATCATATATTTAAAATATCTAAAATAGTATAATTTGATTGTTTGTAACACAATGATAAATGCTTGAGGTGATGGATACCCTATTTACCCTGATGTGAGTATTAAACATTGCATGCCTATGTAAAAATAGCTCATGTACCTATAAATATATATACCTACTGTGTACCCAATAAAACGAAAAATAAAAATATGCTTAAAAAGCTATAAATATTAAAGTTGTTTTTTAAAGTATCATGTCTATAATAATTAAGAATTATAGAAACTTATTTCCAAAACACTTCATATTGATTCAAAATATAGAGTTCCTTCTTATTTGTTTGCTTCCCTTGCAATCCAGTCACAGTTTTGTAAATTCAAGACTATGTGAGAGTGAATTCGTATGATACTCAACCTCCACATTTCTGACACTATTATTTATTTAAATGAATGGCCAATTTTTTTTTTGAAATACCAACAAGTATATTTGTAAATAACTTTGTAAAGAATACTTTTCAAAATGTAAATACTTTATGCTTAAACATATTGTAGAAATACAAACCAGATTCTTTCTCTCACAAATGTAATTCCCTGTATTTTAGCAGACAAGATGTAAATGTTTAACCAAAACAATAAAAACAAAAAAAAAAAGCAAATATGAACCAAAACCAAAAGTGTATATTTCCAAGAAAATTACTATTCTCTACTGAGTTCTCACAAATTAACTTGTAACTTCGTTGTCAAAATATGATATATAGCTAACATAATTTAAGGAACTTTTTCTGTTAATCCTTACCTTGGTCTCATTGATACCATTTTCGGGTGAGTAGTATATAAATGTAAGTTTTTGTAAAAATTAGGTAACATTTGGGACAAATGAACATGTGACTTTTTTGCCTACTCTTTATTTACAAATATGCTGATATAGAGATAAGACTTTAAAGATTATATGTCCATTGACAGAGAAATAATTATTTATTCCCATCCACTATGATATGTGTTTCTCTCAATAATCCTGTGAATTGACTCAAACATATACGATAGAGGCCCATTTACAAATAAGTACATGAAAACATGTATTTAAATTACTGGGAAATCTTGTTAAAATGTAGATTATTTTTCATTAGGTATGGGCCTAAGATTCTGCATTTCTAGCAAGCTCTCAAGTGATGCTGTTTCTGATTCTTAGATCACACTGTAAGAAATAAACACACTGTAACCACTAGAAAAAAAAGGGTTAAAAATGAGATATATGAGATGGATCTATCATTTGCCTTAAATAACTGCACTATACTGACCAAGGCTATAAATGTTGATCTAATCATATGGTTTATTGTCTTCCACAACAACTACAAAAAACCCAACCAGATGCTAGGAAAAAACCCAGACTTTTATAGACAGAGTAATGGGGAATACTTAAATCTAGAAAGTTAAATTGAAAAAGAAAGACTGTAATATGATTCATTTGAACTAAGTTAAGCTATTTGGAGAAAAATCGTTGTAGTATCATCAATCATATCAGATATTTTAACTGATGATTTTGGTCCCTCCAAGAGTACTCTCTACTTGTGGCCCAAAATGACCCCAAATGGCAATCCAGACACAGCAGGGTCAACAAAGAGGGATTTTGTTAATTCCTTTCCTCATAAGAATATTGTCATTATATACAGACACATACAAACACATTCTCCACAAAATGGGTTAGTATACCATCTGTTACGTTAGAAAATCTAGACGCTTTTCCATTAGCTATTAATTTCTGGACTAGACCTGCTAGTTTAAAAAAAAAAGGAAGAAGAAAAAATTAAATAAAATACTAAAGGCAATGTAAGAAATCTCAAGCATTTGCAGAATAAACTTGCATTTTACCTTAAAATAACTGTTTCACCTATGAATGATTCTGAGACTGCTGCTGACTATTTTCCAAATTAACAGATTATCACCATCATTTATATTGAGAGTTTCCTACACTTGCATAAATAGCAAACGGCATGCCAATGTATTCTGCATCTCTGTCTGTTCCACAATTGAGATGTTCCTGTAGTTAATATTAACAAAAGGCACCTCTCCCTTCAGTTTGTAATTCCGTCACTGTTTTTCCTATCTACTTTCCAATTAAAATTCTGATTATCTTCCTGAGTATCCCTTGAGGCCTCTTTTTTCTTTTTTAGTAGTTGCTAGGCAAGCTCTATGCGAGTGCTTTAAAACATCAGAACAATCCAATGATGGGTATCTTCTTATAGAATGCTCCACGGAAATTTAAACCTGGCTTCCACACATTACAGCTTCTATATTAATGGTCGTCTCTCTATATTCACAGAGCCAAGTGCTTGGTTTGTTTGTTTGTTTGTTTGATTTCCCAAAGTAACTGTGTTCAAGGCCCTGAGACCCAGTCTACAAGCTTATGGGATCTCACTGTCTTACGTCAGCTTTCTTATGTTGATGGTGACCTAACTATTAGTTTTGCCTCTGAAGTTATGATTTTGCTATAAATTGCCTTTAGTTTTTTGAGTTTTCATGAATGTTGATTATAAAAACAAATTAAGCTTCATCAAGAAATCAAGTTGACCACTTCTGCATCCGATTAAGTTTTTGCTCCCAAATGATCTCAATTTTGCAGAACACAGGTAAAGGCTTCCTAAGAATTCATTCATTATCAGTCAACCAGCAAGTACTGAACATGTTCCATATGCTTAGCGTTAAAGCAAGCATTCAGAAAAATATAACCAAGACCATCAGAATTGTACAAAAATGTCTTAGTCCTGTTGTCTAGGGATTAGGGAATGTCTCTCTGAAATAGGTTATAGGAATAGATACTTTACAACAGATTTTTCCCTAGGAAAAGAAACTCTATTCCCTTCACATTGAGAGTATACAAGTGTTGTCTTAATTGTACACAAAATTGAGAACAGCATATGTTGCAAGTGAAGAATTTCCCTTTTTGTTCTTTAATTTGACTAGGAATTGCCTCATTAATCTGTCCATTTTACTTCACCACAACACTTGCCAGGATGCTGCTGCCTATTAAGATTGTTCTGATGTTAAAACAAACAAACAAACAACAACAACAACAACAAAAAAAAACACTGACTCAGACATGGCCTTTCTAAAGTGGGACAGCTGCCCGCCTTCTCTCCTTCCCTTTTCCCTCCTTATTTCCTTCTGTCTTTCTCCCCTTCACTTTCTTCCTTTCATTCCCTGACTATACAGGTCAAGTGGAAAATGAGGGAAACTATAGTTTCTTTATTGTATCTTTGTATATGCCAACGTACTTCCTCCTTACTATCTTTCCTCCAAATGCTTTAATGTTCCCTAATTGATGAATTTATCATGCAAGTATATAGGTTTGAACTACGTGTTTACACACAAGTGACAGAAAATTTTTCAGCAGTCATTATTCATGGCAATGTTGCCAGTCTACTTGAATGAGGAAGACACCAGCATTGACATACATGTTTAAGCAAGATATGGTGATTTTTCCCTTGAATATATAAAGTAGCAGAGTGACTGACAGTGCTGTTACCTTTAAGCAGATTCCTCTATTCTGATCATGAAGAATGTGTATCTTCCTAAGGAAGGTTGTGTTTGAATAAATGCCTTTCTTCCATTTATTAAATAACTTAGAAAGTACTTCTTCCAATTTAGCATACACAATATCCTGAAAATAGCCAACTCAGTAAATATTGGTTTAATGAATTACGGTATCCTTGTACTAGGCATCAGTCCAGTTTAATTTGAGCCCAAATAATACAAACATACGTCATTTTCCTTCTTTTTATAAAAAATAGAGCAACATGTTCATCAGCATTTAAATTTTTGCCTACTATGCAGAAGAATAGGAAATGAAGGTATTAAGAACCAGTTATGCTATTTAGTCTATGTTATTTCAACAATGATTACAAAATCTTTGCCATCTCAACTACTGATACATTTGAAATTGTCCAGTGAGTAGAAGGTTTAGACTATGCGAAGGAAGAAACCTTTATGTTGGTAATCATCTCAAACTTTCTGCCGTTCTAAGTCCCATGTTTAGAGTAAGAGTTAAGTGGTATTTTATTCTTGGCAATGGGAAAACTATGACCGTTTTCAAAATGAATTCCTATGTGTCAGGTGACCACTAAATCAATAATTTAGCCCCCAGTGTTAGTTTGTGTTAGTTTTGTTCATGTACTGTAGCACAGGAAATCTGCATCCTGTACCTTTTATTCCTTATGTGTCTGGTTTTTCATTTAAAAGGTGTAACTATTGCTTTCCCTCAAATGTGTCCTGTTATGAAAACCTAACTGACAGATGTTCAAATGTTTAAAATAATTTTGACCACTTTGTCTCCAAAAGGATTTTGCATTTTGTAAAAGAAAGCACTGTACGTTTCTTTTGAGAAACACGCTTCAGTATAATTCATTTCACATGAATTTGACAACTTTTCATTCAGACACAATTTTCTATAGAGATTATCATGTGGCAGATATTCATAAATGCTTTATTTCAGGTGGAATTTTACCTTGAGACACAGCCCCACATAAAAACATTGTTAAATAATCAGGTATTAAATGTAGTCTGAATCCAACTTCTATTCAATCATTTAAGAAAACAATTCCCATTGATGCTTGTCTGAGTGCTCAATATTCTTTTTAAGTCAGGGGAGTGAAATATGGAAAGTAGGCTCTGGAATTTTTGTTGAGCCTATTTAACTTGATTTAAAGATAGAAATGAAATAATAAACACATAATTTCCAGTTTTAAATTTTAAGAGCCAAGGACACATTAGGTGCACTTCTCATTAAACAACTGAGATAAAGATCTATCCCAGTATCAATTAGGAGAGAGAAGAAATATGAGTGTCACAGCCATTCTATTCTTCCCTCAAATACTATGAAACTTCTAACATAACACCACAATTGATTATATATACATACATACGTATATAGATATATGATATATTGTATCTTATGTATTTACAGATGCATTAGGTAACTATTTGATTGCAGCTATTTTTATCTTAAAGAGATTTCAAGCTCTTGGACACTAATGTTTTTATCTCACTGAGAGACATCATAATTCTCTATGAATGGGGAGTATTAATTAGCTCATTAATATTTAGAAAAGTAACACATTGTCATAAAGTAGAGTATTCTGTTGGCCAAACATTTGTATCTCTCCTTTCAAGCATGGAGGAAAAAAATAATTTTTTGAGAACATTTTGCAAAATAACCATTTGATTTTTTAAAAATAATAATTTTCAAACTGATGTTTTTAATTGACTTACATTATTAAAACTTAAAACACTTAACATGTAACTGAGAATAATTATCTAATGGCCCAATTTACATTTACTTTTACTTGAATGGTTTTAGAAGTTTTCTTTTTTCTATAATTTCATAGAAGTAAAATATTTTATGGATATTTTGATGCCATGCTTATATTTGGCTAGGTAAAACTCACAGTTTTTAATGCTGGCAAGAAATTAGCAAATTCTAACGACTTTTATTCATAAATGACTGCATTAATAATCAAAAGAAATAAAGAAAACATTACACTATTTTAAAGGAAACGCTTAAAATTTTAAGAAAGTGAGTTTCTAGTTAAAACTGACCCTCGTGTTCATTTTTTTTAGGCTTTTTACATAAACATACAAGATTTTAGTTTTATGTATTTATATTAAACTTTTTATATGAGACCAGTAAACAGCTTACTACTACTTTTTCATGTTATGTTGCTTTCTCTCACCATAGATTTTTGTCTTCCAATTCCTTAAAGTTGCACCTTACTAGTAAAAATAAAAAGTGTGTACAGCATTATCAGCTTTTCATATCATTTTACTAATAGCAATAAAAAATAAAGCTCACCTACTTTAAAAATGTTATTTAATTAACCTAGTTATTTTGAACACTTCATGTCCAATATTTTTTGAAAAGTAAGACGATTTTCCAAGTTCATTTATCTCTAAAGCACTTAGTATCTTACATGGAAGATAATGACATGTCTGTATGATCTTCATCTGTTATAAAATGTCAGGTGCTGGAAATTCTTAACAGAGGTGCCCACGAGTCAATTAAATCATGGCGCCACATCAGCTTTTCCCCCAATTCCAAAAGAGTTAAAAAAAAAAAAAAAAAGAAAACTCGAATAACATCTAAAATTAATAGCATTCCTGTAGCCTGTAGGTCTAGCCTGTTACTTTAGTCTTCCACTGACAATAACGGAAGGCCTTATTATTTTTTCCCCCTGGGCATTTATTAGGCATGATGAGGAAAAGGTTACATCTCTGGAAAAGAGCACAATCTTCAACTCTCTTCAGGTTAGATGCATTAATGGGCAATACATTAGAAAGGCATTCTACGCTACCTATTATGTTCTTCTCCCAATTAGAAATTCCATTTTAATGTGATTGCCAAAAATTTAGTGCCTGCCATTTGATAAAATTGAGAGTGGGATTTGCTAAACATCAGTTAATAGAAAATGTGAGGCAAATGTTGTATGGGTAGATTCGCTGCCAGTGGTGAGAAATGAATGGGTGGTAATGCAAATTAATGGATAAGGGAAATCTAATTTCCTGGAAAAATGTGCTATAACAGCTATCTTCATTAATAAATCAAACTTTTTGTTGTTTAAAGAGTGAAAAACAAGATATTTTGATTTAACAAGACAGCTCTCCTTCCTGAATCATATAACTCGCTCTCAGGTACCATTCTCTTGGATAGATTCAAACTGCAGGCTTTGCTTTGGCAAATAATCTTTTACTATCCTTAGCTCTAAATAAGATCAAACTGTCAATAACTAGGAAATAAGGTGTTAAAATGTCATTCTCCAATTTATTATTTTAAATAATAAAAATCGTTTTAAGTAAACACATTTCTTTCCATGTGTATTTTTAAAATTTCTCCTCCATTATATCTTCCATTTTAATCCCACGTTAGGCTGTGGACTTTTGTTAATGCTACTTCAGATACACAAATTAAATTTCTGATAATTGAATGGAGATATAAAGCACTTACATTTGAACTTAAAAGACAATATAGATTTACATGAATTCTTTTAGTATTTTATAACTACATTTATCTAAGACAGACTCATTTAAAGTGATTTCAATCTGTATATGTTTCCTCTAACACTTTTCTTCATAACAAACGTAGTTAATTCCATCATCTCATCTGAATTCTATGATCACATAAAGCCACCTAAATTAAATCCATACCTGATCAGTCTGAGTAAATTCCCAATGTAATACTTCTTATTTAAAACTTCACTATTAACTAAGTCTTTTAAGGAAGTATGGGCACTGATTACTGGAAAACTGGAAGAATATCATTAATCATTAAGAGCTCAAAATATGGAACAGGGCATGTGCATTTATAGAGATGTTACGATTTTCAGCAAAGAAATTATTTACCCTAAACTAAGTACTAAATGGCAAGAGAGGGCAAAAGGCTGTAAATGGAGAATTCTTCTTCCAGTTTTGCAATTAGCTGGGTTAATCTTGAATAAGTAAGTCGCTTTTTCCTCTGGGCATTTTGCACTTTGGCCAGAGGAGGTAACTTGCACCATTTCTAAGGTGCAAATTTCTAGAAATTTGATGAGTCTGTATTATTTCCGTTAGTTTTTCAGCTTGCTTATTTCACAGTAGGCTAAAATTATGAAATGGAAAATATATAAAAATAAACTCAGCATGGCAATTTTGGCATAGCACAGAGCTCATGGATAATGATTATACTTCTCAATAAAACAGTTAAGAATCTCTCTGGGGGCTTTTATTTTAGGATATGGGATAATGCTAATGAAAGGATTACATTAGAAATTTACAATAAAAATAAAAATAAGACTACTACTGTTAATAATAAATCTTTCTGATAGGTAGACAGGTGATTCTGGAAAGAATGATGGCAAAACTTTTCAGAAACTTTGTTCCTACCCATTCTCTTTGACTCTCTCCTGCACAAAGGCTTCTGTGCCTCTTCTTTTCATTTCTGTACATGATCCAAACAAGAAAATATGATCCACATCTCAAAGTTTTATATAATGTTTGCAACAATTCTCTACTAATACTATTGTTGATAATAGATATTTTCTCAATTTCCTCTTTCCTATTCTCCTATCAATGCATAACGGTTGAGTTTTGTCGCTACTATGTCACTAATCCTTCTGTTTAAAGACACCAGTAATCTCCATTGTGTCAATTCCACTGGTCACTTCTTTGTTCTATGTTGACTCATATCACTCTTCTGCTTAGAGCTTGCGGATAAATTTCCATCTGGTTTAGAAAAATGTCTGAACACCTTAGCCTGGCCTATTTGTCTACTTCTACTTAAACTTCATCTTCTTTTCCACCCTCACCTTCTGCTCCAGGTAAGTCCCAGGAATACTCCAAGCCTCTTCACAATTTAGTGCTCTTGTACTTAACAAATTGGCCAGTAAAGTGTTCTCCCTGAACTCCACATAGCTATCCCCTTCCTGCCTTTCAATTCTCTTGTCCTCAAAGATACCCTGCCGGATGACCCAACTGAAAGTCAGACATGCTTTTTGTACTGTTTTCATTTTCTGCAGAGCACTAATCATTAATTAATATATTAATTTGCTGATATTTTTCCTCAATTATATGAGACTTGTAAGACAAGAAATCTTACTTTTCTTTTGCTTCTTCATTTCCAGTCTAGAACACTGCCTGGCACAAAGCACGCACTCAAAAAAGATTGCTTAATTTTCTCATCTTTGTATCTCAAACGTCATTACACATAGTAAATGATTAATAAATGCTGGTTGTATTAAATGATTATAAACTCTCCTGATGAATTTACCCACACTATTATTTTATGATGGTAATTTATCAGTGGCTCTTATCAGGTATTAATATCTTTCAGGAAAGATTTGTACTGCAAATAGAAAGTATTAATTAGGAAGTAGGATACTATTTGGATCTATCAAAACTATTTACTATTTAAGCAGTTGTTTCATAAATGTTGGGAAATTTCTGGGAGATAAAAAGAGTTTTAAAATCTGTACATATATCTAAATTTAGGACAATTGAGTCAACTCTTTAATCTATTAATTCTATGACTATATCTAGATCGAAGCTTTGGTTTTAGGGCAAAATACTATAGAGGCCAAGGAGAACCTTAGAAGGTTTGCTGAAAAAAATCAAATTGCAAAGTTGATTAATTGGAGAAAAGACATACACATTTATTTAATATGTATATACGGGAGCCTTCAGAATGAAGACCCAAAGATAAAGGGGAAATTGTCCATTTTTATGCTTATGTTCAATGAAGTATGTACAGCAGTGCATAAAAAAGAATAAGAACTAATGCTGATAGACTGAGTGGGGAAATCCAGGAAGGTCTGTCTAGACTCTTCTTGGCCTCTCTAAGCCTGCATTCCCTCCTTCTGGGTATAGGACATGACCTCTTCCGGAATGGGAGTTTTAGTACTTACAGTCAAACAATGGGTATCAAGTAATTTATTTATGGGCCAGTTTTTGTAAAGAAAGGTGGAGAGAAAGAGTAATATTTGTAGGTTTTTATGGCTGGCTTTGGAGAAAAAGGATTCTGGTTTCTGTGACCTGCTTTGGGGAAGAGGGATTATAGTTTCTATGGCTAGCCTTAAGGAGAATGGAACTGAGAGAAAAGAGAAGGTCAGAGAAAAACTTCAGCTCCTGAGGCTGCTGCTGAGGCCTTCATTTGGTGATACTGTTTTCTGAACCCCAACAGTACCAAAAGTCCGCAACCGTATGTTTTGTATTATCAGGACATACTTCACTAAAATTAAAGCATCTGGCACCCCACATTTCAAATAGATTACTATAGACTTTGGAGTTCCAAGTACAGCAAAACATATAAAGAAGAATTAACACCAATAATAAGAATTAATTTATCTTAAGGTGAACCATAAGATAGAAACCCCAGAATAACCAAACACTCAAAGGACCTTACAAAAAATTATTCTTGATTCCAACTGTGAATGTTAATCATATTTTTGAGAAAAGAAAATAAGATCAGCTGAAGGAAAGCAAATAATGAAATCTTTAAAGTTCACTACTGTTACAGATTTTTAAAAAGTTAAACTGAGGGTCGTTATATTTAAAACATGTTGTGGGGCCCTATTATTGAATAATACCCTTTTAATCTTTGCATTTTTTGCTACTAGATACAATAGAGCTTCTTTTAATGATCTAAATCTTTCCACGACTCTAAAAAGAACAATTTGACCACATTACCCATTACCTTTGTTTCCAGAAATTTCTTCTGGAAATTCTTGTAAACGTTGCTTTTATATCTCTTACATTTTCTAACACAAGCAAAAATATTTGAAAATCACAATATTTTTTAGGAATTTTTCCTTTATCCTGCAAGAAAAGCTGACTTTAAAACTGTTGCCCTAATCAAGATTTGTGTTGACTTAAAAGGGTCTGTCTACAAATTTCTTTATTGGCCTAACATGTTTGAAAATATAATTTTCTATTGCTTGAAAGACAGTTCCTCGAAATAGGACCAGTTGATTTCTATTTCAATATTCATCCCCCAAATTAGTGCATAGTAGACAGCTAATAAATATCTGCAGAATGAGTAACAAACATAATTCTTGTTATTGTCAAGTGATGGAAATTCGATGATTCCAATTTCTGGGTTTAAAAAAATAATAGGCCGGGCATGGTGGCTCACACCTGTAATCTCAGCACTTTGGGAGGCCAAGGCAGGTGGATCATGAGGTCAAGAGTTTGATATCAGCCTGGTCAACATGGCAAAACCCTGTTTCTCACTAAAAATACAAAAATTAGCCTGGCGTAGTAGTAGGTGCCTGTAATCCCAGCTACTCGGGAGGTTGAGGCAGGAGAATCTGAACCCGGGAGGAGGAGTTTGCAATGAGCCGAGATTGTGCCATTGCACTCCATCCTGGGTGACAAGAGCAAGACTCCATCTCAAAAAATAAAATAAAATAAATAAATAATTTTGGGAAATAATTAAGCTTTCCTTGAAAAACACTCCATTTCTTCCTCTTTATATTTTTACAGACCTTCACATTCTGTTTATGACATTTACACCTTTCTGATCCCACTTGTTGCCCTTAATTCTCTCCAACACACAACACACACACACACACACACACACACACACTTTTGAAAATAGTCCTGGAGTCCTCTTTGTGTTCTGTAAACATTACACAGTCAGTGTTTAAAAATTTTCCTCATTAAAAATTATTTCTCAACATAACATAAACACAGATTTACTCACTTACAGGACAATTATTCCTCTCTTATTTACCTTTAAATAGCAGTGTCCCCGCCCATTGCTTACCCTACGAGTTTGCTAGAATGGATCGTTTGGTGGAAACTATATGCATTTTATTTTCCCAAAGAGAATCTTAATATTCACCACTTCCTTCACAGAGAACTTCAGTAAGAGGGAAGAAGAGATATAATGGAGATTCAAAATATCATTATTAAGCGTAACCAGCTAAGTCTCTGATAATTTATTTTATTCACAAAAAAATAATTCTTTGCTGTGAAACAAAGAATTCTTATTAGGAATTCTTAACAAGGATATTATGAAAAACCTAAAATTGAAGGTTAAATGTGTGTACATTTTAATATTCCCATTTGGAAAAGTCCTTACTTAAAAAAAAAATTCTCAATACTCATGTTGCTAAATAATAAAGAGGCCATGAATAAACACATGTTAATACTAATGCTTTATGTCTGCCTGAAACATGCTTCGTTGTGGCTTTGATCTACTTTTACCCAGGGCTGCCACCAATCTATAAGCCACTTTTGTGGGAACTGGAATATGAGATACCTCTACATAGAGACACAGTGACTTAGAGCAGCGATCCCAAATCTTTTTGGCACCAGGGACTGGTTTTGTGGAAGAAAATCCATAGACTGGGGACAGGGGTGGTTTCGGGATCATTCAAACACATTACATTTATTGTGTACTTTATTTCTATTATTATTATGTTGTAATATCGAATGAAATAACTATACAACTAACCCACCATAATATAGAATCAGTGGGAGACCTTAGTTTGTTTTCATGCAACTAGATGGTCTTATCTAGGGGTGATGGGAGACAGTGACAGATCATCAGGTATCAGATTCTCATAAGAAGTTCACATTGTAGATCCCTCACATGCACAGCTCATCATAGGGTTTGCGCTCTTATGAGAATCTAATGGTGCCACTGATCTCACAGGAGGTGGAGCTCAGGCAGTAATGTGAGCAATGGGGAGCAGCTGTAAATACCTGGTTCCCTGGGGGTTGGGAACCCCTGACTTACAGGCAAGACTTGATAAACTGATCACTAGCAGAAAATCAATTGTCATCTGCCTTTTTAGCTAAATGCCCTTGTGCAGGGCACAAACTGTGCAAATTAACTCAGTGGCCCTGTCCTTTGGATCTAGGACTAAGAATTCATTCCACATGACAATCTGTATTGGGTATCTTTGTCATGGTGTCTTCTGTGTCTGATTTCCTTTTTCAATTAAAAAAAAAAAAAACTAACTATGATCTCCTATTCAGAGATCCTTTGCACACAGTTAGCTATAGAATATATTATACCAGGAGCAATGACTTAATCCAAATGAATTGCATCTAGAGGCTAACTTGCAACTTTAAAGTGGCCAGGGATGTAATCATCTGTCCCACCTACAGAACCATTATTAGCTAAACTAATCAGACTGACTCTCTCAAATGCAGTGGCAAACACTAGCCAGAGCAAATGCTCAGAGAGGTGCAGAGATATACATGAGCTATTCCTGCACAACTCTTACTAGGTAAGACAGTCATTTAAGGGCTAATGATTTTCTAATTACAGTATCTATATATGATTCTTATTTGTCTTAAAGATATCTCAGATTAATCCTCTATTTCTGCAACAGGAAAGGAATGCCTAATAAGTACACAGACCTTCTTGCTCTTAAAAAGAGTTATCATTTAATCAGGAGTCATTCTTTAAGTCCAACATTTCATCTTTCTTCATTCATTAATTTTATGTCACAAAAGAGTACTAAGAACAGGCAGAATGTAATATTCTGTGTGAAGTGACACTAACCCAGAGTGGAACAGAATCATTACCTCCTCCAATATCTCTTTAAGTTGTGCTAATGCAACAAAAATGACATAAGTATAGAACTGACACTCAAGTGACAAATATAAACAATGGTGCTATCTTTGCTGATTTACAAGCTTTAAACACTGTCAAACATCCTAGGGGCAATATAAGAAAATTGTATTTATTCGTTCCTAGTAGGTAGAAAATTTGTGTTAAATCAAATCTGTATCACATAAGTTAATTTTTATAATTGTAGCTTCATATTTTTTATTTATCTGAGTCATTATTGGTGGATTTAAAGAATAAACATCATGGTTATAGGAGATTTCTGGCTTTTGTAGTGACTGAATCAATTAACATTATTAATTGAGCCCTGCATACTAAAAACTATGACATGTAATGTGAGAGTACAGAAAGAATAAAATATGCAGTCCTTGCACTCATAATCCATCTGAGTTAAAAATAAAATACTACCAATCATGAAATTATTTGCACATTACAGAGCAGCCTAAGAAGTGCATTCTGCTCTAAGTGATCCAAGTTTCCCAAACAGAGATCCATAGGGAAGAATTGTTCAAAGCTCCCTAACTAAAATTCACTTAATTATTCAAACTGCCATTTTTTTTCTCATGATGTGAATACAATTTTACTATTTCAATAAAAGTTATGGTGATTATTGATAAAGACTTTTTGTACAAAATGCTAGAACAGGGATCATAAATGAGCTTCTATTCCATGTTATTCTCATTTTGGCCACAATTCACTTATATCTATAGGACAAACACCCAACAGATCTTTAGGCCTGAAAGGCAGAAAGAAACCAGTACCTGGGGATTGTGCCTTTTCAAGCTTACACAGCAGGATATGAAGAAAAGAGGTCATTTGTGCTAAAGTAACTGCAAAGAATAACATATTACGAATATGAGACACAGATATACTTGACGAAAGGTTGACCTAAAATTGCTGACCATCTTGTCTGATAGCGGAGCTTTTTCCTCATTCTAAGCATTCAGACTTTTAGTCTCACCATAGATACCCAAGATTTCTTTTTTTGAACAAGTAGGCTCTTTATATTTGTGGCATTATCTTAGTCAAGCCCTCAATGTAATTTCTGGGTAACTTTTATCCCTATCTGGTCTTTTTTCCATTTAAAATCTAAACTTCATACCAATATGAAATAAATCTAGCATAATTGCAATTTGAGAATGTAAATTTCAAGCTCTTAAAAACCATAGTGCCTAATGAGGATAATAATTTGCATTGTGACAAAATACACGTGCACACACACACACACACACTCCCACAACTCATAATTAAATTTCATGTAAAATTTGTTCCCTATCTATATAAAATGTACTTATATTTTTCATTCCCTTCCAGTGTATTTCATTTCATTTCATTTCATTCCACTCCATAAATGCCAACCATGAGCCACTGAATTAATTTTATGATCCTCTAAAATAGTGCTTCCCAAAATGTGGTTCCAGGGCCCCTTGGAACACCCAAGACTCTTCCAGGGAATCTACAAGGTTCTTTTCATCAAACTGCTAACATGTCATTTGTCTCATTCACTCTCAACATCTCACCAGCATATAGTAGTGTTTTCCAGAAGCTACATGATTTGATGATGTCATCACTCTGAGAGATAATGGAAAGTATTCTTGTATATTCTTTTCCTTAAATAATTTTCTCAACTTTAATTTCTAATACAGTAAATATTAATAAACACAACCATATAAATAAAAACTCTTAGGCTCTCTCAATAATATTTAAGAACTTAAAGGGATCAAGAGTCCAAAACGTTTGAGAACTGCTAATCTAAAGCAAGCTTCCATTTGAAAAACAGTGACTAGGCCGGGCGCGGTGGCTCAAGCCTGTAATCCCAGCACTTTGGGAGGCCGAGATGGGCGGATTACGAGGTCAGGAGATCCAGACCATCCTGGCTAACACGGTGAAACCCCGTCTCTACTAAAAAATACAAAAAACTAGCCGGGCGAGGTGGCGGGCGCCTGTAGTCCCAGCTACTCCGGAGGCTGAGGCAGGAGAATGGCGTAAACCCGGGAGGCGGAGCTTGCAGTGAGCTGAGATCGCACCACTGCACTCCAGCCTGGGCGACAGAGCGAGACTCCGTTTCAAAAAAAAAAAAAAAAAGAAAAACAGTGACTTAAATGGAATCACTGCATACATACACACATACAAATCCCTTTCCATACTTTTCTATTCCCTGCAAGGCAAAATGCAAACTAGCACCAAATGTCTTCCAAAAAATTATCTGTGATTCTACTATTTCCTACTATTCTCTGCTCTTTACTAGGAAACTCTAAGTCCCCTAAATATGTCATGTTCACCTCTATCTTTGAGCCTCATTTTATATTCTACTCTTGAAATATATTTAACCCTATTTTCTGCTAACATAAGTCCTATCTAACTTTGTAGACCTCTGCAATTTCTTAGCTTCCCCTGCGTCCTTTCTTTTTTGGAACTGACCCTTCAGGATTCCTTGAATTCATACGGGAATGCAAATTATGTGGCCCTAACCTTTCATAGGCCTGAGGATTCATACCGGTCAATCAAAGTACCTCATACCTTTAGTACTAGTGCGCAGATTACACGGGAAGGGCTAACTCAAGGGCTGTCGAGGGAGATACATCAATGTCAGGGGAAGAAGAAATCATGTTCTCTTCTCTAAGATTGCTCACTGTTAGGAAGGCAAGGAGAAGGCCAGCCTTATTAAGCAATGGCTTAGGGACACTGTGGCACAATTCTGTTTCTATATATATTTTAAATTTTGTCCCAGTGTCCCTTTGACTAGAGATCTACGTATGTCTGTCCTTTGGGGCTGCACCCAATAATGCCTGTGTGCCCTGTACAGTCCCTATTTTCTGATGAGGACTTGTACTGTTTTCAAAGGCCTCTCCATTCCCTTTAAGACATTCTATTAACTTCCTTTGCAATCAATTATTTTATGTTATTCTTTTTTCTTTCTTAGAAACTCAACAGGTGCACAAAGGAACAACTCTGCCTCTGCAACTAAGTGGGGATTATTTCTTGTATTTCCTAAAATTCTAAAAGAATTCTAGTTTTTAATATATTTTTGGACCCCATTTACTTGAAATTTTTTTCCCTTGAAAATGATTGACAAATTAATGCTGTGTTATCTTGACAGTTTCCTTACATCTTCTTTAATTGCTGTGTCATGAACAGTTTTCCTTCACTTATGTTTTTTTTTTTTTGTTTTTTTTTTTTTGTTGTTGTTGTTGTTGTTTTTTTGAGACGGAGTCTCGCTCTGTAGCCCAGGCTGGAGCGCAGTGGTGCGATCTCAGCTCACTGCAAGCTCCGCCTCCCAGGTTCACGCCATTCTCCGGCCTCAGCCTCCCGAGTAGCTGGGACTACAGGCGCTGCCACCTCGCCCGGCTATTTTTTATATTTCTTAGTAGAGACGGGGTTTCACCGTGTTAGCCAGGATGGTCTCGATCTCCTGACCTCGTGATCCGCCCATCTCGGCCTCCCAAAGTGCTGGGATTACAGGCTTGAGCCACCGCGCCCGGCCCCTTCACTTATGTTTTGAAGGGAATGTTATCCTTCCCCCACCCCAAATGTTATCCCTTTTTTATTTGAAAAGGCACACAACTTAAACGTATGAAATGTAGATAATTTCCATGCTATTTAATGTAAATTTAATATTAGGGGACCAAGTAGTTAATGGCTATACTTGTAAAGGAAAACTGAATACACCATCTCTGTAATGTTAGAAGAAAGAAGTACTCGGCAACTGTAGCCATGTGTACATTTCAGTAAGACGAAAATTGAGCATACCACAAACAGAAGACGAAAGTACTCGGGAAATGTAACCTTGTGTACATTTCAGTAAGATGAAAATTGAGCATACCAAAAAAAATTAATCAATTAAATAACATTCCAAATGTCCTCAGCAAGCAGACTTTGTTATGCATGCCTGGGATTCATATTAAGATATAGTCAAAAGAATTCATGATTCCATTACCTTCTTCAGAAATTGAAAACAATGCTAATCAAAGGTCAAATATGCCTTCTTATGCTAAATTTTATTGTTCAACAGGTCATTCGAAATTTTCAAGGCATAGTTTAATGTTCTTAGAATTAGCACTTCTTAATTAACCAAACAGCATAATAGAATTATAGAGGGAGAGAAAAATCCTTAGTTAAAATGACATACATAGTAATTTGTGAAGCTCAATACCTCTTGGTCTGCTAATTATTATAGGATACTTCATTACCATTTAAAATACCACATATAAAAAGAAAAGGAAAGAGAAAGAAAATTTAGAGCACATTTATTATATAATTTTGATTTATTTTAGAAATGCAATTATAATCATATTTGGGGATCAGAGATAATAACTTTGCTCAATATTTCATAGGGAAAGAAAATCTCATTTTTATTCAGTCACATTTCAATATGAGCATATTTCATACATGATACATATTATATACATAATTTTACATATGACTGGTAGAATTTTTGCATTATATATACTTTTTAATGAATCATTTAAGTTGGTTTTTAAAAAACACAACTACATATACCAAGACCACATATGCCTCAGTAAGAAGAAGTATAAAATTATTTAAACTCTTATTCAGGAAACACTACAAGTTTAAATGAAATAAGAGAAACAGTTATTGCAGAATAATTTATCTATTTAACAAAAACATTACACAGTTGAAAGTAATATAAGTGGGTCCACCACACTGAACACACTCCTACCTCTTTTGACCTATTTTCTAGAATCTAAGTCAGACTATGGAATTTATCTAAGTCACTTCAATCCTCTTATCTTTCTAAAAACCAAAGGCAGTATGCATTTATAATGCTTCCTTAACTCACATCACTTCATAAATCTGTTTTCTTTAAAAAAAAAAAAAAAGTCACATCATAAATGAGCATGCAAAGCACATACTGCCTCTTTCAAAAAATGTTTAATAATTAAAAATAGGGCACTGCATCTATTTTTTCAAAGGGTTAATGTGATAGCAATCTGAAACAATAAGTAAAACATCTAAGAAAGGAAAGCTATACACCTTTTCCTCTTAGGATTATTCTGACTATTGCTGCATGTTGATGGCTTTACTAAACTTACCAGGCTATTTTCTCAACTAAAAGTTGGCCATCAGTGGCCAAAATATTGCCCTTCTGGTACTACAGTAATCTGTACATTTTAAGTATTCTTCAATTGTTCCAAAAGATACATATTCATTGTAAACAAAATAGGAAAAAGAAACAGATATGAAAATGACATTACCTGTAAGTCCACTGCTCAGAGGAAAATGTCATTAAAACTTTGGTACATATTGTTCCAGAGACCATACCCTGAATATGGATATTATACATATATATATATATATATATATATATATATAAAAAATATATATATTATAGATTTGTTTTTAAATGGAATTATACTTTTCCATAGTATGCTCTATTCAATTCATAATAACAACACACAAATTTTCAGGTCAACAATATGTATTTGCATAATCTGCATCAATATTGTTAACGGCTGCACAATATATTTTCAATGACCACACCATAATTCAGTTAAAAATCTCTTACCAGACATCTAATCCCTTTCCTTGCAACTTCTGATACTGTAAAAAAAAGTTGGAATAAATATCTGATTACTATAATGTGTGCAACTTTCTTAGTGTTTTGCATACAATGCTTGGCTAATGCAGGGTATCAATAAAAAATTGTTGCACTAAGGATTGGATGGATGAACAAAGTAACAAATGTGGGTTTTTAAAATATCACTTAAAGGAGCATGTCTATTTGATATTCAGATTTTGAGTCAAATCACTTCATACTTCTTTGAGCTTTTCCCCATGAATTATAATAACAAGAAAACATGCATAATAGTTAAATGACTTTCATTCCTGGATGCTTCCTTAATATGTGTGAACTTGTGGGACTATAAGTAACACTCTGTGTGAGATAACGTACTCAACAAATGTTCTGATAAAGAAAAAAACACAATTGTTTCTAAATATAAACTTTATAGGATGCTGTAATTTTCCATTCATTTTTCTTGCATAAAATACACAGAATTACAAAGGAAAAATAATTTCAGCATAACTCGTATGTCCCAAAGCTCCTCTAGGATTTTCTAAATTTGATTTAACAAGCAGTTAATGAGCATTTATGTCTGACATTAAGTTACTCACAACTGAGAATATTTAAAACCTTGATATAGCTAAAACACATAACTTATATGGTCATCATATGTAATTTAATTACAAAAAGTAAGCGATTTCCTCTCTGATATGAGAAAAGACTACATAGTTCATTCTCCTGCTGAGATAAATAGATGCAATATTTACATCAGCTGGAAGGGAGAACTTCCTCACCCATGGACAATGTGACAGCAATTCCATCCCTATTCTCAGCACAGTTTCCTCCTTGTTTAACAAATACCTTGGAAACTTGCCAGTTTTCAGATATTTCCATCTTGGGATACTAGTCAGTTATTCAAAACCTGAAACCAGGAAAAGAAGCCAGATGTGCAAATATAAGAGTAATAATTATTTTAATTTTGATTCCCTTATCACAACAATGGAGGATATAATTTATATTTTCAATTACAAATTATTTCATAGAATGACAGAATTTGTAAAAGTTCACCAGAATTTTTAAAAAGGATATGCTTACTATGCACAAAATCATGTACCAGATCATGCAGGGCTTTCTCGTGTCTCAGTTAAATCTGGCAATGAACCTTGGTCAACCTGTAAAACCCCATGGATTCTCACTGAACACACTGCACCTTCTCAGAAGAAAAGGATTCTACGTATAACATCAGAGGCTACTCAGTAAACAACAAACACCATTCAATATGTTCATTTTTATTTCCCTAAGTTTCTTCACTGTCAACTTTTAATATCTATTTTCCTGAAAGAGAGCTGAAGCACACATAATGGTTTCAAACATCTGTTTGTTCTAAAGTTAACAAAAGTTGTCCCATGATTAGAAGTCAACTATTTGGAGTTATATCCCGTTTGTTCTCTATAAATAATATAATGAAATTGCTATGACTAGCAGGAAAAATAGGAGGTAGTCAACAATATAAATAAACCACAAATCTTGTTTAACCTAGATTTGCATATTATTCTCTTAGTTTTGCTATGGTTGGAATGGTTTTACTAGAGTTAAATTTCTTTAAATTAGGAGATGTCCGGTTAAAATTTTGAAATGTTGCTGTCTAAGTTCTGCTTTTTCTTGGCTCACTGCAACCTCCACCTCCTGGGTTCAAGCAATTCTCTGCCTCATCCTCTTGAGTTGCTGGGACTACAGGTGCACCCCACTACATGTGCCTGAAGAAAGTAATGGCAAAAACCGCAATTACTTTTGCAGTAATTAATATATTAATGGTTTCTACTTTTGTCATATATATTAATAATGAGCTGTTCATTCAGAAGTTTTTAAACAAAAGAACAGTCTACTAAAATAAAAGCCATTGCATTACAATATTTTCAAAGCTTTTGGTTTAGAAATTAGAAAATAAAATAACCAACTAATATAATCTGTAGAACTTTTTTCTTTGCTTTTCATCTGTTAAGTGACAAATATTAATTAATTAGGAATAGTAGTGATAGTTTATAAAGGTAATAACCATCATTGTAAGATGTTAATCATTTAATTAAGCTAATTTCTATTATGAAGCAAATTTAGAAAAGGTGAGTAAATACATGCATTAAATAATGTATTTTATCTCTTCAATCAAAAATATCCATAGATGCTAATGCAATTTGTTAAAATGCCACAACGCTATTGAAAACTAAAGTTGCTATATGGTAAAGTGATATTTATTAAACCTACCATTCCAGAGAGTTTTCCTGCCTTCTGTTATAAATGTATTTAACTGAGGCCATATTTTCTTCACATTTGTTCCCTAGGTTTGCTTCCAGAAAGATTATCTATGGTAAAATAATCTTTATAATAAATCTCAGTATACCCTGCTGCGCAGATTAACAAATTGCTCTAAACACTTGCTAGTTCTTCTAGACACAGAGATCTACTGTGGCATTAAAATACATGTATGCAGCACCACATTACATTTTAAAAAGTAATTACAGATATCTCTTCTGTGATCACCTATAACGTAAGGTCCACGTCCTTCTTTACAGGTAGGAAATATCAGAAAGATAAAAATTGATTCTGAAATAAAATGCTTATTTCCCAATATTATAAGAAACATACCTGTATGGGTGCAGTGGCTCACAACTATAATCCCAGCACTTAGGGAGGCGGAGGTGGGTGGATCACTTGAGGCCAAGAGTTTGAGACCAGCCTGGCCAACATGGTGAAACTCCTTCTCTACAAAAAATAACAAAAATTAGCCAGGTGTGGCGGCAGGCACCTGTAATCCCGGCTACTCAGGAGGTTGAGGCAGGAGAGTCACTTGAACCCAGGAGGCAGAGGTTGCAGTAAGCCAAGATCATCGCACCACTGCACTCCAGCCTGGGTGAGAGATCAAAACTCTATCTCAAAAAAAAAAAAAAAAAAAAGAATGAAACGAAACACAGAAACACACCCAACTTATTCATTGTGGAAGACTGTCTCTTCAGCCATTTTTATTACCTGTTAATTTTTTTTTTATATTATGGTTTTCTACTTTTGTCATACATCTATTAATAATGAGCTGTTTATTCAAAAGTTTTTAACCAAAAGAACAGTCTGCTAAAAGAAAATCCTTTCCATTATAATATTTTTGACAGCTTTTGGCTCAGAAATTAGAAAATGAAATGATAACCATCAACAAAGGGATTCCGCAGCTGAGTATGGATTTTCTCCCAGTGACAGGCACTTTTGTAAGCACAGAGCCTAATAATTGTTTGAATAAAGAATGTGTGTGTGTGTGTGTGTGTGTGTGTGCGCGCGCGCGCGTGCACTTGTGTAAGCTACACAGAAAATTGATCAAAAATTTTTAACAATGGTTCAATGATATTAATAGGAATAAATCTGGATATCTTAAAAAAGAGAGAGAAAGAGGAGCTCTGAAAATAATTCATGAAGACTCTTTTTATCCTGATATCCCAAAGAGCATGTGAGCTTCCATCATTCATCTTAATAGTTTATAGAGTCAACTCTAATTTCATCATAGATGAAAGAATAAGCTATATAAAACTTGAAATAACAAATAAACTTAGCTATGGAGGAAAAGCTTACAGATTTATCTTAAAAATTAGCCTGCCAATTTCCACCTTGACAGTTCGGGTATGTTTCCTAACAATGATTAGCTAAAAACATTACTTTATAGTGATTCAATTGTAAGACATTCTGAAGAACAAATCAAGACTATTTAGTACCAGATATAAATTATTTTAGGCAACTCTTTTAGTTTTATTAATGAAAAGCCTGTCTTAAAGAATCAAGTCAGACATTGACACTATTTTGTTTTTTAACTTCATCAATAGTTAATTTCGACTTCACAACAGAATGTCCACTGAATATCTGCTCTGAATATGGCCTGTCTAAGGGATGATGCTAACCAGTCATCAAAAAAGGCCTGTAATACCATTAACATTAACACAGCATATTACATATAGAAGGCGATTCATACATAGGGAGTAATGAACAATGATTAAAGTTTACATGAACTTCATCTTTCAGATACAAGTAGAAGCATTTTAACCCAAACTTATCAATAAGGCACCATTTGGCATAGCACCTAAGTTTTTCCTTTCATATTTCACCTTACAAAGCTTGCTGTTGACTACAAAGATGTTGAAAATATAAAAATATAAAAACAATAACAATGCCTCAATAGTTTTCATGTCTATTTGATCATTTTAATGTGCACTAATATTATTTAATTTTAAACCATAAACTTAACAAAATGATCCAAATTCATAAATGTTTTATTTCCTTTCCATTCCATCTAATAACTCTGTTTTTAAATGACGCATTCCTGAAGCTGCCTGAGAGTCATGAACCACTTGTACCCTTCCCAATTTATTCACTTATTTATTCATTTATTCATTATTTCTACTTAAAAATCTGTTGGTCAAGGAGTTTTCCTTATATATTTACATTAATTCACCGAATTACTAAAGCCATCTTTACCAATCAAAATTTAGTCTAAATTTGTTACATTAGAAGTTCACATTTCCAAATCACAGAACATTTACTGATTAGTCTAGATATAGTACAAATATTTTGGCTTCCACTTTTTGCCATTTAATTAAATCTAATTAAATGCTCTTAATTGTATATCTCTAAGTTTACCTCCCAAATCAGAGAGGATGGAAAGATACTCTTTGCCTTTAGGGGTATGAGAAATCCTTATCACTTTTTCCTCAATAGAAAAATCAATTTATTTCATTTTCTAAGGCCACTACAAGATGCTTTTCCAGCTCCAGGCTAAAAGAGAGACTGTTTCATCCCTATTTCAATGGACACCAAAATCAACATTTTCTTTAGATACTTGCTAAAATGTAGTCACATTAAGTCCCCACCCTGTGGTACCTGCCTTAGTCTTTTCTTACTATAAAACAACATCACTATTCCTATTTCTTCCTGTATGAGGGATCTCTTCAAACAGGACAATTAACAAATTGTCAGTAACTATTTGCACCCTTCCAGGGAAAGGCTTCACATTTATTTGCCTTCATACATATATTAGGGAACTTTTCTTATACAGATATAATAGTGAAACTTTTTGTAAAAGGCAAATGTAAAAAAAGAAAAAATATAAAATAAAAATCTGTTCATGTTAATGAAATGCATTACATCCCCTAATGTGCCAGGATGGATCTTGTCCACATAAACAAATTTTATAGTGACTTTCACCTTCTTCAAGATACTTACTAGGAAGTATCTTAAAGGCAATGAATATATCTCTTCTATATAAAACTCTGTACATAGTACAGTGGATAGACATTAGTTACTAACAAATATTTGCTGGCAAAGAGCTAGAACAAACATTCGAAGCATTTTTTATTTTTACTTTTTAATTAATCTATTTTTTTGAGACGGAGTCTTACTTGGTTGCCCAGGCTGCAGTGCAGTAGCACGACCTTGACTCCCTGCAACCTCCACCTCCTGGGTTCAAGCAATCCTCCCTTCTCAGCCTCCCAAGTAGCTGGGAGTACAGGTGCTCACCAACACGCCTGGCTAATTTTTTTTTTTTTTTTTTTTTTTCAGTAGAGATGGGGTTTCACCATGTTGGCCAGGCTGATCTCAAACTCCTGACCTCAGGTGATCCACCCACCTCAGCCTCCCAAATTGCTGGGATTACAGGCATGAGCTACCGTGCTCAACCTCAAAGCATTTTTTAAAGAAATTATTTCCAAAATGACAACTCTGAAGATTAGGAATGAAAAGAAAACTATAAAGAAAATCAGAATATTTATTTTAAAAACTGGAATTAATAATAAATCATTTACATTATAAAATGGGCAAAGATAATCAGCCTGTACAGACTACTGACAGGTGGAAATAAATAAAGGTTTTATAATATAACTTTCTTAGGATGTTTGAAAAACATACAATGTTTGAATTCAATGATACGTATACAGAAAAATACATCACTATTATTGCTCGTGTTTAAGTAAAGTTTTATTGAATAATTGTCTTAGTCTTTACCACATCCAAAGGTCCTACTATCAAGGCTGGTTAACTAATATAGAAATCTGGTAAGATCCCTAATGCAGAGAAGCTTGCTGGAAACACAGAAGAGTATCCTCTATATTAGCCTGCCCAGTCCTGTTTTGTATGACTCTCTAGCTAAGAATTAAAAAAAAGGTTTTTCCTTTTTAATAAATAAAAAAAGAAGAAGATATAACAAAGAGTGTGTGTGGTCAGCAAAGCCTAAAATATTTATGTGACCCATTGCCGAAAAAGTTTGCCAATCTCCATTTTACAGTACATACCCTTTGTCTAATATATGTGCCTACTATATACAGAGTATTAGATTTTCAGAGAAGGGAACTATACAAAGAAACAATTTTGACTTTTCTTCCTGAGTCACATAAGCTGAAGGTTACAACTGGGATAGAAAGGGATATTTCCAAAATACTTAAAATGTGTTTTCTTTTTCACCAAATCTGAACCAAACAGTCTATATTAAAAGTAAAAAGTGGCCGGGCGCGGTGGCTCACGCCTGTAATCCCAACACCTTGGGAGGCCGAGGTGGGTGGATCACGAGGTCATGAGATCGAGACTATCCTGGCTAACACGGTGAAACCCCATCTCTACTAAAAATACAAAAAATTAGCCAGGCGCCATGGTGGGCGCCTGTAGTCCCAGCGACTCGGGAGGTGGAGGCAGGAGAATGGCGTGAACCCGGGAGGCGGAGCTTGCAGTGAGCTGAGATCCGGCCACTGCACTCCACTCTGGGAGACAGCGAGACTCCGTCTCAAAAATAAATAAATAAATAAATAAATAAATAAATAAATAAATAAAATAAAAGTGAAAAGTATATTGGCCTGTATCTTTAATATGGATAAAGGCACCAGAGTTGTGCCCTTTTGTGTCCAAAATGTAGTTATGCAGAAAGTGGCTTCTTTAATGGATGTTAACAAATCAACTCAGTGACAAAGGGAATGTGAATAGAGAAACCACTTAAAGAGTAATTAGTCTGTATATACCCCAAATTTTATTTAGATCATATATATATATATATATATCTGCAAATACTTTACAGATCTAGAACTCTTTCAGTTACATAACACTGTGACTTAAATCACCATTTGTCAGTTTTCCTTTCTGCTCCAATTCCACGAAAGGACAGAAAATACACTTTTAAAAGATCCAGAAGAGTGCTAGAAAACAAATGACAGATTTTGAGGACATTATTAAAAACATACAGGGAAAAAACTGTGTGAAGTAAATCCACAGATTACCACAGACTAAAATTCACATGGACAAAAATGCTGTAGGTTTGGCAATATAATAATAAACATCAACATCCATGATAGGTATTCTCAAACAAGGTTAAGCAAAAAACTAATGATTACTGTACATTTAAAAGGATCACCACTTTAGAAGAGCTAGACCAATTTCAACTAAAAGAAGATTTTACACTGGAAAAAGCAGAAGATTTAAAAATAAATATAGGAAAAAAATATAAGTATAAATTTGAAGAAATCAAATATGACGTCCTCTCATTGAAAAGAAAAAAAAACTGGAGCTATTGGAAAATAATTTAATGACTTTTTAAATGAAAACACTATATTAATAGACTAGATACAGCTATAACTCAAATGAGTAAACTGGAAGATAAGGCTGAGAATTACTCACGGGAAGCAATAAAAGACTGAAGAGATAAAAAGTGTGAATGGAGAAAAATTTAAGAAACGTGGAGGTCAGTTCAGGAAATTGTCAAATTCATTCAACTGAATTTTCAGGTAGAGCAGACAAAATAAATAAATAAATAAGACAAAATAAAATTCTCCAATCTGATGGCACATGTTTCGTTTAGAGATTTAACAAATGCTGATAACTCTGAATAGAAAAGGGCTCAGATTTAGATTGCTCAGTAAAATTTTAGAACAGTTGGAAGAATTAACAAAATACCTCAAAAAGTGAAACAATTTGAAACTTTCTGCTGAAAATCCAAAAAACTTATTGAAAGAGGGGATTAAAAATTACTATACTAGAAGAAAAACCATACTGGCATCAGGCTTATCTTCAACATTGGCTAACAGAAGAGTATGGAGAGATGGCTTCAAGCAGATAATTTTCAATCTAGAAAGTTTTACTCAAGCAATCCAACATCAAGCAGAATGAAAAATACAATGTTTTAAGATCTACAATAATTCAGAAATATTAATATCAGTGAAAACACTCTGAAACAATGAACTGAAATGTGCTAAAATAATAAGGAAAAACTGACCCAAGGAAGAAGATAATGGAGAATGAGAAATAGTCACATAAAAAGATAAACAAATCAAAAATGTTCATTGAAAATATAGGAGAATTGAGATATTGGAGGCTGTGACAAGCAAGAAATACAGTCCAAAGGCATAAAGGAAAAGATTGATATATTTATCCATATTAAAAAAAGAAATGAAAACAAAACTTTAAAAGGAAGAAAGACAAAAATGTTTAAACAGTCTATATAATGGCTGATAAACGTATTTGTCCCATATATGACTTACAAAATGTCAATAGCTAGATCATATAAAAAGATTATACAACTCTCAAAGAAAAAATGAGCAAGGATATAAACAGAAAAACACTAGAGAGAAAATACAGAGAAAAAGAGCAAAAGTGACCAATAAATATATTTAATGACTTCCCAGCTCCCCAGTAACTCTGTATTAATAGAGTTAATATAGAGCTAACTTAATGTAGAGTTAACTTTAATTTCCATAATGGAAATTAAAACAGCAACATACTTCCCTCTCCATGAGACTGGAGCAAGCAAAACATGACAATATTAAGTCGTGGTGGTGAGAATTAAAACAGATGCTTTATATACTGGTAATGCAAATGTATATTAGGAGAGTCTTTCTAAAGTAAATTGGCAGTAGTTTACTCTTGGGAATTTCATTATTATAAATAAAAAATATTCACAGATGAATAAATGTATCCATGTGTGAGTTAAATATGGACAAACATATACAGAATGTCCACTGCAACATTATTTTTTATAGTAAAAACATTGAAACAACCTAAATATTTACCAACAAGGAATCAGTAAATACATCATGTTCTATGCTAGAAAATACTGTGCAGATATTTTCTGAGAATAATGAATATTTAATGTGTTGTTACATTGTGAATACTAAACATTAACATAGTGAGAAAAATATCTAATAAATTTTTTAAAGTTTTTCATTTATATTTTCCATTTCTCCTTCCACTCATATATCCATTTTGCCCTTATGCAAACTACATATCTGTAAGAATATCTAGGTCTTTTTTTAAACTTCTTATTAGCATATAAACTTTTTTATAAATATAATTGCCAATATTCAGAGTTTTTCCCAAAAAATCAAGATAGTGCCATCAGATTTCCGAAACATAAGAATGGAAGAAAGCAACCCACAGAAAAAAATGCTTATTAGATAATTCTATTTGTTTAAAACAAACGCAATTAACCTAGATATATGTATATATGCACAAATGTACAGAAAGTAAAATTGAAAAACAGCACCCTGAAATCTTAATAGTGCTTAACTTTGTAGAGGATAATGAGAAAGCAGTAGGAATGGAGGGCTCTTTTCCATTTCACAATACATTTCTATATGCTATTAATCTTTTACAATAAAAATGCACTTATGTGACTTCTGCAACTAAAAGCATTCAGTCACACAGATTATACGAGAATAAAACTTAAAAAAAATTAAAATTGTCATTTTTTCACTGTCACTCTTAACATTCACTTTATTTGTCTTAATTTAAGGTTTTAATAGTTCTTCATATGTTGACTATTAGTAAATAAACAAGTTACTATCCAATTTTAAAGATTTTCTATTTTAGTACAACAATTCAATATAAAATTAAAAAGTATTAACAATAAAATAAAGATTGCACCCCACAAATCTGGATGATGTTGAAGTCATGGTTCTCATTTTCTTCTTCCAAATATTCACTCTGCTATTACATGGAGTCAGGTCAGGTTAACATGAGACTTGGGAAATGTATGCTCTTTTTCCCACATTCTGGAATTGGAATTTGTGGTGACATATTTTGAACAATTAATACTCCCAGAAGATCCTGTTACAAACTTAGAACAAAATAATAAATGGGTTATTACATCTGTGAATGTCTAAAGTTTATTTAGGAAATAAGAATCTTACCAAGAAAAAGTCCTCAAATCAGGTCTTCATGATCACTGAAGTATAATACCCTCCCACTCTACATTCACTTTGTATAAATACACTTAAGGCAGCTTCTAATAAAGGATGCATATGTTCTGTGTTATTTTGGAACATATACTGCCTGTTAGGTTGAAAGAGCTTATCTATGAATCAATAATAACTTGGAATCTGGACATTCCTTTGGAGATTAATGGATAGCTAAGTAGAGCTATTCACACCAGAGACCATGAACCCCAGTTGGCCCCTGTCCAGTTTGTGGCAGCTGTAGAGAAGGAACACTACAAAACACAGAATTACTTTTTTGGATGTTATTCCAATGATCCTCAGCAAGTATCTTTGGGAAAAAATCAAAATGGATTAATTTTTCAGGCCAAGTTCACTACATTCTATTCAATTCAGAAAATCCATAAGTCTAAATCCAGATAGCTGCTATTGAAATGTTCACATGCTACTCAGGTCTATTCAGGGAACTGGGATAGTTCTGATGCAACAGTGCTTTAATAAGATACAGATTCTTCCATAAGGGTCCGTGATAACTCCAATATTTAGCTGACAAAAATAAGTCAGGCCTAATTTACCACATGAGTATTGTTTGTGCTCCTTGCAGTTTAGCCTGCAAAATCAGTGACTATTTCTGTTGCATAAACCAGATCATTCTCTTTTTATGGCCTTAGTCACCATTTCTTAACTCATCTGGTAAAGTACTCACCTTGAAATAATACAGACTTTTGATGCAAACCATTTACATCTATTTTTTCCCCAAAAAGGGACTTGTAATTAAGTGAACAGTATGGCTTCATGGCTTTTACTACTATGACAAACTAGACAGTTTTGTTTGGACAAATAAGAATACCAATTTTGTTTGGAAAATCAAACAAGAACGCTGTCAAAAGGTTCTCACCAAGGAGATGATCCATCCGGAAATTACTGTCAAGGTGGACTAGCCCTAGACCAAACAAGGAAGAGGTTAACAGCTCTAAATCCCCTCTCCTGTTTAAATTCTTATTACCCTTATGGTATCTAAGTCAATGCAACCATGCCTTGTACTGAGATATAATTCTTTAAGATAACTGAGATAAAACAACTGAGATAAAACAACTGAGATAACTCATTGACATAGCAGAGTATTTTATCCTAATGCTCCATGCAGAGAACACAGGCATTAGCAGCTGCTGTACCTAAGCGTCAAACAGTTTTTCCCCAGTTTATTAGCATATAAGGGTGCCTAAATTATGCACCCTGCCTAAAACTTCAGTTTTCCTTTCTGCAAAATAGGAGTAACAACAGTATCTACTCTACTATGTTGTTGGGAGGATCAAGTGAGATCAGGGACTCCTGCCTTTACCTCTGCTTTATGACACCTTCTGCTCTCCTTGTCCTTCAATTTATTTATTTTCTGCCTTTCCCACCTTTTCCCCCATATTTTCCCCTATTTTTCTTTTTTAAAAAAAAATCCAGGAACTTGGGTCCTGAGAGACATTCTTCTTTTTCTTTGATTCACTATTTTTAGATACTATAAATTGGCCAATTTATCCCAATTGGAGGGATAACCAGTGAGAAATAAACAACACAATGTAGTAGCAGAATATTTTGAAATTATGAAGGTTTTGTTTTAATGTCTCTAAGAATTTACTGATAGTAAAATAAGCAGATTTTGTTCTTACATAAGAATGAAATACATATGTTCATCTCATTACTATGACTACATTCAATATTTGAGAGTACAATTGCTAAAGTTATTTATGAGATATAATTTACATACAGCAAAAAATTACCCTTATAAGTGGGTAGTTATATGAATCCTGACAAACACAGTCAGGTAACCACCAATACAATCAAGGTATAAATAATTTCCAACTCTGCTCACCCTTACCCTAACACCCCAGGCATTTAGCAACCAGCAATTGTTTTCTGCCCCTTTAGTTTTGTGTCCTCCAGAATATCATAATAATAGAATGATATAGCATGTAGACTTCTGAGTTGGCTTCTTTCCCTTAGCGAAAAGCATGTGAGATTCATCCATGTTGTTGCCTGTATTCGTATTTTGTTATTTTTACTGTTGAATACATAAATTGCATGGATATACCCCAGTCCGTCTATCCATTAAGCAACTGATGGGAATTTGGGTGGTTTCTAAAATTTAGCAATTGTAAATAAAACCACTCTAAACATTAAGTACAGCTTTTGCTTTCTGATGTGGATGCAGAGAAGGGGACTTATGTTTCCACTTGTCTTTGCTAATATGTAGGAGTAGCATTGCTTGGTAGGATGTTAGACTTTATCAGAAACTGTCAAATGGTTTTCCCAAAACAACTTTATCATTTCTCATTCCCAACGGCAATGCATGAGAGTTTTAGTTGCTTGCTCTACATATTTGCCAGTACTTGATATTGTCATTTTTTAAAAAAAATTAGGCATTCTAAAAAAGGTGTTGTGGTAGCTCATTGTGACTTTAATTTATGTTTACTAATGACTAACGATGTTGAGCATCTTTTGCCTTCCAAATACCTTCTGTAGGGAACTGTCCGCTAAAATATTTTGATCATTTTTACATTGTGTTCTTTATCTTCTTATTGCTGAGTTGTAAGGGTGTTTATGCATTTAGGATACAAATGTATTATTCAATATAAATTTGCAAATATTTTCTTCTACCACTTGAGATTTCCTTTTATTTCTCAAATGCACCTTTGAAGTCCAGTGCTAAAAAATTATTTTTTAAGAAGGTAAAAACTTATTTAAATTACTACTTCACATTATTTTTACCTTTATAAATGTCAATGAAAAATTATGGTCATATGATTTTCAAAGCTTTTAGCTCATTACACTTTACTGATATACTTTCCAAAAAAGAAGACTATGCATAGTTAACAGTTCAAATGCTCTTTTAAATTTCTTTGCCACATAGCTTATTCTCTAGGGAAGAAACCCATAAATGTGTTGCTCTCAAGAGTACAGAGTGGAATCTTAGTGACACAGTTTTTGGTTCTGTCATCAGGTGTAGACATAGACTTTAGTTTCTCTTCTCTCTTCTCTCCATTCTTAATACTTTTCCAGTTTGGGTTTGGGCCTATATCCATCCTTGAGTCCTATTAAACAGGAGTGTGATTTTTGCTCTCCCAACTCAACAAGACAATGTCCTGCTGAGTTTCCCTTTCTCCCACCAGCTGTTTCCCAGATTCATGGCTCACATGGTGGCCAAGGTCCTGAAGTGTCATAGTGTCATAGTGCTGTACTAAAAAAGCTTTCCCAGGTGGAAACCTCGCCATTTCTCAAATCTTAGCGTTCCTCTCTGGGATAAGTAATAACAGATGGAGCAAAGAATAAAAGGAAAACAAGCACTTTGGAGGTATCCAATAGACTTGGGTCTATGTTCTGGATCTGACACTATTCATTTGTTTATTTACTCTTTCTTTAACGTATTCATTCATTCATTCATACAGCAAATAACTCCTTCAGCGTCTGCTCTGTGTGCCATGCAAGGAACTAGGAATATAGTAGCAAATGAGACAGGCTTAGCTTTTCCCCTCAAAAAAATGGCAGGTAATTTGTAGTACTGAATAAGCTGTTAAGCTTTTTTGTGTTTCATTTGTCTATTTTGAAATGGAGAAAGCAGTTCTTAGCTCACACATCTACTGAATGTTATAATCAAATAAGACACACCTAAAATATCCACATTTTTAAAAAATAAGGTGAATGTGATATTCTTTGTGGTCTTCCCTCCCCCCATTTTTCTGCAAAGGTGACCTCCTAAATAAATTACACCTAAGGTGGAAAAGAAAGGTCTAGCTGCGGTAGTACCTCATCAAAATGGATGCTTGTGATGATGAAGAGCTGGTTTTTAACAAGAAGCCAGCCAGCTTTCTAATATATAATCCTGATAATCTACTCAACTATAGTCCTACTGCAGTAGCTTCTGAATAAATGCTCAACAGCTCAGGTTGCTTTTCCAAATATTTTCACTCCTATACTAGTGCTTTGACTAGTCTCTGTAGTTGTCATTCACCCATCTATCCTCATTGTAAGCATACTTTGCACTTGTCAATGAGGTCTTTGCACTTGAAGGATAAAAATGTGGAAAATAGGACCAGAAAATAGTTTGACATCATGTACTAAATTTCCAGAAAACAGATTATCTAATATCTTGGGAATGTGATTCAAGGATCACATTCTTCTGAGATAAAAAACAGCTTTTACAATACAAGCTATTAAAAGGCAACGATGCAATACAAGCTTTTTATTGTTAACTCCATTCTCATAACTTCAGTTTCAATAAAGGATTCCATTAGAAATGCTTCCCCATGTGGCGACTGCTCTGGAATTTCCACCATTATTTTCTAAGCATTTTATCTATTTTTATCACAGAGCTATAAAAGAAAGGTCTGGATCAAGAATGTGTAAATATGAATCTTTAGGTCTAAAAGCCTAAGACTCAATCCGAGAGAGGATAAGATAAAACTTCAGAAGCCACCCAGTTTCCATCCAATCTGCCACGAAATAAATTGAGACAGAAAGAGAGAGAGAAGAATAAACCTGGCTGTTTTCTATTCATAAAGGTCTCCTCCAAAAGCTAGTCAGTTCTAACTAGCTAACATAACTAGCAATAATATGAGTTTATTTAGTGCAAATTTTGCATGTGGTCTCTTTTATTCCTTTAACTAGTAGATACAAGTATTAGCCACATTTTTATAGAAGACAAACTCAGGATTATAGAAGTTAAATAACCTTGTCCAAGGTCATACAGGTAGCAAACAGCAGAAAATATTTGAATGTAAATATTCTACCCTCAAACCTTTTATTTGATTATGCAAGACAGAACTTTGAAAGGCTAACACCCTCATCATTAGCACACAGTAGGCATATAATAGAAATTATCAGCTGCTAGATCAGTGAATTTGAGGGCTCCAAAATAGGTTTAGTGCTTATAAAAAGCACAGTTCTTTGTAGACAGAACACTACCTATTATGAGAATAAGCTGTTGGCAGGACCTGAAAGAAACCAGGGAGGGCCTCTTGAGGATTAAGAAGGTATAATGAAAATCAGGAAGCTGGTTTAATGAGAAAGAAATTCAATATACTTTGCCTCTCCAATTCCTTTTGTGTTTGGTGTACTCATCTAGGAGCAACTCCATTTGTTTTCTCACTGTCACTCTTTTTTTCACATGGCCTGGAAACGATTCATGTTTCTTTAGTGATACATGGGGAGAGAAAAGTTTATGCAGACAATAATAAAAAGGATGGATTTTTGGTAGAGACTGATGGGTTAATATAACATACGATGTTCAATGCAATTATATCTTTGGAAGTTACTGACAAGTCTATAGATACAGCAATATAAAGCAGATTTTACTAAGTGCATAAATTTGCAGAATGACTAAATTTTTTTAATCACCAAAAGAGATGAACTAAGCCATCTCTAGTGACTTGTGAAATAACATACGCAAGAAATTTAAATACAAGGACATACAAAGAGTAGAATAAAAAAATATCAACAGGGAATTATTCGAAGCATACATGTATTAGGAATAAGTTCTATTACATGAGAGAAAGGTAAATCATTGTTATAGGAGAAAACAATTATATATTGTCTATGAGAGAAAGTAATCACTGAATATTTCTATTGGAAGATACCATTAATAGAGGACAATCTAAGTCTTTCATTTTACTAAATGAGAATGGAAGCTGAAGTAATTTCATTACTTCAAAGTATGCACATTTATATAGTTAGCCTAGGGCTCGTCTCAGTGCGCCATACTGCCCCAAAGAATTTTCATAATCTGAAAATTATAGGACTTTTTAATTTATCTTCTGTTTTAGGTTGCCTTTGATTCTTAGATAATTTTCTTTTATGTTTCTATTAACTCAGCCATTCACCCTTTCCCTTCTTTAGTCACTGACTGAAACTTGGTTGCAATCTACCTTTATTCAATTAATTAGGGTGTAA
The DNA here is from genome assembly GCF_043159975.1 of Macaca nemestrina. Classification (NCBI taxonomy): domain Eukaryota; kingdom Metazoa; phylum Chordata; class Mammalia; order Primates; family Cercopithecidae; genus Macaca; species Macaca nemestrina. Next base: position 51,216,619 of record NC_092137.1, read on the forward strand.
TTCTCCAACTTGCTATGATTCTTTTTAATTCTCAGAATATCATCCAAATTCTTTGTCAGCCCCACTTTAAAAGTTGCCAGGACACCAACAGCTCATGCTAAAATATTTTTCATTTCTGGTAAAATGCCATGTAAGTGGAATTCTAGTAAAATTTTAGATTCCATATAATAAATATAATCCATATAGCAGACCATCTTGCTATCCACAGAAAGCTTCTCCACACACTATTTACAAAGGATTCTTCACTACAAAAATTATATGCAGAACATCCTTTCTCTGTTCTTTATCCAAACTATTCCTTGGTAAGAGGAAAGGCTGATGACTGTGATGAAAAGGGGAACCCTGAGCACTTTGCAAATGTATGTTCTTTAACCGGCATGTATTTTAACCTTCAACTACTTTCTATTTTCCTGTATTAACTATTCTAATTCAATTTTCCAGAACGCTCACTTCCATTCCCAAAATACACACCAAAAACACCTAAGATTTTAGATTTTGTTTACCATGTTCTCTGTGTCAGACATGGTTCTAAACCTTCCATATTTATCATTCACCACATTCTTTCAAGATAGGGATTGTCACTGTCTCTATTCACAGATAAGAATACTGAGCCCTAGAGAAGTTAAATAATCCAATCACTCTTGTAGAGTTGATCCCAAGTGGTCTGATCCTAAGAGTCTGTACAATTAAGTACTAAGTTTCACTAATAAACAATCTCACACACACACTCTCTCTCTCTCTCTAAATTTAATAACCTCCATCAAAGTTAAATTTCCATTATATTTCACCTTGCCTTTTTCAAGGAATACACTTATTTAAAAAAAATATAGACTTAAATAGGGAGATAACTTATCCTCAAGTCTTCCAATTATACTTAATCACCTAATCAAAAGCATTCGGATTTGCAGAAGTCCCTATATTATCAAGACTTTTCTTTTCACAAGAGAAGAACATAACCAGAGAGGCAGAACAGAATGTGTATGCCAAGAATCTAGGCTTATATCTAGCCTACAGAAAACCTCATCATATTCAGAGAATTGATTTTTAAACTTCCTCTTCCATAAGGAGAATTTCTAATTTAAATTCAGTTCACTAGCAAAGAATGCATTAGTTCTGTGTAATGCATCCAGAAAATGTTCAATAAATACTAACAGATAATTACTAAAGTTCTAGATAATATAAATTACACATGTAATACACATATCTGAGCTTATAAAAAGCATAAATTCAAAATAGGATTTTAAATTATATATAAGAACAACAACTGCAAAATTAACTTCCTGAAAGGTACAGCAAGCACAGGATACAAAATAACCTGAACCTTACTTAGTAAACACAAACTGTGATGCAATTACACTGTTTTTTCAAAAAATTATTTCTTCAAAATTCATTCTCAATATGATTTTCAGTTTTAAATATTAAAATCACTGAAGCTTAAAGTGTCTGTTCTCAGTTTAAGAGAAATGTAGGGTAATACCACTGAATATAAAAGATCATTTTAGAAAAGAAATACATATTAATGTATTTACACTGAGGCCTAAATTATCAACCAATATGTTGCTTATTATTAATTTGAGAGAGAACTGCATTGCTTTAGGGGCTGAGAAGGGGCCTAAACTGAGACACAATGAACTGCCAAGCTGAAAAGGATATTAGAGGTCATTAAGTTACACCTTATAGTTCTCCAGATGAGGACACTGAGACACAGAGAGTAGTGCGGACGACCCAAGGTCAAACCACAAATTAGTGGCAGAGAAGAGATAGGAGCTCAGAGGGTCAAACGTGGTGGCTCATGCCTGTAATCCCAGCACTTTGTGAGGCTGAGGTGGGCAGATCACCTAGGTCAGGAGTTTGAGACCAGCCTACCCAACAATACAAATACATCTCCACTACAAATACAAAAAATTATCCAGGTGTGGTGGTGCACACCTGTAGTCCCAACTACTGTGGAGCCTGAGGCAGGAAAATCGCATGAACCTGGGAGGCAGAGGTTGCAGTGAGCCAAGAGTGTGCCACTGTATTTCAGTCTGGGAGACAGAGCAAGACTGTCAAAAAAAAAAAAAAAAAAAAAAGTGCTCCGAGGGTCGTAGACCTCAGGGTACTGGATTTGAAGATGGGACAATCTTGGAAGGTGTCAATGAACTGTAAATAAAATAGCATTCCATCTAGTAGTTTATCTTTCAGTCAAAGATAAATGCAACTGCAGACAAGTCTTGGCTTCATATGGAACAAGGCAGCTCAGAAATTCACAGCAATAATTCTTGTGTCACTAAGCAAAGGCCTCCACTGCTTTAAATCCCTGCATGCTTTAATCTCCAGCTGTCTTTCTGGTGTACTCTCTCAGGGCAGGGAGGGATCTTAAAGGTAACAACTTTTAGCTTTGTAAAATGTTCAGATGATTTTAGTGGCTAAGTATTTATATAGGTTACCATTTTCAAATTCCAAATATTGGTATATGAGGATATTACAGAGGGGAAAATTCTTGCCTATGTGGAATATATATGACTTTGATAATGAATAGTGAACAGGTTCTACAAGGATATATGCTGGAAAATACTGAGCTCCCATGACTAAAATTAAGACAGTAAATAAATCAATCTCAGAATCTCTCAAAAGATGTTAAATGGGCAGTCTGCTGGGTTTGGGAAGTCAGAAGGGAGGTGGTAATTATTTTCATCCATATTTTTAAGGCACAATGCCACAAGCATGTATGTATTGTGCTTAAAGTATATTCACTTGAATGAGATTATCATCTCATATCTGCTTCTAGGAATAGCTCAGATAGAAACTGGTGCTGGGGTAAGGTAAGAAATGATGGGTTTAACTTCCCTTGTCAAATAAGCTTTATCATTTAGAGTAAGCACAAGGCCAGTTTAAACCAGCTTAACTTTTATATGTATGTATTTATATTTCCACAGAACTACATATTTATTTCTCACATATTCAATTAGTGCCAAAGACAGCAGTGATAATAGAAAGGAGCCCTGGAATGAAACCCAGAAATCTTGAGTTGACATCCCAGAACTACACGTACCTGGCTTCTGCCCTTCACCAAGTCAATAGCTTCAGGATTCTACAGCTACAAGAAGAAAAGCTTAGACTTCCTCCAAGGCAACCTCTTTATTACATAAATGGGGGAGATAAGTAGGTTAGATTTATTCAAATGCAGAAAACTAGAAAATTGGCTGAGCTAGGACTCAGTCAACAGCCACTCTAACCTCCTTCTATATCATCTTCTACTATTACAGAAGATGGAAAGTTCAAAACCATCTTTCACCAATTCCCTTTATATTAGGATTCTTCACAAGGCCTAGGTTTCATCAAACTCATGAGGGGGAAGTAATCATTCCACAGCCCACACAAGTGGGCTCACACAGTGGTGGAATCCCTCTTTGTTATTATTTGACACCATAGGTTTCACGTAAGGAGAAAAATGAGTCAATGACAATTTTTACTTTTTTTTTTTTTTCCAATGGATCCTGGAGATTAAAAAACTGCAAGAAGGCACTGGAATTGAATGATTAAGTTTGGGTCCAGGCACAGTGGCTCATGCCTGTAATCCCAGCACTTTGGGAGGCCGAGCTGGGGGCTACCAGTGTGTAATCAATCCACATTATATTTAAAGCAGTGTGTTTGTTATGTGTTGGCCTTCAGAAGCTTTGCTCCACTTGAGCCCAGGAGTTTGAGAGCAGCCTGGGCAACACGGCAAAACCCCATCTCCAGAAAAAAATAGAAAAATTAGCCAAATGTGGTGGTATGCACCTGTAGTCCCAGCTGCCATTGCACTCCAGTCTGGGCAACAGAGTAAGACCATATTTGAAAACAAACAAAAACAAAAAAAGATACTCTGCATAGAAATTAATCACAATTTCTTTAAATATGCAGGTTTTAAAAAAAAATTTGACCAAAATTTTCCAAAAGGAATAGCTCCAAGTTTTAAATATTTGAAGGGAAAACATTTTATTTTATTTTATTTTATTTGTATTTATTTTATAGACAGGCTCTCACTCTATCCCCCACACTGAAGCACAGTGGCATGATCATAGAGCACGGTAATCTCAAATTCCTGGGCTCAAGCCATCCTCCTGCCTCAGTTTCCTGATTAGCTATGACTACAGGTGCACACTACTACACCCGGGTAATTGAAAAAACAAAATTCTCTGGAGATGGTTTTTGCTATGTTGCCCAGCTGGTCTGGAACTCTGGGCCTTTAGCAATCCTCCCATCTCCACTTCCCAAAATGCTGGGATTACAAGAGTGAGCCATCACATCAGCCACATTTTTATTTAGACAATTTAATTTGGAACAATTTGAGCAATGCTTCTGAAGGCCAACACATAATAAACATACTTCCTTAAATATAATGTAGATTGATTACACACTGGTAGGTATTTATATTCTGAAGTGCCATGATGAGTTCTGAATTTTTAGATAAGAAGAAATAAAAAGGGAGGATCAGAGGAAATGTACTCTCCAGAGAAGCCAAATTTAGTCCAGGAAATAGAAATAGGGTCAATGTCAACAGTAGCCAGGTGATGACATGCCAATGACTGTTTACACCAGAGTCCTTCCAGGTTTTCTGACAAGTTTTGTGTTACTTCATATCTTCCAATCCCAGCCACTAACTACAATACAGTACTGACATTTTAACTCAGCTATACAAATCCAAAACTTCAGTATGTTTATCAGAGACAGTACTGGTATGTTAAAAAAAAAATTACTCACCAAAACACATGCATACAGAATATAGTAATATCACATATTTTGCAACCGTGTCCACAATTAAAACCTCCTATACTAAGTAGAATGTCACTGCATATAGGATATTGAAATACAGAAGTCATTTCTTGTGTAGCACCCAAGGAAAGTCTTTCACATTCAAACTGCCTTTTACATTAATGGAAGTGCCAAAATGATTTGCATTTGTATATTTGCAAATCATATCGTTTTAATATTTCAAAGATAATGGATCACACTCATCCCTTATCCTATCTGATTCTATTAGGTTTTCAAAAAGGAACTCTGGCTGGACACAACATACAGAAATCCTATTAAGCATATGATTTCATGAAGGTATGCATGCAGAGTGTTTAGAATATGACACATATGTCAGTGTTCCATTAAAAAACTATTAATGTTAGGATAAGAATATAAATCTACAGTAAAATGGTATTGATGACAGAAACATTTTAATCTCTTGTCAGTAAATTATTGATATTTCAAAGTATTTTATAAATTTTGGTACAATACATACACCCACCACAATAATGTGAATCCTTTCAAATCCTTGTTTTGCACATAGAGTACAGTATAAACTTGATAAATATTTTTAAAAATTAATATAGAAATGGATGAATGAGATTCAGTTAGCCCAATGTTAGACACAGTTGTTGAAATACATTAAGTATTCAACAAGTGGATACAAAATTGTGTTTGAACTGCCAATTATAGCAAGGTCTTTGTGTAAAATTAAAACTAAAACTAAGATACTTCATATCTTGTTAAAGACTGGCTTAGTTTTTGTAACATAGTATACTTCCAAGTGCTTTTACCTGAAGATGATTAAGCATTTCTCCAGCATGCCTGTCCCTAACTAGTATTTTTTTTTTTAATATCTTTTTTTTTTTTTTTTTTTTTTTTTGAGACAAGGTCTCGCTCTGTCGCCCAGGCTGGAGTGCAGTGGCCGGATCTCGGCTCACTGCAAGCTCCGCCTCCCGGGTTTACGCCATTCTCCTGCCTCAGCCTCCCGAGTAGCTGGGACTACAGGCGCCCGCCACCTCGCCCAGCTAGTTTTTTTCTATTTTTTAGTAGAGACGGGATTTCACCGTGTTAGCCACGATGGTCTCGATCTCCTGACCTCGTGATCCGCCCGTCCCGGCCTCCCAAAGTGCTGGGATTACAGGCTTGAGCCACCGCGGCCGGCCCATAACTAGTATTAACCCTCTATGCAATTCGTCTACATGGTGCCCAATAGTTGACGAAGAAAGGCAGATACCACTTTAGCTAGATAATTCATTAATCCACGTTATTTTATCGTTTTTTGGCCCACTGTCGTGACTCTCGCTTATCCATTTATTTATTCAATAAATATTTCCTAAGTTCCTATTAGGTACTGCACAAGGTGGACATTCCACAGTATGCTTAACAGGTACGGCCCCTCCCTTCTCCCAGCTTAGATTAGAAAGGCAAATAATCAGGAACAAAGGTGTTTATATGGGGCTGAAAGACTAGGGAGGAAGCAAAAGGGAAAAGGAGCAACACTTCTTGCACATCTTCTATGTGACAAGCACAATTCCAGGTGCTCCTCTATAGTTCCTCTTTTCAGGGAATAACTTCTCCAGCCACCCAGTCAGTCACACAGGTCAAACATTTTGGAGTCATCTCTGACCCTTTTCTTCCATTTCCATTCTACAGTAAAACCGTCATTAAATCCTGTCAGCTTTGCATTCAAAGTATGTGCTAACATTAATCAGTGCTCCCATTTCCTCCACTGCCACCCTAGTCCATCATCACATCTGGTCATACAAAGGTTCCTCTACTGCCTCTCTTGAGCATCTATAAGCTATTCTCTCTATGATGACTGAATTACCGTGCCCATCTATCTCTCAATCTCTGCTTTGCTCAGTGTGTTCAGCTACTCCAGGCTCCCACTGGAGTTTTCAAGCACACCTCCACTTCAGGTCTGTTTCACTCACAAGGAGTATTCTTGCTCAGAATTCCATGTTTCTTTGTTGTGTTTGCTCAAATGTCAGCTTCTCAGAAGACTGCATGTGTTCACCCTCACTGAAATACTAACGGCCCTTACCCATTCTCTATGTCCTTATCCTGCTCAAATTTTCTTTATAGAGCTTGCCATTGCCTGAACATCAATTATATTATACATAATACCCCTATTGATTTCTTTATTATCTGCCTTCCCACCTGAACATATCCACAAAAGCAGGGCTTCCACTTTACAAGGCTCTATCCTCAGCACCTATAACAGTACTAACCATGTAGCAAAATCCAAGAACACATTTTCTGAAATAATGAATTATTTCATTTGATTCTTATATGAAATTGCTAATATTATTACTATTACCAAACAAAGGTAAAAATAATGAAACAATTTTTGAAAACAGATAAAATAATTTAGGAAACAGGGGTGATGACTGAGGACTAGACGACTAGTAGAGGATTTAAAAAGTGAAGAAGTAGAAATAACAGAGACAGATGTTTCGATTTTTTTTTTTAATTTCTCAACTTCTTTAATTTTATTATTACAAACGAAATATTTTGGGGAACAATGTACCTTAATTCTGTAAATTTTTTATAATTAATAATCTGCTTTGTTAATTTCCAATAAAAATTAAAACCTATACACAAAGATCGTTTATAAAAGGTGAGAAATGACACAGAAAATATAGAGTGAACACTACTTAACTACTCCTCCACTTGTCGCTTCCATGTCAGACACAGGCCTGGTTTCTGACCCTTGTGAGACCAGGAACAAATTATAATTTGAAAGTAGGGCATAAAGCCCTGGAGTTGAGACTTGTAAGGATGTAAGAACTTACAACGAAAGAACATAGGAAAGTGTGGTGAAGGCTAAAGAGAATTAGAATGCCTTTCTCTATTTGGTGAATGAATAGATTTTGTGTTTTGTTTTAGCATATCTTCAGGGCTGAATGAATGCTTTGTGTAGTAAACAGAGGAAAGCTCAAATCAAGTTTACTGCCTCCATATGGTTCCAACCACATATGTACAATGGTAGATTCATTGGAGGGGTTTGTGGGGGGAGGACAAGTCATTTTCCTAGAAAAGGCAATTGTGCTTCTAGAACTTTAATGAGCAAGAGTTCAAATGCAAGCCAGAGCAAAAAAGTCATACTCAGAACATCATTTTGTTGGTGCCTTTCCAAAACAGCAATTTGATAAAAGTGCATCTGCAAGTCTTTTATCTGCAAAGTTAATTTCATTACTGCACTATACTGTACTTAAAAGTAAAAAAAACAGATCCACACATTTATTAAAATTGTAATGAATGAATCACTTAGGCTTTGATCTCCTACACCAGTTTTACTGAGCTCCCCTAAAGGGAGATCAATTAAGCATACATTTTCCACCTTTTAAAATAATACTCTCAGAGCATCTGAATTTCATTTTATTAAAATGTAGGCACAGTAAACATTATAAAAAATAAAATTCCCACCATTCACACTATTTTAAAAAATATCAGCAACTGTCTCATTTCATTCTTGGTAGGAAAAATAAAATTTTAGATTTGATGAAGGGGTTGAGGATATAATATCTCCAAAATATGACAGTTTGGCATGCTGAAAACTGCAGAAGCAGGAAGGTCACTCTCACCCTCTTGTGCCTTTCACTCCTGAAGCATGTCATAAAACATAGGAAAGATTTTCTGACCTTCTCCTGAAGCAGGTCATAAGATGCTCAGGTGAAAGATACCCTGCCTATACTGGGAGGAAAGGAATATCCTTATCTCTGAAGAAGGGTCACAGGGAAGAATCTAAACAAACACCTTGATAAGTTTCCCTAATTTATTACAATTAAATCATACCAAACCTGTCTGTTCATACTTTTGAACAACTGTCCACTCTTCATCAAATCTAGCACAAAATACACAGGTTTAACTATTTTTTTCAGGTCTTCACTTCCTTACAAAAGTCTCCATGTCAGGTAAAACTTATATGAAATACCTTTGTATGCTTTTCTCTTGTTTATCAGCTTTTTTGTTATAGGAACTGAAACCATGAACCCAGAATGGGTGAGGAAAATATATTTTTCCTCTCCTATAAAGATATTTCCTAAGTGCCGTCTGACACAATACACTAAAAACTACTTTATGACACAATGAGAAGCGCTAATAAAATGTTGTTTCTAGGAAAGTGCTCTCTTCATCAAATGACATGCTTTCCTAGAAAATAGAATCTTATTCCATATTGTGAGAGTTTTGATTTATTTGCTATAGTGTACCATTGCTTCTGTGTTCCAAAACACAGAGAGATTCATACAATAATGAATTTGTTAAAGTGACTTTCCATAAGAAACATACATTTATTTTCCAGTGCATATAAAGAGCTTAGTTATGAGTCTCAAAGTCTCTTCTATGTATCTAGGAAGGAAGTTCCCCAGTCAGGACAGGCAAGGGAAAAAAATTATCTATAAATGTAACCGAAAGAAAACAAAAGGAAACACATCATCAGAAATATTACATCATACATGCAAGATGACAGAATACAATTTTTGAAGTGTTATTTTCTTTGCTACTTAAAAATAGAATGATGGAAATTGTATGGTGGTTGTGTTCTTTTTCTGGCTATGAAACTAATAGGGTGACTTTTTCAAACTTTTTTCTTTCTCTGTTCATCTCTAATAAGGAGTGACTGTAGTAGATACTCTTCAACATTTCTTCTACCTCTAAAATTCTATGGATTAAGTAATTTAAACATTTTTAAAGATATTTTCATTTCTTCATAAATTCTTCCTGAGCTCATGACAAATTAATTCTATGTTCAAGCATTTATAGACAGACTCTTCCAACTGCAAGAACTGCTGAATTTAATGATCTTCAGAAGAAAAAGGAGGAGAAATAGGAGGAAATACTTTACTTATTACTATCCAGGAATATCCTAAAATGCTACTCATTTGAGCATCTTCTATGCAGCCCTCATAAAGTAGCAAAAACAAGTAAGCACAGAGAGTCTTGGAGGAACTACGGATTCCTAAATAATAATGATTTATCAAAGTAAAATTATTGGTATCAACCAGTGGACCAGTTAGGGCACCACTAAAGTAATGTGAGATTTCCAAGTGAAATGCATTCACTTATTTAACCTGTAGCATACTATAAATGAACTTAAGGCATATAAATTGAGAGCATTGTTTCGTATCATTTTCACATATGATTCTAATTACTAAATATTCCAGGATGAGAAGAAATGACTAGAGACAAATTATGGTGACTATTAAACCTTTTATTGAAACCTCCTTTCCAAAAATTAATATCACATTTAATCATCAAAATACCCTATCTTAAAATTCGATTTATTTAGTTGTAGTCTACTTCCACACAGAATTTGGAGTAACTATGTAAGACATGAAAGAAATTCTAATTAAAAAAAGGCAGACTGGGCAAAAGATAATCACATAAACTAGATGCATTGCATATATATAGCTTATTTGCCTCTGACTCCTGGCACATGTGACAACATGTCCTGCTTGTAGACAAAATAGTAACATATTTCTATCACAGGGAAGGACAAAGAAGGAAGCAAAGGAGAGGGGGAGGAAGGAAAAGTTGACTAATTGCATTTTAAACTGTTACCAAACAAGAAGTGAGCTACATAAATGAATCACCACTACTCTGAAGTTTCAGCTTGTGAATAAAGTTGCCGTTGCTGATATTTATTCATTTTTACCTCCCATTTCAACTGCCATCTTTTTAGCACATTAAGGCTCTGTTTTCATAGACCTGCAGAAAACCAATGTTAGTAATCCCTTTCCTCCCAGAATGCGTTCACTCTTTTTACTGGATGTATCCTCACTTGTTGTTTGTTGTTGTTGTTGTTTGTTTATGTGGTGGTGGTTTAAAAAAAAAAAAAAAAAAAAAAAACTTCCAAGAAACTGAGCCATATATCCAGGTTTCCGGAGTTGTTACTTCAACTAGTTTGGGGTCTAGTCAACCCTTTCACAGATGCTGGACAGATACTAGGCAAACTACTGCTCACACACCTGCCATGAATAAAATTTTAAATTCATGACAAAGGGCAACCTGGATAAACAGATTCTGGGTGAGAAAATAAAATATGCAGAGCCTAAAATAGTTATAGCAGCCAATACATAAAGTATTTGCTTTCACTAAGTGTCATTTCTGTTTTTAGTTACTTCTCATTCCCTTATTTCTCCCTTTTGAAAGCATTTTGTTTGGATAAGTCATCAACTTAGTTGAAATTTTATTACACAGAAAAATTTGAATAATTTAAAATTATGACATTTTAGAAAACTAGGCTTTATGAAAGTAACTATAAAGTACATGGTTTTATAAATAAACATTTGTGGGAGGCTGAGACTGGAGAATCGCTTGAACCCAGGAGGCAGAGGATGCAGTGAGCTGAGATCGTGCCACTGCAGTCCAGCCTGGGTGACATGGTGAGACTCCATTTCAAAAATAAAGAAAGAAATAAACAAACAAACATTTGCTCAAAAGGGACTTGGGGGTATGACTCTGGTATTTTCCCCCTCACCTATAAATGTTATGCAAATGTATTATTTTTCAAGGAGGTGAATGTCCATTATTGGGAGACCACTTCTCCATCTAGAGGAGCATTTCCTTGTGCCAAGATTACTGGTAAGTTTGAGATAGAAAGAAAAGTGTGCTTAGTAAGCCCTGAAATAGATCAAAGCAAGGAAAAAAGTCCTAAGAAATATTAATTTTAGACTATAGTAAAACTTAATGAATGAACCCTACCCCATAAGATGGAACATACTGGATAGTCACTAAAACATGCATGCCTATATCTACATACTTATCTACTACATATAGTTACATACCTGTATCTAGTTATTTTTAAAAGTAGTTAAATATTTATTGTGATTTTTTTGTTTCTGTAACTCTTGATTTCCTCTGATTACTCTTTTAACTGGATCTATAACCTACATCTTTCTCTGGATGTTCCTCTGGTACCGCTCCCTCTTTTATTCCTCATCTTCTTTATTCCAAGTTGACAAATAGTTTGCCTTTACCCTGATTACTCAGTTATATGCCTACTCTTACATCCCAAGAAAAATATCTACACATTTTTAATTTCATTTTTGAATTGACATATAATAATTGTAAATACTTATGAGATATATACTGATGTTTCTATATGTATTATGTACAATGATGAGCTCAATGTAATCAGCATGTCCATCAGTTCAAACCTTATCATTTCTTTGTGCTGGGAATATTCAGTATTACACACAGAAAAGCTATCCCTCAAAAATGAAAATAAATAAATAAATAAAATATTTAACAGACGAGCAAGAAATAAGGGGATTCATCACCACAAGAATGGCCTTGCGAGAAATGTTTAAGAAAGTTTCACATACGGAAGTGAAAAGACAGTAACTACCAACATGAAAACATGCAGAACTATAAAACTCACTGGTAGAGTCGATACACAAAGGAGAAAGAAAAAGGAATAAAATCTTATCACTACAGAGAATCACCCAACTGCAAAAATAAATCATAAGAGAGGAAGTAAAGAACAAAGGAAATACAAAATAACCATAAAACATTCAGTAAAATGACAGGAATAAATCTCCACCTATCAGTAGTAACCTTAAATCTAAATGGATTTAATTCCCCCTTAAAAAGATACAGACTGGCTGAGTGGATTAAAACAAAAAAGACCCAAATATATGCTGCCTACAAGAAACTCATCTTATCTGTAAATACACACATAACCTGAAAGTGAAGAGAAGACAAAATATATTTCAGGCAAATAAAAACCAAAAGCAAGCAGGGACAGTCATACTTACACCAGACAAAACAGACTTTAGGTCAAAAGCTGTAAAAAGAGACAAATCTACATTTTTTCTTGGATTTCTCAGTATGATAGAAGCTAGCAATCTTCAAAACACGTATAAATCTATTGCCAGTCATTGACATTTCTTATAAGAGCCTTTGTCGTTGTCTCATGTGGGTCCACAGCTATTTATTTCCGATTTTCTTTCCATCTAAGGCCTACCATTTTAGCAACTATAGTCTTATAATAACTTTGTGTTACTCTCTATTTTTCTAACTATGCCACATACTCAAAAGGTAAGTTCCTTGCCCCTTAATACAGTTACAGGGTTTACAAAGCTTAGTTTCCAGCCTGTGTTTAACCACTTTGTGCACTACAAATTCTAAGCTATTTTTAGTTCTTCAAATGAGTAAGTGCCTTTTTGCATGCTCTACCCTCTTCTCCCTATGCTCCCTTAGCTCTAACTACTATTCATATTCAAGTTTCACCTTAGCTGTCTTATCCTCTAGGAAGCCTCCTCTACCTCCCAAATCTGAGTTGCTTGTGCCCTACCATTACTGTTGATCACCCTGTATTGTGGCTGACCTTCTAAATGTCTATAAACTATGAACACCAATAGAGCAGTGACGTGTCTGGACAAATATTAATGCCAGTGACTAAGCTCAATGACTCTACGTATTACTTAAAATTCATAGATCTTAAACATTTTTCTCTAGTGCATCAATTACAACTTTAGATACTATAATGAGCTATAACTCTTGGTCTCTTTATTTCCAAATTCCATTTTGTAACAGATTACTTTGTTTCAACATGCAATTGGACATATTTTTCAGATAATTATCAGAAGATTAATAAGCATTTTCTGAAATATTTCTGAAATACAGAAAAGGTATTCAAAAAAATTATTGTCCAAAGAAAAATTGATATAATACTTATTTGGAACTCTTGGAATCTAAGAGGGTTAAAAATATGTGTGCCCTATGACAATTTCTGAATTACTTACAGCATTTTGGTGATACAATATGCAAACTATTTACATACTTTCCTTATGCGTTACTTATGAAAACAATGTTGACATAAGTTACCTGGAAGTGTTAGGGGTTTATGAAAATTGTGCATAATAAGTACATAACCATTATACACATCAAAATATACTTTCACCTTTTGTATGTGTGTGTTTTATATATTATTTTTCTAGTTTTAAATGAAGCAGATTTGAGAAATCATTGATTGGATAATTTCTGATAAAGGATAAAAGACTCAGACTGGTTAAATAAACATTTTTATGGGATGTACTTTTACATGAATGTTTATTTCTTAAAGTGAGTAAATCCTGAGATAAAATATTATCACCAAAGATATTTAGCTAAAATGTGGACAAATACATAGAGTAACAGTCTGTAGACAACAGCAAAGAATTATCGGGAATATTCCCTTCATTTCAAAAGTCTTCATCTTAGGTATATTGTTTGAATATTTTATTATCAAAAATAAACCAAAATATGATGAAAAAGTCATAAAGTGATAAAATCCTAAGAAAGGAAATAACAGTGGAAAGAAAAATTAATCTTGCACAGAGTAGAAGGAAAATAAATAAACCAGAAGCACACAAATAATAAAATAAAGAAATAGTAGAAAACAATAAATCTGTTTTGTATGCTGAGATTTGCCTACAGTCTTCCTACAAAATATCTGGAAACTATATCTAGAGGTTGCTCTTTGGTTGTTGCTGGCAATGTATCATGTGGTTGGGAAATACATTCACACATAATAAAAGAGATCAGTTATGAAGAAAAATACAAAAGTCAAATCAATTAAAACCAAGCAGTGCTCAAATCAAACAAAGATGATAGAGAGTAGCTCCAATGCTATTATACTATCTAAAAAGAGGGGGTTTACTTTTGATCCTTTGTATATATGACTCCATAGAACCTGCCTGCCTGAGCTATTCTGAAGCTGCGAGAGGGGATGGTGAAGGCAGATGGGAAAGGATGACGTGTAGAGACAAATAAATCCTGGGTTCAAAATTTTTCCTTGCTATGTAGAAACTTCCAGGAACTAGTTTTCCTAAATACAAAATGAAAATAATTAAATTTGGTTTGTGTTTTTGAGAATTAAGAGAGATAATAATAAAGAAGTTTATCACTGCAGTGTATGGCATACAATCAGTGTATATAAATTCCTTTCCCCTCTTGCCCATTACCATCTATACAGGGCATCTTAAAATGTATTCATTAATTTTATTTCTTATAACATATAATTTTAATTGTGTAGAAAATATATTCAAAGATACTAAAAGCATCAATATAATAATTTCCTAACTTAAAACATTTTAACTCTTTGAAAATATATATAAATACAAATTTGTGATTTATAAATTATATAGCCACAAACGTTTTGTTGGAATGTTTTTATAAAACTTATATACTTCTATTTGTTTATGGACTGCTTTTAATTTTGTGATAATATTAAGGTTATTCACTAGGACAAATCACATTTTTGTTTTAGTTTTAGGCAATTTTTTCTTAAATTGGAAAAATCTGAGACATACAGTAAATGAAACCAAAATCTAAGCTGTAGAGTCAATGAAAGCAAAGCATAGCTATTTGGTGGAAAGGCAAAAATTAGAACCCAGCAATGTACTATTCTACTAAATATCTTTAGTTTCCACATAAATCATGAGTTGGCATATAACATGGATAGTCTGAATAAACTCTTAACTCCAATATTGCCCTGACTAATTTCAAGGAGCTGATCCAGAAGGGGAAGATCTGAGCTGGGAGTTACGACCCATGGCAAGATTTAAGCCTTTCATCTCCATGCTTTTCGCATTTTCCTATAGAAATTCAGTTGTGAAGCACCTGGATTTTATGTGTAGTTGGCTCACACCAGCTACGTTTTTGAAGAAGGGGTAAAATAAGCATTTTGGGCTAGATATGAAAAATTTTATGCAACAAATGCATATTTGGAAACTGCAAAATGAGCATGTAAATCAATTTATATGCATTGATGAATGAATATAGATGGGCTATTTTCAAAGTGTAGGCATTCTAGTGTAGCATAATATATTGGGACAAAAGGAATGGGAAGGAGGCAAATTGCTCAGCTTAGTCATCCATTTGCAATGGAAAATTGCATTGTCAGGTTCCATTATGCCTGCACAAATTTAGACAAATTAAAGAGTCTACTAAGTAATTATTGATAACATACATGTGTATGAAGTAAAGCAGGAAAGTTGTCAGTCATTTGGAACTTCTCAGATGTTTCTAGGATTTTCATTAGTGAAAGGAGGCATTGAAAGAATGATAATATACCTTATTATGAAATCAATTTGAGACACAACACTGGCCTATTCAGCCATATCTCTTCTATGGTAACAGAGATGGATAACAACAGGAAAAAGTATAAATAAAACAGTAACACAAATCACTCTGCTGAGGAGAAACATTACACCTGGTTCTGGACCTTGCATCTTCATAGGACCCCTTCATTCATTACTTCATTACCAGGAGAATTATTCAATCTGATAAACGTGCCCAAGTAAAAAAATAATAATTCTTAGAATTATATAAGCTTTAAATCCTATAATTCTTTTACAATGTGTGTTCAGAATATATTCTGCAAGGTTAGTGTGGTATTGTATTCTGACAATACGAACATTATACTATGTTTAACACAGAATGTTCAACCTAGGACAATATAAATCCTTGGAAAGTCATACAATGGTTCTCATCTTCTGAAATGGACTATTGGTTTGACATTTCAAAAATCTCATAGATAATCCCTCAAGATGGAGAGTCACCAACTTCCTTTGATAATCTGCTCTTGCACTTATAAATATTTATCCTGCAACAATTTAGATTTTTTTCTTTACCCTCTTCACTGAAAACAGTGAAACACCTGGTCTTTCCAGGTTATGTGCCCTTTTATACATAAGTATATAAACAATTCTATTTTGCATATAGGTGTATATATTTGACATGTATTTATATTTGCTAAACGTATTTTTAACAAATTTTCATACCAGTTTACAAAAGCATATCTCATTCATGTTATATTGTGAGTCACTGTACATAGCTCTACCGTAATTTATTTAGATCAAATCCATGTTAATTAACATTTGGATTGATTCCATTTACTTGTTGTCACTATTACAGACAATATGCATATTTGTGAGACTCGTTTAGGTATTTCTGTTTAAAACAAAAGTTCCTAGATATGAAACTGTGTTAAAGGACATACACAGTTACATTTTCATAGTTACTGTTAAATTGCCTCTCTTTTTTTTTTTTTTTTTTTTTTTTTTTTTTTTTTTGAGACGGAGTCTCGCTCTGTCGCCCAGGCTGGAGTGCAGTGGCGCGATCTTGGCTCACTGCAAGCTCCGCCTCCCGGGTTCACGCCATTCTCCTGCCTCAGCCTGCCGAGTAGCTGGGACTACAGGCGCCCACAACCGCACCCGGCTAATTTTTTGTATTTTTAGTAGAGACGGGGTTTCACCGTGGTCTCGATCTCCTGACCTTGTGATCCGCCCGCCTCGGCCTCCCAAAGTGCTGGGATTACAGGCGTGAGCCACCACGCCCGGCCTAAATTGCCTCTCAAAAGAACTGTAATAATACACACTCCATCCAAAGATGCTCAAGAGCATAAGAGTGTTATATGTTGCCACATCTTTCGGCCAAAACTGGATATTACGGTCTTTTTTGTGCTTTATTTTTATTATTATTATTTTTTGGTCTTGCTTTGCTACCCAGGCTGGAGGGCAGTGGCACAATCATAGTTCACTGAACCTCCAACTCCCAGCCTCAAGCAATCTACCTCAGTCTCACAAATAGCTGGAACTATACATGTATGACACCACATTTGGCTAAGTTTTAAAAATTTTTTTCTATCTCACTTTTTGCCTGGGCTGGTCTCAAACTCCTGGCCTCAAACAATTCTCCCGCTTCAGTCTCCCAAAGTGCTGAGATTACAGGAACGAGTCACCCTGCCCAGCCTGATGGTGCTTTTTAATGTTTTCAACCAGCTAAACAAGAAATAATATACTGCATTTTAATTCACATGTCTTTACTTTCTGAGGTCAAGCTTATTTTTATATAGTTACTGGCTATTTGATATTCTCTTTTAAGAAATTGCCTATTTGTTTTGTTTGACCATTACCAACAATATCCTCTTCTTAACATCTTGCAGTGAGATCCAGTAACGTTTATTGAGCTCCTACCATGGGCCAGACTCTGGTAGCTCTTCTGTATATAAAAGGTGTAAATGCTCCCCTGGGGACTTAGAATCAAGTGAAGAAATCAGATGGGATGATAAATTACTATAATAAAATGTGTTCAGCATAAGAATAAAGGTCTACACAAAGCCAGCATTGGTCCTGCTGGAGAACTAGGGGTGAGTAGGAAGAGGGTAGCAGGGATGATTTCACAGAGAAAGAGACCTTACAGATGGGTCTTAAATGATGGGTGAAATTGATTGAATGGAAGGCACTAGGTCCAGAGAGAGTAACACTGGAAAGAACCCCAAGACATGTGAACACAATTATTACCCAGAATATAATGACTCATTTAGATCACAAAGTTTCTGTTGAAAGAAAATGGTAAGAAATTAGTTTGGATAAAGAGACCAATTTATATACAAGCGCTTGCCTGCCATTCTTGAGAATTTTTGTTTTATCTTTTAGCCAAAGGAGCAATACTATTTATAAAGGATCACTCCAGTAGCAGAGAGAAATGGCTTTGAATGGGGACAAGAGGAGCAATGCCTGAGATTGGGAAAGTGGTAAGTAGACTATAGCAGCAATCCTGATGAGGGAGTATGTGCACCTAAAATAGCATCATATCAATAGAATCAAGAGAACTTGGTCACAGAAAGCATGTGATTAATCCTTTCATCTTTGTACAGCTAGTCTCACTGGATATTCATCTCTGTGGTAGCATTTACTGCATTGTAATGAAATCATGCATGTTGTCTACCAGCCCACCCCACTAAAATGTGACGCTTTCCAACTCTTAGACCTGCAGTTGACCAAAACATTGTTTCACCAAAAAGTAGACTTTCAGGTTTCCTCATTTTCCTCATGTTCACATTTTATGCTGAAACAAACTCAATATTTGTTAATCTCAAGGTTTTTTTTTGTTTTGTTTTGTTTTTTTAACCTAGTCTCTATAATCCTCTAAGGGCTTACTGCAAACTGTTTTATTTTGATATGGAAGAATCCAGTGATTAGAGTAATTTGAAATGACGGTGACTTAATTAAGAGTGTGAAGCAATCCATTAACTATAATTTGTAAAAGGAGCCAAACATTTTTCACTCTTTTAGGTATACCATTGGACTCGCATTTTCGAAAAGTAAACCTGCTAATTTTTGCTGCAACTGAGGATATCATTAACAATATCACGAGTAGCACACGTGTGTACCTTATTATAGATCTTCATATACTATAATTGTGAGTCTTATTCATATTTGGATGACTGAATTGTTTAGACTTGTATTTAGGTTTCAAGTCCTTTATTTGTGCTGTCAAACGTTTAGTCCTCAAAGGCTTGAGAGCACAGAGGTAAACACTGTCTAAGAGCTAATATCTCACCTCCTCCTGTGTGATGGCTTCTTATACGTGGTTTAGGAATTATGAATGGAGAAAAAAACAGAGGGGTCAAAGATGAGGCTAGATTTCTGGTTTGTGTAACTGGTTTTCCTGGGAAACCAAAAACATGGCAGAATACTCAGAAATAAGTGTTTTTCATTTTGTGAGTACTTTAATTTTTTTCTCTGGTTTTTGTTTCCTTTGTTTTGTTTTCAACCCAAAACTATTTTTTTGCCCTCTAATCTCATCCTCCTCCAGGAACAATGCATTCCAGTACTACCAAAGACCCTTTCACCCAAAGCTATATTTCACAGAGGAAGAACAATTACACAGGATATAAAGGGATTGAGATGTCAGAGACACCACTCGAATGTGCTGTAGTAATGCAGCAGGGCAAGAACATCACACCTGGTGGAGGCAGAGTCAGTATTGGGAGGATACCCTGGAGATGGCAAAGCAAACAAGAGGAAGTGCAAGGTGAGTCTGCAATATAGGCAGCAGCTGTAACTCGAGCTCAACCAGCTCAACCACGTTCAAGGAAACATGAAACTGGGGCAATCCACTGTGTAAAGAGGACAAGGGCAGCTGGCTCAGGGCAAACATAAGCATGTGGGTGGAGAGCCTGCCCAGAGTGTATTCCAGGGACACCAATGTGCAACAACAGCAAGTTAAGGCACTGGGGGAAGTAATTCATGGGCCAAGTGTTCTGTAACAGTTGGTGACATATTTTATGCAAATGTATGTGAATTATAACTTCAGACACTCTTGAAATAGAGTTGTGGTTTTTTTTTGTTTTTGTTTTTGGCAGAAATTAGGTTTTGTAGGGGGAGGGGAGCGTATTTGTTTGGGGCTGTTTCCAACTCAGGACTTGGGAGATTTGCATGTTAAAAGGCTTTCAGAAAAGTCTAATTATTTACATAACTACAGAACTGAAAATATAATTCAAATGTTACTTAGTCCAGGCCGCTGACCAGAAAAAGAGGAACCTTAAGCAATTTGAAACTAGCAGTTTTCTATTTAAGCTACTAAGGATCTCTAGTGATACAGATTCACCCACTACTTCTGCTGACCTGTTCTCACATTTATACTAGAATTACAAGTGAACGATGTTTTCTCTTTCCTTCGGCCTAAATCAACACAATCTTGTTCAAATCCATTTCCATTGTTTAGTCCTCTGTGGACCAGACTACCACTGCCAGTTTTCCTTACTCCAAATTCTTTTTTCTGTTTGTCAGCTCATATTTTTCTGGCCTACTTTTCCTGCTTACAAATGCAATGCTATCAAGATTTTTCCCTTTACACAATTCTGGACTGCCTAATCTACAGACACTAGTGAGAGACATTTTTTAAGCCACTAGATAACAACAAAAACCTACCAAGAATTTTATGAAGTTCTTGTCCATGCACTTTCCAAGGTATGATGGGAAATTAGCAAGTCAGACAAAGGCAACAGGGAAGGTGAGGGGGTCACTGAAAGTGCAGTGATGCTGTTGCCAGGATGAACAGACCAGGATGACTGTAATACTTTTTTGGAAATAGCCTTTGGCAGAGCATTAGCCAGCTGAAGTGACAGTGGGTAAAATAAACAGAGCAGAGGGGCTATTAGAGGAAGGAGGCTGAATGTCAGACCAGTTGCAAATAAAGAGGATTGGAACATTTTTAGCTCAGTGAAGACAGCACTCTTTCTCTTAGGCAGATAAAAATAATTGAAGACAATACTAACCACATGGATTTTATTTCTACTGAAGACACAGAACAATTTATGTCAGCAGAGAAAGGATTTTCATTAAACTTAAGGAAGAAATTTTCTGCTCACAAGAAGTTATTGAACAGTTAAACGGAATTTTGAAAAAAAGAGAAAAAAATGACATTGCATTAGCTTATACAGATTACTTTGAAACACAGAGGAGATTATCCTATGTGAAAGGATGTGGAGGATATACAGCTAGTTATTATTTTATAAAGAAAAAAGAAGGAATTACGAGTGAAGAGTCTGGCCTCAGGAGTTATGCAGCTATGATTCAAATATCAGGTTTGTAAATTTTTAGTGTGTGAATTGGGGAAAATTTTAAAAATCTTTCTGGGCCTTAATTTTTTCATCTATCAAATGAGAAAAACATCACCTACTTTATAGGGTTGTAGAGTAGACCAAATGAATTAATATGTGCGAAGAGCTGAAAATAGTGCCTGACACTGTGAGAGCTACTTAAGATTTTGCTATTGTTCTTGATGTTGTTAGATGGCAGGAAAAATTCCAATGATACACCGCCAGAAATCAGAGGTAGAGACAAAGAATGATTATACTTTCTGTAGGTTTATCGTAGACGTTTATGTATTTATTCTTGTCTTTTTCTTCTCATTTCCCTTTCTGGCTTAAGCCCAGGGCTAGAAGTCAAGCAATATATGTTCCTACCCTGCCTTTCACTAACCAGATGTGTGATTTTTTTAAAGTTCTCAATGTCCTCATTGTTTCAAATTCTATTAATTCTTCTCTCTGTCTGTCTGTCCCTCTCTCTCTTTCTCAATTTACCTTAATCACAAATACTCTTTTTCTCTCTCATCAGTCTTTTCTCCTATCTCCTGTTCCTCTCTTCTGGTCTTCTGTCTCACTTTCTAAACTATCAAACAGCTCAAGCTTCCCAGCTTCCCTGAGGCTTGAGCATCTTTCCATCCTCCACCTCCTGTGGGTAGAAGACACTCAGAATTGTGTATTTGGCTCCAATCCAAATTGTTATTGTCTCTGTTTAGGATACAAATAAGAATTGTGTCCAGGATGGATAATGTCTTGGGTGGAGGAGAAGGAAGGTGCCCATCATTCTTCTTTATTGCCAACAACCTCTGGGAACATGAACAGCTCCCAGCTAACAGCTGAAGAGGAGCACCATTCCCAGAAGATTTATTCTAATTCCTGAAGCTCTACATATGTCTGTACTTTTGTGAAGGAAATCAATATATAGAGTCATAGAATAACAATCTATAAACTTCAAGTGAAAAAATTCTTTAAATGTCATTTGAAGAATTGTCACTGAAGAAAAAATACATTGTGATAGAAGAAAGACATATTTTAATCCAACCATTTTTAATTTAAATAAAGTCTGAAGAGGATAGAGGAAAAGAAAATCAATATCTAATATATTACAAAATAAATGTAATGATATTCGCTGAAAAATGGAGCATGTTTTGAAACTTATAAGTTACCATTTGAGAAAAACTACTTTAAATTTCATATGGAACTACAAAAGAGCCCATACAGCCAAGACAATCGTAAGCAAAAAGAACAAAGCTGGAGGCATCATGCTACTTGACTTCAAACTATACTACAAAGCTAGTAAACAAAACAGCATGGTATTGGTACCAAAACAGATATATATAGACCAATGGAACAGAACCGAGACCTCAGAAATAACGCCACACATCTACAACCATCTGATCTTTGACAAACCCAACAAAAACAAGCAACAGGGAAAGGGTTCCCTATTTAATAAACCATAAAGATCCTTGAAGAAAATCTAGACAATATCATTCAGGACACAGGCATGGGCAAAGATTTCATGACTAAAACACCAAAAGCAACGGGAACAAAAGCCAAAATTGACATATGGGGTGAATTAAACTAAACAGCTTCTGCACAGCAAAAGAAACTATCAACACAGTGAACAGACAACCTACAGAATGGGAGAAATTTTTTGCAATCTACCCATCTGACAAAGGGCTAATATCCAGAAACTATAAGGAACTTAAACAAGCTTACAAGAACAAAGCAAACAACCCCATCAAAAAGTGGGTAAAGGATATGAACAGACATTTTTCAAAAGAAGACATATATGCAGCCAACAAATATGTGAAAAAAAGCTCATCATCACTGATAATAGGAGAAATGCAAATCAAAACCACAATGAGACACCATCTCACACCAGTTAGAATGGCGATCATTAAAAAGTCAGGAAACAACAGATGCTGGAGAGGATGTGGAGAAAAAGAAACACTTTTACACCTTTCGTGGAAGTATAAATTAGTTCAGTCATTGTGAAAGACAGTGTGGTGATTTCTCAAGGATCTAGAACCAGAAATATCATTTGACCCAGCAATCCCATTACTGGGTATATACCCAAAGTATTATAAATCATTCTACTATAAAGACACACGCACCTTGCAGTAAGCTGAGATCCGGCCACTGCACTCTGGCCTGGGTGACAGAGCGAGACTCTGTCTCAAAAAAAAAAAAAAAAAGAAAAAAAAAGACACATGCACACATATGTTTACTGCAGCACTATTCACAATAGCAAAGACTTGAAACCAACCCAAATGTCCATCAATGATAGACTGAATAAAGAAAATGTGGCACATATATACTATGGAATACTATGCAGCCATAAAAAAGGATGAGTTCATGTCCTCTGCAGGGACATGGACGAAGCTGGAAACCATCATACTCAGCAAAATAACACAGGAACAGAAAACCAAACATCGCATGTTCTCACGAATAAGTGGGAGTTAAACAATAAGAACACATGGACACAGGGAGGGGAACAGCACACACTGGGGCCTCTCTGGGAGTGGGGGTCTAGGGAGGGATGGTATTAGGAGAAATACCTAATGTAGATGACGGGTTGATGGGTGCAGCAAACTACCATGGCACATGTATATCTATGTAACAAACCTGCATGCTCTGCACATGTATCCCAGAACAAAGTATAATAAATAAATAAATATCAAAAGCATATATGTGTATCAGTTCCCTAACTTTTCTGATAAAAGAAGTTTCTGGGATTCTTTTTTTTTTTTTTTTTTTCTTTTAAGAGATAGGTTCTTGCTCAGTTGCTCAGGCTGGAGTGCAGTGGTACAATCATAGCCCACTGCCTCCTAGAACTCCTGGGATCAAGCAATCTTCACACCTCAGCCTCCTGAGTAGCTAGGACTATAGGTGTGGCCATCATATCTGGCTTTTTTTTTTTTTTTTTAATAGATATGAGGTATCGCTTTGTTGTCCCAGCTGGTCTCGTACTCTTGGACTCAAGTGACCCTACTTGGACTCCCAAAGCACTGCGATTACCTTCTTTCATAGAAACTCAGCCCAACTTTTAAAATGGACATTCATAAATGTATACTTTTACACATTTTATTGTGCTTTTGAGTAGTGAAATACATTAAGTAACTTCCTATATTTATAATGTTTTCAATTCAGTATATTAAACATTTAATATTTGTAGCATCACGTATAATTTTAAATAAATAATTACATTATTTGCTGGAAAACAAATCAATTTTTCACTAAAGTTAAAGATCTTAAGCTGTACAGTGGTTTCTTCCATACAACAACTATAGTCATATGCTGCCATGCCAGTTATTTCCCTAAGGAGAGTCCAGGCATGGTTAATTATAGAGGAACATCATTACTTAGAAGAAAAACATGAGTCTTTAATTTCCTTCTGTCTGCTGGATGGGGCTGTAGATTCTGCTGAATCTGGCAAGGTTTGAGTAACACTTAAGCCTAGCTGTTTCCATACACGGGCCAGGTATTGTGAGGTCCCAAACAACAGTAACTCCTAAGCTCTCATCAGTTCTGTTTCCATCATGGATTAGAATCCACACAGAATTCATTATGTCTACAATTAAATGAAGAAAGCCCTTCTGATGTCAGGATATTAGTGAAGCAACTGTTCGTCTTGGCAGCTCCTCTTTTAACTTTTGGACTGCCAGATCCCTCCTGGGAACCAACCTAAGAAAGTACTATTTGAAGTAGCAGTTGCTTCTGCAGTGTGGTGTCAGTGCATTTCTAATTACAGCCCAGATAGTTTTGAGCGCTAGTAACTAGACAAGAGGACAGGTCAGCACTTTGGCTTGCCAGGTCAGACTTATTTTCCTCCCACTTCTTTCCAATAATAGTTTCTCATATATACCTGAAATAGCACAGAGCATTCATCTTTCTAAGAACCACTCCTAAATTCAATTTCAGGCAATGTGTTGGGAAGCCAAACTCACTTAGCCAAAAAGAGGCACTATCTTCTCATTATGACATTTCAATTAAGTGCCCACTGTACCATCATCTAGATTTTCAGCAGAACCATATTCTAACTCAGCAACTCTCACTATCTATTTGTGTGACTGAGCTGGGTCTTTATATTCGTGCTGACTCACCATGGATGTTGATATTTTCAATAATTTTATCATCCAAACTCTGAAAGAGATGGAAATTTTGTGTTGCTTGTTTTGCAAAATAATAAGTTTTTTCATCAAAAGGACAAAAAATAGTTGTAATATTATTGAGATGCAATATTTTGGGGCTTTACTGCTGGTTATGATAGAGTAGAATCAACCCACAGAGTATGAAAAGAAGGTCAACAAAGGAAGCAAATAAACAAGCATTATGAAAACAAAGAGTGATGAATTCTGATAAGCTATTCCATTTTCTTTATTATCATGATATCAGGAAGCAGCACTAAATTTAAAGGTCTGTCACAACTCTCAAATCTGAATGCTTTATTATAAGTCAGCCCATTTAAAATAGTACCAACCTGAAAACTAGTGAACAAACGCCCAGCATCCATTTGATAAGCAAAATATACAAGCTGTGTCATATAATGGACAGGGCTGTCTGCTAAGGTATTGGGCATACTTGGACTCAAATCCCAGCTCTGCCATTTAGTAGCTACCGAACTTTTAGCAAGTGATCTTTTCTAACTCACAGTTTTCTCACTGAAAAAACAGAAATTTTGTAAAATTATCAAGTAGGACTATGGTAAGACTATATAAGATAAGATAGACAAAGCACACTGCATAATGCCTTTCACTCAAAAACCCTAAATGGTAATTTTAGTAACAACTACCATGACTCTTAACAGAATGATTTTAAATTATTCTCAAATTCAAGAGGTGCTTATGACCTTACCTTTAAGGAGAGGCCTCTAGTCCATTTTCTGAAATAACTTAATGTATACTATTTTTGGGGAGATCATGTATATTTGCAGATTTAGAAAGTACTACGAGAGCTGGGGTTGAACTAACTGGTAATGCCTTTTCCAATATCCAATTACTCATTCAAGTATTTACTGAGCTCTTACAAAATACTCATCATTCAATTACTTAACAATTCCAGCAGGTGAGTTGTTCTAACTGGACAACTTACGTTGCCTGATTGTGTTGGTAGGATTTGTGCTTCATGGATGCAAGTGTAAAATAAGAACCTATGTTTTACTTCTAAACATTATAAAGAACATGAAAGTGGAAAATGATTCAAATTCAAACATTGTATACAGTGTTTAAAACAGAGTACTTTCTCTGCTTACTTTTAAAATTATTTATAAATAGGCTTGCTATCTGGAATAGTCTTTGGATATATGTTACAAATATTTGACTTTTATGCTCAACATTTTTCAATATAGATTTCCATTAAGGATTACTTTGTAAGTTAGCTTTTATATATATTCAGTGCATTGGTATTCACTGAACAGCATTTCTTTTTTAATTTGAAAGATTTTTTTTAAAGTTGAGGGAGAGTTTACATACAGTAAAGCATATACATTTTACATATATATTCAGTGAATCTTTATAAATGTACATACCCACGTAACCACCACCCATATCATGCCCAATGCTCCATTGTTTTGTTTTCTTCTAGTCAAGACAACTAAAAGTTACCTTTATTCTGACCTCTATCATCACTGATTAGTTGTATCTGTTTTAAACTTCATATAAACAGAAGTATATAGTATCACTCATATAATTGCTGCCTTAAAGCACTTATTTTATTTGTTTAAATTTTACCCAAGTGGAATAAGGGAAACAATGTCCTCTTTACTTGGCTTGTCATAATATCCATATTTTAAAGCATAATAATAAGAGAACTCTACCAAATCTGATGCATACTTTTGGGCATAAATGGTCTAAAATACATTTAAAATGAACCCAAAGTGGATTTAAAGAAACGTGATACCCATTTTTATAATACTATTAGCATTCACAACATCCTACAGCAATCTACCTGCTGCCATTTAATATCTCCTTCAAATGGTTAAGCTTCGAAAGAGTTTATATCTATTATCTACTTGCAAACAATCTGTGAAGTAGGCTGGCATTACTTTACAATATATTAGTAGTCTGATTACATGGTTTCCCAATTTGCAACCTTAGAAAATAAAACAGAACATTGATGGTGTTATATTACTTTTAACATCTATTAAGATGTAAAGTCCCACCTGGAATTTAGTTCTTCAGATTCCAAACCATGTTCTGTTTACACACAAAATTATAAATAATCATGTGGCAAGAATGGAATCTGAGAGTGCATGGTACCCATCCCAATATTTAAGTAGAACTACATGGAATCCATGCTCAGGAGAGAAAACAAAAAGCCTTGCAATTTTCTGAAGATGCTCTAAAGCAACTGGCCAAAATTTTGTTTTCCAAAGCTAATTAGAACATTTTAAGACTTATATATTCAGCAAAGACCATGTAAAATTACCTATTCCTATACTTAAGAATAATAGAAAAGGTACTGGGCCACAAAATTATAGAGAAGTACACAACAAAAAAGTTTAAGATTTGCATACTGTTTTATAATAAACCGAAAACTTTAAAAAATGTAAAACTAATTTATTCTGAATTACATTAAATATGCTTATATACTTTGTGAAAGCATAGTTTGCACAGCAACTTGTAATAGTAGGTTTATTAATCCCCTAATACAACAAAACCTGAATATCTATTGTAAGACCTAATTTTTAGTACATATTTACAGGAGTTAACTCTGCAACCAGTGTAGCTGAGGAAGGAGTATAGAATGTGGTCAATGACTATTTTCAGGTACTAATGTGTCTGAGTCCTGATTCTCACAATGCAGCTAAGAATGACAGAAATATTATACAGTGCCAGTTCTTTCTATAGTCCATCAGGATAACTATACCTTTAATAATCAATTTAATTCATATTTAATTTGATGATATCCAAAACTGAACATGATATCAGTAACATGTATACATATATATATAATTTTATGATGAAAAATATAATCTGCATATGATAACTAAAAGAATAGCTTGCTTGAAATTTTAAAGCCAAATATGTTACCTATCTTATCTGTAGCATATGTGTAAATAACTTTAATGTATA
The DNA here is from genome assembly GCF_043159975.1 of Macaca nemestrina. Lineage (NCBI taxonomy): Eukaryota > Metazoa > Chordata > Mammalia > Primates > Cercopithecidae > Macaca > Macaca nemestrina. The sequence continues at coordinate 51,244,822 of NC_092137.1, forward strand.
AGAGAGTCTCAAAGACAAGTTATAAATTGAATAAACCTTTCTTTAAACTAAAGTTACTAAAACTTTTCCTATTTGATAGATAATAACAGTATAAACTTAAAAGTAAATGGTATCTCCAATAAGCTATTAATATAGTAAAAAATCACTGCTTAAATGTAAAATTCGGTTGGAATACAGGTACTAGTTTATGTGGAAAGTGAAAGTATAGTTTCTACATATACTTTTGTGCTGATTGCTTGCTAAATTACAATATTCTCAGAATGTGGTTTTTAAATATATTTTGAATAACAGCTAGATATGGGTAACATTAGAACACAGCTGCATACAACAGAAACAGAAGCTCATTGTCTTCACAAACTGAAACTTTGGGCAGGTAATGGATTATTATTATACTAAAATTCCTTTTAGAGGAGTAAGAAGAAGTTATAAATATTTAAATTTTGCTTCAAATTACCACTAAAGAAAATGGTGTCACTGGAAATTGTGGGTGAGGTAATAGTAACAAAAATAACACATGGACACTTACAAAATGCTTACTAAGGGCCAGGCACTGATCTAAGAGATTCACATGAAGTCACCTGCTTCATTTTCTTAAGAGCACTAAGAAGTAGTATTCTCATCCCAATTTCACAGATAACACAATTGAGGAATAGAAAGTTTGAGTGTGCCACTTGAAACCAGGCAGTCTTGCCCAAAAGTCTGTATAATTTAACCTCTACACTACAACTGCATCTCAGAATAGGAAAACAAAATCTCAAAGTAATACATTTGACTTTATTTGTGGCATTTTAGAATAGTAACTCAGTTTTGATTATTACCTCATAGTCAAAATAAACTTTTTAATAAACAGATGCCTTTCACTGTCATACTTTAAGAGTTTCCCAGAATGTTTCCTCTAGAAACTACTGATGAGTTTCTGTGACTCAGAGCTTTCTCAACACACCACCCTTTCCTACAATGGCAGACTTCAAACAAAACTGTGGCAAAATCTCTGAATCATTTTTGTCCAGTATCTACTTATATAATAACTACTTAAATGAAAACAATCTTACAAAGATTACAAGCAGCTACAAAATATTGTCCTTTATTGTAGTAGTTACAATGTTGATTCAAACAACAAATACATTTTGTCACTAAAACATGTTGAGCAAAATACTTGGGGGTATACTATAAAGTGTGGCACTGCCACTGGATTCCAAAGACCCACAGATTCAATGGGTTTATCTGCAGGAAACCACATTACAACCCACATAAAGGGTTCAGGTAATGCTTTTCACAGGAAGAACCAAAGTGTTCTGAACAATCAACAGCCTTACATTTATTTCTATACCTAACCAAACCCATGATGACTTTAACTTCCTTCAAGAAAGAACTGTATTTTTTCCCCTAGTTTAATCTACAGCTTACTGTGGGTGCTTAACAAATGATGTTGACTGACAAACAGAAAATAATGTTTTCTCTTTTTCCCTGGCCCCCTTTCAATCTGTTCTCTACATTGTAGCCAGAGTGGCATTTTGGAAATATAAACATGATAATGCCATCTTCCTCCCTACCATTCACACTACATTCTTTCCATTACTATTTTATCACTTTTACAGTAAAGACAAAAATACTTGACATGGTCCAGAAGGCTATGCACCGCCTGACCCCACTCCTCTCAAGTATGGAGTTAGAGCTCCATGCTTAAGGCATTCTCTCAGTGGCTTGAACATGCAGTGCCATCTCCTGCATCATAATTCTGTTCCTCTGGGCTTTACCTGATTAATACTTTTCCTGTGCCTTAATTTGGTTAATTCTTTCTTACATTTTCAGATTTCAGTTTAATAATCACTTTTTATTAGGTCAGCTCACACTATTTTAAGTTTTCACAGTACCATGCACCCATCCTTCAAAATACATACCACAATTTTAAGCTTCTTTTTTTTTTAAAGTCACTATGCCTTCTCACTAGAATATGAGGCCTATGAAAGTAATAATTATTTCTGCACTACCATTTTATCGCATAAGCCTAGTACTCTGGTACACAAAATAATCAGTACTTGTTGAATAAAGAAATTTATAAACAAATGAATGAATAAACAAATGAATGAATGAGTAAAGGTGGTTGCCTATGTGGTCACATTAAAAAAGTAATGGAAAGCAGGAGCTTTCTTAAGTCACATCTATCATACTGACATGTTCAGTAACATTAAACAATAAGCAGAAGCCATATGTGTCTATGGCCATTTAAATAGAGAACATGCAAAAAAGTGAAACAGTCCAATGTGGGATTTTAATACACATGACTCTAAAATGCACGAGACCTGGGGATCTGGAAATCATGAGAAATATAACTTAATTTCTTATTGATTGTCCTTGTTATTCTTGTTTTTAAACTAGATAGCTATGAAATTCACTAATTCTTTCAAGTTGCTAGGGATCTATGAGTGCTCTTAAGTAGAAATAATGTTCAAGGTCATTTAGATGAGATCATAAATGGTCCAGGCACTTAAATGAAATGAATATGAAAAAGCTATGTACCCTATGAGCATTCATTATTCAGGAAAGGTGACATTTTTGCTTAGTTGAGTTCTGAGGCTGATGCTCAGGGTCAAAGAACATAAGTGATGCATAAATTAGTTTTGTTCTATCAGCCATTTTGATATGTTTTTTTTCCCCCTTGAATAACACCTGAACCTGAAAAATAATCTCAACCCGAATGAACTGGAAATCTTATTTGCCAGACATGATGAAAAAGGGCTTGGGAACAAATAAAAGTGTTTATACTCTTACCCAGGTTCTGCCACTAACCTGGTCATGACACATAACCTTTACTGGATTCTCTATCAATACATAAATAAATAAAACTTGCTAGGCTCAAACACAAAGCCAGGATGAAATTGAGCTCATTCAATAAAAATATTCTGGAAATTCACAGGTGCATAAGTTGTTTCAAGGCACTCTTGGCTGGAGGTTGGGGGACAGAGAATGTTTTTACTATCTTATAATAGTATTAATTATTAGTAGTTCTTATTGTATTTTAAATATGAAGGCAGTTAAATGGTGTTAAAGTTTTAAAAGAATTATAGTTGGGACCAGAGATAAGCTGAGTTTATGTTTAATATTTACTTGCCTGTTTTTTTCCCTAAATTTTCTCTTAATGAATGTGAACTTATTTATTTTAAAATTAGTTTTTATGAAGAACATGACAGTGTAAATACTGGCTACAGGCAGAGCTTTGTTGATATTTCATCTGAACAGAAATCATCTATCCCTCGCCATTAATACATGATCTGTTTTGGGAGAGGCATCCATTCTCAATTAATTATTCAATAGTCACTTGACACACATGAAATAGGGAAAATAAGCAAAATGGAGCCAATTCTTCTAGGAAGACTGACTCTGCCTTTATCACTCCATCTCCCAATTCTGTGCTACTCAAAATAATCCAACCTTTTGTTTTCCTTCTACGTTTAGTGGTGATCTTTTGCACTCCGTTTTCAGTTCAAATTTTCAAAATGACTCAATACTTCAGAAGAATCCTAATGGATTTGCTATTCTGAGTTGAATTATCCTATGTACCCAGGCACTATACTGTTCAATTATGCATCTTGGTAATTCCAAGTTCTTTATCTTATAGAAAGAGCTATCCATTTGCAAAATAAAATGCATTTCAGATATGTCAAATTCTGCTTCTCTTTAACAAATTACTTTTTCCACTCTTAACTGTTCCTCATTATGCATGATCTCTGAATCCCTACATTAAAAATGCACAGAAAAATAAAAATTTTCATTTAAAACACCCTCCCACATAGTACAAGCTGTCATTGTGTCATATTTGTTTCCTAATTTAAGGAAGGAAGCTACATTTCGTGTGTCCTTCATTAAATTGCCTTCTCTGTATTTTAAAGTGGCATTAAGATACTTAGGGCAATTTTCCCATAAAATAATGTTCATTTTTAAATTTGTTTTTATTAATCAATGCAAAAGTATGCAACTCCAAATTATAGTATGGAAATTATCATATCTACCCAGCATCTTATTCATGATTCACAATTAGATTTGCTAGAAGAAAAAAATGATCTTTTTTATTTTGTAAAACATAACTGTAAAGTCTGCTCTTATAACCACAGAAATGTACTGTTAAAGCTGAAGTGCTGTATAGGCCATGGAATACAGTTTTCTATAATTACCTAAGCTAAAATATAATGAAAAACAAAAACTCACATGAAGACAGAGCGCAATAAAATAGCCCTTTCCTTCTTCCCCTCCTCCTAATCCTGTGAAGGCTACAGAAGTCTCCTAAAGACCAGTATTTTTTTTCTTCCTAACTAACTCTCCTTGCTGTTTAAACAATTACTAATCTTATCAAGTCTTCATTTCTCTTAAAGTCAAGTGAGAGAGAACTGCCAACTCTAATAAGATTTACAAAGGCTAGTTCCCCTTAGCAGTGTCAGCAAAAAACAAAGACATTATACAATAAAACGCAGCCACACATAGAGCTTTTGTCCCTACAGCTTTCGAAATCAGATTTAATAATTCACCTTTTTTTCCACCCATTTCAGCCACAAATGTCACTTATCCATGTGTTGATTGCCTTGCTTTGACCCTTAAGCTATCTACTTTAAATCCTGACATCTCCTGCTTAGCCACTGATTCATCTTTTTCACATCATTCACTCACTTTCTGCTCAGATGCTTTGCTGTATTTATACAACAATATTTTCCTTGCTCATTGTCATGTAACAACACCGAAAAAACACACTGAAGACTGAATTTTATTTCTAAAGGGGAGAAAACAGAACTTAGGTATGATTTTTGTTGTTTAATGCCACACTGTTTTAAGCCCCAAGAACCACAGAAATTACAACTTGGCCTCCACTACCCAGATAAATGTCATTAGCCGAATATCCTTAGAAAATCTCTTGCAATCCCTTACACGCATCCCTGTTTATTAGTCTGCAGCAGCTTCCCAATTCAGCAACATCTAAATTTCTCTACCACTCTATTTCTCTTTATAAGGCATTTGTTAATTAAGAAATGTTATTTAATCTCTAACATGTTTAAACATCAGCTGACCTGTCTCACACTTCAAGAAACCACAGAAATGACAAAATTTTACTTAAATTTGACAAATGTTGGACTTGGATATAACCGTGGAAACCAATATTATTCCAAAAAGCCTCCTGCTAATGAAGAAACTCTTCACATCCTCTCTTCCCCTTTTTCCACGACCAAAAGCAGGTTTTTACCGCTCTATCTGCAAAAGGCATAGCACTGCCTGTGAACCCTGTCTTTCTCGTCCTTTACCACGAGTGATCACAACCACGTGGGGATTCTCAACCACGGCCGTGGCAAACCTCTCCTGTGCTTTACTTCTCATCAAACGGATGCCCAATCTTCTAGATGCTTGTTTGCATCTTAAGGGCAAAGTCTGTGTGTTACAGATGTAGAAGTGGTAAAGACAAGTACAGCGGTCATATAGGTGGGTCGCGGTCCAATAAATATAGGGCCCAACCTGCCAAAGAACCCGAGGAATGAGAAGAGGCCATTGTATTTGCCACTTGGAAGGGAGTAGTGTTGGTAGAAAGGTCTCCAGAAGGAACTCAAACTTGGAAGTGGGGGCTGCCCAACCTTTACGAGGATGTCAAGGGAGAAGCTGTGGAGGGAGTAAGGTAGATAGGCCCCCAGAAACAAGGCCTTTCCCTCGAAGCGCACTGCCACACGTTTGGCCAGATTAGGAAGACCCCATGCACCAGCCCGGCCCCCTTCCTCCCCGCGCCCTGCCCAGGCCCCGGCCCCCGCGGGTCGGGCGTCGGGCCTTACCTTGGCTGCAGTCCTTGCCGCGGAAGCCGGTTCGCGAGCAGTCGCACACGGCCTGGTCGTCCACCACGGAGCACACGCCTCCGTTGAGGCACACCCCGCCCTCGCCCTCCTCGCCCGCCTCGCACGGGCTTCCCCCACCGCTGTTGGGCGGCTCGTCGTCCAGCTTCACCTCGCCGCTGTCCACGGGCAGGACCTGTGAGGAGTTGACCCTCACGTCACGAATCCACCCTTTGAAGGGCTCCCGCTCCCTCACGGAGGCCAGGGTGAGCTTGAGCGCAGCGGCGCGCAGTTCCGGGGGCAGCCCCCCGACGAAAAGGCCGCTGAACACCGTCATGTCCCTGCGCTTGGACTTGACCTCCACCCACTTGGCCTCCACCTGGTCGATGAAGAGCGTGGTGTTGCGGAACTGGCGGCGGATGCGCACGCTGTGCCAGGCGCCGTCGTTAACCGGGGTGTCGGCCAGGAGCGTCGCGGGCTCAGCGCAGAAGATGGAGAAGCTGAGCTGCAGGCGGCCGCCGCGCGTCAGGATCAGCTCTAGGAAGTCGCAGAAGCCCTCGTCGTCGAAGTAGAGCACGAGGCCGCGGGCGCTGCGCGTCTTGAGCTGGAAGCTCATCTCGCTCTCGCAGCAGGCGTTCCACTTGGGGAAGCGCGTCCATTGGCCCTCGGCGCCCGGAAACTCCAGCCCGCTGCCCAGCTCCGCCCAGCAGCCCAGGAGCAGCAGCGAGAGGCACAGAAGAAAGCAGCCCCCGCGCTGAAGCAGCGCCGTCCCCATGCTCGGGGCTGGGGTGCGGCGGGGGGGTGCCGGGGCCGACAGGGTCAAAATGGTCCTGGACACCGTGACGAAGAAATAAGGGTCCCGAGACACAGAAAGGTAAGGGGAAAGGCGGGAGTGGGACGGATGTGCCCGCCTTTATTTAGTTCTTTTTTTCTTCTTCTTCTTCCAATAACCCCTCCCTCTCTCCCTGTAGTCCTCTTCCAACTGGAAAACGTTGACCCCAGTGGTACAGTGTAGCCACAGAACTTCCAGACCAAAGGGAGGATGCACTTTGGAGGCAACGTTCTGGAAAAGGCTTCAACAAAAGATCAAGGGAAAGCACTGACCCATTTGAGTCTGATTAACTAATTTAAGAGCATCTGTGGTGTCAACAGATACTTAACTCCTCAAATCCCATTATCTGCCAGGTTCCACCAGTGGTACCAGGCCAAAAGGAAGCAGTGAGAGTCAATAAAAAGCAAACACTTTTCTCTAGAAAGTGCAGGAAACCAGCAGTGAGCCAGTATCCTTGGATGCTTGTGAGTGCCTCAAGTGTGTCTCCTTCAGATGTGTTGTCTTAAAGCAGAACGGAGAAAGGGACGCTTGCCTCTTTGGGCACCACTTCCTAACCCGAGGATAGGTTCAAAGGCCAGCTTCTTCTGTCATAGCATGGGCTTCAGCACCGCTCCAGCCAAGCCTAATTCCTTGTGCATGGTCTCACAAGTTGGATTTTACTTTTCTTTTCAACCACAGCAACAGTAGGACTCAAACCCAGCAGTTGCGAAATAGCCAGAAGCTGTTAGATGTGGAAATCGGAACAGCTCCTCTTCTTTTCTCTCCGCCTCTGCAGGGCCAAACTAAGATGACAGCACATCAATTGGCTGTGTGTTGGTGATGCACTTTGCTTGTATCTTGTGTTTTTTAAGGACCCAGATATCTGCAGAAAATTAAAGTCAAAATTAAGATCTAAAGTCAATATAGTATTATATAAATCCTTATTCAGCTCATAACACAGGTGTAGATCTGGTCCTATTAGTATGCCAAAGAGTTAACCTTCTTGTATGGAGCTTTTTTTTTTATCCTCACTACAAGTAAGTCCTACTATTTTCTAATTGTTAATATCACAATTTTACAGTCAGCCATGACACCCTTGTAGTTTATTATAACTGTTAGTTGGTAACCCGAAGTTTTAAAGAGAAATTTGATTACTGTTATCCTTTTCTTTTTGTAAGATAGTTTAATTTTTAAAACATGTGAGTAGAGAAAAAAATGTTTTTAAAGATTTCTACTTATGTTGTGTGCTTGTTCTGTAGACAGTAAAAATACAGCCTATTCAAATCTCAGTTAATCGATTTTACAATTGGCAAATTAGATTAAACTGTTGGCAGGAAACTGCCAGCTTAGGCTTGTATAGCATTCCTGCCATTTTATTTTTCTTAGAAGGAATATTGATGGTTTCTTGGTAGTCTCTTGCAAAATTTCACACAATATAGTTCTCCTTTATATTAAAGGAATAATCTGTTGTAAAAGAAAACCACTAATTGGAGCCAGGTTTATGTTTTTGGCATTGTCTCAATTGCCCTAATATTAACTTATCTAAAGGTGCATAAAGTACTTAATACTTTGCTTAATAGTGTAGATCCAACTCCTCCTGAAGTCTGTATCTGGCTGTCAGCCCTCACAATTTGTGTGGTCAGAACAGCAGTTGGCATGTATGTCATCTCAGCTGCAATGGCTCCAGGATGCTAGAATTTAAAACCATACCTTTGAATCACTCACTATACTATTAAATCACTTCTCTTTATTCAACTCTAATCTGACAGGTTCTTGAAATAGTACAGAAATCATAAACACTGATTTTTTTTCTAAGTCATTTTTTAACCAAAAAATTATTCTTACCTTTTGAAAAAAATTACAAATGTATAATCTGTTCATGTCAAGGAAGTGCATTATTTTTCTATTTCTTATATCCCCCCCCTTGCAAACACACACACACTACAATATACATACATCATACACACATGCACACACACACACAAACACACACCCCAAATTTATTGTCTGGACGTGGAAGTTGACTATCCAATTAACACTTTTTTCCCCCTACAAGCTGAAACTAGCAGTAATTTATGGCACCGCATTGTGCTGCTGATTCTCCATGGAGGGAGCTGAGAGCATTTCTCTTCAGTACAGAGCAATCCCTACAGGTGTCAGCTGAGAGCCACCAAGCTAGGGGATCCCACTTCAAGTTCCTCCCAGATGAAATTGATGACTGGTTCTCTCTTTCAACACACACACACACACACACATTGTGCGAGTGTGCGCACATACACACTGCCCACTAGCAAAAGGAAATAAAAATCTCAGTTGCTTATTTATTATGGCTGATACATTCCACACCATCAGCAATCACCAGTCATATCTTGTCTTCTGTATGAAACCCAAAGAAAGGGGCTCGTCAAGTCATCTGAAATAGCATATTATTCAGTATACTTTCGTATTTTAAGTGGACTCAGGAATCTGCTAAATTTTCAGTCATTTGCAAAATAAATCTGGAATGTCATGATCAAGAGTAGTGCTTTGAACCCACTCTCAATCTCATGTGTTAGAAAACCTTTTTTTTTTGCTTGTGTGTGTAACTCTGTTGGAGCCAATTATTGTATTAATGTCACATTGATCACATAACCTTTTTTCTCCTGTCCCTTCTGCCCTCCTCCACAAATGCACACCTTGACAATTTTAAGGGATGGTGGAAGAGAGAAAAACCCTAGAGGAATATATATGTACATATAGATATATATACATTCCTACCACAGGGAGGTTAACTGGTTTTCCTAGTTCTTGGAGGAAGCTCATTGTATGTGAGTGAGTATCTGTATTTATATGGAGAAAAGAAGATTCTCTCTAGGTGCCAGAAAGACCTGGCGAGTTCACAAATTAGAGGATGAAATAAAGGGATCTGAAAAACAACCTTACTGCAGCCAAAAGAAGAAGCGCTCTAATTCAAAAGCAGACTAACAGCATCATTAATCCTTTCTTTCATTTCTAGAATCAAATTCATCCCAAGTCACTAGGAGGATCAATACAGTACACTCATCGGCTGCAGTTGCATATTTTAATGTTTCTGATATCACACACACAGACACACACACCCCTATACCTGTCCATGCACCGTTCGATATACATATCCTCATAAAAAACATGAAATCTCAGAGAAATTTTTGAAGTGCTTATTATTTCACCCCTGGCTTTTGCAAAGTGCTTCAATACCAATGCACACCCAAAATTCTCTCTGGCTTTCCCGCCCAGTCTCTAAGCTCCATCTCTAATACCAGTGCAGTTTCTTGGAGCTCGGAGTCTACTGCACAGATTAAGGATAGGCATAGTGTGGGGCTGATGAAGTAGGAAAAGAAATACATAGAGAGGGATTTTACTGCTTCGATATCTAGCCTGTCTGTTATTTTCTTTCTTTTGCTAATAAATCACTGCATTCAGCCTTTAAGTTACTACCCCAGTTCCACCATCTCATCTTCCTGCCATCTATTTAAAAGGCTTCATGCAAAACAACCAAGATCTACACTCCTCCACCCTCCCACCACCCATCTTTCCCTGTGTATTTGTGGCAGATCCTGGCTCAGTTACAATGGGGAAAGATATCCTTCTTCAGCTTGCCTCGCCCCATCCCCTCCCCCCAACCCAAATTGAGCTGCTTTACCTGCCCGGTTATTCCCCTTAGCTTGAGCCAGAGCCTGAAGCATGCATCGGTCAAAGCGAATTTCCTGAGGTCTATGGATAAGGCGACTGCTGCTGCCTTTTCAGAGGCGTCAGGCTTGAGCGTCTATCTCCAGGAGTGCGGGAGGGGAGAACAGGCAACGGAGGGGAGCAGGAGGAGGAGGAGGAGAAGGAGGAGGAGGGGGAGGAGAGGGAAAGAGCTGGGAAGGAAAAGGCGGTGGTGGAGCCTGAGAAGGCTGGGTTACGTGACGCCGGGTGCTGTCCTTCTGAAAGAGAAGGGCGGAGCTGAGCTCTCCGCAGTACCATGGAGAGCGGCGGGCCTGTCCTTTGGCTGGGGAATGGGTGGGCTCGGCCCGTGGTCGCAGCCCCTCCAGGTCTGGATGCTGCGGAGCAAGGTGTTTTTACCTTTGCATCGTCCCCTTGCAGGGGGAGCCTGATCCTGGGGGCGGGGACCTGCCGCAGGCGTTTCTAACTTGTCACCACCCTCCCTTCCCCATCAGAAAGAAAGAAAAGAGAGAGACAGAGAGAGAGGGAGAGAGAGAGAGAGAAAGAGAACGAGAACGAACAAACACGAACCAGAGAACCACGTAGCCTACTGAGCATGCCCAGGCCCCTGCTAGACCCATGGAAAGCTGTATGGAGATTCCACTTCTCCGGGGTTTAGTAGTGATTGGGCGGGGATACCTGAGAGGGTGCCAGGAAAGGGCCCAGTAGTCAAAGAAAAGGGGCCAAGGAGTCGATGATTATGATGAGCTCTGGCTTTACTTGTGCACCTTGGTCTCCTGCTTGGAACCCTTGAAAAGAAGCTGCAGCTTTTCGAGGAATGCAGGGGCAAGCAGGACTCACACAGGCACTGGCATTCTCCTAGATCCGATGTCCCTTGTCCCACCCCTTACTGTGGCTCTGCCTTGAGTAATCACAACAAATCTTCGTGACTTGCCTAGGCTGTGCCAAAAAGATGCAAAAGGAACCCACCAGGGTAAGATGCGAACTTGCAGACGAAGATGAACTGTGTCTGACAAAGTGCTTTTTACTGTAGCCTCTCGTCATTCTCCAGCCTTCCTTGCTCTGTCTTGAACCAAGTTTTCTACCTGTTTAACTCCATCCTCTGTCTCCTCCTCCCTTTTGCAGCTGGTAAAACCTGGAGAAAGTAAAACTCGGTGTGAGGCTCTAACCATACAACTGGGCATGCCCTATAGGCATTGCTGGGTTTGGTGAGAAAAGGGTTAAATCTAAGGGAGCTTACAGATTAGGTGGTAGAGGAGTCCCGTGTCTGTGGCTTTAAATTATGGTTTGCACCCTATGGGCATTTAAATTCCTATTCCTGTATATTCCTAGCCTGGGTTAGTTTTGGAGCAGAAACAATTTTATTGCAGTGCCACAAACCTAATAGTCTGAACCTCAAATACTATAAGGCAAGACTATTTTTGGCCTCCAGGCCTTATAGAGCAAGAATTTAAGAACTAGATAAATTTGGGAACACGAAAATAATATACATTCCAATTACAATATGTATGTTCTTCCAAAAAACTAGAACTCATTCCTTTGATAAGCCGATTTATGCTTTCACTACTTTGGTAAAAGGGTCTAAGTAACCTGAAGGCAGGTATCACAGGTTTTAATATTTTTATTGCCCTTAGAGAGGCAGTTTTGTCACGTGGTTACATGTTTGGGAAATAGATTGTCTGAGCTTCAATTCAGTCTCTGCCATTTATTAGTTGTAACCTCAGCAAGATACTTAACCTCTTAAGTATCTTATGCTGCCTCAGCCACCTCATCTGTAAAATGGATATAATAATAGCTCCCTCTTCATGTGTTTGATGTTATGAAGATGAAATGAATAAATAAACAAAATATTTGGAATTGTGGACTGAGTGAAATATTGGCTATATTTATCAGCTATAACCCACTCTGTGCTCTGTTTGACTTAATGGAAAGAATTTCTCTGAAACCTGAATTCTTTGACTATAAAATGGAGGTATTAGTTATTGTCAGCTTATTCCATAAGATTGCTTTGGGAATGTAATTAAATAATAGCTGTTAACATGATTTTTAAAACAAAAATTTAATTTTAAATAATATAAAACTAAGACTGAGAAAATGACTTATCTAAATTATTCAGTCATTCAATGAACCTTAAACAAAAAATACTCTAGTTAATTCAGGGCCTTTTTCAATTTTCCTGTCATTAGGTTATAGAACAAATAGCAGAGAAGGTACACCCTCATATGTTTAGTATAAAGCTAAAGCTTATTGCAAAAGTAAGTAGAATGGACAGCCCACTTTCAAAAATCAAGTCTAACTTGGTTCCATGATGCTCTTAAGATCTGGTGTGAACATTATGGTAGTGCTGGAGGCACTCTTAAGAGTCAAAGCACTGCCTTTTACCTGGATTCGTAAAAACTCATTATTTACCACCAGTGCATATGATATGAACAATTTCCTACTTTATTTCAGTTTGTCTTTGTGAAATTTTGTTTTATCTTAATTTGGGCCACACAGTGTTTCCATTTTCCTTGAGATGTCTTCTGTGGCGTTTTGATTTAAAAAAAAAAAAGTTAACGTTCTTATGCTACATGTGTAAATTTTAAGATTAAAAAGTCCAGTGTTCCCACATCTCTTCACCACTCCCTCCCTGACACACACACACACACACCAACTATATAAATGGAAGGAATAGATTATGTATTGGAGTAATCCCCTTTGCAGTGAGGTTTAAGGTACTTACCATATGTAGTCCAAGGAAGTGGACAGCCATAGGATCTTTGTTTTTTTCAGTAAATATGCAGAGAGAAAACTATCAGTATGTAGCTTAGAATGGAAAATCAACATAATTTAATGATAAAAGCTGTTAATTTAAAGTATGAGTTTTTCTGTTGTTTCTCCATAAATTACTTCAACTCTCTAAGTGCCAGTTTTTTCATCAGTAAACTAAAGATAAGGACATCTCCATTTATAAGACTTGGTGAAGATAATGTCAACATTGAATGTTAATTTTCTGCCTACTCCTGGCCAAACAGTGCTCTAAGTGCTTTACTTACATTAACTTATTCTATCCTCACAGCAACTCTAAGAGGTAGGGTCTAGGATTTCACCCATTTTACCAATGAGAAAAAGTGAAACATAGAGAGATTAGCCCAGATAGTCAAAGTCTAGTAAGCAACAGTGTGAGGAAAAATCCAAACTCAATTCTGTAATCTTAACCACTTAGCTACACTGACTTTAAACAGATCATCAGATATACCTAGTACAGTGCTTGGCAGAATGCAGATGCCTGTAATTGTTCGTTCCTTTTCCTTTCTAAGACTTTCATCAAGAGGAGTCTAGGAAACTAAACGGTCAACTCCAGAATTTTGCCATAACATTCCTTAATGACTAATACTATATGAAATATATGGTATTCATGTACTTTGTTACATATAATAGGTGACGTGTTTTCAATGTTACTACCTTTTTTTTTTGTTTGTTTGTGGGCAAGATGTGAGGTAATTCCTGTAGATCTGAATTTGAAACAATTTAACATTTGTAAGAAAAATCTAGTATTTTTCTAGAAGGTGGTGAGTAGGATTAATTCCTCCTGAATCACCTTAGGAAATCTACTAATTTTAGGCTACAGAAATACGTTAAGGATTTCAACTCCTGCCCCTAGCTACCACTCAAAACAAATGAGATAACTGTGAAATCAAGGTGCGTGTTTGTAATTATGTCTGATTGGGAGAATTTGTGGCAACCCAAATATGGAAACATAAATAATAGCTCATGCTATAAACTGGTAAACATTTTGCAACAATGACAACGGAAATGCTTGCTCACCAAAAGCAAATGTATTTTCATAAGTTATTAATATTGAGAATTCTAACATGGAGACTAACACTACACTACAAATGAATGAAACTAAGTGGTAAGATTTTTTTTGACTGGGAAACGCATGCAACAGAGACACACTGTGTTTATTGCTGCAATCAGACCCTGTGCTTTAACATTAGGAAATCAGTGTAAACACCTACTTTCTCAATTAACATTAAGGTAAATGGAAGCTTTGAGATACCTATGAATTCCAATATTGATATCAATTTTGAATGGTGCTTTATCTTTACTGATATAAGGGGTAGAAGAAGAAACACATGGTAACAATAAGGAAAAATATCAGTTGATATACATTAAATGCATTTTCACTTAAGATGAGAAACAACTCAAAAGAACAGTAAGATTTATCACTCTGAGGGTATTTTCTATTTACTGTCCTATAGATGATCAAAATGAAGCCACTTTCTCTTACTAAAATAATCACAGTATCAGGAAAGTATTACATGCTAATTCAACTAAATTTCAGATTGCTATTGAATTTCTTTAACCAATTACATTATCAGTGCTGCATAATTGGAATCCTATTGTTTAGCTCATGACTTTATTTTAATAATAAATAAAACCCTATTTTTTGTTTGCAGTTAAATGTCTCTAGTTTCTTTTATATGAACCAATTAGAGTTTTCTAGTTACAAAAGTTTATGAATACATATTGAACATGCTGCCATATAAAATTTATTTTACAGCTAGAGGAATTTAAAAATGCAAGGAAATGTAATCAAGTCTAGGGTTTGAGACTCAGCTATAAAATGGAATAAACAGACTAGGATTTACATATACAAAAAGACACATAATTTCCTATTAAGCTTACTAAGTAACTTTCAGGAGAAATAAGCAAACTCAGTAAGTTAAATGCTTTCTTACTACTTGAAAAAAATCTTAAGCATAGTAAAATTAGGCTACTTTCCCATGAGTATGTAATTTTTCTGTAATCAGAAGGTAGAATGTGATTTAAAATGGCTGCAAATCATTAATGTAATGATAATTATTAAGCACATAGATAGGTCCTTGAGAACAGTAGTTAAGTTTTGAACGATGCACCTGCTAGAAAGGCTTCAGTGTGGAAACCCTGCAGTGCGTTTGATGGGCAGTATTTTTAAATCTAGGGCAGCACTTACACCTGGGTGTGATCCTCCTTGTTTACTTCCCCCCTTCCTTCTCCCACAGTGAGGAAAAGTCTTTCTGAGGAAGAATAGCTGTCGCTAGATGAGGTCTGTAAAAAGTCCCTGCCAGAGGGTTTATTTTTCCTCTATCAGTGATTTAGTTGCTCACTTCAGCCTGTCATTATTATCCCCTCTAACGACTTATTTCTCTTCCTATGAACAGAACTTTCTTTACGGCCCTTCCCCACAACCCAGCTCTACACATGAGCCTGCCATTCTCAACTGCTAGGGCCCAGAGAAGGAATTATCTCATTCATCACAATGTGGCTTCAAATTTATTTTTATTGAGTGCCTGCAACTAGTTAATTTGTTTAACTTAGACAGTCCTGTTTAATATTCCTTACTATGACTTTTAAGAAAAGAGCAAGGGATTCGTGATAAGTTGTGGATGTCAGTGAAATTCAGAGTCTTATTATATCTTTGCTTCTTTTTAGCCTGTTTCTGCCCCCTAGAAGTCTGTGGAATCAATTTTCTGTGATGGCATTTCGAAACATTTTGTGGTTAGCTTTTAAAACACATCCTATTTGATTTTATGTTGGGCTTACGGATTTTTAAAAATACTCAATTCTTACCAGTTTTCCAACTACTGCCCTCCTCCTATTTAATATAGCTTTAAACCTCATTTTTTTTTTTTCAGGGTTTTCTTCTCATTTTTATGTTTGCCTTTCTCATCCATTTTTCCTGCTTTTTTTTTTCTTTTAATACTATAAACACACACAGAGCTAGGTATCTTAAGAATACAGAAAGTTGTAGATATTTTATTATAACTTCAGAAATTAAAGCAATAGTACCCACTTTTTATGTAAATAAAGATCTTAGGTTTTTGAAGAGACTCATGAAGCAGAATAGGGAAGAGTTTTATTTTGATGAGAGTTTTTCTCTTGCTGAGGAAAGAAGATCAGTGAAATAGGAATAAAATACACCCTTAAGTATATGCTTGATGTACACATCCCATTGAATGAAGTTATAGTACAGTATAGGCACTTTAATTTTCTCTAGAACAAGGAGAGCAGACCGAAGTGCTTAAGAGTGTCTGGTGTTTGACATACATGAGTGAGGTAGGCACATTGGGAAAACAATGAGGATTGGCAGACAGTGTGGACACCTAAAATGTTCATACTTCTCTAAAAATGGCATTCACTCCACAGCCCCAACAGCTTGTGGCTATATGAGTCTGGTGTTGCCAGATCCTATGATTTTACAAGAGCAGCTGGAAATCTGAAATTTTATGTAAAATCTTCTGATTTTAAAAATCTTGGCTCATTAAAAAATAATCACCACTACCACCACAATACTGTGCAGGACAATGTAGACTTCTCTGCTGGTTGGAAATGGCACGCAGGCTACCAGTTTGTTCCCTTCTCAGTTTTGTATACATATACACATGCAAACTCATAATCATGGGTGGTTATTCTCTCTAGTAAACATTTCAAAAGATTTATTTACATGTTCTAAATTCAGCCAAGCACATAGGATAGATGAAACAGTACAATTGTATTAAAAGTTTACCTTTAGAACATGAAGATGATTATTTTAAGTAGTTTGGTATGTTACAAGAAGCACTGAATTCTGAGTTATATATGTTTCTAGCTGCAGCTTTGTTACTTGCTTTGTATGGCACCATACAAAGCTTCTCTTAGCTTCTCCTATAGTAGTCCCTACGTGGTATATGTTTGGAGTTGAATTGTCCCCCTAAAAGATATGTTGAAGTCTTAACCTTATCTGTGAATGTGACCATTTGGAAATAGGACCTTTCTAGATGTAATCAAATTAAGATAAGGTCATACTGGATTAGGGTGGGCCGTAAATCCAGTGACAGGCATCTTTAAAAGGAGAGATACATTTGAAAACACAGAGGAGATACAAGAAAGAGAATCATGAAGACAAAGACAAATTGCAGTGATATAACTACAAGCCAAGAAATACCAGGTAATGCCGGCAACCAGCAGATTGCTCAAAGAGAGGCATGCAACAGATTTTTCCTTAGGAAAGAACCAACCTGGCCAACACCTTGATTTTAGCCTTCTAGCCTCCAGAACTCTGAGAGAATAAATGTTTTATTGTTTTGAAAACCACCCAGTTATATTTTAAACCACCCAATTTGTAATCATTTATGATAAACCTCAGAAATTAGTACAGGATGCGTGATAGAGAGGATGAAAAAATACACTTAGGAGTAATACTATTATAAGAGGCCATTTGGCAGATGATTTTACATGTATATTACTTTATCCATTACAACCTTGAAAAACAGACATTCTCTCTGTCTCTCTCTCTCTTTCTCTCTCTGTCGCACACACACACACATACGCACACACACACTTGCTCTCACTTTCATTCTCTTTGTCTTTCAACAAACTGTGGCTTGGAGATGCTAACCATCTTGACTTCAAACTTGTAGACCGCTCCTGATAGAATGAGGACCAAATCTTTCTGAAACTAAAGTCCATATTCTTTTTCACTATACCATTCTATTATGGTACTTTTCAAATGTAGAAAACTATAAATGTTAAGATACAGACATTATTCTACAGTCTACTTTTTGAGAAATTGAATATAAGAAGTGAAATCACAATAGAGAGAGCAAGAATACGTCACCCTAAACGGTTATATCTCAATACATTTTAGGTAGAAATAAATCTTGAATAGTGCAGGACAATTCTCCAGGAAGCTTTTGATGGACTCAGTTCCCCCTGCTTTTTTGCTTCTAGTTCTCAAGAATAATGACAGAATTTGCTGAGAATGCAATGTGTTGAGATAGAGAGGAATGCACAAAATAGCCCAGGCCTTGCTCCTGTCCCTCCTAGGAAATATAACATCTTCAGTTACGGATTAACTGCCTGGGACAGCCCAGGCTTTGTTCCTCTCTCTCCTGGAAGTGGGATGTCCTTCAGATCTTTGCCCAGTGAGTTTCATGGCCCTTTAGAAGTATAACTCAGAGCAGACTGCCTTTTAAGGTCTGTCAGCTGTGGGGCAAGTGGGCCACTCACAGCCAAGGCTCCATCCATTCTAGGCAGTTCTCTTGGGCGTTGGGGAACCTGTTTCCAATGGATCCCAGGCATCTATTGTCCCTTGCTTCCAATTTGTAAATAATAAATCTCCATCATGTAACTTGTTGTTTATGAGTGTGCTCGGTCTCATCAAATTCAGACAAGTTGGTAACCAGTGCAAAGTGAACTTGCTTTCCAAACAGGATGTCAGGATAAGAAAAATGAATATTCTAGATTTCTAGTGATTTAATACTGGCAGTATGTTTAAATAAACTTATTTATTATAAAATAACATAATACAAGACAGAAAATGTAAGTCTTGATCTTGATGAATTTCAAGAGGTGAACATACCCTTATGACTTTCACCAAGATAAAATATTAGAATATTAAACTCCTATTCCTTCTAGTCATTTCCTATTCTCTCCTCCATAAATTTAATTAATAATGTGATTTCAAACTCCCAAAACTAATTTTGCCTGTTTTTGCCATCTAGATAAGTGGCATAATTCAGTATGTTCTTCTACTCTGTGTCTGCCTTCTTTTATTCAACTTTGTTTGTGAAATCCATCCATGTTGCATGCAGCAGTGATTTTGTTCATTGTCGATGTTGAATTCAGTTGTATAAATTTACCAATATTTATTTAACTAGTCAATTGTTGATAAACATTTGCATTGTTTTCAGTATTGAACTCTTACAAATAATGTCTTATAAACATTGTACATGTTATTTATTGCAAATATATGCACAATTCCACTGGGTTCATGCCTAGGAGTGGAATTGCTGGGTCACGGGTTAATTTTAGTAGTTGTTGACAAACAGATTTCCAAAGTTGTCATTATTTGTACACTGAAAAACAGTGTGTGAGAGTTTCTGTCTTTCTGGCCAACAAAAATTTATCAATCATTTTAATTTTAGATATTCTAGTTGGTTTCACTTGTTTCTCATTAACATTTTATTTTTTAATTTCCAGATGACCGATTATGTTAGGTACCTATTCATATATTTATAGGCCATTGGGATATCCTCTTTTAAAAAGGGGCCTATTCAAATATTTTGCCCATTTTTAAATAATTTGATTACCTGTCTTTTAAAATCACTTGTAGGGACTCTTTACATTTTCCGGGTATGATTTCTAGTGCAGTTATATGTATTAAAATATTTTCCCCTACTCTGTAATTAACCAGTGTTCTTTCTTCATTTTTTTGATAAACAGAAAATTTAAATGTTAATGTAATTCAATTGATTAATATTTTCCTTTGTAGTTATTGTTGCATGTGTCCTGTTTAAGAAAATCTTCCTATCTTGATATATATTCTCCTGTGTTACATTGCAAAAAGTTTTTAATTTTAATCCTTCTCACTTAGATTAATATTCCCTCAGGGATTATGTTTTTACCCATAGGAATATCCAGTTAATCCAGAATTATATATTGAAAAGTCTATAATGTATTCATTACTCTACAATGCCAACTTTATCAAAATCTAGTTGATAGATTTTATATTTTATATCTATTTTATATCATTATTAATTTATCTCTTTGGTCTCAATGAGCTTTTATAATGAATCATATTTTGTAGATTTTAATAATTCAGCATTATGCATGTTTATTATAGTTTGTGTGTGTGTGTGTGTGTGTGTATATATATATATATAGTATTAGATTAAGTAAATTCCTTTCTAATCCCAATCTGCTGATATTGGTGAAATCCATCAAATACTATTCCAACATTTATTGAAATAATCATATAATTTGTCTACCGCGCCCGGCCAATTTGTCTTGTTTCTTTTGTTAATGTGATGAGTTATACTAGTTATTTTTGAAATGTTAACCATTCTTAAATTCCTGGCGTATGCCTTTCTTGTTCATCATATATTACTCTTTTATAAATTTTCTTTGGTAATATTGTATATAGGATTTCTGCTTAAATCCAGAAAGAGAGTAGCCTACTATTTGGGAGCAAGTTTACACTATCCTTGTAAAACAGGATGGAAAGTATTGTGGGTTTCTTTTCTATTTTCTGGAAGAGTTTACATAATAGTGTTATTGTTTTTCTCATCAAATTCTTAGTAGAATATTCACTAGCGAGATCACCTAAGCTAAGATTTTATTTTTTTCTATTCATAGAGGATTTCTGAAGATGCTCCATTTCCCCTGGTATTAAGTAATATTTTTATTCTCTCTTTTTACCTTTATAAATATTACTAGGGAGTTATTAACTCTAATTATGTTTCCTAAGAATCAATGATTGTTTACTTTTTACTGTATTTTTGTTTCTATAGAATTGATTTCAGCTACTTTAGTTATTTTTCTTCTGTTTCCTTTGAGTTTAATATACTCTTCTAAGTTCCTACTCAGTTCTTGAGGCATATAGTTAGAACTTTAATTTTCACTTTCTTCTTTTCTAATCTCTTCATCAAAGATTATACATTTCCTTCTTAGTATGACTTTAGCTGTACCCCAGCAGTTCAGCTATCTAGTATTTCATTATTATTTAGGTAAATTATTTTTCATTGCTAGATGTGATTTATTTTTCATCCGTGGATACTGACACTGAACTAGGAATCTTTTATGATCTATAAATACATGAACTAACTTTCAAATAATGGGTGATTTTTTTCCATCATACTACCCATGCATAATTCATATTCCTTATGATATCAACCCTTTGAAAGTTAAAACTTAAGGCCTTGTGTTTGTTAATTTTTTTAGATGTTACACTTTACATTTTAAGGAGCAAATGCTTTATGTCTGCCAGATCAGGTTTATTTACCATATACTTTATATATTCTAAATACTTTATGTTCTGTAAAATTTTCTTTATGTATTTTATTATAAATAAATATCCTTCATGTATATTTTTTCTTTATATATTTGTGTAATTTGTTTAATGAAAAATTAGATTGTTATATCTTCCTGGTAGATGAATGTTGTAAACATTCTGTTGTATCCCTTTTCATCTGCAGTGATATTGCTTGCCTTAAAGTTCATTTTATCAGATATTAGTATTGGTAACCCAGATTTATTTTGGTTAGTTTCCATAAGGTATATCTTTTTTATGTTTTGCCTTAATCTTTCTGTATGTTTTAATTTATTATACTTCTTTTATAAATTGCATTTGGTTGACTTTTTAAATTCCATATGAAAATCTTTGTCTTTTACTTGGAGTTCTTTGTCTGTTTACATTTAAAGTCATTACTGATACATTTGAGTATGTATCTAGCGTCTTACTATTTATGTTCTTGTCATTTCCTTTCTTGTATTACATTTAATTTGTAAATGATATGTGTTACTTAATATTTTCTCCTGTAGGAGCGTTTAGTGGTTTCCTAATAGTGTAGCATGAGTGATTGATTTATCAGAGTCAAACATAAATTAATATTTCCAGGACAATGCCAGAATCTTTAAATTTTAAAAATTCTTTTGCCTTTTCTGATTTTTGTGCTATTGCTTTTATTATCTTTCTGCATTATAATTCATAGCACATTGCAATTATTATTGCATAGGTCAATATTTATTTATAATTATTTATATATCTAGCTTTTCGTTTTCTCTTCATTCCTTCTTTTACTTACTTGCTTTCTTTGAACTTATTTTTCTTCTCTATGAAAAATTCCCTTATTATTTCATTTAGTTTGTGTACCTGTGGAGTGTATTTTATAATACACTTATTTTGGCGTTCATTTTGAAAAGAAAGTTTTACTGTATAGAATATTCTAGTTTGGACATTATTTCTTTCAGCATTTAAAACATATCCAAATATTTTCTGGCTTCCACTTATTATGTTGAAATGTCATCTCTGCAGTTTCATCATTGCTCCTTTAAGGTAATATGTGTTTTCAAGGCCTTTTCCCAGGCTCTCCTCTCCCAACCCCATGGTGGTTTTTTAGACCATAATTTTAGGCATTTTTACTAGGAGCATTTAGGTGATGGTTTTCTTTGGGTTTTTCCTGCTTATGGTCTTTCTAAGAATTTAAGCTGATAATTTTCTTTGGTTTTGGAAAATTTATAGCTAGTATCTAGTTTTATATTGCTTGATCCCAACTAGTTCTCTCCTCTTTTTGTTTGGACTACAATTGCACATATGCTGGATAACTTCACCACATTCTATTTGTCTCAAGTACACATGCTTTTTCTTCTTATTTTCTTTTTTTTTTTTTTTGCTTCAGTCTTGATATTTTCTGTTGACCATTTATCTAGTTTACTAATTTTCTTTCCTATTTATTCTAACCTAGTCAATTTGTTAAGTTGTTTAAACCAGTAGTTGTATTTTTCCAGTTACAGGATTTCTATTTGATTAGTTTTAATGATTCCAGTCTAGTTAGTTGATAATATTTTTCCTTATATTATCTATTTTTTAACATATTAATTATAATTATTTGTTATTTTATATCTGATAACTGCAAGGTCTGAATGACTTATTTTATTTTTGCCTCCTTTTTTAAAACTTTACTTTTCTCAGTCGTTTGGTTTTATGTGTCAAATACCTGGTAATCGTTGATTGAATGCCACCTTTTTGTTTTGAGTTCTTGACCTTTAACCTAAGGTAAATGTCATGAACATAACAGCATAGCAGGCTTTTAGGCTAATCACAATGTACTGTAGTTATCTTCTTTGCCTCTTGGTTATCATAGTTACTCTCTGAGCAACCAAACCGTAAAATATTTTAAGATTTTTCTAAGATTTTAAGATTATTTAAGATTAGAGGCTGGTAAAGTTTTTTTTTTTTTTTTTTTCCTCAGGATTAATCTAGTTGTTCTTGATCAGAGAATTGGTCTACATAAGACATTCTGTCTTCACTCGAAACAGAGATTCAAATCATATCTATTCTCTATACTATTAAAGAAAGTTCATGATATGTCAGGGAATGGATTTGTAAATGACTTTTGGAATACATTAAGGCCTATGAAGGCCTTGCTCTATATTCTACCTTCTGTAACTACTAAATGAAGAGCATGACCTATAAAGGCCTTTTATTCTAACAGAAGTTAGAATGTTTTCCTCACGTCTTAGGTAGCTTTGTGCAGATTTTCTTCTTCTAACGGCAAATTAATCCATGTGCAAACAGTTGTGCTTTTTCTTTTGTAAATTTTCAATCATTTTTAAAATGTACAAATCAGGTGTTGCTGCCCAATATGTAAATTATTAATGTGTACCTAGGTTAAGGTACATAGAACTATTTCCTCTAAACTATAAACTGTGAATACATTTGACTTCAACATAAAAGCAGAGTTAAATTATGACACTATCGTATTTATAAGCACTGGCTTTTGTTTTAAAACCATTCATCATCAATTGAGTAAGAGTGAGCATGCCTTTTCCTATTTTCCATTGCTTTACTCCCCAGAGCAATCCAGGGGATTCTCACCATAAAAACTGAAATTCTTCTGTAAATACTATCTGCAGGATGGATGGATTCTAGAATAATCATGTCCAGAGTTGTGGACACGATATTGTGAAATGTTCTAGTTGCTGGTGGTTTCTTTTAAGGCAACTGGGGAAAAACTGTTTGCTTCTTGAAGAAAGTCACTATGTGTAGCTTGTTTGCCTGTTTCATCAAAATCTCACACTGTGCCGACCACGTGGTAAGTATGCACTCAATAGTTATTTAACGAATGTACAAAAAGCAGAATTTCTAGATAATGCTTAAAAGGTAGACTAATACTTATTAAGGGTTTGGCCAAATGTGAGTAAAAAGAGTACGTAAATCAGAGTCCATTTTTTCTTACTAAATTACCGAAAAGACATGAGGCAAAAGTAAGAATCTCATATCCTCAAATAATACGGGATTTCTAGAACTTTGTTATTTCTTTTGCTGAAATGAGCTGTGTTTGTTGATATAATATGTCTGCTTTTAGAAATTAGGATGAGTTTAGTGTTTCTAATGTTTTATATGTCATAGAAATTCATGATGGAACCAGTAAAACTACTGAGAACTTTCTGTAATACTTTTACTTTTTGAGAAATCATTTGAAATGATAGAATTATGAAGCTTGAAATTACCTACAGTAGACATTCTGTGCATTTTTCCAGCACTGCGTAGGACAATACCATAAATACTTAATATAGAAGTGTCAATTTTAATTTTTAATGTTTCTGAAAAGGGGAGATCCTTTATTATATAAAATTAATGCAATCCAGGGCATTATAAGCCTTATAAAGCAAAACATTTTCCCTTAGGTTTCAACCCAAAAATCTTTCTGCTGGCATTAAGATATTAATATTTTTGATATTAACAACTATTATAGTATTTTATATGTTTTGAAAGTCAAAATAATCTGATAATAGAAAAATCAAACAACATGTATTTTACAGGATATTAAAAGCACCCAGATCAGATTTCTAGAGGTAATCTCTATCAATGTGATGATGAACATGTTCATTGGTAATTATACTCACCCACTCATTTTTTTGTTATTTAAATTATTAAGCTAAAGATAAACTGGGAGGAGCCTTTTCATTAGGAACATAGTTAATTTTACTCAATTGTCAGTCATTGTAAAACATGGTTCTAGCACTGAGATAGTTTCAAAGTGATTATAGCCATGTTTATTTGTCAACAAGCATTTCAGATACGTTTTAAGTGTAAATCTCTAGAAAAAACAAATCTATTATGATTTATTTTTGTCACTAACCATCTTATAAGATTATATATAAGCTGCACTTAATTGGGGATGTGAATTAATTTTGATTGAGCCCTCAAGAAAAAGACTGATGAGGTGTTATTCCTTAAAATAATCAAAAGTATCTTTTTGCATATTATATTATTATGTATATTTAAATACTATTCTCTCACTTACCCAAAATTATCAGTTTATTAACCTAGGCCACATAAGCAACAAGACCATTCACAAGTATACCCAGAAATAAAGATGAGTTAGCCAGTGTAACACTCATCATGGCATCTCAATTTTGATTGCATACTTTTATCACATGGGGACATTTCAAATGCCTATCTTTCTCTCCTGATACTTTGATCAATTTTTTGACGTATTTATTTATTTAAATTGACACATTGTACATATTTATGGGGTATAATTTGATATTTTGATTCATATCTGTGTTGTGTAATGATCCCATCGGGGTAGTGAGCATATCTATCACCTCATGAATTTATCATCGCTTCGTGGTAAGAACCTTTGAAAACTTCTCTTCTAGCCACTTTGTAATATAAAATATTTTACCCTTAACCAATGTCACTTTACTGTATAATAGAACACCAGAATTTATTCATCCTATTTAATAGTCACTTGGTGCCCGTTGATCAACTTCTCCCCATTCTCTTCTCCCTCTTCCCCTCCCCAGTCTTTAATAAGTGTTATTCTACTCTGTGCTTCTATAATACTGACTTCTTAAAAATTGAGACAGTTTTGCTCTGTTACACAGGCTAGAGTGCAGTGGCCTCATCTCACTGCAACCTCAGCCTCATGGGTTCAAGTGATTCTCATGTCTCAGCCACCTGAGTGGCTGGGATTACAGGCGTGCGACATCACGCCCAGCTAATTTTTTGTATTTTTAGTAGAGATGGGGTTTTGCCATATTGGCTAGGCTGGTTTCAAACTCCTGTTCTGAAATGATCCGTCTGCCTCAGCCTCCCAAAATACCGAGATTATAGGTGTGAGTCACCATGACTGACCAGTATTGAACTTTGTAAAAACAATTCCAAATCCAAATATACGTGACATCATGCAATATTTGTCTTTCTGCCTCTGGCTTATTTAATTTAACATGATATCCTCCGAGTTCATCCATGTTGTTGCAAATGACAGAATTTCATTATTTTTTGCAACTGCATAGTATTCCACTGTATATACATACCATGTGTTCTTTATCCATTTATTTGTTGTTGAACACTTTTAGGTTAATTTCATTTTTGGGTATTGTAAATAGTGCTATAATAAACATGAGAGTGCATATGTTTCTTTGACATACTGATTTCATTTCCTCTGGACATATGCCCTATAGTTAGATTGCTGGATTATATGGTAGCATCATTTTTAGTTTTTTGAGAAATGGCCATACTTTTTTTCTACCATTGCTTTACTAGTTTACAATCCCCAAAGCAATGTGCAAGTGTTTCCTTTTCTTCATATCCTTGCTAACACTTGTTTTCTTTTGTCTTTTTGATAATAACCATTCCAACAGGAATGAGGTGGTATCTCATTGTAGTTTTGGTTTACACTTCCCTGTTGATAAGTTAAATTGAGCATTTTAAAACATACCTATTGGCCATTTCTATATGTCCTTTTGAGAAATGTCTATTCACGTTTTTTGCCCAGTTTTAAATCAGGTTTATGTCTTTTTATTTGTTTATTTTTTTTATTTTGTGGAGGTGTTTAACTTACTTATATATTCTGGATATCAAGCCCTTGGCAGATGTATAATTTGCAGTTAATTTCTCCTATTCTGTAGACCAAGCTTGTCCAACTTGCAGCCCACAGGCTGCATGTGGCCCAGAACACCTTTGAATGCAACCCAACACAAATTTGTAAACTTTCTTAAAACATTATAAGATTCATGGAAAGACTTTTTTTTAAGCTCATTAGCTATCATTAGTGTTAGTGTATTTTGTGTGTGGCCCAGGACAATTCTTCCAGTGTAGCTCAGGGAAGACCAAAGCTTGGACACCTCTGCTGTAGACTTTCTTTTCACTTTATTAATTGTTTCCTTTGCTATGCAAAAAGCTTTTAGTTTGATGCAGTTTTATTTATTTATTTGCTTTGTTCTCTGTGCTTTTGAGGTCTTATTTTAAAAATTCTTGCCTAGCCCAATGTGAAGAATTTTTCCTGTGTTTTCTTTTAGTAGTTTAATTGTTATGGGTTTTACACTTAAGTCTTGTCTTTAATCTATTTTGAGTCAATTTTTCTATACGAAGAGAAGTATGGGCTTAGTTTTATTTTTCTGCATGTGGATATGCAGTTCTCCCAGCACCGTTTATTTAAGAGACTGTCTTTCCCCCAACATGTGTTCTTGGTACCTTTGTTGAAAATCAGTTGACTGTACTTGTTTGAATTTATTTCTGGATACTCTATTCTGTTTCATTAGTCTATGTATGTGTTTCTGTTCCAGCACCATGTTGTTTTGGTTACTATAGCTTTGTAGCATATTTTTGAGTCCGATAATGTGATGCCTCTAGCTTTGCTCTTTGTACCCAGGACTCATTTGGCTGTTCTGGGTATTTTGTGGTTACATATGAATGTTACAATTGTTTTTTCTATTTATGTGAAGAATGTCATTGATATTTTGATAGAGATTGCATTAGGTCCGTAGATCACTTTGGGTAAGTTGGCCATTTTAACAATGTTAATTCTTCCAATCCATGAACATGAGACATTTTTCCATTTATTCGTGATGTCCTCCATTTCTTTCATCAAAGTTTTATGTGTAGAAGTAAATCTTTCACCTTCGTGATTAAGTTTATTCCCAAGTATCTTATTTTTTATAAGTTTTTGATTTATTGTTCAGGTAGTTCACTGTTGCCATGTAAAAATGCTACTGATTTGCAGGTGTTGATTTTGTATCCTGCAAGTATAATAAATTTGTTTATTAGTTATAACAATTTTTTGGTGGAGTCTGTAGGATTTTCTATATATGATTATGTCATCTGCAAACAGGGACAATTTGACTCCCTCCTTTCCAATTTGGATGTCTTTTATTTCTGTCTCTAGCCTAATTGTTCTGGCTAGGACTTCAATTACATGTTGAATTGAAGTGGTTAAAGTGAGTATCATTTTATTTTCCTTGATCTTAGAGAAACAGCTTTCAGCTTTTATCCATTCAGTAGGATGTTAGCAATATATTTATCAGATATGGCTTTTATTGTGCTGACGTACATATCTTCTCTACCTAATGTGTTGAGAGTTTTTATTATGACCAGGTGTTGAATTGCACACATACTGTTTCTATATCTATTGAAAGGATCATATGTTGGTTTTTTTTTCTTTCTGTAATGTTGTATATTATACTTACTGATTTGCATATATTAAACCATCCTTGATCTCACTTGATAATAGTGAATGATCTTTTATATGTGTTGCTGCACTCAGTTTGCTAGTATGTTGTTGAGAATTTTTGCATCTATGTTTATCAGAGATATTAGCAAGTAGTTCTCTCTTTTTGTTTTATCTTTCTCCGGTCTGGCATCAGGTTAATGATGACCTCATACAATGTCTATGCACCTACTCTTGCTCTTTTTCCTTTGTACGTTTTTAAGAAATTGTCACCAACATGTAGCTTTGTCATAAGTCCCTTTAACCAAACACTCTCTCCTTTAACTGCTCTCCAAAGGTTAACTTTGAGTGTATTTTTCAGCTTTCTCCACATTTTTTAGTCTGCAAGTCTATGCCATATTTAAACAAACAATTTTTGAAAGAGCCCTGCCATACGGAGATTTTAAGCAAGCTGTTTTCATCTAATAAAGACAATCGTGGCCGGGTGTGGTGGCTCATGTCTGTAATCCCAGCACTTTGGGAGGCCAAGGTAAGCAGATCACTTGAGCCCAGGAGTTCAAGACCAGGCTAGGCAACATGGTAAAACGCTGTCTCTACTAAAAATACAATTATTAGCTGGCTATGGTGGCACAAGCTTGTAGTCCCAGCTACTTGGGAGACTGAGGGGGCAGATTGCTTGAGCCTGGAAGGCAGAGGTTGCAGTGATCTGAGATCATACCACTCCACTCCAGCCTGGGTGACAGAGGAGCGAGATCTTGTCTAAAAAAGAAAAAAAAAAAAAAACACAAAAACATAATACTAAAATAAACAGTATGACAAAATCTACTTCTGTGAGTATATATCACAAAAATAACTTTGTAGGCAATCGAGTATGTGGCTTTCATTTCTTCTTGGTTATAGGACTTCAAAAGCATTTTCTTCAGAAAAAATTCTCCCATTCAACATATAATAGTAACAGTAAAATAGAACCTTTGAAGACATTGTTATTTGTTGATGAGAACTGTTATTTTATGAAGTCAATCTTTTACTTAACATTAAAACCTAGATACAGTTTATTATGATTTTTTTTCTTTCTACACACTCTTCCTCACCTTATTTCTTATTACATTCATTGGTTAAATTGAAAAAGTATTATTTACCAAACTAAGTATCAAGTATACTTGAAGGCACTCCCACTTCAACCTCAGACTAGGGAAACAAAAGTTCAGTTGGCTGCTTTACATAAATAATTTGATTAAACATTTGGAGCATAGTTTAGGTAGAAACATATTTATCCAGGAGATGCTATTGAAGGGCCACAACCTATTATGCTTGGATGTTAACCATGATTTTAAACAACTGTAGCTATTCTTTACTGCACAGTTCATAGGTGGAGGGCTAGAACTAGGGTGAGGCTGAGGAGGCATATACCTTTGTTGTAAAAATTAAGGGGTTACTAAAAAAACTCAAGAATTAAGATAAACAATATTGTAATATACTAGGAAAAGATAAAATGTTTGCAAAAATATTCATGAACAAAAAAATAACATTTTCAATAAAAACAATATAACTTATTTGTTTAAAGTCCAGTGTTACTTATTAATTTACTTCAGACTTTAATATGATTTGACAGAGCATTTTATCCTGCCACTACTTTATATTTCAATTTTTAAATCATCATTCTTATTATTTATTTTTTATTTTAATGACAGGTTCTCACTTTATCACATAGGCTAGATAGAATACAGTGGCATGATCATGGCTCACTGCAGCTTCAACTTCCTGGGTTCAAACAATCCTCCTGCCCTGGCCTCTTGTGTAGCTACGACTACAGATTCATGCCACTAGGTTCAGCTAATTTTTATTTTTCAAAAACTATCTGTAGAAATGGGGTCTGACTGTGTTGTCCAGGCTCAAGTGATATTCCCACCTGGGCCTCCCAACGTGCTAGGATTACAGTTATGAGTTATGAGCCAACCCACCCTAATTTTTGTACTCAAGGTAAGTGTCTTACCCATCTTCCGCTAGTCCTGGCCCCGCATCAAAGGCTTTTCTTTGTCACTATAACAAAAAGTAAACATTTCAGGTTATACAGTGAAAGTTCAAACCAGATACTCATTTTTTCACTTCTCTGTTATCTCAAGAAGAGGATTTGACGATGTGTAGTAGATCATAAACTCTAAAACTAGAAATTATTACTTATGGATATCCATAATCCTTTCCATCACCCGCACACGACCACCCACACCCACCATATTCTTGTTTAATATCTGTACAGGAGGATCTCAGAATCTGTATTTTATTATAAATGCAAAATTATTCTGTTGCAGGTTGTCCTCGAATCATGCTTAAAGAAACAGGTGGCTAGACTCTAACAGCTGTTCACAGTTTCTTGTATCTCTCCTGACAGAGGACAGTGTTCTTAAAGGTAACTATTTCATAAAAGATAAAAAAAAAAGAAAATGGCCAGAGACAGTGCATCTTTGCATTCAAAACTATTCCAAAAGTAAACAGTAAAAAAGCTTTGACATTTTTAATGACTCTGGGTTTTCATGGGACTTTCACAGCTATGTGGCTTTAAATGGTGCAGTTTGGAAATTGAAAATGATAATAATTGGTAAATACTCCACTTAATTTTCTGTATTTTATTTCTAGTTACCTTGTAGGAAATTTACTATTTTACCTATTTGGCCATTTTTAAAAATTATTAATTGAATTAAGAATATATTGCTTGAAATTATATAATATAGATGTATATGCTCCTAAATATACCTACAAATTGTTATAATGAGAGTGCTAATATTTTCTAAAAGTTTCATAATGGGTAAATGTAGGTTTTAAAATTTCTACCTCTTTTCATATTGTGTCAGCTTCTCAGTGTTTATAATAATCATCTTACAGGAACTATATATGTTGAAATCACCTGGCGTGTTCACAGAAATACGATTACTGAGCCTATTCCAGTACCTATTGGTTTGGAATTTTCTAAAGGTAGAGCCTGAGAATCTGTGTTTTTAACCAGTATCCCTATGAAACTCTGATAAACCTTGAGTACCATTGGAGGTTAATCCTTCTGTTTGTGTTTGATGTATATATAGTCCATATGTTTTCAGTTCAATAATTTGGTGGGACGATTCAGTCTCCCAAGGATCTCTGTCCATTTCCCACTTGACCTCTAAATGCAGAGGAATATATAACCACTCTTATCTATTTCATAAATAGCAACATAATAGAACAAGCATGATTGATAACAAGAGTCATTACTGTGTAAAAATTATAATTTGAGTTTTTCTCTGATGTTTTTTCTAAATTTGTGGCTTATATTGTACCTTTACAGCCATAGTATACCATATCAGCATGAGAGCTGTCACACAGACCCAAAACAGTAATCTATCTGGCTCACTCTTTTCCTGGGAATGAACCTAACAGAAGATACAGGAAGGACATGCTCTTAATTCTTAGAGTATTAGCATCAGTTACTTATTTTCTTCCTAAATCTAAAAGTATTTAAATTTTGCCAATCTTCTTCAATACAGGTTTTATAAGCACACTGTCATCCATCATGTATTTATTTATATGCTCTGTGTCATCTCTCGTTACCCCTCATCTCTGTCTCTCTGTCTCTATGTATTCATCCGTCCATCTCCCTAATGATTTTTCTAAACTTTGACCATGCTTGCAATCTCTGTCTCTTCCAAATGGATGATTTCTGTTTTACTAATCTACTTCACATATAATTCAACACATTTAACATACTAATGCCCAAACCTCCTATGTCTAATGATCAAATGAGGGTAATTAGGGTGTCCTTTATCTCAAACATTTACCATTTTTTAATATTGGGAATATTAAGAATCTTCTATTTTAACTTTTTGAATTGTATAAAATCAACTTTTTAATAGAAACCTTTGCACATTTTTATTTGCAGACACATTATCTTTGCACTACTAAAACTCTTATCAGATTACTCCCTTGAAGAGGCTTAAGAACATAAAAGCAATAAGAGGCTAGCTGTGGCCTACAAGAGCCTTGTGGCCCAAAATAATGATGTTAATTAATGTCAGTCCTTCATGAATACTGAGGAAATGTAAATGACAGCAAAAGGTAGTCACCATTTCCCCACTTCAATTCCTTAATTTATGTACTGGTGGCAACCCCTTGACTATCACTCATCAGTAAGAGTTTCTTATTAAGAAAAATATATAATTGTTCATGAGGACACCTATCATAAGTCATTTATAAACAAGATATTTGATCATCAGACATGTAGATAATACAGTTAGCCTAACTTACAAATAGGGCCACATGGGTGATCTTGTGAAAAAAATTATTCATTCTTCTATTTCAGGAATTTTAGTTACTGCTAAGCATGAGACATTAACTTCTGAATCTTAGGAACTAGAACACCTTCTATTTTGTCATTAATTTCTGAATTTCATGGATATTTGATGGCACTCTGAATATTACTGAGAGGGGAGCTCAGTGACTCAGAAATGTACACTAGCAACTGTCACTCTGAATCTCTAGCCATGCAGCTTAAAAAATAACTTGGACTATGTACCCCCAAAATAAGACTTGTTATTTCTGTTTAAACTACACTTTCAAAATATGTTTTCAAAATTCGTTGAACCTGACTTGTTCACTTTTTAAAGAAAAAAACTAAAATAGAAAATCTCCATGTTCTATCACCCAACTTCAAGGATTACAAATTCATATACAATGTATCTTATTTGTTCTGAGTAGTTTCTGTGTTTGTAGTTTCCCAAGCTCCAGGTTTGGCAAATTGCATCCCAAGGGGGAGTATAACATGTTTCTGTCTTCCCTCCATGTCATAAAAATTGGATATGAGATCTTGATTAGATTGAATTCAGGATGTTTTGAGAATATTACCTTATAGGTAGCACTTTTCATTTTGCTACAGAGACATATAATATCTACTTATCTTTCTTTTGGTTATGTTAGCAATTGATGATCATTGCCTATTACTGGACTAGAGTTTGTAAAATAGTGATGTTCTAATGCTTTTAATCCTTCTTAATGTATTAACTGAAATGTTTGCATAAAGAGAAAGTTTTACTTATCAACTATTTGGTTCCTTTGAGTTACAGCTCATAGAGAGAAAACTGGGCAAATGCTTTGACTGTTTTTCTTTATTTTCCTTTATATAAAATAATGAGTTGGTTTCTTTTCATCATCCAAGTATCATCAATGTTTTATTTTTTCTTGTTTGAATTTTGTGTTCAATATGTCTCTGAATCATGTATTTAAATATTGTAATTGACTTTGATTGATTGTTTTTGTTATGCTTATTGATGCTCAAATATTCTCATCTTTGGTTATTTAGGTTATTTTTAGGTTGGTTCTCAATTGTTTCCTAACAACTCTGGCGTTATTTTGTTGGTTTTCTTGTTCCACAAGTTTTTCACTGTTTCACTTATGTTTTATTAAACAGTGATATAATGGACTAATATATCATTCTAGGTGGTGAATACTGATATTCTAATTCTGGAACATTCTAGAATGGTGACTTTTTAATTCTATCATTCTTTCTTCATTTATTAGTTAAATAAATACATTCCCCATCAATTCCTTAGATATTCTGATATATAGTTTTTATTGGAGAGACAAGATAAATATTTTTTAAAGTATCTTTTTATTTATTGAGTTTTCAGAATATCAGTTGGTTTTCTAGAAAAGGTTCCATAGTTGACTATGCGAGATTGCATCATTGCCTGCAATTCTTCATCCTACCTGTGTCTCTATCCTTTGCAATGTTAATTTGTAGTTCATTTTCGTAGAAGCAAAGCATTCTTACCTTTCTAGACTTTGGGCTCCGTGTTGAGACTTTCTTACCTTTGTAGACTTTGGGCTCAGTCTTGAGACTTACTTTGGCTAACAGGATGTTAGATTAATGGAATAATAAGGGGCTTGAAATTTGCTTGTGTGGTTGGGCTTTGTACTTGTACATGCACTCCTGTACTTCTGTCTTTACCACGAGGAAGAGCATGTCCCATCAATATGCTGTTTGTCAAAGGAGGATAACAAAAACGTGGTCTGAATCTCATTTGCTGATTAGAGTTAAGCACAGGCAAGCCCAAGCTAGAGTTTCCTTACCTCTAGAAAACTCAGACACATGAGCAAAAATTAATGATTTTTGCTTAAGTCACTGTGTTTTGAAATGGTTTACTTTAATGGATTATTTGTAATAGGTGATGGATACAGTGATCACTGGGGGTTTTGTATTATTCTGAGATGATGGATCTTAAGAGGTTTGCTGTATGTCAATCCATTTGTTTCGTTATTAAAATATTATTCAGTGTCTTGCTTTCATGCAGTAGGAGTTCAAATGGCCTCCTAAGTTCTTTTGTTTTAACTTTAATAGTATTTGATAATTTTATTGCTTTTTGGTGTAACTAAATTTTCCAGGCTCATTTGTACATTCCCTGTCCCAGGCCTGGAGTCATCCATTTCTTCCAGAAGCCCTGCTTCCTTTTATTGGGAAATGTTACTGAAAGCTTACAATCTTGTTCTAGGGACTAGGGACAGGGACTGTTGGTACTATGTTGATCAGAATCTATGTGGATTTATTAGACAGACTGGCATTTTTTTTTAACTGAAAATATGCCACCTTGAGTTTATACTGATATTTAAAATTAAAATATTAAAAACTATTATTAGAAGGTTTTAATTATACCTTATATATTATGGCTTTAGAGCAATACTTCTATTACTACTAAAATATGGTTACTAAAATTACTTTGAGATTTATTTTTTAGAGTTTTTTGTTTTATGCAAAATACTAGGAATATAAAGTTATATGACTACCTTTAATGGTCATTTATAATAATTTTTCATTATATTGATACATTGCTAGATTCATTATTTTCTCTTCATTTTGCCTTTGTTTCTTAGAAGCTGCTTTTACATTTCGTTTTTTCTTCTAATTATGTGAAATATTTATACAGTTCTAAATAAAATGCATACAAGAAACTATTTTCTGTAAAGTCTGGTTTCTATCCCTGATTCCTCTAACCTCTTCCTCCAGCTAATGTAATTTTTTTTTTTTATATATTTTGGGTTATTCATTTCCAAAGTATGTCACTATATATCTTCATTAAATATAATTTTTATTGATATGTTGTTCACTTATTTTAAATAAAGACACATACACACTTTTCTCCATGATAGTTTTGTTTTTCACTTAACAATATGTTTTGGAGACCATAAACGATATGTAAATGTATTTCTCATTTCTTTAACAGCTGCATAGTACTCTATGTGCGGATAAACCATAGTTTATTTAACAAGTATTTAAATGATGATATTTGGGTTACTTCCAGTCTTGCTATTACAATAGTGCTGGAATAAATGGTCCTCTGCAGAGATCTTTTTTGTACTTTTGCCAACTCATCTTTAGGGTGTAATCCTAGAAGTTGTTTTGCAGGTTCAAGGCAAATGCATGGGTAATTTTGCTACATATTACTCTATTCCCTGTGTTAAGATTGTACTGGTTTTACCTCTCTACCTGTTGTACCCACTGTTGAATCACAGTAGTAGAGTTGAGAGCTGAGAGTGACACATTTGAAGTAGAGAAAAGTTCATAAAAATAAATGTAGTACTGCTTAGGTGGCATCTGTTTAACATTATCAAGATTTAAATCTTGAAAACTGAGGCTGTTATACATTTTATAGTAAACATAGTATCTGATTTAAATTCACAAAGCCATGACACATTCCTTTCAATGGACTTGTCTAAAAAATGTGTTATGTTTTTCCCAGTGGCATTGCTATATTCTCTAGCAAAGAGGCAATGACATTCTCAAGCTTCTTGAATTACAGAAAAGGTTCTGTTCTTAAAATAAGTTAATGTTAGTTGACAAGTATCGTATACTTAAATTGAAAAGCTAAAATATAAACCTTCTAGAAGAAAACAAAGGAGAAAATCTTTCCATCCTTTGTCTAACAAATATTTTTCAGGAAATGACACACAAAGCATATAAGAAAATTGATTAATTGAACTTTTTTAAAATAAAAATATTTTGCTCTTTGGAAGACAACATTAAAAAACAAAACTATTAGCCATAGGCAGAAACTATTGATAATATATTTATCCTACAAGGACTTCTACTTAGAGTATATTGAACATGTTTACAACTTAATGATAAGAAAACAAATAACCCAATTAAAACATGAGCAAAAAGGCTTGAATATATCGTTCCCAAAAGAAGAAACATGTATGACCAGTAAGCAGATGGAAATATGATTAACATCATTAATCATCAAGGAAATGACAATTTAAACAAAATGAGATTACAGAATACTTTCATGATAATGGCTACAATACCAAGTGTTGAAGAGGATATGGTGCAATTGGAATGCTCATACACTGCTGGTGGGAGTGCCAATTGGTACAATCCCTTCAGAAAACTGATGGAGCTTCTGAAATGGTTAAACCTACTCTTAGCATATGAGTCATAATTGCATTTCTAGGCGTTTACCCAAGATAAAAATGTTTATTCACAAAAATAATATATGCAAATATACATTGTACCTTTAGTCATAATAATCCTAAACTGGAGAAAACCTAAGTGTTAATAAGAAGATGAATGAATAAATAAATTATATATTCACACAGTGGAAAACTACATAGTAATTTAAAGGAATGAGCTGTAGACATACACTGTATGTTGAATTCCAAATACATCTTGATAAGCAAAAGAACATTGATATAAAAGAATAGGTATGGCATTTTATGAAATTGTAGAAAGAAAATGTAATGCCCAGTGAGAGAAAGCAGAGAAATTGTTGTTTGGGGCTAGGGTTGAGGGGATTGTGAGGACATTTTGAAAGCATAGAAGTTTCTCTGTATCTTGATTGTAGTAAGTTTGCATGAATGTATACATTTTAAATATTTTCAAACAATGCACTTAAGATGAGTGCAGTATGGTGTAAATGTTGCTTTTTAATTAAGTTGATTAAAACATTTCACTAAAAATGTTCTTTTTTAATTTGAGAGTCCACACTAAAAACATAATTTTTGTGTCACTGAAATATCAGAATAAAATAAAGGTTACCTGAGGGCAGTATCTACAATTTATTGATAGTAGATAATCAACTAGTGTTGAATGAAAAAATTAATGAATGCATAAATAAATGAATAGTTTGATTACATTTAACACTCTGTATTTGGAATTGTAAAAGGAGATATTGGAAAATATATTCTACGCAAACAGCGTACAAAATTAAAACTGGGGTAGTTAAACTAACATCAGAGAAATAGACTTCAAGTGAAAATCTCTTACAGAGAAAGGCAGTAAATAAATATTGATAAAAGAATAAATTCATCAAGAACATAATAACAATAATAAGCACACACATTCAACAACAGAGGTCCCATAACATATGAAGTAAATATTGACATGTCTGAAGGAAGATATAATTCAACAATAAGGGTTGGAGACTTCAACTGCTCACTTTCAATAATGGATAGAATATCTAGATAAAAGATAAGTAAGGAAATAGAGAATTTGAACAACACCTTAATCCAGCTATACCTAAACAGACATATATAAAGAACTTCACCCAAAACCACAGAATGCACATTCTTTTCAAGCGCATATGAAATATTCTGCATAATAAACCGTATGTTAAGCCACAAAATAAATCTGAATAAATTTAAAAAGATTGTAATTATACGAAACTTTTTCTCTAACAACAATAGAACAAAGCTAAAAATCAGTAACAAGAAAAATTTAAAAATACATGAATGTAAAATTTAAACAACATACTCTTAAATGGTCAATGAGTCAGAATAAATCACAGGAACAATTGGAAAATACTTAGGAATGAAAATAAGAGTACAACATAACAAAACACATAGGATGCAGCAAAGTCAGTGCTCAGAGGAAAATTTATAGCAGTAAAACTTTATGTTAAAAAAGAAGATAACTCTTAAATCTATAACTTTATACTTTAAAGACCTAGAAAAAGAAAAGCAAACTAAGCTCAAAGCTAGCAGAAGAAATGAAATAAAGATTCAAATAGAGGTAAATAAAATAGAGTAGTAAAAAATAATAGAATGAATGAAAACAGAAGTTATTTCTTTGAAGAAAAATCAACAAAATTGACAAATCTTTAGCTAGACTACAACAAACAAAGAGAGAAGATGCAAATAACTAAGATCAGAAATTAAAGTGAGACATTGCTATTGACCTTACGGAAGTAAAAAGGATTATAAGAAATGTTATGAACAATCATTTCAATGAAAGAGACAAATTCCCAGAAACACACAAATTACAAAAATTGACTCAAGAAGAAATAGAAAATCTGAACAAAACTATGCTCAGTAGAAACTAAATCAGTAATTAAAAAAAAAAAAAAAAAAAATCCCAACGATAAAAAAGGCCAGGACAAGATGGCTTCAATGGTGAATTTTTCCAAACATTTAAAGAAGAATTAACACCAATCCTTCTTAACTCTTTAAGACAAACAAATAACAAATAATAATAACAAACATAAAAGAGAATACTTTCTAACTCATTTAATGAGATCAGTAGTATCCTGTTATCAAGCCAGATAAAAACATGATAAGAAAAGATTATTACAGACCAATATCTCTTATAAATATAGACACAAAAATATTCAACAAAATACTAGAAAACTGAATACAACAGCACAATGAAAAGATTAAACACAATGACCAAGTGAGATTTATCCAAGGAATGCAAGAGTAGCTCAACATAAGAAAATCAATCAATGTTATATATCACATTAATGGGACAAAAAGAGAAAACCCATGATCATCCTAAGTGAGCAGAAAAAAAGCATTTGATTAAATCAGCAACCTTTTTAATAAAAGTACCAGAAAAATTAGGAGTACAAGACAACTTTCTCAACCAAAAAAGGACATTTAGGAATAATTCACAACTAACATCATACTCAATAATAAATGATGGAACGCATTTCTCTTATGATAATGGACAAAAACAGGATGCCTGCCTTCACCACTGCTATTCAACATTGCTGGAAGTTCTAGGCAGAGAAATTAGACACAATTAGATAGATAGATAGATAGATAGATAGATAGATAGATAGATAGATAGATAGATACATACATACATACATACATACATACATACATACATACAAACATACATACATTAGATAGAGAGATAGATAGATACATAGATAGATAGATAGACAGACAGACAGGTAGATAGATAAATGGTATCCAAGTAAGAAAGGAAGAAGTACAACTATCCCTATTGTAGATGACACAGTCCCATAGGTCCCACCCCCTCCAATTCAAAAGCGCTCCTAGGGCTAATAAATGAATTCAGCAAAGTTGCAGGGTACAAGATTGATACTCAAAAGTCAGTTGTTTTTCTCTACACCAGCAGTGCACAATTTTAAAAAGAAATTAATTCTACCTATAATAACTTCCAATTTTAAAAAAAATACTGGCATCCGAAAGAACAAAACAACTGGCAAAATATTTAACTGAGAAGATGAAAGGCTTGTACACTGAAAACTGTAAAACATTGCTGAAAGAAATTAAAGAAGATCTAAATAAGTGGCTGTATACAGAGGCTCACAGCTGTAATCCCAGCAGTTTGAGAGGTGGAAGCAAGTGGATCACTTGAGCTCAGGAGTTCAAGACCAGCCTGAGCAACGTGGCAAAACCCCATTTCTACAGAAACTTACAAAAATTAGCCAGGTGTGGTAGCATGAGCCTGTGCTACATGCAGGGACTGAGATGGGAGGATCCGTTGAGCTGAAGAGACAGAGATTGCAGTGAGCTGAGATTATGCTACTGTACTCCAGTTTGGACAACAGAGTGAGACTAGAAGACTTAGTATTTCTAAAATGCCAATATTACCCAAAGCAAACTATAAATTTAATGCAAGCCTACCAAAATTCCAAGACTGTGTTTTGCACAGATGGAAAAATCAATTCTTAAATTCATCTGGAGTTGCAAGAGACCCTGAATAGTGAAAACAATCTTGAAAATAAGAATGTTAAAAGAATTACAGTTCCTGATTTCAAAACTTACTAAAAACCTACTGTAATCAAAATATTGAAATACTAGCATAAAGACAGACATATAGACCAATGGATTAGAATTGAAAGTCTAGAAATAAACTCATATATTTATGCCTAATTAATTTTTTTGTGAGAGTGTTAACACCATGCAATGAAGGACAGAACAGTGTCTTCAACAAATGGTACAAAAACAGCTGGATACTAACATGCAAAGGAATGAAATAAAACCCCTACCTCATACCATATGCAAAAATTAACTCAAAATGGATTAATGACCTAAATATAAGTGTTAAAATTCTGAAACTATTAGAAAAAATATTATTTTTCATGACCTTCAATCTGGTGATAGATTCTTAGATATGCCACGAAAAGTATGAACAACAACAACAAAAATATTAGGG
Organism: Macaca nemestrina; assembly: GCF_043159975.1. NCBI lineage: Eukaryota > Metazoa > Chordata > Mammalia > Primates > Cercopithecidae > Macaca > Macaca nemestrina. The sequence goes on from NC_092137.1 coordinate 51,285,502, forward strand.
CTTCATCAAAATTAAAAACTCTTATGCATCAAAGGATGTTATCAGGAACATGAAAAGAAAATCTAGAGAATAAAAGAAAATGTTTTGAATCATATATATGATAAGGGCCTATTATCCAAAATATATTTAAAAAATTCTTACAACTCTAAGTCAAAAGGACCAACCACCTAATTTAAAAAAGAAGAAAACCTTGAATAGCTATTTCTCTAGAAAACATGGACAAATGACCAAGAAAATCGCGAAAGATGCTAAACATTATTAGGCATTATGAAAATGCAAATCAAAACCATAGTGAAATATCGCTTCACACTCAGTAGGATGGGTATAATATTTTTTTTAAAAAAAGGAAAATGATGACAGCTGTTGAGGATGTGGAAAAATTGAAGTCTTTATATATTACAGCCACTGTGAGAAACAATTTGGCAGCTCCCCAAAGATATAAACATAGAATTACCATAAGCCACCACAATTCTACTTTAATTATATGCTGAAAAGAATTAAAATCAAGTACCCAAACAAGAATATGTATACATAGGTTCATAGTAGCAGTATTCACAAAAGCTAAAAGATAGGAACAATTCAAATATCCATCAATGGATGAATGAATAAATAAATTGTATATATGTAGAATGGAATATTAAATAATAATTATAGAAATAAAATACTAATATATGTGACAAAATGAATGAACCTCCAAAACCTTATGCTAAGAAGCCAGGTACAATATATGACATATTATTCCGTTTATATAAAATATCCAAATAAAAAACTCCGTAGGGACAAAATGCAGATTGGTGCTTATCAGAGGGGTGGGATGCTTGTCCGGAGGGGAAGCCATGAATGAGGAGAAATTGCTTAATGGGTAAGGAGTTTTATTTTAGAGCAATGGAAATGTTTTCTAATAGCCGGATTTCACAGCATTGTAAGTATACTAAATGCAATTGAATCATTCACTTTAAAGTGGTTAATTTTATGTTATGTAAATTTTGCCTCAATGAATTATTTTAAAATGTTTGCTTATCCATGTATCCAGTAGTTTCCAATTGATTTTCATATGCTTCTAAAAATATGTGGATAATTTGATGCCTGTAAATTTTTTAGCAGATGTATAAGAATGAAGGGTTCTGCTCCCTTGGTCACCTCTAATTTTTGTATTATTATTATTATTTTGGAGCACCTATGTTTGTCCTGAAACTGTGGAGGGTCATAATATACAGAATATATAGAGAAAAATTTACAATCTGGTGAGAAAAATAGTTTGTATATGTATGTGTTTACCTCTGCTTCTGTGTCACCTTTGTCTGTAGCTGTTGAAAACCTGCTCTTTATTTCTAACTATAAAAATCAGAATGTAACTTGACTAATGAAATCCCAAAGTAAAAGAATTTAGAGATTGTTCAGTATTGTTTGATGTAAGCAGATTCAGATTGTTTTTGTCCTTCACTGATGTACACTGCTAAGGGGTCCTTTATTCTCTGAAATGTTTTCAGAACCCTAGAACTTTGTTGAACCCAGAAACCTCATTTCAGCCAACAATTAAAAAATAAATCTTCATTTGGACCAGATTTTTACATTGTGATTCCCCTTTAGTATGGAAATCAAGAGGATAATTTTACTAATGTTGCTAGCTGTATTTTAGTTACTTTTGAACAAATTTGTTTAAGGCTGGATGCTAGATTTTTTAAAGATTTTTTTGCATAGATTTACATTAGGATGCATGCCATATTTTTATAAATTTATAAAATACATGTTAAATTTACTATTTTTGTAATATCATGCTGTTGGAAAGTAAACTTAGTCTTTTAGAGGAAACTTTTAAAAAATGTGAATTGAAAAAAGATTTTTATTCCCAAAAAAGGGAGTAGAAACAAGAAAGCTCTCAAAACAAAGCCAACTAAAGAACCAAAAGAAAAAGCAAAATATGCAGTTTGCTTGACTCCATTCTGAAATAACATGGGTTTTACATTTGGTGAGACTGAAAGTTGCCTACGTAACAAGACAATCTCACCTGCATCATCGTGACAGAACATGCCATTACCTCCATCACAGATAGCCATAGACAGGTTTTTCCTTAATTATTCACTCCAACCAGTCTACTTACTTTTAACTATTAGGGAATTGGCTGTATGAAACTTTGTATTTAATGATTGTGATTCCACCAATAAAAAAAGAAAGAAAGAAAGGAAAGTTACCTAAAATGAAAAGAATAGTCAACAGAGTATCTTTAGTGACCATCTATTGAGTGCCTTTTTAGGTAACAAACCCTATTTTCTAAAAACTCACTTTCAGTCATCTCTTAGAGTCCTTGCAGCAATATTATGAAGTAGATACTATCACCATGTGCTTGGCAGATCTTCAGCAGAGTACATATTGGTTGAGTAAATTTTGAATGGATTATTCCCTTTTTACAGAGGAGGATGCTGACATTTAAAGGGGCTGGCTACGTCACTTACCCAGGGCCCACTCAACTGTCAATGATAGAACCAGGACTCAGGCTTAGTCAATCTGATGCCAAAATGATATTTTTAGCTCTAAAACCAAAATTGTTTTCATGTCTGACAAATCAACTAGAAATGCTTTGTTTTCCCTTTGAACACATCTCTGTAATCAATGGTATAGGAACAATTATTCCTTTCCTTTAAAAGAGCTTGTTGACCTCCAGCATTTACTCTAAAATTACCAGCCTTGCAAATAGTATCAAATATCATTTAGCCACAAAAATTCTATTTGGGTTGCACTGTGCATATTTCATGAAGTTGTTTCTACGTTTCCTTCAGGCCTTAAGTCAGAAGAGAAGGTAAATTAAGACAGCCTTACCAACTGAATGTCTAAATTGAGAAATGGTTAAGAATGCCTATTTGATTCCCAGGTAGATGGTTTATCTACCTGAGGGAGCTGGAGTCAAAACAAATTCTTACAGTTCTGAAAAATAGGGATATCGAGAAGGGAGAAACACAGGGCTGGTCAGGGTTTTCTTCATGTACTTGGTTTTCTGCGGAAAAGTCCGATTTTTACACAACTTGAAGTATAATTGCAGTACAATTGAGACTATGAACTGTTTGTAAATTTCACTGAGTTATTCTAGATTTGAGGCAGCCTGGACATAGATGATAAAAGTTAGAGACATAGGAGTGATTCTAGAGCTAGTGGCAGACTTTTCCAAGACTTCTTTATTCCCAAAGAAGGGAGTATTTGTCTTATATCTATGGGTAGATAGAGAGATGTAGCTTTATAATTTTGTATATCTGCAATACTCTGTAAATGGATATATTTAATGTACTATATGTAGGAGTGTATACACATAAAATATATGATATTATATAATCATATTTTAGAGCCACTATTTATATAAATGTCAAGTACTTTCATATCCATGAGCTCATGGATTCTCATATCAACACCCTGGTGTGGACTTCCTCAGAAACATAATCTTTACTCCACCTCACAAAGCACCCTTTAAAAAAGTATAAAGGTTATTTTCATGTTTTATTAATTTGTCTCATAAAAATTGAACCCTCCATAAAAATTCATAGGAAAAACATATAGTATTTTCTGTGGATGAAGCCAGGATGTTATTTATTACCTCTGCATGGACAATAGGAAGAGAAGAGAGACAAGAGTATTTTTTCCTCAATGTGTCTTTTAATAATAATTACAAAAATAAAATACTAAGGATTCATTATGTTGGCAATATTAAACAAACGGATCTGGCTGTTTACCCTGTCGTGATGTTTTTGCTCATATCAGAGCTGCAATTTCTATTTTAATGTTAGAAGGTAAGCCAGCTGAATTATTTCCATTTTATCATTGAGTTAGTCAAAGTATAAAAACCAATATGGCTCAGATTAAATAATCAAGTCAGCACCTAAAAAGGGTGAGGACACTGAATTTTGAATCCCAGACAAGGTCCCTTCTCCAGCTTATGTTGTCTTTATTCAGGAAGTAAAAGGAAACTGGCTGTCTCCCCAATTGCCTGTGAAAGGTGAACTGGCATCTTTATAACAGACAAGTCTCACACATCTTAAAATGGTAAAATTTAACAGCTTCACTTGTACCCTCCTCAAACTCTAAAGGAAATATCATTCCACAATGAAATGTTTGCCTTAATTTATCACATTCATGTTGGATTTTAAAATGTGTCCTCAGTTTGTTAAGAATTTCAAGATTCCGGCATGAAACTGAATTATGTCTAGAGGAAAAAAAAAAAAAAAAAGCTAAAAGTTTCAGACTCTTGTATTTTCACTGGTCCTTTTAAAAAAAGACTGATCAAGGAAGACATTCTAAAAAAAATCCTTTGCATTTGTTAACATATTTAGATAAATAATAAAGGAACAAGATACTGTATGGTGGTTTGTTCATTTATATAATTTTAAAAATTTAAAAATTTAAAAATTATTGTTTTTCATTATAAGATACAAAAGACATGCAAAAATTAACTTCTAATTCTGTAATATCTCTGAGCCCTTCATAGATATCAATAAATGATAGAAGTAAAACAAAGTTCTTGTCCAAGTACAAAATCTAGCTGCTTACTAGAGTGACACAATGCTAAAAAATAGGCAGGGTTTATTTAAAATGCATTCTAAATAACAAACATTATACCAGACTTTGTGTCTTAATTGTTTGCTTTCTCTGCCTTTTGGGTGCTAGTTTATTTTGTGGGGATAGGGTGAAAGATTTTAGTAGGCATAGTGACCATTAGTTTTATGACAGTAACCATCACACTCATCATTGGTTATAAAAGGCAAAACACCCAAAAAATTGGAATTAAGAATCACCTGGGTAGCAAGTTCAAAATGCGGATTTCCAGGCTTTATGCCCATAAGTTTTATTCACGCTGGGGTGGGGGGTGGTAGTGAGAAGGGGAGAGCAGAAACCTGAATTTTAAGGTGGTATACTCAAGTGATTAAAAAAAAGGTCAAGATTTTTAGAACCAGTGCCTTAAGGCTTCCTACAATCCCAAATCTCTCTTTCTTATGACTCTGAGGAATGCAGCATACTTGGCATGAATAGGTAGCCCATATTCTCCTGGGCATTGTTGTTTCATTTATATAAATTGTTAAAATGTACTTAGTATGTTGAGGCAGAGGTATGATGAAAATCGAGAATCTTTGCATACTCGTTGCAAGTTCCATATTTTTCAAAGAAAACTAATAAATTATAAACAATTCATAAGAACTCATTGCCCTGCAAGATTTAAAATTCAATATCCAAATAAAAAAGACCTCTTTATGGCAGGTTTATTTAATAACCACAATGATCTTTTCTCTGAAGGTGTACTCATAGAAATGATTTTTTACTGTCATCTCCTGACATTTTACCAGTATTAAGTAGAAAAATTGCTCACACTAATAAGGCATGTATAAATATTGTATAAAATTCTTATTTAAAATTAAGAACCTCTCCAGCAGCAGTGCTATAGAAAGAAAGAAAGAAACTTAATCCATGTGTCTAGTTAAAAAATAAAAATACTAGAATCATTTCAAGCAGAGAAACATCTCTAGCTTTTAAGAAAAAAAAAATGACAGTAGCCATAAGGAAGGAAGTTAAATACATTTTCTCCCCCAAAATACAGCTACCCAATTATAGCAGCTGAAAGACAGAATGGCATTTCCACTACTACTTCAATGACTGTCATTTTACGTCATACAGAAGCTTCATACTTGAATGAGGTACAATTCCCTGTAGCTAGAGATGAGTGCTGTGCCAAAAATATTCTCTACTGGATTTGCCTGCTAGAACAAATTGTGGGCTTTCCTGCTTGGCATAATGGCTCTGGAGAAACTCTTTACAGAAAACCTTTTTCTCAGGGCAGTTTCTTTACCTGTATTTCATAAATTCATTCCTTTCCTTTTCATGTGTGTTTCAGTGGACATGAAGGAGAATTTTAAGAGATGAATAACAATTCAGAAAATAAAATTATCATAGTGGCAAACAACTTATAGAAACACAGATTTAACAGGAAAACTAGATTCTAGTTTGTATGTATATATAATAATAAGTGTATTACTGTTTTAATTTTGATGTTTTAGTTGAAAGATAAAGACTTAAAGTAAACACAGTGACATAATTTTGAATGTTTGGTTCAATAATTTTTACACAATTTTAACATAATTTCTATAGGCATATACCTGTGTAACCACCAACCAGATAAAGAACATTTATGAATTTGCCATTGTATGTTAGTTTTGTCTGTTATTGAACTTCATATAAATACAATCACACACTACATATTCTTTTGTGTCTGGTTTATTTCTTTCAGCAATATATCTTTGAGACTCAGTTATGTTGTTGAGTGCACCGGAACTTTATTTGTTGTTGTCACATTGTATTTCATTTTATAAATTTATCACAATTTATTCATTCTCCTGACAAAGAACAAATGAATTGCTTCCACTTTGGAGTTATATCAGTATAACTATTATAAACTCCTTATTGTTTTGAAGAAAATATACAGTCATTTCTTTTGGATCCTCTAAGAGGCAGACATTAAAATGGAAGTAATATACAAAAATTTTATTAGGGAATGCACTTGCGGGGAGAAACTGGGGAAGGCTGAGAGAGCTGGTGAAGGACTGTATAATTCTGAATGCCTACTGAAGTATTGATAGGGAGAAGGGACATTGGGTGGTGGAATCCTTGACTATCGTGCGGTCTAGATGTTTTGGCAGGGCTATCAGGGAGTCCTCCAGCCCAAGTTGGCCATCGGAGGAGTCCTTAGTTCCCCAAGAGTAGGCCTGCCTTAGACCTTAGCCACACTGAGTCATTGGCTGGAAGCAGCCCTTGAGAAGCATAGTTTCAGCAAATATGCAGCAAAGGATTTCAGAGCAGAGCTTGCTGAGGCCCTCTTATTAATGAAGATACCTGTAGTTTGAAGTTTATGAGACACATTCTGCTGGCTACTGCACACTCCATACTGGAATATAGGAAAATATTAGTTGTTCCATAGCCTCACCAACATTTAGTATTTTCAGTCTTGCTAATTTTAGCCATACTGGTGGACTTGTAGTGGAATCTCATTGTACTTTTATTTTGTGTTTTCTGATGAGTAAAGGTTGAATTTATCTTGAATTTTTTTTTTTCAAAGTGCTTATTGCCCACTTTTCTGATGTCTCTTGTGAAGTACTTGGTCAAGTGTTTTGTCCATTTATTGAATTATACTGTATTATTTTTCTTACAAATTCATATATTCTGGACGTGATTCCCTTGTTTGTCGTCATTTGTCTTGTCACATCAGTATCTTATTCCATCTGTTGTATGCTGATTTATTTTCTTAGTGGTGTGTATTTTTGATGACCAGGAGTTATAAATTTCAGTTAAATCTTATCAATGTCTTTCTTCATGGTTTACCTACTATATCTGGTTTAAGAGATTTATATCTGCAGCAAGATCATAACAATTTTCTCCTTTATTCTCTTCTAGAAGCTACATAGTTCTATGTTTTATATTTAGATATATAACCCATCTCAGATTTCCTTTTTGTTATGGTATGAGATAGAGGATCAAGATTATTTTTCCCCATTGATATCCAGTTGCTACAGCACCTTTTATAGAAAAGGCCATATTCTCTATATTAAACGTCCCTCGCACGTTTGTTATAAATCAAGTGAACATTATTTAATTGATACTATGTATTACTCATCATTTTGAATGCTTTATTAACAACTTGCATAAAAACTTACACAGTAAATTCTGTGACATCTATTTTATAAATGAAGAAACAAGTACGGAGAGGTTAAGTGGCTGCCATCTAGCTAATGAGTGGAATCCAGGATTCAAACATAGCCAGTCCAACCCCAGGGCACATGTGCTTAACCAACACTTCATGCCAAATTTCAGGTATATCATATCTTAAATTACCTAGAGAGAATTTATATAGTCATTTCATAAAGTAATTGAGGAGATGAGTTTATAAGTTATATGATAGTCTACGAAGAATTAGATTATGTGGATATAATCAAGATAGTTAACTTCTCTTATTTTTATTTTTATTTTTGATTTCTACTTTTTTAAAGTTCAGGGATACATGTGCAGGATGTGCAGGTTTGCTACATAGGTAAACGTGTGCCATGGCAGTTTGCTGCACAGATCATTCCATCACCTAGGTATTAATTCCAGCTTGTAGTTTTATTTTTTAAAGGTTGTAAAATTATTTATAAACCCTCATAAAAAATATAACATATTTCATAAAATTAAAATGTAAAAAATAGAGGATAAAGTTCATAAATCTAAAATGGCATATCATAACCACCAAAATTTTTTCAAGTACTTGTGAAGAATTAGTATTAAATACACATAACATGTACCAAACATGGATATATAGAGATGGATTAACCATATTTTATTAGCTCAAGGAACTTATGTTTCTGTGAAATCCTATTTCACATCATCAACTATGCTTCCTGTCTAAATTAGTTTGACGTCCTTAATAGAAACTAGAAAGTATATCTTTCAAGCCATATTATAAACCCTTCTGCCCATGAGAAAGAACTTGCCATTTAGCAAGAAAAGTAAGTTCTGCCTTAAGGAAGTATGTTATATCATTTGACAGGGGGGAAGTGGTGAGCACTTCCTGATGGGAAGTCAGAGTGAACACTGTTTTTCCCTGTAGTTTAATCTTTCAATAATGCTTATTATATTCTAAATATAAAAGTAAATATGCTTCGTGTCTATAATCATATAAATATTAAGAATAAAGAAGAAAAACTAAACATTTGTGTATAAATCCACCACTTACTATTTTGTTATATTTTCTTCCAGTAATTATTTATTTATATGTATATATGTATACATAATCCTATGCATATACACACATGCACATATATATTAAATGTTTCTTTAAAACAAGTTATGTACTGTATATAGTTGCTAGTTGGCTTTTTTCACTTACTGTTATCTCATGAGCAATACAAACTTCAAATATGAGCTTTTAAAATAAGCATATGATACAATATTGTGTAGCGTCAATCTGATCTTTGCAATATAATTTAACCATTTCTATTGAAGTTCTTTGAGTTCTTAGAATTTTATACTCCTACACATTCTACACGGTATAAAATGCATTCTAAATATAAATGATTTGCAGACTATTCACATTTCCTTATTAGTATAACAATGCAACTTAAATGAAAATAAAATCGTTCTATGTCACAGGCCTGCACAGAATTTAACTTGTGAAACCACACAAGAGCTTATTATAATTCAGAAATGTATATTTTTCTAGTACAGTGATTCCCAACATGGTGTCTTTGGTCTCCTAGGGGTCCATGAAATAGTAATGACAGCCTTTGAGCTATTTTCAGTATTTTGAGAAGCTGAATATAAATCATATATTTATCTACAACAAAGCAAAGTGCCAAAATGGCAGAAATTGTACAACTTAGTATGGCAACACTGGCTATCTTACACTAATCCAAAAATTTGATTGGCTTACAATCTTTTTATTATCTTAAAGGAAAACATGTTAATTATTACTACATAAATTTAATGTATTTGGTGAGCAAAATCTTTTAAAGTATGAAGGAAGAACAAACATTATTATATTTTACAAAAAAAAGTTACTGGTGGTGAAAATGGTGTCAAAAGCCTATTTCAAATGATATGTACCCATATTTCATTGAATTTAAGAACCATTAATTATGAGATAAATCCTGATATTAGAGACATTCATACATGAGAAAAAATGCTAATGAAAATTGTCAAATGTTTTCAAATTATGAGTCACATCTTGTTTTCAGACAAAACAATATGTATGGGCTAGAGATCAAAGTTAACTTGGATGTAATTGACAATTTAGTACTTTCCATGTTAGAATGATAACTATATTTAAAACTATGCCATATATCCTGGAATTAAACTAATGATTAAATATATTAAATGTGGTAAAGCTTACAATACCTCAAGTTTAATTGATTGGAAAATTGATTGTGCCTAGTGAATCTTTGGAGTTCTTGTGGAAGTTCTTCCCCATGGGATGTTATTTGCACTCACTTCAGCTTCACACCTCTACAAAAATAACTTGGTTAAATGCCTGGCAGAAAACAAGACAGACACTGTATATCATTGAATTGGACAATTATATTTCTATGTATAACACAATGTTGTTTTTCAAATGGGGTATCTTATATTTAGAAAGCAATAGAGTTATAGAAAAAATTAAATATGTAAGTGTTTATAAAAATGTTTACTATTTCCATTTGATGAACAGGGAGTCTGAAGCTCAGAAAAAATAAAAGGCTCACTTAAGTTTGCACAACTAGTTAATAACTGAGCTAAAACAAATATTGGCAGATTTTGCCTTACTAATGTTGATAAATATCTGTCACTTCTTACTTGATAAGCTTATTATTTTCAATAAAATACTAGTGTTCCCTCTATCAACATAAATTGAGTCATTAAAGCAGGTATGCATTTTTTAACAACAACAACAAAGTAGCAAGCTGTTTCATTTCATTTTATTTTTATTTTTTAGAGATAGGATCTCACTCTTTCACTCAGGCTGGAGTGCTGTGGTGTGATCATAGCTCACTGCAGCCTCAAACTCCTGAGCTCAAATGATCTTCCGCCTCAGCCACTCATGAAGCTGGGAGACAATTGTTTTATTTATTTATTTTTTTTCGTAGAGATGGAGTCTCACTGTGTTGCCTAGGCTGGTCTCGAACTCCTGGCTTCATACACTCGTCCTGCCTCAGCCTCCCAAAGCACTGGGATTACAGGTGTGAGCCACTGTACCCAGTTGTTTTCATTTTAATCAACTTAACCTAGAATGTGAAACTTTTTAGTAGAAATCAGTGTTGTTGATCTATACACTATTCAACAGTATCATCACAGCTTCTTAAAAAGGGGCTTTGGTTGTCCCTAACAATCCAAATTTTCAACTTAAGCCAAAATACTGCAGCTTTAATATTGGATTGTGGCTCACAAATTATGATGATGCTTATTCCCACTGCCGATTGGTTTAGTTGTGGGTATAAAAGAGGTCAATAGATATTAATTTTTTCAGATATCCACATATTTTTAACAACACAGTAGTTATATTGATTTAATTTTAATCTCCATTATAAAATTGACACTAAATAATTCACATTCAATGTTTTTAGAAAATTTGTTTATAGGAATTTTTTTCTGTCTTTGTTAGGTTATAGCTATTGTGAAAAATAGAGAGTTTAAAACAATTATTTTTCCACTGAGATATATATATTTTAATGCAACTATGTGTACTGTTTTGATATGTATAAAGGATAGTCATAACAGTGAATTATGTCAATCATAGAAACACACAGGTATTACTTGAGTTTTCATTATATATTGATGTTTCAGAAATTTGAGCAAGATCATACTGGAGACAGTTAAACATATCTGAGAATCAAAGATCATCTTGCTCATTTTGCTCTTTTTAGTTAGGTTTACTGTCGCAGATGCTTCTTATGTATAGATCACATCCTTCTAGTCTCATTTATCCCTAGGGATCTCGGGAACTTTTTTCAGCCTCAATTACTTGGTAACCAATACCAAGAAGACTTAGTAACTCTACACAGGACAACCTGACACTGTCTTGCATAATGCCTGCTTTACCTTTTTTCGTCTCTGTACAGATGCTTCTCTATTGATTTGGAGATTTGAAGTTCCAGAAATTCACTCCTTTAGAAGACAGTCACACGGAACTGAGCAGTCTGGCATACTTAATTCTGAGTAACCAGTTAGATAATGTACATTCTAGTTGTCTCTTTTGCCCTTCCCTTCCTTTAGCGCACTTCTCACTCTTACTCCCTGGGATAATCTACTAAGTAAAATCATATCACCTTTGCCTAAAGCTTTTTTCTGGAAAAAACAACTAAGACAGAGGCCTTATATCCTGGTTTACTAATTATGAATGTAAATGGCATGCTTAAAAAATAGGACCTTCTTTTATACTCTAAACTATCTGGATTTGTATAATCAATATTATGGTGGTTCTATCTGTAGTACTAACAAAAAATGTGCTAGCTAACATTAAGTCAACCAAATAATTCCAGATTTGTACTAACTATGTGTCTAGCAGAGAGCTAATGTAGAGCTAAATAGGTATTTGTTTAATAAATAAGAGAATTAATTATTTAAACTTAATTGAATTAGTGTTTAATAGAGTATATATCCAATTATATAATTTAAATTATCAAATTAGATAAAAATATGACTACATGATAATACCAATCTAATTGGATGATAGCTATCTAATAATCAGAGGGCAGAATATATAAACCAAAAGAAGTATGAATGTTGTTGCAGTCAAGCTTTCCAGGACATATTTACAGAGTGTAACTGTTGGAAAAAGAGAGTCAAATCTTCAAGATGGAAATGTGATTGGAACTGGGTCTTGAGAATTAAATGGTATTCTCAGACTAAATAAGAGAGAATACCATACCAAGTAGAGGGTGAAGAATATGGCTATAATGAGATGAGGAAATTAGTTGGCTCAATTGAGGAAAGACAATAACATATTTAAATGATTTTAATTTTCACATTTCAATATCTCTGAAAGTGATATTTTTCTTTCATCATTTTCCTCCAGCTTTTGGGGGTCATAATTGAAAAATAAATATTGTATGTGTTCACACTGTACACATGGTATTTTGAAACGATCATGACAACGAAGGCAGTTCACATATCTGTTGCTCATGTGAACCCCAAATATCTGAGACAGGTGTCAGTTAATTTAGAAAGTGTATTTTGCCAAGGTTGAGGATGCACGCCTGTGACACAGCCTCAGGAGGTCCTGACGACATGTGCTTAAGGTGATCAGAGCACACTTTGGTTTTATACATTTTAGGGAGAAATGAGACATCAATCAACATATGTAAGATGAGCACTGGTTCAGTCCAGAAAGGCAGGACAACTGGAAGTGGGATGGAGCTTTCCAGGTCTTAAGTAGATAAGAGACAAATTGTTGCATTCTTTTGAGTTTCTGATTAGCATCTCCAAAGGAGGCAATCAGGCACGCATTTATCTCAGTGAGCACAGGGGTGGCTTTGAATAGAATGGGAGGGAGGTTTGCCCTAAGCAGCTCCTAGCTTGACTTTTCCATTTAGCTTAGTGATTTGGGGGCCTCAAGATCGATTAATCGATTGATTGATTTTTTATTTATTTTTTGAGACGGAGCCTCGCTCTGTCACCCAGGCTGGAGTGCAGTGGCGCAATCTCAGTTCACTGAAAGCTCCACCTCCCAGGTTCTCGCCATTCTCCTGCCTCAGCCTCCCAAGTAGCTAGGACTACAGGCACCCGCCACCATGCCCAACTAATTTATTTGTATTTTTAGTAGAGACGGGTTTCACTGTGTTAGCCAGGATGGTCTTGATCTCCTGACCTCGTGATCCACCTGCCTCGGCCTCCCAAAGTGCTGGGATTACAGGCCTGAGCCACCGCACCCGGCCTGGGACCCTAAGATTTGTATTCCTTTCACATTCCACCCCCCCTCCCCCAGCTTTTCTTATTTAAAAATCTTTTGGAGAGGCCGGGCGCAGTGGCTCACGCCTGTAATCCCAGCCTGTAATCCCAGCAATTTGGGAGGCCGAGGCGGGCGGATCACAAGGTCAGGAGATCGAGACCACGGTGAAACCCCGTCTCTACTAAAAATACAAAAAATTAGCCGGGCGCGGTTGTGGGCGCCTGTAGTCCCAGCTACTCGGGAGGCTGAGGCAGGAGAATGGCGTGAACCCGGGAGGCGGAGCTTGCAGTGAGCCGAGATCGCGCCACTGCACTCCAGCCTGGGCGACAGAGCGAGACTCCGAAAAAAAAAAAAAAATCTTTTGGAGAAAGCATTTCAGAAGAAAATGAGTCTTTGGTCTCAGGTTTTGTCTGATTTTTCATGGCTAGGATGGTTTATTCCTAGACGGGTAAGTCCCAAGTTATTAGGAAGGCTCGTTTTTATCAGGTTATGAAGTCTCATATCCTATGGAGAGAAAACAGGAGGAAGAAGGGAATAAAACAACAAATGAAGGAACAACTCTGGAAAATCGATACAGGCCACATTACTTGGAAGTCCATACATCAGTAGGCAGGTATAAAAGTGGCTTTATATAGCTTAGGTATGTAAACAGGTTGCTATTATTTTCTTCTGAAGTTTAAGATGTCTAGCCTCAGTTCTCAAGGCTTTAAGAAAGCATATCTTAGTTTTTAGTAATTTGGGGGCCCCAAGATTTATTTTCCTTTCACACTCCTTTTTTTGTGTGTGTGGGTGACAACATTTAAGATCTACTCTGTTAGCAATTGTCAAGTATGCAATACGTTATTATGACACATATTCACCATGCTATGCAACACATCTCCAGCATTTATTCATTTTTTCATGAATCATGGTGACTTTATCTGACTGTTCCATAGGGTCCATAGCAAGTCAATACACCCTGTAGCAAATAAGTAACTTGGAACTGGATGATAAGGTGTTTTAAATGCTGTGCTAAACGTTTGTATTTCATTCTATAGTCTAGCAGGCCAAAAAATGTTTTTCTATTCAGACAGAAAGGGACAGGAAGTTTTTAAAGATAACTCTAGTACTGGTGTGAAGAGTGAAAAGTGTGCAGAAATTGGAGGTATGGAAACCGTCCAGGAGTCTATTTCAGTGGTCTAAGCAGGCAAGAACTAAAACCATAGTAGTGGAAAAATAATAGAGAAGGTTAATTATGGAAACTTTTTGGTGTGGAATCAGTAGAATTGAGAACTGGTTGGATGTGGGAACTGAGGAGAAAGGAGCAGTTGAGGAGATAATGCTCAGGTTTCTGATCTGGGCAACTAGAAGGCTGTGGATACAAATAACCAAATGGGGAAAACACTCCTGTGTTTTCTCAGTAAGATCATTTTCTCAGTAAGATCATCAGTAAAATTCTACGAGTCAGTGGGGACATTAATAAAACACATGCTAGACATTTTAATTGTACAGTTCTGGTGAAAAATGCCAGGAAATATGTTCCATATTTCCTGTGCATAAGACACTTGTCTTAGCGCAGAAAAAAAAAAAGATCAAGTCTTGAGATAAGGATAGGGGTGTTGTTTGTAGGGAGGTTTTGAAACTGACTATAGAAGTATCTTCCAGGGAACATACGAGAATAAGCAGAGAAGACGGGATAAATCTCTGAAGAACTCATTTCTGAAAGGGGAGATGAACAACATTTGAAGGTGTCAATGAAAGCTGGTAGAAAGGTCAGAGATTCACAAACTAATGGGTCTACAGATATCCAAAGTAGAAATAAATTAATGAATGCAATCAAGTTTGAGGGTTTGAAATCAACCAAATTGAAGAATCTACTAGAAAACTAACTTAGAATTTTACTGATGATCTTACTGAGAAAATATTTTCTATACAGTAATATGCACAGAAGCTCTACAGCTATGATTTGAGCGGTAAATACAAGAACAAATTGTAAAGCTCAATGTAGAATATACTTTCAAGCATTTAGATGTAACAAGAAGCAAAGCCACAACACAGTAATTAGGTGAGTATAAGGAGTTATAAAAGGGTTTCTGTCATTCTTTTTTTTATTTTTTTGAGATGGAGTCTTGCTCTGTCACCTAGGCTGGAGTGCAGTGGTGTGATCTCGGCTCACTGCAAGCTCTGCTTCCTGGATTCACGTCATTCTCTTGCCTCAGCCTCCCTAGTAGCTGGGATTATAGGTACCCACCACCACACTCAGCTAATTTTTTTGTATTTTTAGTGGAGATGGGGTTTCACCATGTTAGCCAGGATGGTCTTGATCTCCTGACCTTGTGATCCGCCCGTCTCAGCCTCCCAAAGTGCTGTGATTACAGGCATGAGCCATCTGTCATTCTTTTAGGAGGATAACTGTCAGAGGCGTGTGAACCACAGCAACTCCATCTTTAATAGGAGCTAGGTAAAATAAGACTGAAACCTATTGGGCTGCATTCCCAGATGGTTAGGCATTCTAAGTCATAGAATGAGATAGGAGGTCAGCATAAGATACAGGTCATAAAGACGTTGAAGATAAAACAGGTTACAATAAAGAAGCCAGCTAAAACCCACCAAAACCAAGATGACACCAAGAGTAACCTCTGGTCCTCCTCATTGCTACACTCCCATCAGTGCCATGACAGTTTACAAAAGCCAGGAAGTTGCCCTATATGGTCTAAAAGGGAGAGGTATGAATGTCAGGAAGTTGCCTGTATGGTCTAAAAGGGAAAGGTATGAATAATCCTCCCCTTGTTTAGCATATAATGAAGAAATAACCATCAAAGTGGGCAATGAGAAACCCTTGGGGCTGCTCTATGGAGTAGTCATTCTTTTATTCCTGTACTTTCTTAATAAACTTTTTTTCACTTTACTCTGTGGACTCACCCTGAATTCTTCCTTGTGTGAGATCCAAGAACCCTCTCTTGGGGTCTGGACGGGACCCCTTTCTGATAACACAACTGTGAAGTTATCTGTTAACTGAGAACAAACAAGTAAATGCGGAAGGTTGAAGAACCAAGGGAATGAAGGAAAAATTACCATGGTGGTCTTATGGGAAACAAAATGGGGTGGGACAGATCAGAGGTGAAAGGATTAGCCTAAGAATGAGAAAGACCACTGTCAGATAAAATTTGGAGGCAAACAACAATGTGCATGATGCTATAAATGCAGATTTGGTGTTAGGTGGAGAGCTAAAAGTTTTCTGGATAGAGCTTTTAATTTTTATTAAAATTATTCTAATCAGACTATTCATTTCTACATTCTATTATGGAATATAAGAGAAAATGTAAATAAGGGCTCTTGCAAATGTTTCAGGAATTTCCCAGGTATTTTATTCCAAATTTCTTAAGATTTAAATGCATACTAAAAAACTGTAATGAAAACCTGTAAAGGATACACACTCTATGTGTGTGTGTGTGTGTGTGTGTGTGTGTGTGTGTGTGTGTATGAGATGGAGTTTTGCCCTTGTCACCCAGGTTGGAATGCAGTGGCATGACCTCGGATCACTGCAGCCACCACCTCCTGGGTTCAAGCAATTCTGCCTCAGCCTCTGGAGTAGATGGGACTACAGGCACCCGCCACCAATCCCAGCTAGTTTTTGTGTCTTTAATCGAGACAGGGTTTTGCCATGTTGGCCAGGCTGGTCTCGAACTCCTGACCTCAGGTGATCTGCCCGCCTCAGCTTCCCAAAATGTTGGGATTACAGGCGTGAGCCACCGTGCCTGGCTGGTACACACTTTTATAAAACATATATTCCTACAAGGATTGTATAACACAAATGAGCACATTGGAGGCCATTAATGCATTAATTTGGATAACTGGATTAACTTTTTTCTCTGCTATCAGAAGAGAGTTCTTGAGATTGTAAGATCACAAATTTATTTTAAGTTTATATTTGTGGCCGGGCGTGGTGGCTCACCCCTGTAATCCCAGCACTTTGGAAGGCTGAGGCAGGTGGATCACCTGAGGTCAGGAGTTCGAGACCAACCTGGCCAACATGGTGAAACCCTGTCTCTATTAAAAATACAAAAATTAGCTGGATGTGGTGGTGCGCACCTGTAATCACAGCTACTCAGAGCGGGGGCTGAGGCAGGAGAATCACTTGAACCCAGGAGGCGGAGGTGCAGTGAGCCAAGATCGTGCCATCACACTCCAGCCTGGGGGACAAGAGCAAGATTTTGTCTAAAAAACAAACACTTTATATTTGTAACAACTTCACCTCATGAACCAACATTTTTGCTGTATTTGACAACCAAAGAATAAAGAAAGAAAGTAAAAGGATATTGAGGCTGAAGCAAGAGTGTGAACCATAAACACCACAATAAAGAATTTCAGTCTTTAAGTAGCTTTGATACTTTTTAATGACTGATTTTAGAATAAATTGAACTTTTAGACATTTGTAATAAAAATATTTATTATATTTTCTATATTGTGGCTCATGTATGATTGAAAAGTAATTTGAAAACTATTGCTTTAGAATATAGATATGTATGAACATGCAATAGCATGCCAAGACTTTATATGCTACTTTGTTTTCTTGATAATATATTGATATAAATTATTATCTTGGCAAAGTATGTACAGCTGGATATATGCAAAATAAATGAAAGAATGCCTCACATTAGGTGTAGAAGTTTCCTATGTACTTGGTAAATTTCATGGTGTAGAAAAGTATGACTGGGTGAAATGTGTAATAGGAAAGGATAGAAATGAGAAAGTGAAATAAATCTTGGGACCCCAAAATCACTAAGCCAAAGGGAAAAGTCAAGCTCGGAACTGCTTAGGGAAAACCTGCCTCCCATTCTATTTCTAACAAAGATAGTAACTAAGATAATAAAGCTACATACCGCAAGGAATTTCCTTGTGGACAAAGTACAGACAGAGCTCAGTCATGCCTTTGCTCAGTGAGATAGATAAATATCTGATTGATTGCTTCCTTTGGAAAAAGCTAATCAGAAACTCAAAAGAATGCAACCGATTTTCCCTTACCTACCTATGACCTGGAAGCCCTCTCCCTGCTTCAAATTGCCCCGCCTTTCCAGATAGAGATAGATAGAACCAATGTACATCTCACATATATTGATTGATGTCTCAAGTCTCCCTAAAATCTATAAAACCAAGCTGTGCTCCAACCACCTTTGGCACATGTTATCAGGACCTCCTGAGGCTGTATCACTGGCAGGTGTCCTTAATGTTGGCAAATAACCCTCCTAAAATGATTGAGATTTGTCTGGGTCATTTTTCTTCATTGACAGAATGCATTAAATATGAAAGAAAATTACATATTCTACACCAGACCTTTCTACATATGTTGTTCAATTCATCAAAAGTTCAACAGGGATAATTTAACTACATTAAACTGAAACTTATTTGCATGTTTTAAAATATTAAGTTTCTTCCTATTTTCAATCCTCCCAACCTCAAGTTCATCTTCCAAGGACTGTGAGAAAGATCAACATCATAAAAATATTAAGTAGGGTATTCAGTCTTCGCTGTGTCAGTATTATTTACAGGGCAAATAGTACTTGTGTTATCAATGGATAAATTAATGCCAAAGAAAACAACAGATTTTAGCACTCATTCTATAAGCATAATGATTTTGACTGTGATATAAAGCTTGACTATGTCTTGTGAATCATTACAAGACATACCTTTTGATTCATTGTTTCCACAAGTTGCTTTTGTTTAAATCCTAGTTCACCTTAAATGTATCATTGAACATTCAAGGAGAAAAACTATTTAAGGATAATAGACCAGGCACGGTGGCTCACGCCTGTAATCCCAGCACTTTGGGAGCCTGAGGCGGGCAAATCATGAGGTCAGGAGATCGAGACTATCCTGGCTAACACGATGAAAACCCATCTCTACTAAAAATACAAAAAAATTCGTTCAGGGTGGTGGTGGGCGCCTGTAGTCACAGCTACTTGGGCGGCTGAGGCAGAAGAATGGCATGAACCCAGGAGGTGGAGCTTGCAGTGAGCCGAGATCGAGACACAGCTACAGAGTGAGACTCCGTCTCAAAAAAAGAAGAAGAAAGTGAGTAAAAAAAGTGGAGCCAAAGTTTAAATCCAGTTTGTCTCTTCCTTTTTCATTAGATCCTTTAGACTCCTTAACTTTTTTTGCAAATGAAAGATTATCCAGCTTAGCTCCCTTGTTTTAAGTAGAAGAATACTCTTGTCAACAAAATAACAAAGGGCTAACTTTCTACTACCATGCTCTTTATTCCAGTGTCTCCTTCACCGAATATATAACATTAAACAAAACATAACCAAGAAATACAGTGGAAAAAAAAAAAAAAAAACTACGCTGTCATGACTTCACCCCACATCTAAAGAGATTTTCAGAAATGTAAATGGCATTCCAACTTTGTAATTTGTATATCTGATGTTCTCTTGAGTTCATTAACTACAAATTTATGCAAACAAAAGAAGGGAAGGAAAGAAGGGAGGGAGGCAGGGAGGGAGGAAGAAACAAGAAGAGATGGAGAGAGGGAGGGAAGGAGAGAGGGAGGAAGGCAAGAAGAAAGATTAATATTGAGTAAAATTGAGAGGGAAAATAAAGAATTTGGAGAGATTTGTATATAATACAGACTGGAAATTATTTCTGCATATTGTCAGAAGATACTTCAGAATTTTACAGAAATAAAATATTTGAAATTTATATATAAGACATGTAATATCTTTAGCCATTACATATTTTACACCACTTTTTTTTCAAGTAATGTGCTTTTTTATGCCGTAACTTGAAATAAGGGCTTATCTCCTGGGTCCTCAGTGAGGAAACAGAGTATTTTTTTTTTTTTTTTTTTTTTTTTTTTTGAGACGGAGTCTCGCTCTGCCTGCCGTCCAGGCTGGAGTGCAGTGGCCGGATCTCAGCTCACTGCAAGCTCCGCCTCCCGGGTTCCCGCCATTCTCCTGCCTCAGCCTCCCGAGTAGCTGGGACTACAGGCGCCCGCCACCTCGCCCGGCTAGTTTTTTGTATTTTTAGTAGAGACGGGGTTTCACCATGTTAGCCAGGATGGTCTCGATCTCCCGACCTCGTGATCCGCCCATCTCGGCCTCCCAAAGTGCTGGGATTACAGGCTTGAGCCACCGCGCCCGGCCGAAACAGAGTATTTTTTTTTTCTCTTTGAGTATCATTGCTCATTAAATGTTTTGAACAATATCCATATGTCCTAAATTATTAACGTGTCTTTGATTTCTATATTGACAGATACTTTATGACATTTTTGTGAAGTGGCAGAATCTACTTTGTTTATACATGTACTCATCAACTTCCTCCAAATCTGTTCCTTCCTCCAAACCTGTTACCTCCAATCTCTTGCCAAAAACCCCCACTCCAACCAATCAAATGGCTTTCTTGAAACAGCCTGTTTATTCTTTTCTCTCCCTCACAATGGAATTGCCTAAATTCTGCCCTCTAGCATCACCATTTTCTACACTGTACCCTTAGTATGATCCTTTGAACATAAAGTATGACTATGGCTCCTTATGCTAAAAATCTCTTGATTTGTAGTAATTCTCATTTCCTGGGCATTTACTATATGCTGCACTATTCTCATTGTTCTTTGTGAATTTATTCAATTTATGTTAACCTCAGCCCCATGACATAGTTATCTGCATTTTCCAGATGACTAAAGTAAAGGCATACAGAAGTGAAGCAACTTTCTCGATATCACGCAAAAGGAACAGATTAATGAGTGAGAGAGTCAGGACTCAGACTCAGGCTGTTGGACTTCTGCAAGCTCCTGTAAACCTCTTCTGCATGATGCCTTTCATAAGCACCATGTGATCTACAAACTGAAATATAAGTGTAATTGCATGAAGCTGTTGGTGCCATACACCTTGACCTTAATGATTTAGCGAACATGGATGAACTTTGAATTCCCAGTGCTTACATTTCTTTGCCTGAAAGCTTTATTATCCCTTAGAGACTGCTTTGCTGCCTGTGAGGTAGGTTGGAAATACCAGTGAATTAACACTGTCTCTCAACCAATGAACAAAGGAAGTTGGTGTATAAACAATACTGCATCCCCATTTTCCTGTTTGAATGTTTCCTTTCTCAGGCGTGTATTTTACACTGGCTACCGAGTTTCCTTAATCCTCAGTAGGATTAAGGGGATCAAATATTAACATGGTTGATAATATACGCCTCATTATCTGCTTTCCTTCCTCACTCTCTGGAAAGTATTTTCTGGGTTACCTATAAAATTAACTGCACTTCCATCTTTTGCTTAAGAACTATTTCTGGAGGAACTCAAAGCGCATGGTATGAACTTCAGTACGTATATTCCTGTCTTGTCTCCTGTACCAACTTTCCTGCCTTATGTCTTCAAAGCCCCTATACATTCCAACACATTGAGCCTCTTGAGTTTACATGGAGTTCTCTCAATCCTCCTTGATTTTTCAGAGTCCAGTCCCTCTGCATGGTGTAGCCTTTCTTTCTTAATCCACTTGGTAAACTCTTGCTAATTCTCATCTTCAATTTAATGTTAAAACACTTCTTCCACCATTAGAAAGCCTTCCCTGAGTGCCAGGGAATTGCAGAGTGCATTTGCCTCTTCCAGTAGATTTTGTATTAGGTCGCCATGGCAATAATCTACGCATTATCAAGTAGACCTGCTTGTCTCTTTACGAAATCTAAAAACTTTGGTGACATGAAATAGATCACTACATGTCTATATTCCCAACATCTAGAATATGTACTTCACAGAAAAGAATAGATGAATGAGGCATTTTGCTATTTCGATTTATAAAATAATGTTTAAAACAATTTTACTGTTTGAAATTTAAATTTTGAATAATGTATAAAGTTTTTTAATAATAAAAATACTTATTGTTTATTATTTAATGACCATAAAGGTATTCTCTGTTTAGCCCAATGTTCTGATTAAAGCTTGATGTCATCTATAGATTTTTAACTGTGTAAATATTTCAAATGTTATAAAACTACTGTATTACAGAATTTGAGCAAAATGAGTTCAAAAGTAACTATATATTTTAAATTTGAAAAAATAAATGTAATTTTTATATGACTACAGAGAAATGGAGGCTGTAATAATTTGATAAGACCATATTCTATTTATAATTTTATTATGAAATATTTTAATGGAATACAAATAAAACCTAAAACATTTTAATAGTATTAGTAGTGATTACATTAATTAGATGTGGCCCCAAAAAAATCTTTAGACAATTTGTTACAGGCTGTTAATATTATGATTAATAATATTATGTTAATATTATAAGCTAAACTGTTGTTCAGATGAATCTAATTTGATTTATTACTTGAATGAACATCAGGTGAAATCAGATGTCATTATGAAAGATTTCTCTATGATTTTGCTTTTCACATAGGCTAGTCTAAATTTACAGGTTCTTTTTATAAATGGAGTATAATTACTTTATATGTTTTTAAAATTTATTCCAGTTTTCTAATTATAGTTAGTTTTTTTTCCCTGCCTCTAAGAATGAAGTCTTAAAAAGAATTGTGGCAAAAAGGGATGCTTTGGGCCAATATATGCTCCAGACAGCGGAAGAACCCAGTACTTTTTCTTCTAGGTTAGCCTAACATTGTGTCACAGCTGATATTTTAAACATGATTCTGAGAATTGAGTTTAGTTTCCTCAGTGACACTAAGTCATACTCCCTCTTGAGCAGCTATTTGTGTGTCTAGCTTTTACATCTATCACATTTCTTTTTCCCACCTTCCATTTGTGAAGAGAATTTTTAAAATTCATTCAAGTCCAGAAATTCAAAATTATGGTTCCCAAAGCAAGTGTGACTCAGCCAGGTTGTGAATTAAGGCAATAAAGCAAATGCCTATGTTCAACTTTTATTTTTATTCATTTCAAAAACATTATTCCCTGGAATTGCCTCCTGAGACAGAAACCTCATAGTGATTTGCTTCAGCAAACTTCTTACCCATCTGGTGATCTCTAGAATGAAAATGGAACTGGCACAAGTGACAGAATCCAGTTAACGTAGAATAGGCCAATTTCCTTCCTTCCTCAGGCACATACTCTTCCTTTGGGTTGGAATGCTTTTGTCATCTTCAAACCTTCACATACCCCTACTCTTTTCTTTCAGACCTCAATTTAAGCACAACTCTCTAGCCAACAAACACCCTCATTTTATATGAATTCGTAATAACCAATGCATTTATTGCATAGCACTTTTCATAAATGTTATGAAATAATAGTATATTTATTTATGTATTTACCACTAGGATATTAATTCCATCCAGATAGAAACCTGATGCATTCCCACCTATTAGCTGATACAGTGCCTTTCTTTACAGGCATTCGATAAGCCTGAATAAGTAAATGATTTTCCTTTTGGTACCAACTTGTGCAATCATTATAATCATTTGTTTTGGAGAAGGATTTTCTCTGGAATTTGCTGATGGCATTTTCGTAATCCTTGTCCCAATCAAATGGGTTTTCTCTTACTTTTTAATTTAAATTTATAATCTCCCTGCATCTCCACCTCAACATCATTTCTAAGTATAATTGCACTGATGCACAAAAAATAAAAGTTTATCATGACTCCAGACTAACTGAGACTCTGAGTTCCTCAAAGTCAGGATCTAGAACTCAGAGCTCGGCATGGTGGTGAATGCCTGTAGTTCCAAGTACTCAGGAAACTCAGGTGGGAGGATTGCTTGAGGCTAGGAGTTTGAGGCTTCAGTGCTCTGACTGTACCTGTGAAGATCCACTGTACTCTATCCTGGGCAACTAGCAAAATCCGATTTTTGAAAAGAAAGGGGCAGGGGGTAGATTCTATTATATCCTTATACTCCCAGACCCAGGTATAGTGCCCAATAAATGCTTATTTTTCAAATGAATAAACAAATGAATAAATGAATTAAAAGCATCCATCAGAGCACTTCATGGTGTTGATTCCCATATTACAAACTTCTTATACATTATAATTCTATCAACAGATGGCTAAAGGAATCAGGCACATAATTATATCCTGTGAACTAATCCCACATCATCCATCAGTTTAGCTAATATGCTATATTCTACTCTATCAGTGTAACATTTTAGACCTATCATAATGCTAAAATCTCTGTCTTTTCAAAAAGTCTCTGAGTAACAACTTTTCGAAGTCACGGCCATTCAGTTTTTAACCTAATGGGCCTTATGTGGCAAATAACTAGTATTTACTCTTACTTAATGTTTACTGAATACCATCTGAGCTTTTGATTCTCTACAATCACTGGGCATACAGAACTGTAAAGCAAGGTTGTTGGTTTCCAGGAATATACAATGAGGAGGCATATGTGAAAAAATACCACTACAAGGGAACACATGCCTTGTGTAAAAGAGTAAAAGTGACCAAAACTCTTCTTGATATTCAGAGAACTGAGTCATTCTATATGGAGGTAGGGAAAATCTCCTGGACTTAAATTAAAATGTGAAAGATTCAGATTGAGCGCATGCCAGACAAAGGAAAAAGCATGGGTAAAAACTAGAGGAGTTAGAATGTACATGCTATCCAACCAGCAGGCAACAAATGGCAGGAAATCAGTGATTAAATTGGCTGTGTTGAGTGGAGCAGTGGATTGGAGGCAGTGAGTTATGAGTGGTGAATTTGAAGATACTACTCTTGGATTCTTTACATGGGGATCTGTACTGACCAGGGACAGATTAACAAGAGACAAAGACATATAATTCATATTAATATTTTACATGCACAGAAGTTGACAGAAAAGAAGTGACTCACAGGTGGTTTGACTCAGGGGCTTTTACACCATTTTGTCAAAGGAAAGGGGATTTAGGCTTCAAGTGATGATAAATCATGGAAAGTGACTAGGAAATGTATGGGAGAAGTAATGGAAGATAAGGATAGTAAGTATATTTATGGAAGCTAATCGGTGTGTGTTCCATTTCTAGTAAGAATAAGGGAGGAGACCACCCCTCGTATTATCTTATGCCCAATTTCTGCCTCCACAGATAGAAGAAGTAAAAACTAAAAAGGAGAAATAAAATCCATAGGCAGACAGCCCGGCACCACACACTGCGCCTGGTTAAAGATAAGCCCCTGACCTAACCGGTTATGTTATCTATAGATTCCAGACATTGTATGGAAAGCATCGTGAAAATCCCTGCCCTCTTCTGTTCTGTTCTGATTACCGGTGCATGCAGCCCCCAGTCACATACTCCCTGCTTGCTCAATAGATCACGACCCTTTCACGTGGACCCTTTAGAGTTGTAAACCCTTAAAAGGGACAGGAATTGCTCACTCGGGGAGCTCGGTTTTTGGAGACATGAGTCTGCCAATGCTGCTGGCCAAATAAAGCTCTTCCTTCTATAACTAAGTGTCTGAGGGGTTTCATCTTTGGCTCGTCTTGCTACAACAAGAGTGCCCTCCTCTTCCATATACAGGGGACACCTTTACAAATGGAAATTTATGTTCTGCTTTTAGGCAGTTAAGGGAAGGGCAGAGAACTCTTCCTGGACCTGTTGATTCTCAATTGCCTTCAGCTCAAAATAATCTTTATACTAAAATGGCATATTTTGGAGTGACATATTCTAATCCCTTCATGGCCATGAATATCTAATTATGAATGGCTTATGTATAAACAAAGCCATTCATTGATTTGAACAAAAGGTGAACTCTTTCCCTATTATTTCCCCTTTCCCAGCATATCCATAACACTAGCTAAGCTCTATCAAACTTGTCTCCTTTGCTGTTTCAAATCTAGAGGAACTAATTTCAGATCCAATGGCTCATTTCAAGTATCATGAAAATTTGCCTAAGACGAGTCTTGATTTACCACTTCTGACCTCTCAATTTATTGATAAATCTCATAATCACATGTTTACTTCTAATTGGTGAACGATAGAGGTGGTAGAAAGAGATTTCTGGCCGGGCGCAGTGGCTCACGCCTGTAACCCCAGCACTTTGGGAGGCTGAGGTGGGTGGATCACGAGGTCAGGAGATCGAGACCATCCTGGCTAATACGGTGAAACACCGTCTCTACTAAAAATACAAAAAAAAAAAAAAAAAACTAGCCAGGCGTGGTGGCAGGCACCTGTAGTCCCAGCTACTCAGGAGGCTGAGGCAGGAGAATGGCATGAACCTGGGAGGCGGAGCTTGCAGTGAGCCGAGATCGTGCCACTGCACTCCAGCCTAGGCAACAGAGTGAGACTCCATCTCAAAAAAAAAAAGAAAATTTCTATGCAGAAGAGAATGAGAAAAATAGGGAGAGCATTTCAATACGAAACATCCTGTTTGATAGTGTGTATGTCTGTTGTGTGTATGACTGAATGGAAAGGTAAAGATGGAATGAAACTATTTTAGTGAATTGTACTTGACCTGCAATATCATTTAATGATAATCATGAAATCCAAGTTTCTCTTTTACCGGTTTTGAGAGTTATGATAGGAATTTTATCTTTATCAATTATTTGATCAATTATGTAACTTTTATAATGATAGTCTGAGATAATACCAGCCTATCTGCAGACAAGATGAGATGAAATACCTTGACATTAATTGTAGAAGCATTGCATAATTCCATTAGGAGCATTTAGATTACCATAGCACCATCTGGATGTCTTTCTTAAGAAGTCCTTTTTCACAAATTAATGTACTTCGTCATACATTTATTCGTGGATGAAGAGTTAGCTGATGAAAACAATGCCACAGTAACTTGCTGTTATTTCTTTATCTGTAAGCAAACATCAACACCTCTTTCTTTAGTGCATATAGGAGAGATACTTAAACCTAATATTAGGATTGTAAATTTCCACCTCTGAGAAGATGTTTGTGTATAGCAGTTTATTTCTACCTTTTTTTTTTTTTTTTTTTTAAACGAACACTTCTCATCGACCAGAGTAGAGGGAAGATTCGGATTTTAGCAAGAAAAGTACTGAAACAAAAGTTCTATCTGCCAGTGAGAAGACTGTCTGAAGTGAATAGTATTAATCAGAAGGTGCATGTACAAGGAAGCTTTCAATTAAGAGAAACTAAGTAGCTTTAGTGAATATAGAGTGATATTTTTTTTCAAATCTGGGCTCCCAATCTAGTGCCCTTAAATGTTTATTTGCATTTTAATTCCTTGAAAAACAGTAGGATATTAGTGAAATTCCTTGGAAGGCAAATAGTCAAAAGACTTCATTTAAGGCCTGTAGTTAGTGATTCTCATTGCGGTACCACACAACACTTTCTTTAATAGAATGCTTTTAGAAGGCAGTCTCTATTTGTAATTTTGTGGCATGTTGCAATGCTATTAGCAGTTGTGTTTACCACAGCTTTAGGATGCTTGAGACAAAGGCTATGGTCTCTTTCCTTTATAATGGCAAGAAATAATTATACTTACATAATCATGCATGGAAATAGTGTTCATAACTCCATGAATTAATAACTCTTTAACTCCACATCACCCTACCTTGACAATTTATATCATACAGAAAATGAGCAATATGTGAATTAGTTGAAAAAAAGTTCACTTGTAGTATCCAAGTTATTGTCAAAGACTCTTTTTTGAGCAATATTTTTTTTAAATTAACCAAAACCTCCTTTGATTCCCCCAAAAGCTAGAATACTATTTCAATGTTCTGTCTATATATATATATATACACACACACATATATATACATAGATATATATCTCAAATCACTTTTGAGTCAATGTACTTAAATGTCTTAAATGTCAACAATTAGAGCAGCTAACATCTGGGAACACTACTTCCACTATAAAAATCAGTATGATGCTTAGGCAAAAATACTGTACAAAATGCACTCCTTTGTAGATTAATATTATAAATGCCAAATTGGCCAAGAGAGATAAATTTGTCAAAAAATATTACTTGGGAAAATAAAGTGTGAATAGGTTATGTGTGACAAATTTTATTGTTTTAATATTTTTTCTTATAGAGTGTCCCATTGCCCTTCTTATTTGCTGAGCAATCATCAGATTGATGTAATGAATAATTTATTGACGTTTCCCCCTCTCTCTTTCAATAAGAGAAGAAGGGTATCAAGTGCAGCAAGGGAGCTGGACAGCAGTAATAACAGGCAGGCATACATATTCTCTGTTGCTTACAGGCTCAGACGTCACATATGTGGATATGTTTATGTACGTGTGTGTGGACATGCGTTTGTGTGTTTATATGTGTATATAAACGTGCATATTCCTATCCATTGAAAGCCAAGGTCAATTAAAAATAAAATTCAACAACATGGAAAAACAGCAAAGTAAATAGTTTTTTCCTGAATACTACTCCCTGCTAAACTCAAAATATCATTGCCTTTATACTGAAATGCTGCAAACATTTCATGAGAAATGGCTAATATCGTTGAGCACTTGCCCTGTGGCAGAAGTTGACCTAAGTACTCTTCAGACGTTAACTAAGTTTCTCTTTGTGACCATAGTCTGAGATAGTAACTATTATTATACTCCCATTTTATAAATGGGAAAACAGAGACACAGGAAGCTCACATAATTTTTTTTTCAAAATTTCAGGACAAGTTATTCGGGGAGTATTTGAATTCAGACAGCATGCACCAAGCCTTTTTTCTTGATCATTAATTTATGTTGCACCCTGGTTGGATGCATATTTTGGAGTGAGTGGCTAAGTTAAGAAAATCTAATATACTTTATGCTTGCACCCTGAAATTTAACATGTCATTTTCTACAATTTTGCACTTTTTTTTTCTTAACTGTCTCATGTTTTAGTGTTAACCCTCACAACCAGTCTTCAGGCTTTTTGAGAACAGGTGTCATCCCTAGTTGTACTTGTTTGGAATGCCTCAAGACAGATAATATAAAACCATATAGCAGGTTCTCAAGAAATGACCTGTTATTTGATAAAAAAAATTAATATATTTGAATTTTCTCCTCATCATTTTATCTGGTATGTTCTGTTTCATGATTTTTAGTGTTCAAAGATATATTAGCTTTAGAATTGTCACCCTCATAGCTGCAAGTATAAAATGCCTCTATAATATGCCTGAAAATGGATCATCTATTCTCAGTAGGATCTTCTCCCTTGACAGGGAAACATGGATTCCTGCCCACATCTTACATAAAGTATGTTAAGAAAGAGAGGTTCTGTTAGGTCGTTCATTGGATTTCAGATCCATTCTCCACACTTTTCCTGCTCTGTTCTGCATTGCAGGGGCTGACTCTTCAACTACATTTCTGAGGCTTCTTTTTGCCCACTGGCTCTGAGGTAGGCTTGCTACTAGGACACACTGAGAGGAGATTGAAGAGAGAGGGGAAAAGAGAGCCTGAGGATATGGGGTAAAATATCCTTCAGTGGTTCTCACTATGATGATACTTTTCTCCGATCACCCTGGCATCTGAGATCTGTTAACACCTTCTTTCTCCCTATGTCTCAACAGCCACAAGAATGGTCATCTCTTGTTTTGCTTATCTCTGGGTTGGCTCACCATCTCCTGGTTGGCTTTTTCTCTTTTCTGCCATATGTGCAATTAATTACCTGCATGAATTTCCTCTTGTTTAAAATACTTATAGTGATTTTATTTTCTGTGTTGGACTCAGACTCATGCAAGCTATAGTGTATATTCACAGCACATTGTAACTCCGCAAAGTTTGTGTCAGGCTGATGTGGTTCTATTATCATTCCTGGTATGCTTTATTTTCTACTTTATTTAGATACTTGTATTTTCTTTTCTTTTTGTGGAGATGGGATCTCACTATGTTGATCAGCCTGGTTTCAAACTGTTGGCCTCAAGTGAGCCTCCTGCCTTGACCTCCCAGAGTGCTAATATTAGAGATATTGGCCACTGCATCCAGGCTATTTATTTATTGAAGTAGCATCAGAAACAAACCTTCATTCTTCTTTAGTAGGTAATGTGTGTTTATAATCAAGCAACCTCCTTCCCACACCTGCTTATATTCACTGTTTCACCAACACCCCTGTGTTCTAAGAAAAATGATAAAAGATAAACAAATCCAGGAGAGTTATGTAGTTTCTGTTTGTTTATCAGAAATATGTTTTTGATGGCTAAAAAAGAACCCACAAGAAATTACGTTTTCAGGGCCATTACTTTAAAAAAAAAAAATGTCCCCCACAGGACATGCTTTATCTGCTTGCATTATTCTAGGATTGTCATCCATTGAAAAGTAAAAGATAGTTTCTCAAGTGCCTGCCAACTAAACAACAGTAAAAAGTAACTTTTTTACCTTTCAAAAGCAGTGACTGAGAGGGCCACAGAATGCTGTCATCCATCGGTTTGCCAGGAAAGAAACATCCATAGAAAAGTCCATATACTGTTGGCACTGCTTAATTACAATTCAGATCATCTGTGTAACCATAGAACCCACCAAATATTTGCTCTAATATTTTCTGACATAGAAAAAATTTAATGCTAGGTTTTGTTTTCCCAATATAATGGTGAAAATGTATAGTGTTATTATCCTTTCTTCCTCTCTTACTGCACTTAGCAGTTTCTGCATTGGCACTTTCTGAATGGGAAAGGATTAAAATGGTGGCAGAGGAAGCTTTGTTGTTTTTGTCTTCATTGTTTTCTTTCCTGGAGATAGTAGGTCTTAATCCAATTTATCAAAAACATTTTTGAATATATAGTTTATGCACTGTTTTAGGTATTACTGGATGTACAAAATCAATATACAACAAATCCCCTACTCTCACAGACTTCACAGTTTAGCTGGGGAGATGAAATTAACAAAATTAAAATATACATGTGCTAAATTGTTTAGTTCTATTAGTCATAATAAAAAAGAAAATATGGTCAGAGCTTGAACAACTCAAATCAGCAAAATTTATTAAGTGCTTTTTTTTCTTTTGCACCACACTGACCTTTCATGAGATTTGAGGACAAAAATGACACTTGACTCAGCCATAACAAATGGATTAGGTATGAATGAATAAGGGATTAGCAAAAACATTATAGGCAAAAAGTGCAGTATGAATAAGAAATGACTGAGTTAAGTGGTGAAGTATGCTTTGTAATATGGTGTTGAGATATTAACTGACTTCTCAAAGTGTGTATTGATTTTTAAGTCCTCTAAAGATATCATTGGGACAGAGAGAAGACAAATACAAAATATATCCCTTCACGCCATGAACATTGTCAAGTTCCTTTTGTTTATTTCTGCTGTTTTAAACTTTACTCAATATTTATATCAGTATGGATTCTTAAGTATTTATTTTCTACTTTGGTTTATAATAATACTTTATTATTAATTTCATTGCATTCCAGCTTTGACTAATGGTAGCTTTCTCAAGTTGATTCCTGTGTCCCTTTGACACCGCCCATCCCTTTGGTTGTTGAATATTTCCTCTCTTTCCAAAACGCTAAGATGTTCCAGACTCATGTTTCATTTTCTCCGCTCTCATCCTAGATTCAGCCATTTCTCCAAGACACCTGGTTAAGTTTATTAGAGAATGATACTCAGAAACCAAGATCTGGGTGCTGGGTACATATAGGGTCCCTCAGTTACCTCCCCCCCCCCCCGCCCCCCACCACGTACACTGCCTTTCTTTGTCCTGACTGGTGCCTTGAGCTTTCTGTGACCTGGCCATTTATATATTTTCTTCAGCAGGCCTGCACCCAAGTTGGGGCCTGGAAGGCACCAAGAAACATTCTGAGGTAATGATAAAATTGTTTAAATTGTTGCCTGAAATATTGAAAGGTCAAACATGTTCCTAGAAACTGATCCCAGGCCTGAGTCAAATTCTTTAAGCCATCTTATTAACTCCCAAATCTTACTCTTTCCTGATGTACATACCTGGGCCGAACGTCTGCTTTCTCACTGTCCATCTCAAGGACACTGCAGCCCTATATGTACAAGTTCCCCTAATAAATGCTATGGACTGCTTACCCTGGGGTTTAGTGCTTCTTTGTTTGGGATTCCAACTGGCCTCATCTTGGGATGGTTTGAGGCAATCTCTTGCAGGAGCTCCCGTCACCACTTTTGGGATGACTCCTGCCACAAGTCTGCTGGACAGAACAATTAAAGTAGTATACATGATTCCAAAGAAATGGGATGGAGAAAAGAGGAATAAACCAGAAAGATCCTGGCATAGTGGCAAGGGTATATGTGGGACCCTCTTTCCCACCTGCTGAATACTGGGCTGCACTGGGAGTTGCTCCAAAAGCTCCAACAGGTTTGAGTAGCCTAATGGAGGGTTTGAAATTATACATGGTCAACAAGGAAGCCTGGCTCTTAGCAGCAGGAATAGGTTGACCTCTGCAGTGGGCAGTCCATCTGGACTATTCAGGCTCAGCTGGTGGCCAAAAACAAGGTATGCATGTTAGAGGAGAAATTATAACCAGAAACGGACATGCATTACACTCTGTTGTTTATAGACATGGAGGGTAAAATTGAAGAAGGGAAGGTTTGGCTGCACACACTGACATGCTGCTATGCTTAACTTCTCACGATGAGAAATGTGTGCGTTCGTGCCGTTGTCCAGAGTCCTTGCTGGAATAATAAAAAATAAAATCCATTAGAAAGTGAAAGTGAATCTGAGAACTGGATAGAAATCATGGATTCAGAAAAAAGGACTAAGGGGCACATGTGAGGGCTCGATCCCTCAGACTGAATAGAAACAAAGCCACTAGGTAGGCATGCAAAGACCCCCACCACCTGCCAATCAAACTTATTCCTTGTGCAAATGTCCTCCAGTGAGGTTGATTGATCTGTCTGTCCTCTTTTCAGTAGAACCCAAAAGCAGTCCTTAGCTGCTTGGCTGGTAAAATTATGGGATGGTAGTGCTGATGGGCTGGTTCTATCTGGAAATGAGGAAAAAGGGTTAGCAATGGTACAGGACATCCCTCCATCAGGCAACATCCACATGGTCTCCCTGCTATTGCAGAGAATCATCCCTTGATGGACCAGACCATACTAGCCTATAGGGAAGGCTGGCCATCAGAGGGAGATAGGCCTGGGTATCCTGCATCTTGGAAGACAATCAAAGAGGTGCAGGCTTTGTGTTGTGAGTTGGCAGTGAGGGTGACCATCTGTGTCCTTGCTTTCCAGGGGCCTGGTTATGCCCTTTCACAGCTGGAATTCACAACGAGATCCTAAAGGCTGTTCCACCACTTTGGAAGGACACTGCTCCCCATCTTAGGTCTTTTTGTGGGGCCTTCACAATATCATGTCCCACAAGGGAACTAAGATATAAGAGCTATTATTCAGGAACTAGAGAGGGTGGGACTTGTGTCTCTTGCACAGAGCCTGTTCAACAGCCAGATATGGCCCATATGAAAACCTGAAAGCATCTGAAGAATGACAGTTGATTACTGACAACTAAATAAGGTGACTCCAACTTATGCTTACCATGCATATTACTCTCCCAAATGTGGCTCAAAGCCTGGAAAGTCTGACTAGTTTTTAGTCAGACTGACTAGTGTTTAGTGCATGGGATACTGTCTTGGATTTAGCAAATACTTTATTTAGCATACTCTGAGACCAACATCCCAGGACCTGATTGCCTTTACCCGGGAGGGCCAACAATGTCCCTCGCAGGTGCTCAGGTGCTCCACAGGGACACTTACATAGCACCATGATTTGCTGTGGTTTAGGGGCAAGAGACCTTGCCATTATGGGTGACAAGTGCAGCATTCACTGGAAGCATTATGTGCGTGATATTCTGCTAAACTTTATGGATTTAAGTCTTTTGCAGAAGGCTACCTAGAAAGTCCTAGGGCAACCACAATCCAGAGGATGAGCCAGCAACCCACAGAATATCTAGGGACCAAAGGCACTATGAAATTCCTGGGTGTCAATAGAGTAAGACCTGGGTTTTGTCTACAGCCATGATCAACCAAATACAGACATACCTATGGCCTTGAACATTTTAAAATACAAGTTTTTATAGGTATGCTAGGTTTTTGGAAGGCTTTAATTCTATACTTGGCCTAATGTCTCAGGCCATTATACTGCCTGATAAATAAGGAGGCACAAAAGGTGAGAAAGCCTTAGTGACACAAGCACAAGCCCTACAAACTATTTCATCCCCAGGATATCATTTAAATTGGATGTTTATGTGACTGAGGAAGGAATGGACTGGGCCCCCTGGCAAAGGGAGGATAAACAATGAATACCCATTGGATTCTAGTTACAATTGTGCAAGCGTGTTAAGCAATGCTATACTGTGTTAGATAAACACTTCCTTGCAGTTTAGCAGGCCCTCTTGCAAACCAAGCCTCTAGCAGGAGATACGCTGGTGGAAGTACAAATGGCTTACCCTATTAAGTGTCAGATTGATAGCCTGTTGGCCAAACCCACATCAGTAGTAACACAAAATAATACTTTGGCTAAGTGACATACATATTTCCAACAGGGAAGGCACCTTATATCCAGTCCTCTGTTGATAAAACTATAGGCCCCGTTGGGACCTGTGCAATATACAGTTGACCCTTGAACAAAACAGGGGTTAGAGATGCTGCCCCTCTCACCTCCTTACTGTCAAAAATTCATTTATAATTTCACTCCCCAAAAACTTAATTACTAATAGCTTACTGTTGACTGGAAGCCTTATTCATAACATAAACAGTCGATTAACACATACTTTGTATGTTATTTGTATTGTATACTATATTCTCACAACAAAGTGAGTTAGAGAATATAAAATATTATTTAAAAATTATAAGGAAGCAAAAATATATTTACTATTTGTTAAGTGAAAGTAGATCATCATAAATGTCCTCATTCTTGTCATCTTCACATGGGTAAACTAAGGAGGAAAAGGGAGAGGAGGGATTGATCTTACTGTCTTAGGGGTGACAGAGGAGGAA
Organism: Macaca nemestrina; assembly: GCF_043159975.1. NCBI lineage: Eukaryota > Metazoa > Chordata > Mammalia > Primates > Cercopithecidae > Macaca > Macaca nemestrina. The sequence continues at coordinate 51,320,684 of NC_092137.1, forward strand.
GTGGAGGAGGTAGAAAGGGAGGCAGGCACTCAGTGCAACTTTTCAAATTTTTATTGAAAAGAATCCGCATATACGTTGACTTGTTCAGTTCTAACCCACATTGTTTAAAGGTCAACTGTACCATAGATTTAAAATCCATCCTGACACTGCCTCAAGAGAAACCCTATTGAATAAAATGAGATGGTAGCACACCAGAGGATGCATGGTACACAGATGGCTCCAGTGTAAGCCAACCACCGAAATGGACTGTTGTGGCTATTCAGTTGGCTACAGATACCATATGGGTGAAATCAGGAATGGAGTCTAACAGCCAATGGGCTGATGATATGAACTGCCTGTTTAGTAATTATGAAGGAGCTACACCTAGCAACTTTGTGTACTGCTTCCTTCATGTTCATCAAAGGGGTGACACTGTCAATAATTAAAGGGAAATGATCAATGATTTATAAATGGGAGATTGCTGTGGGAGTCAGAGCTATGGACAGATTTTGGGACCAATTACAAAAATCAAAGGCTGATGTAACAGTCTTCCACATAACAGCTCACCAACAAACATCCCCTGGTAGAAATATAAAAGCAGATATCCTGGCCATAGCCTGGTCAGTCCTCATGTCTGAAAAAGATGATGCAGCTAACACACAGGGTACATTAGAAGGAAGGTCATAGGAAGCTGCATACTACTTGAAAGCTGGTCCCTGCAAGCTGGCTCATCAGTGTCCAAACAAGAAACAGAGGAAGCAATACAAAATTGACCCATCTATTGCTAGGCCTATCCTTGGCAAGTACCAGGAATTACTGCAAATATAAAGAGAGGAGAAAGAGTGATTGACATGTGGAAAATGAAATTTTCTGGCCCACTCTCTAAAGAGTAAGAAATACTGATATTCATTCACATGCATAGACAGTATGAATAGCTTCTCCCAAGCTTTTCCCTGTCAAAAAATACATCAGATCCTGACTATACAAGGTCTGCAACACTTGTAGCCAATATATGGTATCCCAAGAACTATTGCCCAAATCATCAAGAAACATATTTCACAAGCTTCCTAATCCCAAATTGGGCACAATAGGAGGACATCGTCTGACAATTTTATCTGCCCTGCAACTCACAGACAGTAGGAGTTATGATGAGGAAAAATGACCTTTCAAGGAACAAATTAAACTCTTGATAGAACTTCCCTCATAGAGAAATTGGGCTATACTTTTAATGGAAGCTATATGTGCTTTTAATGAAGCCCCATTATGGGAACAAAAATGCCTTTTGATCATCCGGTAGATAAAAAGAAACCAACAAAAGCCATGTGGGTATGGAGGAAATCAGATACTACCTTAAGCCTGGAGTTCATTTCCACATGGAACACCCTAATTTTGCACTCACCTTGTCCCACAATGTGTGGACAGGAATCCCTGAGATGGGAGATGGGAGATGGGATCTGGAAGGAAAAGTGCTCTTGGGCTGGATTGGTGTCCTTCTTTCCCTAAGACAGGAGGCTGCCACTGCCTTAAGCCTGACCCCTTACTTTCCTTTTCAATAAAGGGCCCGAGGAGATATTGACAGTGGTCAAGCAGTGCCCCAATACAGTGGATTTCACTCAGCCCTATACCTGCATAGTCCACAACTTCTCCCATGCTGAGATAAAAGGTCTGGTATCACCCTCCCAGGAAGATTCTAATGGCGACTGAGACTATTTTGGCAGGGGTGATCTAATACTATAAGAGGGGCCAGAGGCCATTTTATGTGTTCCTAATAATTTTTGTCTATCTGCTGTTAGTTCGAGCTGCTTTCTCCTTTGCTGTTATATCATCCCCATTAGCACTTGCGTGTCCATAGAGAATGTCTTCCTAGCCTGTCCACAAAGTCCCTTTGAAAGGCCCATTTAGCGCGTCTCATGGCATCTTATGCCCCTGAGTAGCCTTGGAGGTACTCCATGGTACTCATGGTGGACTGAGCTACAGAGAGAAGACAATCTCTTTGCATGCATTGATAACTAAACAACATATGTATGTACTGCTGACATCACGCATGCAAACTTGGGTGACTGGGATGTGACATTGAGCAACGCTGGACCCATTGTAAGTTTACCCATGAAAATGTTCTTCAGGAAAAGCAACTGCTAAAGCAAGAACTGCCCCTTCAAGTGCCATGTTCTGGCAGCCAATGTTGGAGGGGAGGGGCTTTGTGTGGTTCATTGCTGTGGCACGGATGCTCTCCTGCGTTGTGGATATCTCTTTGAAAAAAACATAACCATTCTAAAGACATTCAGGTAAACAATATCAGGTACCTAAGTTTCCTTCCAACTGCCTGATTCCAGCACACTATTATACTTAAGGACAAGGATTGGTTCACCACAGACTGGTCTTTAGGCCAGGAATATACGGGATCACCCAGAATGACACTCAGTGGTTCTGTGGTACTAACTTCTAGCCCTGATTTTCCCCAGGGTGGCCTGGATGGTGGACATTGAGCATGGTTTGGAGGCCTTCAGTATTGAAACAGCCACCATAAGGAAAATGGTTCTACAGAGCCAAGTGGCTTTAGCCGTGGTGATAGCTGTGCACAGGAGAGCCTTCTGTTTCTTTGTGTAAACTGATTGTTGCGTGTGTATTACAGACCAAAAAGCTGAAGTTACTCAATCCCTGTTTCATTTACAAAAACAATTACAGTTAATTGACCACATGGGGAAATGACTCTTGGTGGTCTATAATAAAATCATGTTTTTTGAAATGGAGTTCTTGGTGGAAAACTCTGCTAGTAAGCTTGTTAAAAATTGTGATAATAGGTTTTATACTATACACCTATATTTACTGTTGATGTGAGTTTTGTTTGCAGTGCTTCATAAAGTTAAAATAAAATATATTGCAGGCAATCCTGCCCTTTCCTACTGACTCAGATCATCACAGGAAATATGGCATGTAAGATTGTAAGAACTGGTCAGAAATATGGATTGTAGGGTCCCTCAGTTGCCCTCAATTTCTTTCTTTGTCCTGACCTAGAAACATAGAGTACCTTGAATTATCTGTAACTGATTCAGTTGTATGTTTTCCCCAGCAGACTTGGACCCAAGTCTGGGCCTGGAAAATAACAGGAAATATTCTAAGGTTCTGATAAAGTTGTTAATAGTTTGATGCCTGAAACACTAGAAGATCAAACAAATAGAAACTAGCCCAGATCTTAGTTAGATTCTTTAAATCCTAATATAAACTTTATAACCGAACCCTCTCCTGATGGCCATGCCTGAGAGAACATATTTCTCACTGTTCATCTCAAGGATTCTATAGCCCAGTATATGGAAGTTCCCTGAGGACATGCTTTGGACTGCTTACCCTAGCATTTAGTGGTTTTTTTGTTTGTTCATTTGGAATTCCAGCTGGCCTCATCTTGGGATGGTGTGGGGCAGTCCTTTGTGGGAGCTTCCCTGCCACTACTTTTGGGATGACTCTAGCCATGGTCTCAGCCAAACAAAACAATATGCTCATTGCTCCTAGGGTTTCATTGCTTCTAAGCACTCTCAGCATACAAAATAGGCAATATATTTATGTATCATAACCCCTGTATCTACACATATCTACAATTTTTTCTGTATCACTCTTTATACATATTAAGTTAAAACATAATATCACACTGATGTCTCTTACTGATTCCATTGTACAGAGTTTATTCTAGCCTTACTTTCTTGTTTATAACTTTCCTCTCCAACAGTGAGAAACCTGGCTTCCACCCACCACCTGCCATGCATTTACTTATTTCTTCATCCTCAGTGTACATGAACAGTGGTTCCAGAAATGTTAATCTGTATTCCTGAGAGAAACAATTTTGCCAACTAGAGTGTTTGTTTACAATTCTTTCTGTCTGTTGTTTTATACTTTCCAGTCAGAACATCTTTTTCTACATTACTTAGGTCATTCTTCTTTTTCTTTTATTTTAGTTTGTATAAAGTTTACTGTTTTTGGTATATCGTTCTGTGTGTTCCAGTCACACACTTGTCACTCCAGAATCAGACAGAACAGTTCCTTCACACTAAAAGTTCTCCTGTGTAGCTTCTTTGAATTGACTTCACTCATTTTGATCAATCATTATCAGAAAACATCCACTGAGTGCTTAGATGGGTACACATATTTAGCTTTCTAATGCCTATTGAAAATTCCACCCCCTAGTTCTCCATCATATATAACCATGATAAATTTCTTATTATGATTAAAGGATTCTTTATGATCTGCTTTCTCACTCATTTGCTCTCATCTGGTTTCTGCTATAATAAATGACCGATCTTCTTTGAATAGGGAAGTTAGTCACTCCTTTCTTAGTATTCACACAGCACCTGAAACATACTTTTCTTCTAGCATTTGCTCCAGTGAATTGTAACCATTTTTGTGCATTTGTCTCCCTAACTTGAAAGTGAGTTCCTTCACTGCAAATGCCTGATACTATGCATCTCTGTGTCTCCAGCACCTTCTTACATACCTGGAACTTATATACCAGTTCCAGGTATATAGGAAGCTCATGATAATTGTTGTTTAGATAAAAAAGGACATGAGTGAAGTGATGTGCTTGATGCTAGAAGGTGCTGAGGAAAAATCAGATACAAAGGCTAAAGTAATATTTGAGTCCCTGTGTCTAAGAAGTATAAGTTCTCTGAAGGTGCAGACTGTCAATACAATTCAGTAATACTTAATGGCAAATGAGTTACTCCATAGGACATTTACGTTCTTTTATGACCTTTTTACTCTGTCAGAAAAAGAAAGAGAGAGGAATCAATGTGTTAGTGTTTCCTACATAACCTTATTTTCTATTAACCCCTTAAAAAGAGAAGTCATACAGACTATGTCAGGGCTTAGTAACAAGATTTTGTTTAAAATATAGACAAATTAGAGATAATTCTGCTCTAAGAAATATGACCCAGAAGGAATAATGTCTTGATTTTTCACGTTTGATGATATTTGATTTCCCTGAACAAGAGAAATAAATTGAACCAATAAAAGTTCATTTTGTTCATACTGAGTCTAATGAGAGAAGAAGACAATGAGAGAAAAAAAAAAATCCCTGCTTTATCATAACAACCTTGGGGAGGTAAGTCAGTGAAAAAGAGGCCCACTCATGCAGATGGGAACTGGTGGAAGGCTTATCGAGTTCCAGGCTATTACTGTTGCAGTTGACTTGACTCTCAACCTCTCAGAATGACAATGGATGTAGATCGGTTATTCTGACTAACCTCTTGCCCAACCCTTTCTCTCCTGCTTCAGATGTGCAACCCAGCCCCCTATATCTCAAGTGGGGAAATTCCTGGAGACCGTTTGCTTAATACCATTTTTTTGTTCACAAAGATCACAGTTTATAAATGTGTAGAATGAATGGCCAAATCTGTTAATAAACATATCTGCATCCTGCAGAATTGAAGTATGCTGTTCTTAAACGTGGCTCGCTTGGAGAAGCCATTTGCATCAAAGGTGCACACAAGATGTAAAACAAATGCTCATAGTAAAGATCATTTTAGGTTGGAGTCTTTAGGAAGGTTTTGGAGAACAAGCCTGTTTTTAGCTGAGTCCTCAAGAGTAAGTGTAATTGTAATGAGTGAAACTTTTCTAGCAAAGAGAAACTGCTAGAGGTGAGATTATTAAGTTATGTGTGGGTCAGTGCCCACACTAGTTTGGGTAGAATAAGTAGGTTTGTAAGGAGAACAAGGCATTGAATGACTTAAAATACCCTTTGAAAGCTGTAAGAAATATGCAGGTAAAAATATAACTTAGTAAACAAACCTACAGAGAGGTGATCTCTCTAAAGGAAGCCACTGTATTTATTATATTGGTGAACTAAATAACAGGCCAGGAAAATGGATGAGGTGCTTCCTGAAAGACTTCTTTGCTACTGACCTCAGTATTACAGATTCTGGGTAATATTTCTAGACTAACAAAAATAAAGCTGCTCCAAAAGCAAACTCAGATCTCCTTCATTGATCAGAACAGGTTGAACCTCTCTTCTTTTCTCAGTCTGTTCCAAAAAATTTTTGCGTTTGGATAATGTATAGGAAGTAGGTGCATTCGTGAATTCTTACCTCAAAATCACAGTCTCTGGTAAGTCCATGGTTTCCTAAAAAATGCTATTGTTTCTAATGACCTAGTCAAGTAATTTAATTGTTCTTCCATTTGACAGCTTCATTCAGTTTTCACTTTATGAGGCAATAACTGTTTCCTAGTAGCTGACTTTACTCAGCATGTTTTAGATGAACTATTTATTACTAAGTGTACAATATATTGGAAAAATTTAAAAAATGCACATTAAAAAGTAAAAAATGTAACATGAAAATGATTTTTAGAAAACTCACTGCAGCACTTCCCTTCTAATAATCACCTCTCTCAATTATTTTTCAGTTCCTCAAATGTGGGAGGATTCTGTGTGTTATGTATCAAGGTGCATGTGTGTGTTCTGGGTTGTGTATTAAAGTCCTGGTAAATATAATTATGAATGCATCAAAGGCAATTAAGCTATGTGATTTTGATTAGGTATATTGTCAAACTGTATTAACAGCTGGCGGTAAGGAGGAAAAAATCCTCCAACCACTCAAGTTTTAATTTATAGTACAACATTATTGCTATTCTCTGAAGCTGACAAATCATTTTGAATAAGGCATTATATTTCATTACATAAAACTCTATTCTTTTCTTGATACACAATGAGTTTGAACTAACATTGTGCACAGTGATGAAGGCTGGCAGGCACAGGTGTATGGAGTTTTATAATTATTCTCATTATTGTTTGCTTACACACAGAACACAGCCACATAGACTCAGGCTTTCACATGATCCCAGTGCCTTGGCATCATTCAGAAACCAGTTTCCACCTTTCTAGCTCTGATTTCCTTTAGGCCATAATAACACTTGTTATTGGTCAAGGCAATTGCACAGCCTAAGTGGAAGAACACTTAGCAGAATGCCTGGCTCAAAATAGGTACTTTCTGTATAGGGCTAAGGTGAGGGAATTGGTGGATAAATAGACCCTGACCTAGAATTAAAACTCAGGCTGGCTATGTGGCTCATGCCTGTAATCCCAGCACTTTGAGAGGTGGAGGCGGGAAGACAGCTTGAGCCCAGGAGTTCCAGACCAGACTGGGCAAAAGAGACAGACCCTGTCTCTACCAAAAAAAAAAAAAAAAATAGCCAGGAGTGGTGGCACCTGCCTGTAGTCCCAGCTACTTGTGAGGTAGGAAGATCTCTTTAGCCCAGGAGTTCAAGGCTGCAGTGAGCCAAGATCATGCCTCTGTACTTCAGCCTGGCTGACAGAGTGATACCCTGTCTCTAAAACAATCAAACAACAACAACTCAAATTTGGTGCCTCAGTCTCACCAACATCAGCTTTGTGGGCTCTCCGAGGCTCTGTGATAGCTTTCTGACTGCCTGACTGCAACTGGCGCCAGGACTACATTCTCTGCCCAGACTACACCCTGCTCCCTGGCAAAACCCTCTTTTCTGAGGACACTCAATCCCTGACTACACTGTGCTGGCCGACTATACACTGCAGCCACAGGGTGTCCCCCGATGACTCCTGCACCCTGCTCCCTGACTGCACTCCACTCCATGACTACAGTCATCACCTGGCTGCATTCCGCTTCTGGAGTACAACTGCCTCCCTGATGACACTGCGCCCTGATCACTACACATTGTAGTAGTGATACTTCCTAACTACACATTGTTCCTTTCCTCTGTCTACACCCAGCTTCCTGAATGCAACCAGCTCCAGTTCCCTGATGGCTCTTTGATCCCCGACTATCCCCCTTGTCCCTGACTACAGCCCTCTCCTGCCTGACTGCACCCTGCTCCCTGACCATACTCTACTCTTTAATTATCCTCCTCTGGTTCCTGCTCCAGGAACACACCCCGTTGGTCACTGCACTCCGCTAGCAACCACACTCTTTTCTTAGCCCACTCCACTTCCTGACTGTGTCAACAACATCCCCACTGCCTTCCTGATTTGCCCCACCCAGGCTTACATTGTTGACCCTCTTGGCTAACCTTTTTCTCAAAATTACCCTCAAACTACCTTCTCTTGTGTTTTTATGTCACACCTGTAATACTGATACAATTCTCATTTTATCAAAGGCAGTGGCAGGCAGATAGCAAATATTTTCAGATGTATGGACCATAACATCTCTGTGGCAACTACTCAATTTAGGTTGTCACAGGAAAGTACCATAGGCAATATGAAAACAAATATGTATGGCTGAGTTCCAATGGAACTTTTTAAAAAATAATATCAGGCAGTGGGCAGGATTTTGCCATGGATTCTAGTTTGCCAACCCCTGATCTAGAGTATCTTTTAACCTCTGGTAGAAGACTTAGCACATCTTTACTACCATTTTACCATTTTAACTGTAAATTAACACTTTCTTATATTCTTCTTCAAAAGATGAAGGAATTGTCAGATATGCAATTTGTACAGATTCAAGAGAGGAAAAAATAGAAATCTTATATATATCTAATAAAGTTCCTTTATTTTCAGATAATAAAAATTAACAGTTGCTAATTCACCAATCTATCCTTTTGTTTCCTAGAACAAACTTAAATTTATGTTGACAGAATTATTTTTCCTAGACTCTGTAAAAGAAAAAACCTTGAAAGATACAATAGTTTGTATATGAGGGCTCCCTTTCAGGTAACTAGTGACCATGTATAAGGTCATTTAAAAGCCTCCAGCAAGGCTGCAATGGCTTTGTAATGCCTGTCTAACCCCTGGACAATACCTGCAATTCCACTGGTGATTATATCCCAATAAGGATGTTTTAGTTTCCACAAGGGAAACACTACTACAAGTTACCTAACTCTTTTTTCTTTTGAGACATAGTCTTGCTCTGTCTGCCAGGCTGGAGTGCAGTGGTGCCATCTCGGCTTATTGAAACCTCCATCTCCCAGAATCAAGTGATTCTTGTGCCTCAGCCTCCTAAGTAGTTGGGATTACAGGTGTGCACCACCACACCTGCCTAATTTTTGTGTTTTTAGGAGAGTTGGGTTTCATCGTGATGGTCAGGTTGGTCTTGAACTCCTGGCCTCAACTGATCTGGCCGCCACAGCCTCCCAAAGTGCTGAGTTACAGGAGTGAACCACCACACCCAACCATCTAGTTTAGTGTGTATGTGTTTCACATCTTTTTTGAATACAAGGTTGTGATGAATTAAATACAAAGAAAATATACAAACACTTAAAGTTTCAAGTATATATGGACAAACTTTGCACTTCTGAGCAAGTACTCATATCAGATACAGCTTTTGAATAAACCTCTGGGTTTAAACTCCATCTTCGTTATTTTCCAGATACAAAATCTTAAGCAATTTATTCAATTCTCTAAGCCTTAGTTTTTGTACCTCTAAAATGGAACAGTAAGAGTAATAAAAGGGCTGGATACCTACTAAGGATTCAACAAATCTAAGCTATTATAATTATCTTAGTCCGGTGGATTGTTAGGAACTCTCTCACAAAAGTTATGCATAAGTGTCACTCATATAATAATCACCCCTGGCACTTTCTGGGTAGTTCATAGTTTCAAAGTTTTCTACTAAATTCGTTCACATGTAATCACTGTACAGCCTCTGGGAGCAGGCCCCAGCATCAGATGAGGAAACTGAACCTTTGCAAATTTGGGTGATTTTCACAGTGGTGATAGCATGAATTCTTCTCAAGAGAAATAAGTGCATCAGAGAATCGGTTACCTAAAAGCTTTTGGGGAAAGTGCATCTCTCAAAATGCTGCACTTCCGGGCCAAGGGCCACTCAACGTCAGGTGTTCCTAGTGTGAGCTGGAAAACTGGTGCTTTCTCCTGAGAAGATCAGCCTGGCACAGAAAAGCTCTACATTTCCAAAACCACTACAATATTTCAGTGATATATTGATTGATTGAGATGGAGTCCTATTCGGGTGCATATAACTAATACCACATCTTCTCTAAAGAAAATCATGATAAAGGAATGAGAAGAGAGGCCACAGTGGTGCTACCAACCTGATTTAGGTTAGAAAACATTAAAGGGAATTATGACACAAAAAGACTGTTTCAAAGGTTAAAGAACAACACAATACATTTAATACCTTACTTTTCATCCAAAATAGAAGACAATGAATTCTCCTTTACTTAGTATATTGTTGTGGAATAGGAATAAGAACATGCGTGGCAGATGTCTGAGTGATGGCCATCACCCATGGGAACTATTGGAAAAGAATAAAAGAACAAACACTTCAGAAGGCAAAGTTAAAGCCTCATATTTCAAGAATCATAGAACCTTGTCCTGGCTAAAGGGCTATTGAGTACAGTGGTGTGAGCTGTGCTATTCACAATTCAAAGGAGCACAATTAACCTATATTTGCAGCTACCTGTACAAGTTGGATTTTAGGTATTTTTTCACTTTAATTATCAAGATATATTAATAATCTCGTATTACTTGAGCTAAGGACATTCTCTTCTTGAACAAAACTGGAATGCTTTAGTAAGGGAAAAAGGATAGTAGCTTCTGGGGAGGCAAATAGCAGTATCTGCCACACTTAGAGCTATGTCTGAAACTAAAACTGTAGCCTCTGTTTCCTGGCAGGAGACAAGGTTTGAACACTGAATCTGAGTCAAATATTCTCTGCATATACTTTCTAACCTAGTTAAAAGTAGGTATGGATCAGTCATTTAACCAGCATGCAACTTTAAAACCTTTATTTTTAAAGTAATAAAGAACGTGCGGAGGCGAAAGGAAAGCAAACAAAAGGATGATTCTCTATTTAAATGAGATGGTTGAAAGGGATCATAAAATAAAAAGGCTCGAAGAACCACTGGTTAGAATAAAAGAATGATAACATTTAATTTTCTTTTTTTAAAATTATACTTTATGTTCTAGGGTACATGTGCACAACATGCAGATTTGTTACATATGTATATATGTACCATGTTGGTGTGCTGCACCCATTAACTCGTCATTTACATTAGGTATATCTCCTAATGCTATCCTTCCCCCCTCCCCCCACCCAAAACAGGACCTGGTGTGTGATGTTCCCCTTCCTGTGCCAAGTGTTCTCATTGTTCAATTCCCACCTATGAGTGAGAACATGCGGTGTCTGGTTTTCTGTTCTTGCGATAGTTTACTGAGAATGATGGTTTCCAGCTGCATCCATGTCCCTACAAAGGACATGAACTCATCCTTTTTTATGGCTGCATAGTATTCCATGGTATATATGTGCCACATTTTCTTAATCCAGTCTGTCACTGATGGACATTTGGGTTGATTCCAAGTCTTTGCTATTGTGAATAGTGCCGCAATAAACATACGTGTGCATGTGTCTTTATAGCAGCATGATTTATAATCCTTTGGGTATATACCCAGTAATGGGATGGCTGGATTAATGGTATTGCTAGTTGTAGATCCTTGAGGAATTGCCACACTGACTTCCACAATGGTTGAACTAGTTTACAGTCTCACCCACAGTGTAAAAGTGTTCCTATTTCTCCACATCCTCTCCAGCACCTGTTGTTTCCTGACTTTTTAATGATTGCCATTCTAACTGGTGTGAGATGGTATCTCATTGTGGTTTTGATTTGCATTTCTCTGATGGCTAGTGATGATAAGCAGTTTTTCAAGTGTCTATTGGCTGCATAAATGTCATCTTTTGAGAAGTGTCTGTTCATATCCTTTGCCCACTTTTTGATGGGGTTGTTTGTTTTATTCTTGTAAATTTGTTTGAATTCTTTGTAGGTTCTGGATGTTAGCCCTTTGTCAGATGAGTAGACTGCAAAATTTTCTCCCATTCTGTAGGTTGCCTGTTCACTCTGATGGTAGTTTCTTTTGCTGTGCAGAAGCTCTTTAGTTTAATTAGATCCCTTTTGTCCATTTTGGCTTTTGTTGCCATTGCTTTTGGTGTTTTAGTCATGAAGTCCTTGTCCATGCCTATGTCCTGAATGGTATTGCCTAGGTTTTCTTCTAGGTTTTTTGTTTGTTTGTTTGTTTTTTGAGACGGAGTCTCGCTCTGTCGCCCAGGCTGGAGTGAAGTGGCGCGATCTGGGCTCACTGCAAGCTCCGCCTCCCAGGTTCACGCCATTCTCCTGCCTCAGGCTCCTGAGTAGCTGGGACTACAGGCGCCCACCACCGCGCCCGGCTAATTTTCTGTATTTTTAGTAGAGACGGGGTTTCACCGTGGTCTCCGCCCGCCTTGGCCTCCCAAAGTGCTGGGATTACAGGCGTGAGCCACCGCGCCCAGCCTCTTCTAGGGTTTTTATGGTATTAGGTCTAACATTTAAGTCTCTAATCCATCTTGAATTAATTTTTGTATAAGGTGTAAGGAAGGGATCCAGTTTCAGCTTTCTACTTATGGCTAGCCAGTTTTCCCAGTACCATTTATTAAATAGGGAATCCTTCCCCATTCCTTGTTTTTGTCAGATTTGTCAAAGATCAGATGGTTGTAGACGTGTGGTATTATTTCTGAGGGCTCTGTTCTGTTCCATTGGTCTGTATCTCTGTTTTGGTACCAGTACTATGCCGTTTTGGTTACTGTAGCCTTGTAGTATAGTTTGAAGTCAGGTAGGTGATGCCTCCAGCTTTGTTCTTTTGGCTTAGGATTGTCTTGGCAATGCAGACTCTTTTTTGGTTCCATATGAACTTTAAAGTAGTTTTTTTCCAATTCTGTGAAGAAACTCATTGGTAGCTTAATGGGGATGGCATTGAATCTACAAATTACCCTGGGCAGTATGGCCATTTTCATGATATTGATTCTTCCTATCTATGAGCATGGAATGTTCTTCCATTTGTTTGTGTCCTCTTTTATTTCATTGAGCAGTGGTTTGTAGTTCTCCTTAAAGAGGTCCTTCACATCCCTTGTAAGTTGGATTCCTAGGTATTTTATTCTCTTTGAAGCAATTGTGAATGGAAGTTCATTCATGATTTGGCTCTCTGTCTGTTATTGGTGTATAGGAATGCTTGTGATTTTTGCACATTGATTTTGTATCCTGAGACTTTGCTGAAGTTGCTTATCAGCTTAAGGAGATTTTGGGGTGAGACAATGGGGTTTTCTAAATATACAATCATGTCATCTGCAATCAGGGACAATTTGACTTCCTCTTTTCCTAATTGATTACCCTTTATTTCTTTTTCTTGCCTTATTGCCCTGGCCAGAACTTCCAACACTATGTTGACTACGAGTGGTGAGAGAGAGCATCCCTGTCTTGGGTCAGTTATTAAGGGGAATGCTTCCAGTTTTTGCCCATTCAGTATGATATTGGCTGTGGGTTTGTCATAAATAGGTCTTATTATTTTGAGATACATCCCATCAATACCAAATTTATTGAGAGTTTTTAGCATGAAGGGCTGTTGAATTTTGTCAAAGGCCTTTTCTGCATCTATTGAGATAATCATGTGGTTTTTGTCTTTGGTTCTGCTTATATGCTGAATTATATTTATTGATTTGCGTATATTGAACCAGCCTTGCATCCCAGGGATGAAGCAACTTGATCATGGTGGATAAGCTTTTTGATGTGCTGCTGGATTTGGTTTGCCAGTATTTTATTGAGAATTTTTGCATCAATGTTCATCAGGGATATTGGTCTAAAATTCTGTTTTTTTGTTTTGTCTCTGCCAGGCTTTGGTATCAGGATGATGTTGGCCTCATAAAATGAGTTAGGGAGGATTCCCTCTTTTTCTATTGATTGGAATAGTTTCAGAAGGAATGGTACCAGCTCCTCCTTGTACCTCTGGTAGAATTCAGCTGTGAATCCATCTGGTCCTGGACTTTTTTTGGTTGGTACCAAAAAAACTACTCTCTTCCAAGCTGTCAGACAGGGACATTTAAATCTGCAGAGGTTTGTGCTTCCTTTTGTTTGGCTCTGCCCTGTCCCCAGAGGTGGAGTCTACAGAGGCAGGCAGGCCTCCTTGAGCTGCGGTTGGCTCCACCCAGTTGGAGCTTCCTGGCTGCTTTGTTTACCTACTCAAGCCTCAGCAATGGTGGGCGCCCCTCCCCCAGCCTCACTGCAGCCTGCAGTTAGATCTCAGACTGCTTTGCTAGCAGTGGGGGAGGCTCTGTGGGCATGGGACCCTCCGAGCCAGGCGTGGAATATAATCTCCTGGTGTGCCATTTGCTAAGACTCTTGGTAAAGCGCAGTATTAGGGTGGGAATGACCCGATTTTCCAGATGCTGTGTTTCAAGGTTTCCCTTGGCTAGGAAAGGGAATTCCCTTCCCCCTTGTGCTTCCTGGGTGAGGCGATGCCTTGCCCTGCTTCTGCTCTCGCTCGGTGGGCTGCACCCACTGTCTGACACACCCCAGTGAGATGAACCTAGTACCTCAGTTGGAAATGCAGAAATCACCCATCTTCTGTGTCACTCATGCTGGGAGCTGGAGAACACTTTATTTTAAAACAGTGGAAGAGGCCGGGCGCGGTGGCTCAAGCCTGTAATCCCAGCACTTTGGGAGGCCGAGACGGGTGGATCACGAGGTCAGGAGATCGAGACCATCCTGGTGAACACAGTGAAACCCCGTCTCTACTAAAACTACAAAAAACTAGCCAGGCGAGGTGGCAGGTGCCTGTAGTCCCAGCTACTCGGGAGGCTGAGGCAGGAGAATGGCGTGAACCCGGGAGGCGGAGCTTGCAGTGAGCTGAGATCCGGCCACTGCACTCCAGCCTGGGCGACAGAGCGAGACTCCGTCTCAAAAAAAAAAAAAAAAAAAACAGTGGAAGAACTCTCTAGTTGTGGGTGGATAAGGAGTATGCATTAAATGTTGGCCCAGTAATTATTCTGTGTAATATTAGACTATTTTATTACAACAGACCCTATAGAGACTGGATTCACTGAATAACAACATCTTATTATATCAACAGGAATATCACTCTATTTTTCAGAGCGGGCCTGTTCCATTCATGAGTTTTTGTTCCATATTTGAGATTAGCAGTACCTTAAGAGGTGTATGCACATTCTCTTTTATTAGAGATCTAAGAGCTGCTGAGACACCCAAAGGGAATGAATTTAGAGTCTTCTATTTTGTTTGAATGACTCAATCTTTCAGATTTTTTTTTCCAGGGAGAAAAAAAGTCTCAAGTATAAATGGTAAGTTAAGCGGTTTCTTATATAATAACCATTTCAAGTAACCAAATCCTTTCTAATATATTGCCTCTTTTGAGTGAAATTACTTTCACAAAATTGTGCACTTTTGGGTGCTTCATGATGGAACTAGAGAATCCAAATTAAATGTGTTTAACTTGGAAACATTTATATCTATACAGCTCTTTGGTGCCTTCTTAATTATCCTTCAGTTTCTTTTATCCCTTTATGTCTACTTTTTCTTCATCTTATTTTGTAAGAAGCAACCAAAACAAAAAAATTGGGACTCAGTGTGATCTAGGGCAACTTATTTAGCATCTCTGAAATTCCATTTTCTTATCTGCCATTCCGAGATAAGAGGTGCTTCACTGGTTTGAAAGGATAATTAGAGAAGTCACCATATATAAAATATCTAGCAGACCCTGGAAGATGGTAGGTGCTCAATAACCGTTAATTTCTCAATCCCACCTCTTCTCTGCCCTCCACCTCTATTGCTTTCCCTTCTTCTTTATAGATGAAAAGTGTCAAGTTATTCCTCTTATTTTTGGCAGACTCTATCTCTTCTTTCCCGGCTGTCTCTTTGCCCTTTCTTTTTACCAGGTTGCATCTTAATTACTATTGTTAAATTCAACAGTGACCTGAGGGTTAAACTTAAAAAGTGTTTAAGACTCATGAACAACCTCACATGGTAGTATGGGAATTAAAACTTTCACAAAAATTAGACTACCAGGAATGCCTTAAAACCAATCCAGAGATAGTGACTTGCTGGCAGGCAGTCGAGAATCCTCAGGAGGATCTTGATTCCCATGCTTATACTGGCTAGGTCAGTGTTACCCACACTTGGTGCAATCATAGAGTGAAGGTCATTTTCTGCAAGAGGGAAGTGCCTGTGGCTATTCTAAATGGGAAATGTGAAGTTGCCATCCCCAAAGAGATGGAGAATATTTAGGGTTAGAATTATCTTAACATCTCCTCAACTAGGCTTATAGGGTTTAATGCAGGGATATATAACTCATTTGATCTCAGCAGGACAAGCTCATTGGAAGTATAACATCTGTTCACCTAATGCTCTTCTCCCTGTGTCAGTCTCATTGCTCAGTTTGCTTGAAGTAAGACTTCACATTTTCAAGCAAGTGAACACAAAAATGAGCCCCTACATGCACGTGTGCACACACACACACAGTCACACACACACACATGGACAAACACACGGAATGCTGGTATTATATCCCTACCTTTTGCTACCTTTTGACATTATACAGGAAAATTTTCACTGTCTGACAGGATTTACTGCCTCCCCGTTTAACCTTTCCTCTTACTCACGAAAACAGTTTTCTTTGTATGCAGCCATTCATTCAATCAGTAAACAATTATTGAATTTTTTGATGCTTCAGGTGGTATGACAGGTAATAAAGCTAAAGAGGAAAATAGACATATTCTGGGTAGTTTCAAGCTTGTTGTAAAACTTACTATCTAGTAGCAGATATGGTTATTAGACAAATAATTACACAAAGGTAACCATTATTTTGTCTGTACAGCATACCTCTAGGTTGTGTCCTTGTCACACACATGTACCTTTTTCTGGTGATAGGCTCTGCCCCCTAGGTGAGTGGCCTTGTATCTCTCACTGGGTCAGTTACAGCACAGTACTCCATTTCTCTAGCTTCAGTGATTGGTCCAAGGTCTGGCATGTGATTCTAACTGGCCCAAAAAGAATCCTTCCTCTGAACTTTTCTATGTGGACTGGGAAAGAGCATAGAATCTTGTAGCCCTCATGATGCTCACCAGATAAAGAAAGTTCATTTAATTTGATTAAGAGAAAATAAAGCCAAGCAGAGGCAGGCATAAATGAACTACAAATGGTAAAGAGAGAAATGAAATCCTACTAGGTTTTCCTTGTTTCCAGAACTCAAAGCCCCAGGAGGTGACCTGGTTTCTATATTATCTGTTTAGATGTTGGAATATGCATAGATATTGTGCAATACTCATGCTGTATAATTTCATTTTAATTAGATTTCTGCCACTTGTAATTAAAACTATTCCTATTAGTGAAAAATGAATATAATTTTATGATTATAAATTGTGATACATGCTTTAAAGGAAATGTATGATAATCCAGAAGAATGTAAAACAGGGGGACATTTCATCCAAGGGAGCAGAGTAAACTGAGCAAGTGCATTTAAGCTAAAATCTGAAGGATGAGCCTATGTTGAACAGGGAAGAAGTGGGGAGAAGGAAAAAGCAAGTCAAAGGGTCTGATGGCAGGAATAAGATGGGCAGAGTGTTTGAGTTCCCAAGCAAAGGTCAGGGTGGCTGAAACACTCATCTACAGACCCTGATGAGCAAAGATCAAAGCACGTAGAGTCTTGGGAGGCTCTTTTTCTGACAAGGGATATTCACATTAAACACTTCCTTATGTCTGTGTTACAAACTTCATTGGAGGGCAATTTTTACCAAACGTACAGGGAAGCGACATGACTCTATAACTATAAAATAAATATAAATAAACTAAAAGATAAGTAAAAAACAATAGTATAGAGTGGACTTTTGTTCTGTATATGTAGCCATCAGAGCAGAAGGGAGGATCTTTATGCGCCACAACATTTCATTAGGATAGGAGATTCCATCCCTTTGGAAAACAGGGGATTACCTTTGCTAAATTTAGTTTGCAAATACAAATCTTTGACTAGTATTTGTGGCATTCCTGAAGAGGTTGTTTTAGGAGAAAAGTATGCTTTTTCAAATTTGAAAGAAAGGTGAGAAGGCAAAAGGGGAAAATAAAGTATAGGACCTTCCAGCTTAATAAACGTAAGTATCTTTTCAATACATGAAGATTTTTCTCTTTAAATTCTAGGGTCATATGGGAGTAGTAGTACACCAGAGGGAACAGACATTACTAGTAATTTAATGGGCATAGATATATCTAGAAAGAAAAATAAACATTAACCAACAGCATTATATAAAATTTTAAGACAAAATCATAAACCCAAGCCCACTTACTACATTTTATTGCCTCACAAAACTCATCATTGCTTATAAAAATACAGCTTCATATAAAGGCCACAGTCATTTAAAGAATCATTTACCAATAACTTGCAGAAAAGAGGATTTTAAAAAATTTATGACAATAATATTTCATTAGAAGTTATAGTGATGTCATCATTTTAAGGTACAGGAAATCTTGTTCATTCTGGCTCAGACTATTTCCATCAGTGAGAAATGACTGACTAGCTCAGCCTCAAGACCAGCTGCATGTTGAATTAAGGAACCCTTTCAATTATTACTGTTATGCATGTTCCTAACACAGCTTATTAACTGCATATTTCTAGGTGTCATGTCTATATTTAGTACTGAAATCTCCCTTATTAAACATTACCTTTAGTAAAGTAAATGAACATTTCACTAAACAATAGTTGATAGAATTGTTCCAGTCCATTTTCCTCAATTATTTATAAAGTGAATTTTTAAAGTCACTTAAAGGGATGGAAGAATCAAGGAAGCTTAGATTTGGTTAGGGCAAAAAGAAATGGAACAAAAAGACAGGGCAAAACATGCTGCTAGGGAAGGTGGCTTCCTTTGAAGTCTTCATGAATATTGCTTAGTATTGCTAATTCAGAACAATCATTAGCATGAAAAAGCTTTAATTAAATGTTTAGTGCCTTGTGCTGGGTACTGCATCAATTTCACATTTTGTAGGTTATGCCCTCTGAATTACTTGTAGTTGAAGATGGCTAGCCTTCTGAGTGGTCTACAAGGCTATTAATCTTCTAGCCCCTGCCTAATTCTCCAGTCTCATCCTTACCAATCTCTTTTGCCAATTATTCTCAGGCCATGGCTAATTACTTTCAGATTCTCAAATACTCCAAGCCTCTTTTTCCTTCAGGGCTTCAAAAACATTGTTTCTAGCATATAACACCTTCTTCTCTCTGGTCTTCTTTTGCTTAACTCCTGCTCTCCCTCACAAACTCACATTATCTTTTTCAGGAAGCCTTATGTGATCTCACTAGGTTATGTTGTACATCACTTCTCTATATAATCTACTGGCAATTTGTGCATACCTCTAACATAGCCTTTTTTAGTATAATTGAACATTTTATGTTTAAATCCTCTGGTGCCTAGTATAATGCATATAATAAATACCCACTAAATATTCATGGAGTAAACAGAGAAAATAAAATAAATGAGACCTAAGTGAAAAGCTATGAACCAAAAAGATATTTGTATTTCTGTTTTTTTTTAAATGTTGGTATCTTTTAAAAACTCTTTGTTTCATAAATCCTTTCAACATAATTCACTTGACACTAAACTATACATATTTATCTTTAATATTACCTGAAAAATCTATATTTAACATTTTCTCTAAAATATGCAATTCTAAAATGGCACCGTACCCACAACTAATAATACTGTCTTGATGATGCTAATTTAGACCAATTGAACAATTCATTTCTGAAAAATGTCAGGCCACCCCATAACTTCTCAATTAACTGTCTATGTTACATATTATTCACAATAGATTCTACCTAGAATCCTAAAATTTTGATTTGGAGAACAACTAGGGGGCATCTAGTTTGGGCAGAACTTGCAGTTCAAGTCCATTTAGTCATCCACTTTAACACACAAGATCATTTTCAGACTCAAAATCTCACAGCATAGCTTAGCTCAGCGGCAAGAGGGTAGAACAAACATGGAAAACTGCATGCGCATGCAAGACATCAAATGTGTGTTCACTCTATCCTCCTCCCTCCAGGCTGACTTTATTTAAATTGCCCAAGAAAAGCTAGTGCTGATTCTACTTCCCAGTCCTCTTCAACATTCAATAACTGAAGTACTATATTTGATAGAAAAATAGTAAATTTCTGCATCTTGGCAACAGTTAACATTT
This sequence comes from Macaca nemestrina, assembly GCF_043159975.1. Taxonomy (NCBI): domain Eukaryota; kingdom Metazoa; phylum Chordata; class Mammalia; order Primates; family Cercopithecidae; genus Macaca; species Macaca nemestrina. Next base: position 51,340,610 of record NC_092137.1, read on the forward strand.
ACTAAATTAGACTTTTATTGTAGTTTCTCAACCATTTTTTTTCTCTTTTTACCCTTGTGGTTGATTCGTCTTTTCTAGTTTTCTAATTGCTACTTATTAATTGAATCAAAGGAGAAGTTGGTAAGACTAAACGGTTTCAGTTCAGTAAAACTAAGCACTATTCTGAGTTTCTGCACAAGTTTGAGAAAATGATTATTTAAAAATAATTATAAGAATAATTATAAGTATAAAAAATCACAAGTAAGTAAGCACTACTGTCTGATTCTAATTTTCATGTGAATCATCGAGACTCAATTTAAGGGTTACTTTTTCACATAAAAAAGATGCAGGGATTTTGTCATTTATAGGGGTCATGACTTGTGAAATGTAATGTAAAATGATGCTATATGACTTTGATAGAGATTACTCAAGTAGTACAGTAATAATGGATTGGGATAGTATATCAAATATTGAACAAAAAAAGGCAACTTTTCTTTAGGTAATAGAAAATCAACATTCAAGTCATGGAAGTTTAGTCCTTTGTTAGGTTTGAACATTGGTTTTCTTGGATAAAAAGGAGAAAATAATACTGTGCAATTGGATGTTAGCATAAATTATAATATATGAAGCCCTTATTCAGTGCCTGGAATATAGGCTTCTTATATAGCAGCTATTATTTTTATTGAAATCTTTAAGCAGTATTTATTAAGTGTGTATTACTAGGCTACCTGCAATACAATAGCTTAGTGATCTTTAAAAAAATATTCGTGAGTCACAACACAAAGATCCCAAGTCAGTTTTAGGAAGTTAGACCTAGGACTTTGAATTATTAGGAAAGATCTTGAATGATTTTTATTTATGTTATATCTGAGCCTTAGATACTACAACTGAAAAATGCAACTCAGTTTTGATAAGATAAATAGAATATATTTGGTCACAAGCATACCACATAGTATCTGAACTTTCTCCTTACTTTTGTGAGATTATGCCTACCATTTTATATAGCCTCACAATATTCTAATTAATATAGTCATTTATGTGTTCAGGAAAACGTACTGTAGACTAACCTTTTCTGTGCTAATAAATTGCACTGTGTGCACCTATATATAATGATAAATAATTTAAAAAATTTATTATAAGGTGATTTAATATAGTAGCCTATAATATACCTGAGTTAAACTTCAAGAAAAAGAAAACTTTCTTAGAGGTTTTTGGCTTGTAATTTGTGTTTCCAAGGTGTACTTTTAGCCTATATACCCTGTACAACTGGTCCAGGTACTGTAAAGTACAAACTCTTCAAATAATGTCTGCTAAATATTTTAGACAGCTCTTTTGTGAGACCCAGGGGCATCAATATAACAGAAGTGTCATCTGGAGTAGTTAATATCTATCTATCTTATGGCAGTGAAAGTCTTTGTCACCTCATTGGGTGGGAGGAACTCAATTCTGAGAATTACACAGAATTATCCAACATTTTATAAACCCTTCCATAATGAAATCTACAAAGCAATTATCCGTTAGCACATCTGCACGGGCAGTGGAAAAATAAACAGTTAACATTAATGAAATTGTAAGCATTGATTAATCATTCCTTTTGGAGTCATATTTGATTTTAATAGACAAGAAGAGGTCTGCTATCACCGAATTTAATAAAAGGCTCCTCCCATGCTGGTTTTACTATTATTATAATTATTAATTTTCACACCTGTGATTGTTTGCATCAGCTAACTTCAGCTTCAACTGACTGAGCCCTTAGAGGCAATTGCATCTAGAAGTGCTCAACTGAATGTAAATTAGCCTATTGTCTGAAAACTGCAGTGCACAGATCATATGTTAATACAAAGAAATCTGGCTGTTTCTCTCCTAATACTCAAGCCTTAAAGGTCAGTAGGGAGTTCAGGAAGTTTCTAACACCATCCCTTTCTCTCCAATTAACTTCAGTTCTAAAGTATGCAAAGGGATCTAGAGTATTAATTTTAAAGACATTCTAAGTGAAGTGGAGTTTTATTAAGCCAAACACAGATCAGATTCATCTCAACCTATTTCCAGCCAAGCAGAATGATTCAAGAAGTTAAGCATCCCAGCTTTTGGTCACGCCAGAATATCACTACTGATTTTTAAACAGAAATGTTTTGATATAAAAGCAATTTTTAAGGTTATTTCAAACACTTCAATTAAACTGACCTTTGCTGAACATTTATGTGTTATACTTTTGATTTTACACATGAGTAAAAGTTGAAATCTGGGAAGAATTGTTTGTCCAAAGTCTCATAATAAAAATCCCACAGTCCGGATTCTTAGCTAATATCCTTCTAAACCATGCATTTACCTTTACAAAACTTATGAAAGACACAGAGGAATGTTTCTAATGTGCCTGTACATTATAGAATATCAGAAGAACTTTTTGAGGTTTTCTTCAATTAGTTTTAGTCTTTGCACAGATTTATTGTTGGATTTCAATGATCTGTCAGGAAATACTATGAATGGGATTCCCTGGTAGCACCCCAGGGCTGTACAACACTTGTGATTTCTTCTGGAGATTTTCTGGGTTCAACATTAACTCTTGTTGTCATGAGATTTAGGAATTTTATATGTACATTTTATATTATCATACTGTCAAAAAATCATAGGAGAATATGAAAGCTAAAGGTGAGAGTGATAAAATATAAGTTCCAAATAGGACTTCAAAAATATTTTGCTGTGGAAGAAAAATGTATGACAGTTTGAGGGCCAGTTGTTAACCTCAACATATTTCTGCCAGAGTCTGAGAATTCTTATTATTATACTTCCTTTTTAGGATAAGACATTGTAATCAGAAAACACATCTCATAATACAAAGTTTAAAATCTGAGGTTACTATTGATCTGCACATGGTGGTGCACACCTGTAATCCCAGCTGCTTGGGAGGCTGACAAATAAGGATTGCTTGAGCCTAGAAGTTCAAGTGCACCCTGTTCAACAAAGAGCAATCCTGTCTCAAAACAACAACAAAAAATATATATATATTATTAACTAGTTTGCTCATACATAGGGATTAATACAGATCAATATTAGCTATAGGAAATGTTGGGTAAAGTGACCTCAGGGGTTGGTATTTGGAAAAGATGTGTTGTAGTAAAAAAAAAAAAAAAAAAAATCTGTAACTATGTAAATGTTAGAAAAAGCCTCGTCATTTTAGGGACTCCTAAGTATTTTGAGAGTTGTTAAGGGTTAAGAGATTAAAGGTCAAGAGATAGGTGAAGCTTTCTCCAGAGTGAGCTTTCTCTAGAATCAATCATGAATGCACTCATGGAAATAGGGTAGTGATTCTAAAATAGTTTTAGGGACTAAAATGGCATATACTCTGCCATGATTTCCAATTAAATCAAGTAAATCATAGGATTTATACTTGTCTATCCGAAGAAAGAGGAATCTCCATTTTCCATATTCCATTGAGAGTCTGTTTTTCTCTTTTATTTCCAAGATTGGTTGATATTAGGTGGCCAGTCTCTTCAGAACACTAAAAGGCATTGTAATTCCTCAGGTTTTTCAACCCATTTTCACTTTCCACTAAAATATACATAAACGTAAGTTCTAAAACATTTCCTCATTCTGTTCAATCCCATCTCACCCCATGTCTTTGGTCTCATTCAATATAAAAGTCATATGCCTTACCCTAGCTGATAAGGCCCTGTATGATTGGTAGATCCATGCCTACTTCTTTCACCTCATCCCATTACCACTCTGCCAAATTGTTCATGGTAATTCACATAATTGCCTTTTTTTTCCTCAATCACACTACTCACATTCTTGCTTTAGGGCTTCTGCACTGGGGTTCTCTTCCCTTTGGCCTTAAGAGGCAAAAGAGTGTGGTAGACAAGAGCATGTGTTATTGAGGCAGGGAATCTGGGTTCGTATCCTGCCTCAGCTGCTCACTTTTTACCATAATTTGGTGGTTTATTGAATCTATTTAAGCTTTAAATTTTTCTGTAAGTAATTCCTACTTCATAGGATTACTGGGCTATGGGGAGGCTAATTTGATGACTATGTATAATATACTTGGAACAGTAACCAACACATATTAACAATTTGATAAATGATAGCTGTCACTATTTTTATGATTGTTCTTACTACTACTATTATTATTATTGGCATTTACATAAAGTCTAGTTCCTTCCTGTCATTTGTGTCTCAGTTTAAATGTCACTTTTTTTTTTTTTTTTGAGATGAGAGTCTCCCTCTGTCGCCCAGGCCAGAGTGCAGTTGTGCCACCTTGGCTCACTGCAAGCTCCGCCTCCCGGGTTCATGCCATTCTCCTGCCTCAGCCTCCCAAGTAGCTGGGACTACAGGCACCCACCACCATGGCCGCCTAATTTTTGTATTTTTAGTAGAGATGGGGTTTCATCGTGTTAGCCAAGATGGTCTTGATCTCCTGACCTTGCAATCCGCCCGCCTCGGCCTCCCAAAGTGCTGGGATTACAGGCGTGAGCCACTGCGCCCAGCCTTAAATGTCACTTTTAAATACAAACTTCCCCTTAACACCCAATTTAAAGTGCTCCTTGTTACTTTCTACATATCAACATATTTTACAGTCTTAATGGGACTTATCATTACCTGATGTTTCCTATTGATTTACTTATTGTTACCATATATACATCCGTGAAAACTCTGTGACAGCAAAGATCTTTTTCATTTGTTTCACTGCTGAAACTGCCAGGCATAGTATTAATATGTACCTGTCATATTATCTGCTCAATAAGTATTTGTAGAATGACTGAACCATGTGCCTTACCCTGAACAGTGTCCAACATTTAATAAGATTCCATATATTAATAAGATATGTTCCATATAATAATTCCATATATTAATCCATATATTGTAATTCTGTAAATTAACCACTCTTCCCAACTTAGCCTTATCCACACAAGCTTGGGGATACAGAAGCCATTACTTCTTAATAAAAGACTGAAAATTTCTTATACAATTTCCTCTGATTCCTTTTCAGTATTTCTGTTTTCTACAGAGAAAGGAGCATGGATTTAAAGTCAGTCAGACCTTTAGCATAAGACCCAGGATTCTTTCTTCTGGGTATTTATCCAAAATAACTGAAATGAGGATCTTGAAGAGTTTAGCACTGTTATATTCAATAAAGCACTATTCAGAATAGTCCAGATGTAAAAACAACATAAATGTCCATCAATGTATGAATGGTTAAGGAAAATGTGATATATACATACAATGGTACATTATTCTGCCTTAGAAAATAAGGAAATCCTGCAATATGCAACAACATGAATGAACCTGGAGAACATTATACTAAGCAAAATAAACCACTCACAAAAGGATAAATACTACCGGATTCCACTTACTTACATGATATTTCTAAAATAGCCAAACTCATAGAATCAGCGAGTAGACTGGTGATTGTCAGAGACTGGCAGTGGGGGAAGAGAAAGTGGAAAATTGCTAATCAGTGGGCATAAAGTTTCAAATATGGAAGAAAACTAAGTTCTAGAGATCTGTTGTACAACACTGTACCTACAGCTAACAATATAGTACATTTAAAAATGTGTTTAGAGGATAGATCTCATGTTAAATGTTATGCTACAATAAAACATTTAGAAAAAAAAGAAAGAAATTTGCACTAAAGTTTGTCTTTGGGGAATTCAGATACGATCATTTCAGGGGTAGATGGGGATGATGACACAAAAGTTCATAATGAAGGTCAAGTAGAGGTGAATGTCACTGAAGAAAGGGAAGGTCATTGGGCCTAGAGCAGCGAGTGATTCATTTTTAGGAAAGGTAGACATCTTGTAACACTTTGATCATCTTATACAAATTATAGACTCTTCACCTGTGATGCCACACTCACTCATTCCCATGTGATGGTAAGAATTCTGAACTTCCTAGACCTGCTTGGTCTCTGATCCCTAGGATACTGGATGGCTATTTGGCTGATCTCACCATGCTGAAGGTGGGGCTTGGAGGAAGACACGGAAGCATGGGTCAAAGTCCTTGATAAAGGCAAAACAGTGAAGAAGAGGTGAAGTAATAAGGACGCAGAGGACACTATGGCCAGGGCCTCAGGGCTAAGACTTCAGGATGCTTAACCTGCCTCAGGGTGCAGAGTGGAACAAGAAGTTTATCTGCTGGAATTGCAAAGAATACAGTCGTTCCTGTCTGATTCATTTACAGTGGCCATTTCATGGTCTGGGGGAATTGGATAGAAAGATGTGAGACATAAAGAAGATCCCAGGGTTTCTTTCCCACAGATGCTGCCTTCCCTCTCAATCCAGCTAGCTGTTCAATGGGGCCTGACCAACAGCTCAGCAAAGCAAATCTTGGCCATTGACCAATCACTCACAGGAGTAGAACACAAAGCACCACTTTTCCATTTACCTGACCACAGAAAACAGGGAAATAAGCTCTTGTCAGTGAATGGAGAGCGTCAGTGTCCATTACTCATCTGCCTGAGTTTCATAAAGTAAACATGGTGGCAGGGATGAAGGTGATAGACTGTCTGTCTGAGGGCTTGGAGTGGCCAAGTGCTAAAACAGACAAAAAGGCAAGCCAGGGAATCTGTGGGCATCACTGAGCCAGAGCTGGATGAGCATATTTGGAAGATTCTGAAGAACTCAGCCAAAAAGCCAAAATGAGAAAGTACTTGGTTTCATATCTTGTCTCAAGAGAATGTTGAGCACCCAAGGATGGTGTCATAAACCACCACAACTGGTTCAGGTGCTCTCCTGGGAGTCCCTCACCTTGCCACCACTACTTAGGGCTACTGCTTTGCACGTGCCTCACACTCATGCTATATATCCTTCTGTATTATGGTCACCTGTTGACCAGTGGATTTCCTTATTAGACCCTGATTTACGTATGAGGAAAATATTTAATGTCAGTCAGATAAATTGTGAACTTAAGCAATTTATTTAAAGTATTTATGCAACCTCTCTAAGCCTCATCTTCTACATCTGAAAAATTGGAATAATAAGAGTGACCATAAAAATTAAGAGTAAAGATTTATACTAAGTATTCTACAAATTGATGATTATAAATAATAAAAATCATTATAATGACATATTGTTTCAAAAATGGATATTTTAGAAAGGTACTTTTAGGATGGAACAGAATAGTTTATAAATCACTTTTCCTAATTAAGTTCACTACTTTTTCATTAGCTGCCTAGACCTTTCTCTAATAAATTTGTTCCCACCTAGCTAACTTCATTATTATATATGAGAGAGTATGGTGACGTCTCTGAGTTGTCAAAAAATGTGAAGATATTTGTGTCCCACGTGAATGCTCACCAAAGAGTGACCTCAGCAGAGGAGGATTTTAATAATCAAGTGTATAGGATGACCTGTGGATACTATTCCTCCTCCTTTCTCAGCCACCCCATCATCACCCAATGAGCTTATGAACAAAGTAAACATGGTGGCAGGGATGAAGGTTATGCATGGGCTCAGCAACATGGACTTCCATTCACCAAGGCTGACCTGATTATGGCTATGGTTGAGTGTCCAATCTGCCAGCAGCAGAGACCAACACTGAGTTCTCAATATGACACCATTTCTGGATTAATCAGTCAGCTACCTAGTGTCAGGTTGATTTCATTGGACCACTTCCTTCACGGAAGGGGTAGTGGTTTGGCTTACTGGAATAGATACTTACTTTCTTCAGATTTGGATTTGCCTTTCCTGCATGCTATGCTTCTACCAAGACTACCATCTATGGACTCAAAAAATGCCTTGTCTTCCCCCATAGTATTCCACACAGCATTACTTCTGATCAAGAAACTCACCTCACAGCCAAAAAATTACAGCAATGGGCTCATGCTCATGGCATTCACTGGTCTAATTATGTTCCCCATCATTGTGAAGCAGCTGGCTTTATAGAAGGGTGAAATGGCCTTTTGAAGTTACAGCTGCAATTCCAACGAGGTGACAATACTTTGCAGGCTGGGGCAAAGTTCTCCAGAAGGCTCCATATGCTATGAATCAGCAGCCAATATATGGTGCTGTTTCTCCCATGGCCAATATTCATGAGTCCAAGAATCAAGGGATGGAAGTAGAAGTGGCACCACTCATCATCACCCCTAGTGACCTACTAGCAAAACTTTGGTTCCTGTTCCCATGACATTCTGTTCTGCTGGCCTAGAGATCTTTGTACCAAAGGGAAGAATGCTGCCACCAGGAGACACAACAATGATTCTATTGAACTGGAAGTTATGATTGCCACTTGGCCACTTTGGGCTTTTCCTGCCTCTATGTCAACAGGCTAAGAAGGGAGTCACAGTGTTGGCTGGAATGATTTATCTGAACTACCAAGATGAAATCAGACTACTACTCCACAAGGGAAGTAAGAAAGAATATATCTGGATATGGATGATCTCTTACTTTGTGTTATCTTGCCCTGACCACAAATGACCCAGACCCTTCAGGAACTGTATCAAATAAAAATCCATGACCAACTGAAGTGCTTGTTGAAAGCAAAGGAGATACAGAATCAGTAGTAGAAAAAGGTAGTTATCAGTATCAGCTATGATCACAGGACCAGTTACAGAAACAAGGACTGCAATTGTTATGAATATTTCCTCATTTTTTAAAGTATATGTTTGTGCATATATACACCTGTACTAAGAAAATATCTCTGTTTTATTTCCTTTATTATTCCTTTATCATGTAACATAACATTTACTGACTTCATGTCAGCATCTGAGCATTAATTTTATGTAACAGAATTTATTAGGTTAGGGATTAGTGTATTTTTGGTTGCATGAAGGATACTTGTATTGTGTGAGGTGAAACTGTGACTTTATTATTGTTTTTATTTGGAGATTAAGTATGGTTTAAGGAGATATGTATGGGTGCTGAGGTGACGAGGGATGGACTTGCGATGGTTAATATTAGAGATAAACTTGACTGAGGGATGTCTAGACGACTGGTGAAGTATTGTTTCTGTGTTTGTCTGTGAGGGTGTTGCCAGAAGAGATTGACATTTCATTCAGTGGACTAGGAGAGGAAGAGTCACCCACAATATGAGTGGGTGCAATCAAATCAGCTGCCAGTGTGGCTGGAACAAAGTAGGCAGAAGAAGGAGGTAAGTTTGCTTGCTGAGGCTTCTGGCTGTCTCTTTCTTTCCATGACCAATGCTTACTTCCTCCTTTCCTGCCCTTGGGCCTCAGACTCTAGGTTCATCAGTCTTCGAACTCTGGGACTAGTACCAGTGGCCTCCCATGGGCTCTCAGGCCTTTGACCACAGACTGAGAGCTGCACTGCTGGCTTCCCAGGTTTTGAGGCTTTCAGACTTGGACTGAGTCACTATTGACTTCTGTCTTCCCCAGCTTGCAGACAGCCTATTGTGGGACTTTGCTGTGTAATCATGTGAGCCAATTCTCCCTAATAAACTACCTTTTATATATATATACGTATCCTATTGGTACTGTCCCTCTGGAGAACCCTGACTAATACAAGCAGAAATGGTGTAAAATTATCAGTTTTTTTCACTGCAATAATGACTGGTTTCACATTCTACTTTTCAAATAAAGTATTAAGAGGTGTAGCTCAAACTTGTCCAGCCTAGGAGCAAAAGGCGCAGCATTTAATCATTTACTATTGACCCCCATAGACCAAGGTTGGCTCTGCAGGCATTAACTCTGCACTTCCAGGTTGCTCATGAGAAAGTTCTAACAAGGTGATCATTGACATGAAAAGGCAATGCAAGATGCACATAGAGAAGGGATATGGTTGATGAACTTCCAGGTTCCAGTTGCACAAAGCTTTCCAAGTCTGTATGGAACTGGTTGCTGTATGAATGTTAGAGCAAGGCTGAGAGGATGAGAAGTTGCACTGCATCAATTCTATTCATACAGAACCCAGCTCAACCTCTGTCTAGTTAAGCTTGTACATAGCCCCTGGTGATTAATGTTGATATTTCATTAGTCAGGTGTTCACTCATCTCAAGATAGTACATATTCCAAGCTAGTCATAAACAATCATGTCATGTGAAAAAAACATGGAAATCTAATGTAAATTAGGATAGATGGCATTGCTTGATTTTGCCTTAATACAAAGATTAACATTCTGACATAAAAAGAAATCATATCAGTTCAATATAACTTGTTGTTCACAGAACATTTTTGTTTAATGTCTGACTCCCTGAGTTATTAGGTTAGGTTGGAAAATTGGTTGGAAAAATATTTGCTGTATAATTTCATTCCCCTTAGATATTTCATTTTCAAAATACATTTTGTGAACCTACATTTTACTTTGAGATTTAGGGAATATTTGGGTTTTTTTCTACCTTCCTACTACAAATCAGAGCATTTAATTTATCTTATTACTTTTTTCCTGACTCAAAAAATAGAGTTGTTTAGTTCTCAGTAATGTGAGTGCTATGTTACTTACATAGCGTGTTGATGGAAGCAATCCCCTTTCCTAAGGCTAGTGAAAAGAAGGCATCTGACTACAAATCGTAACAAAGTTGGGGGAAAGCCTTCCAGATGTTCTAATCCAAAAATGTATACCATTATGACATTCTTGGAATTCCAATTTGGTAAAAAGCAACAGTTTTATCATGAACATTATCAGTCCTAATTGTATGCTTTCATATTAAAAGTTTGATTTAAAAAATCATACTCTAGTCTTTCTGCAGAAGAACTATTAGCCATACAATATTTTGAATTTTAAAAGCTCAAAATTTTAAAGGTTTTTAAAATTTAATTATTGTTAAATACATGATTTGAAACTGCAGCTACAATTGGCTAATTGCAGTTACAACCAGTGGGCTGAGAGACCCTTTGGTAAAGCGGAAAAGAATGTTGCCTTCTCTATAAACTCTTCCATAGAAGTAAAACTGTTTTATTATTTTATTCTGTGCATTGGATTTTGGATACTTTTCTTTCACAATTAAATTCAAACTGTTTATATAATTTTGAATTCTGCCTTATTTTTGAGTTATGTTTTAATACTGTAATTCTTTGTATAAATTCACTTTTGCACATTTATGTTTAGTCAGACAGCCAAAGGCACTATAATTAGGTATCTACTCACTGTGTGTAGATTCTTACACACACACAAACATATACAGACACCCACCTCCCCTCCCCCACCACACACAATAGAAATTGAAGACCTGGTCCCTACTAGTAAGACATTTATAGTATTATACAATATTAAACGATGCAACAAATACTGGAAAGTTGAGGGGAGACTATGCTACTGTTTGAATTTAACACTGTTAAATATTATATTTAATTAGAGAAGAATACTTGATATTCTTTATAGCTGTAATTATCTGCTGTATTGTAAAAACACATTATGTCCCAGGCATTGCCATTCTGTTCGTACCAACTATCTCAGTTTAATTTGTAAATGTGAATTTCAGTAGTTCAATAGCTCTTTCCAACAGATAAAAAATGAGCTCTCAGTCCCAGTCCCAAATTTCTTTTTTCTTTAATATCTTTGGGAGCCCATAGTATCTCACCTGTGATGATTAAGATGCGCATTACTGTGTATCTTTTGGCTACTACTTAAACTCCACGTAGCTCCAAAAATACAGAGATTACTTTTTTATTCTACCAGAATGGATATAGAATTCATTATTTGTCCCTTACTTAGAAGTGAGCTGCAGAATAAATTCAGGTAGCTTAATATAAATGTAGTTGGTGTTCTAGAAGGTAAGGGGAGAGAGAAAATATTTGAAGATATGATGGCTAAATGTTTCCAAATGTGATGAACAAGATTAAATAATAAATCTGAGATGCCTCAAGATATTTAAAGAAAACCGTATCAAGATGCATCATAATCACATTTCTGAAAGCTAGCAATAAAGAGAAAATCTTAAAGGCAGTCAAGAAACGAGTCAGGTTATGTAGAGAGGACCAAAGATCAGGATCATAACAGATTTCTTGTTAAAAAAAAAAAAGATGCAACTGGTAGAGATAGATCAACACTTTTAAAGTAAAGAAAATGCAAGTGTCTACCTAGACACATATCCAGTAAAAGATCTTTCAAAAATGAAGATAAAATTAAGACTTTTAAAGACATTTAAGTCTGAAAAAAATTTATCACCAGCAGACTCACACTCGCAGAAATGTCAAAAGAAACTCTTCAGGAAGAAGAGAATGACACAAGATGGAAATGTGAATCTATACCAAGATATGAAGAACACTGAAAATGGAAATTAAGCCCTTTTTCTTATTATTTAAAGATAGTTTAAATATAATTGAATTTATATGCAAAAGATTAACAGTGTAGTGTGAAATGAATGTATACTGTTGCAAGGTTCTTACAGAATACATGGAATGGTATAATAATACTCGAAGGTAGACTATTGTAAGTATTTATATTATAAATCCTAAAGCCACCATAAAATAACAAAACACACAGATACAGAAATAAGCCAACAAAGGAGATTTAAAAAGTAAAACACACTCAGTTGAGGAAAATAAGGCAGAGAGATGAACAAGAGAACAAAAAACAGATAGGGCTAATATAAAACAAATAAATGGTACATTTCAACCTAACCATATGAATAATCAGATTAGACATAAATGGTCTAAACACACTGTTTAAAATGCAGAGAGTACCAAAGAGGATAAAATAGCCAATTAAAATCCCAACATTCTTTTTTGTAGAAAATGGAATACTGATTCTAAAATACATATTGATAGGCAAAAGATCTAAACTATGTAAAACAGCTTTGGAAAAGGACAGAGTTAGAGGACCAACAGTACCTGATTTCAAAATTTCTCAAAGTTGTTTAGGTATTCTAACTCTTCAGTATATCCATATGAACATTAGAATTACAATCCATACTTTCATCATATACAAAAATCAACTCAAAATCGATCATAAACCTTCATGTAAAATCTAAAACTATATATAACTATCTAAAATCTAAAACTATAAACTCTAAAACTGTCAGACTTATGGAGGTAACCTTTGTGACCTCATGTTAGGCAAAGATTTATTAGATAAAATTCCAAAAGTGCAGTTCACAAAAGAGAAAATTCATAGACTGGACTTCATCAAAATTGAAAACTTCTGATCTTAAAAAGAATAAAGTTTTTAAGAAAAACTGAGAGAAAGGGCCGGGCGCGGTGGCTCAAGCCTGTAATCCCAGCACTTTGGGAGGCCGAGACGGGCGGATCACGAGGTCAGGAGATCGAGACCATCCTGGCTAACACGGTGAAACCCCGTCTCTACTAAAAAATACAAAAAAATAGCCGGGCGAGGTGGCGGACGCCTGTAGTCCCAGCTACTCGGGAGGCTGAGGCAGGAGAATGGCGTAAACCCGGGAGGCGGAGCTTGCAGTGAGCTGAGATCTGGCCACTGCACTCCAGCCTGGGTGACAGAGCAAGACTCCGTCTCAAAAAAGGAAAAAAAAAAAAAAAAAAAAAAAAAAGAAAAACTGAGAGAAAATATTTGCAAATCATGTATCTCATAAAGACTGTGTATCTAGAACATATTTTAAATGCTCTCAAGACTCAATAATGCAAACAGAAATATTTTAAAATTGGGCAAAAGATTTAAACACTTCATCAAACAAGTTGCACTGCTGAGTATAGTAGGCCCACTGATGGACAAAGATGCTAACATCATTAGTCATTAGAGAAGTGCCTATTAAAACTATGAGATACCACTACATATCTACTAAAATGACTAAAATTAAAGCCTGACTATACCCAGTGTTAAGAAGAATGTAACTCTCACATACATGCAAAATGGTGTGAGTGCTTTGGAAATCAATTTGGGCTTTTCTTAAAAGTTAAATATCCACTTACTATATGATCCAGACATTTTACTCGAAGATACAAAGATCTGTAAACCAATGTCCACAGCAGCTTTATTCTAATAGCAAAAAAATAGCAATGAACTCCAGTGTCCCACAATAAGTAAATATATACCCATATTTTGATATATTCATACCATGAAATACTATTCAAAAACTAAAAAGGAACAAGTTATGGATTAATGCAACATCATGGATGGATCTTAAAACAATTATTGTCAGTTAAGCCATATCCTCCCTCCCCACCAAAAAAAAAAAAAAGGGAAAGAGTGTGGACTATATGATTCTCCTTATATAAAAGTCTAGGGAATGCAAACCAATGTATAGTGATAGAAAGAAGACCGTGGTTACCTGTTGCTTATGGTTGCTTGGGTTTATGAGATGGAAAAACAACAAAGGGGCATAAGGAAGCTTTGCAGTATGATATGTGTGTTTATTATTTTGATTTGGTAATGATTTCATGGGTATATATATAATTCAAAATTAACCAAATTTTGTACTCTAAAATTAAAGTTTTATTCTGTGTCAGTTATACCTCAATAAAACTGTTAAAAATAAAAGTAGTGGTTGTGACCTATATCCAGCATTGCTACTCTCTCTTGCCTTGTGCTGATTGAGACTTGTTTTGGGTTAGACTCTTTTCTTGTGATTAATGCACTCCATAGGATAATTGAGGCCCTCATCGATACCTGTTTTTTCTCATTCCGACTGTTTCTCATTCACCAGACATACTCATAAAAGTTTGGATCCCAAGAATGATTTTGTTCAACATTTGCTACCATCTCTTTCCCCAGTTCTTCCAAGAAATCCATGCTCTTATAAATTGATGCCTGAAATTACTTACTGTTTTTTACCTAACTCAACATCTGTAGCTCATCCCTGACCAAAGATAGATTTAACATAATATCATTACTTAAGGTACTAAATCATTTCTATCATTCATATATATATATATAATTATCTTCTATAATAGTGGTAGTTGCAAGACATGTAACCAACAGTCCACTCAATGCGGTCACACAGTTTAACTATGTAATATGTAAATTAATATCTGTATGGGTTCAATGGCTCATCACGCTTAAAGTTCACAAGGCCATGAAGGTAGATTTCAGTCTATAAACAGAACTCAACAAAAGCATATGGAAAAAGGGAAAGAGAATTAAACTGAAACTGAGTATTACAGGACTCTAGTTTTACTCTTTGATAAACATGTACACAAATGCAATTGACTTCATATGTGTAGTCATGCATGCATGTCCATATTCACTCAGCAAATACTTATCAAACACCTTACCTGAACCAGGTGAGGTGTTAGGCTCTGGAGAAAATATGTTAAAACATTCATATCCTTATTCAAATTATTTTAGAATAAGGTAAGGGATACAGGCATTAATCAGATAATCAAACTATAAATTCTAAAATTATATATGGGACAGTGCTACAAAAAAAGTGTATTCTTTATTACGAGTGTCTAAAACAGAGATATTTGTCCTAGTTAGAGCTGTGAGGGAAGGGTTTCTTGAGTAAGGAAAGGTTGACCTGAGATCTTGAAAATGAGATGAAGTTAACCAGGCCACAAGGGGATGCAAAAGATTTTTAGGCAGAGGAAATAGATGGGACTGGACAAATGGTCAATGCATTGAGTGTACAGTGATATACACCCTTTCCAGGCAGACCTAATCCTCTGCACTTATTGTTTGACCATCTAGAAGCAAAGTCATTGATAAGATACTCTGTGGCCCTAAGGGATAAATGAGCATCTAGATTCCTGTATAACTTCATAGAACAAATTCCACTACCCACCCTCCAACTACATCAGTCTTTGTAATAAGTCAGATACATTTGTATTTTATCAGGCACTGCATTTTGTGGTTGGTTGCTGCAGGAGCCAGCATTAACTACTTAGGTTAATTTATAGGAATAGATTAGTTTATCCTCTACCCTTTTCCATTTGGAAAATGCTATGATTCAAGTTTAGCATTTGAATATAAATATGGTCAAGTTCTTTCTTAGTTTATATTTTGTTGAGTCTCTGAAACAAGACTGTATATACTTCATGGGTAAGTATTGCATTTCATTCATTTTTTTAATCCACATAATAAACCACTGAGTAAATAACAGGTAGTCAATAAATGCTTGCTAAGCTATCAACCAACTGATCTTTCTTTGTCATAGAGAAGTAGTATGTCTTCATTGCACTATACTGATTTTCACTTGTAATTTTCAATATTTGCTGGAAGAAAACACATTTGTATCTTCTAAGGAAACTCTTCCTGTGCTTCGAGTCTTGGAGTAAATTTTTCTTATTTTCATGAAGTTTATAATGACAAAATCTGCAATTAAGATTATGCCCATAAAATGCTGAATGATTAATAACTTTAATAACATTAAACTGCTTTTAGTAGATTGCTAATAGCATTGGGATCAAAATATAAACCACAGCTAGTCATAATCACTTATGTTGAAAACATGTGGCTTTACGTTGCGTATCTTCCAAATCAAGTATAAAATTTCTTTCAGCCAAAAGTGTTTAGAAAAAAATAAATACAGCTATAAATCCAAAATGTAATTACCATGTTTGAGATTATAGCAAAGATTTGAAGGCATGTGATCAATTTGGCTTAATTATATAACATAAAATTTAGCTACTAATTTTTAAAAAATATGCATCTTTCTTTCCAGAAACCAAAGGGATTTTTATGTCTAATAAAATAAGTGAATGTATCAATTAACCAATTTTTTTGGTAATGTCATTTTCATTGAGAAATAGAACAAATTCAGTTTTTTTAACTGTGGTAAAATACATACAAACATAAAATTTAGTATCTTAGCTATTTTTAAGTGTACAGTTCAGTAGTATTAAGTACATTCACAATATTGTGCAATCAATCTTGGGAATTATTTTCAACTAGCAAAACTGAAATTCTAATCTCATTAAACAACTTTCTATTTTCCTATCCCCCTAACCCTCAGCAGCTACCATTCTACTTTTCGACTCTATGAATTTGACTATTGTAAAGACTACATAAAAATGAAAACATAGAGTGATTTTTTTAGAACAAATAGATTTTTTGAGAGATTGTTATTCTGACTACCTTTGGGAATGATTTGGTTTGTTTGACAGTATCCATGCTAATCACTTTCTAGCTTGCCTTGTCTACCTGAAAGATTTTTAAGGTAAAAATCACCAGTGTTGCCACCAAAAAATTGTATTTCCATGTGTCCCTTTTAGACAAGGCATTGTTGAGTGATCTCCAAAAGGGACTGACTCAGCATGTGCCTTTTAATCTATTCTCTTCCTCACTTTTGTGATTCACATATAGACATGATACCTGCAGGTAGAATGGTCCTCTTTTTACTGGAAAGTGATAAGCATACACCAAGTGGCTGAGCAGAAACTGCCTGATGCCTGATAGCATCATGAAATCACCATACCTGTTCCTATCTATCTCTGGGTTTTTTAATTATGTGAGAAAAATAAGACATCTCAGACATAACATAATCTGTCACTGACTTACCACTTTCTTCAGATAGAGTCATACGAAATGGATTCTTAAAATAGCATACCCAATGGTGAAAACCATGACCTCATACATTTCAGACATATATATATGTGTAATATATATATAATTTTAGTATTATAATAGATGCTATATATACACACATAATCTTGTCATTCATGAGTTGTTGAATATGTAGCTGTATGCATGTTTCTTAGGTTAGAAATTTTAGTTGTAAATGAAGTGAAAACAGGAAGAATATGACTCAAGTAAAATCATCTTGTTTGAATAACCACATTTCAGTGATTTTTTTACTTTGTCATAGAATAAAATATAGAAGAGAATATTGTATACTGGATCTTCTTTCAATGAAAAGAAAAGAAATTGTAATAGAATGTTAGAAAACCTTGTCAGGAGGTATATAGATTTATACAACAATTTTCTTCTTGCTAAAAGGAAACACCAAAGGCCCAGTGGCTTTGTGAAGTTCCTCAACCCCTGCCTCTTTCTAAATTCAAATAAAATCAATATTTGTTTGGAATCACTGATATCTATGCAAAGTATAATGCTAGGTATACTAGTAAAAAAATTCTATAGCTGAGCTTCAGCCTTTGCTACCACATAGCTTTGCTACCACAATCTAAATTCAATTTACAAGATAGAGCAAAATAGTATTAGTTGGTGAGGCATTTGAACTTCGATTTCATATATGATCATTTAAGAAGTATAACATGTGGCTTGCATTTAGTAGATTGTCTAAAGTATTTGTAAATAGAAAAATAAGGTGGAAATAAATTGTTCTAGGAAGAACAGTAGGGGACAATTAATTTTGCCTGAAGGATCAAAGATTATGGGTGCTTGAACTGAGTTTAGATGAGTATGACCTTGACAATTGAATATCTTATCATTGGGAGATGGGTTTGGAAACTTTTTAAAAGGCATTTAAAGCATAAAAATGTAAATGATAAAAGTGTTAAAAATCAATTGTATATTTCAAGAATGCCAAATAGCCTACTGGAACGAGGTATGGATCAGCATATATTGGGAAATGCGGACTTAATGATAGGTAGACGTTATTTGATATTGGATTGTTTCTTCTGCAAGACTTCAGATATTCTCTAGGCAGTGGGAAAACATTATTATTATTTTTTTTCAAATAGAAGAGTGACCTAATCCTTCTTCTGTTTAGAAACATAACCTTGGGCGGTATGCAGGGGAACTGATCATCTAGGAGACTACCAATGGTTTAGAAAAGAGATGCTGAGGGCTTCATTTAAGGGCCTATAGTTAAGAATATGAAGAAAAGGTGACTATATCAGACAAAAAGACTGGAGATTCTAAGACAATGGCAAACCATTGAATGGATGGTAAGAATGGAAGGATTCATTTAAACATGAAAATAAGTGATTTAGCCTTGGTTACTAGAAAGATGAGAAAATGAGACATAATAAACCTAAAAAATACAGAGGAAGCAAAAATGCGGAAGGAAAAATGCTGACTTCAGTTTTAGCCATGTAGTGTCAGAGGTGCCAGCAGGACAGTGTATATAAATGCTTGGTAGAAAACTTGCTCTACATTGCTTGTTTTTAGGAATTCCAAACGGGATGATACTATTAATAATGCCAGTATTTTTAGAAGACTTAATTTCTAATACTAACTATAATTATAATAGCATTGTCAAAATACCTTGCATTTACATAATTTATAACATTTTAAATAGCTTTTTACATATTTCTGTTTAATTCTCACAATAATTCTGTAAGAGCTTTGAGCTAAACGTTATTATCCCAGTATTTTAGAACAGTCAACAAAGAGTGAGAGAAATAGCATTATTTATAAAAGGACAGACAGCTAAGTATATGGTGAAGCTGCACCAAAACATTAAGTCTTTTGAATTCTAATTTACGTGTCTTTTCACTTTACTATGTGACCTTGTGAACAAAAAGACAAACAGGAAATTTTCACACTCTTTTTGGTAATAGCAATAGTGTATCATAGAATACACAAAGTAATTTTTTGGAAAGGTTCTTGTATGTATGTAAATATAAAGTAACAGAACAGTGTCTATAATATGTCTATATGTGCATGTGTGAGTATATGTACACATACACATACAGATATATGTGTATTTCTTCATTTACTTCAACCAAAACAATACATTATAGCAGATTGAGTGCAGAGGCAGAAAAAAGAATTTGTCTATCAATATAGATATTAAGAGACTTGAAATAATTTAAAGCAATGCCAGTGTTTCCACCAAATGCTATGTTTTGAAAATATACTTATTTTATGAAAACATGTAATTAGTTTATTAATGTTATTTGTAATTAATTGACAAACTTTCAATTTCGATTGCAAATACAGTAAACTTTGAAAACAAAAGCTCAGTGATGGCTGGGTGTGGTAGCTCACGCCTGTAATCCCAGCACTTTGGGCGGTCGAGGCGGGTGGATCACTAGATGTCAGAAGTTCGAAACCAAGTTGGCTAACATGGTGAAACCCCATCTCTACTGAAAATACACAAATTGGCTGGACATGGTGGTGCATGCCTGTAATTCCAGCTACTTGGGAGGCTGAGGCAAGAGAATTGCTTGAACCCAGAAAGTGGAGGTTGCGATGAGCCGAGATAGTGCCACTGCACTCCAGCCTGGGTGACAGTGCAAGGCTCCGTCTAAAAAAAAAAACAAAATTCAATGGTGCTCTGAATTTTTACTAGTAAAAGAGGTCCTGATACTAAAATATATAAGAAACATTATTATAAACTATCAGATGCTTTATATGTAGCCATTGCTTTTAACCTTCATGACAACTCTGTAAGAGATGAGACATTATAGCTTGAGCCACCAAAAATACACGTTAACTGTGTTCAGACCCAGGCACTACCACTTAATAGGTGTGAATTCTAAGCAAGTTATTTAACTCCTTTGTACCTCAGTTTTATCATCACTGCAATGATGATTAGGTATATGTAACTGAGCTACCTCCAGTGAATCTAAGAACTATGCTGTGGTGTACCAGCATGGTGGAAATAGTTCACCCCAGGTACAGGCAGTAAAGGGGTACATGAAAACTTACTAAAAGTCAGTTTGCTCTTCTTTTTATCTTCATGTACCAGCAATTCTAATCAGTGTCAGTGATATTATACTCATTATCCAAAGCCTGTTGTGTTGGACCAAGTTCTATTGCCTGCACCTACATCTCCAATTGTCCCACCCATGCAGTCAACCGTGCCCCTCTTAGATTTGCTAAAGTGGCCTCCCACTTCCAGAGCTCCCTATGGATCGGTGACCAAAGCCTCTGTTTCAGAGGCTTCCCAGTTCAACCTCTCCTTCTATTCTATGCAGTTTGCTCACTGTCTTACAGAAGTTGTTCCTGAGAGCACAATCCAAAAATCCTCATGCGTGTTAAACTGTCTGAGAATCTGTTTCCTAGGAAATTTGACATAAGACAAGTAACTACTTCATGATCACACAGCAGAGAATTTCAGCACTAGAAATCAAATGCTGCCAAGACTGCAGTACACTTGTAACTGCATTAACTACTCTCTCATTATATAAATACAATTTCTTAATATCTCTGATTCTTATAGAAAAAAAAATGATGACCAGCATTTCAGTGATGCAAGCAAGCTAGATTTTCCCTTTGGCCTGATATCCTGCCAAGAGCTTTGGTCACTAATGGTTAAAGGAACAATGGTAATCTATATTCTGAATATAGATTCTGTGACCAGAAGCCATTTTGAGTGGCAAACTTCTCATTCTGCAAAAGTTCTGAATAATCACAAAGAAAGAAAGACTCTAGCTCAGGGAGTAAACTTCGACATTTCATCTCATTAGCAGAACACTTTTTCTTGGTTTCCCTTTTTAAACTGTATTCTGAGTGCCAGCTGCCAGGTCTATGCTAATTTCCCCACCAAAACAAAAGAGACTGTGATCTTGTAGACCCCGATGGTCTATCAAACCATCAGCTAGGCCTTTGCAATGCCTCTTGCAGAATGCCTGCTTTATTTCTTTTGGTTAAAAATACGTTTTCTAATATTTAAGTGTCAAGGCATTGGGATTTTTACTTTTACTTTCTTCAAATCATAAAGAAGAAATGTTAATACACATTACTCTTCCCTAACAGAGCTCTATTATTTTATTTCTTTTATATCACTTGCAGTTACTGTTTTTCAGATTTATTTGTTAAAAGGGTTTATTGTATTTCTGGCTCCATTAATGTAAACTTTATGAGTGTAAGGATCTATTCTGTCTTTTTGAAGTTGCTGAAATAGTGCATGGAACACCGTTGGTGCTCAATAAATGCTTGTTTGATAAAGACATATCCCCAAAAGAAGTGATTGACCATAAATTAATGTAGGTCTGCATTCTGAGATATTGCTTAGGAATTTGGAAGAAAAGCCTGCACTTTCTTCTTTGTTTTTCAGCCTATAAATTCTTTTTCGTTCCTTATTCTTCACAGGCACTGTGTTTAGCATTGTATTTAAGGTGGCAGACGTAATGGATATAATCCTTGTTTTGAGAACTTCAATAGAACACATAGTATATTTTGTAAACTGTATCTGTGCAATTTTATTAAGATTTTGATGGAAATTCTAGTGGCTAATATATCAACACTTTTAGGTAACATTTGATTATATGACAAAGATCAAGATGTATTGGGTCAATGCAATGTGCTAGCCATTGTGTTAAGACTTCAATAAAGGAACATTTTTAAATTTGGCATATTAATCCTAAAATATACTCTGAGACACAGGCATTATTATCTCAATTTTTTCAAAGGAGAAAATAATGGAGCTTCGTATAATGTAAGTGACTTGCTTATCCTCACATAGTAAGTCTCCAAAACAATTGAGATGCTGGAACCCAGAACTAACTCTCAACCCATGAATTTTCCAGCCACCTTCAATCTAGAGAAGGAATTTAAACCTACGAAAAGAGATAACTTGGGAAACTCTAGTTTTTGAGAAAAGTAATGAAGTAAAAATATGACTATCCACTTGAACTTTCAATGTGAAAAAAAAAGTCCTTTTAATTTTTATACCACAAGTTTTCATGAAATGCTTAGTAGTGACAAGTACTCTGAAATAATGACTGCTTTCAGATGGTTTATGTATTTCTTCAGGTAATAAGTTTAATCAGATATTATGTTAATATAGTATGAATTAAGCATATTCTATGAAGGGAGACATGTAAGTGATTAATATGCAATCAAAATGTGCTCAACACCATTAGTCTCCAAGGAAATGTAAATTAAAGTCACAATGAGATACCACTGCACACCACCATAATGGTGAATTAAAAAGACAATAACACAGACAACACCAAAATATTGGTAGGCTATGGTATGACAATAACCCTCATACATTGTTAGTAGCAATGTAAAATGGTACATTTAGGAAAACATTCTGACAGTTTCTTATAAAATCAAATCTACCATATCCTATGATTCGGCAATCCACTTGTAGGTGCTTACTCAATATATATGCAGTCATGTGATTACAAAAAGATATATGAAATAATGTTCATAGAAGCTTTATTTATCGGAGCTGAAACCTGGAAAGAGCCCAGGAGAATGGACAAACATACTGGAATATTTATACAATGGAATACTACACAATATAAAAAGGAATGAACCACCAGTATAAAAAGATGAATCTTAAAAACATTATGTTAATGTTAAAAGAAAGTAGCCTGACACAAAATATTGCAAACAATATGATTGATTACATGTCCATTAAGTTCTAGAACAGGCTATATTAATCTATCATAAAAATGGTCAGAACAGTGATTTCTATGGAAGGTTGAGTGGGAGGATTGATGGAGAAAGAGCTTAAGGTCTGTCTCGGACTCTAGAATAAGGATAATATTCTCTATCTCTACAGTTGTTTTTGTTACATTGTTGTGTATACTTGTCAAAATTCCTCAAATGGTATACTTAAAATTTGTGGATTTCGGTGTAGGTGACATGTTTTTGCTGTGTCCCCACCCACATCTCACCTTGAATTGTTATAATTCTGATGTGTCAAGAGTGGGGCCAGGTGGAGATAATTGAATCATGCGGGCCATTTCCCCCATACTGTTCTCCTGGTAGTGAATAATTCTCAGGACATGTGATAGTTTTATAGATGAGAATTCCCTTGCACAATTTCTCTTACCTGCCACCATGTAAGACATGCCTTTGCTTCTCCTTTTCCTTCCACCATGATTGTGAGGCCTCCCCAGCCATGTGCAACTGTGAATACATTAAACCTCTTTCCTTTATAAATTACTCAGTCTCAGGTATACTTTATTAGCAGCATGAGAACAGACTGATACAGTTGGTATTTGGTAGTGAGGTGCTGCTGTAAAGATGTCAGAAAATGTGGAAGTGACTTTGGACCTGGGTAACAACAGGCAGAAGTTGGAGCAGTTTTGAGGGCTCAGAAGAAGATAGGAAAATATGGGAAAGTTTGGAACTTCCCAGAGACTTGGAGGGCTCAGAAGAAGATAAGAAAGTATGAGAAAGTTTGGAACCTCCTAGAGATTTGCTGAATGGCTTTGAGCAAAATGCTGATAGAGATATGGACAGTAAAGTATAGGCTGAGGTGGTCTAGATGGTGATGAGGAACTTGTTGAGAACTGAAGGAAAGATTTGTTATGCAAAGAGACTGGCAGCATTTGCCTCTGCCCTAGAGATATGTGGAACATTGAACTTGAGAGAGATGATTTAGGTTATCTGGCAGAAGAAATTTCTAAGTGGCAAAGTGTGCAAGACGAAGCGGGGCATAAAAGCTTGAAAAATTTGCAGCCTAACGATGCAATAGAAAAGAAAAACCCATTTCTGGGGAGAAATTCAGGCCCACAGCAAAAATTTGCCTGAGTAATGGGGAGCCAAATGCTAATCACCAAGGCAATGGGGAAAATATCTCCAGGACATGTCAGAGACCTTCACTGCAGCCCTTCCCATTACAGGTCCTGAGCCTAGAAGGAAAAAAAAAAAAAAAAGGTTTTCTTGGCAGGACCCAGAGCCCCCAGTCTTGGCAGCTTCCACGTGGTGTTGGTCCTGCAGGTGTACAGAATACAAGAATTCAGGTTTGGGAACCTCCACCTAGATTTCAGAGGATGAAAGGAAATACCTGGATATCCAGGCAGAGGTGTGTTACAGGGGTGGAGCCCTCATGGAGAACATCTACTAGGGCAGTGCAGAACGAAAATGTGGGGTTGCAGCCCCCCCCCCACAGAGTTCCCACTGGGGCACTGCCTAGTGGAGCTGTGAGAAGAGGGCTACCATCCTCCAGATTCCAGAATGGTAGATCCACAGACAGCTTTTACCAGGCATCTTGAAAAGTTGCAGACACTCAACATGAGCCAATGAAAGCAGCTGGGATAGAGCTACAGGGGTAGAGCTGCCCAAGGCCATGAGGGCTCACCTCTTGCATCAGCAAGACCTGGATGTGAGACATGGAGTCAAAAAAAATCATTTTGCAGTTTTAAGATTTGACAGCCTTGTTGAATTTCCGACTAGCAGGGGGCCTATAGAACCTTTGTTTTGACCAATTTGTCCCATTTAGAATGGGTGTATTTACCCAATGCCCGTACCTCCATTGTAAGTAGGAAGTAACTAACTTGCTTTTTATTTTACAGGCTCATAGGCAAAAGGGACTTGCCTTGACTCAAATGAGACTTTGGAATGTGGACTTTTGAGTTAATGCTAAAATGAATTAAGACTTTGGGGGACTGTGGGAAAGTCATGATTCATTTTGAAATGTGAGGACACAAGATTTGGGAGGGGCCAGGAGTGGAATGATATGGTTTGGCTGCGTCCCCACCCAAATCTCACCTTGAATTGTAATAATCCCCATGTGTCAAGGGCAGGGCCAGGTGGAGATAATTGAATCATGGGGGCTATTTCCCCCATAGTGTTCTTCTGGTAGTGAATAAGTCTCATTTATAATTTTATAAATGAGAGTTCTGCTCAGTCTCTCTTGCCTGCCTCTCTTGGCATGTCTTTGCTTCTCCTTTGCCTTTCACCATGATTGTGAGGCCTCCCCAGCCATGTGGAACTGTGAGTCCATTAACTTTCTTTCTTTTGTAAATTACCCAGTCTCAGGTATGTCTTTATTAGCAGCATAAGAACAGACTAATACAGTAGGTAAACGTTACCTAAAGAAAAAAAAGCAAATATTTAACTCTACTTAATATTATACAAACCACATATATAGGGACAAAGTATACTTATATTTGCAACTTACTTTGGACTGTATCAAGGAATAAGATGGATGATAGGGAGATGGATGTATGGATAGACATGTGCTCACTGTACAAGTATTTCAACTTTTCCATATGTTTCAATATTTTCATAATAAAATGTTAGAAAAAATAAGAATTTGCTTAAGTCCTCTAATATTGGAATTCTTGCATAAATTCTGTAAAATGAAGCCCTCCTGACTTTCTCAAACAGAATTAGTCCCATATTCTTCTCTATGTCTATGAGGCATAGGGAATTAGGATGCTAGGCAAGAATTACTTGAATCTTTTTTCCATTATATATTTATTGCTTAAATATGTTACCTAAATGATGAATCAATGTTGTTGTATTATGAATTATTTATAAGTCGGTCACTGCTATGGCTATTTAGCACTCTGCTCTGGACTACAGTTAGTTATATTAATATTTATGCTGCTAGTAGGCCATAGTATTTTGAGACCAGGGGTTATTTGTATGTATTTTTCTGTTTGCAACATTTAACACACTGTTTTATATACAGTTAGTACCCTCAAATTATTTGTTAAGCAGAATTACATTATGATCATCATTGTTCACTTTTTTACTTGCCTATATGTCACTTTTTCTTAACAAATGTGTCCTTCTATTCAGCCTTACCAATCTCTATGATCTTTTCTGAATTTCTAGAAAAATAGAACTGAAGTTTTTAATTAAAAGAGCAGTTTTGATTTTATGGCTAGAACTCCTGATCATTGTTTGGATTGCATATTGTGCTGTTCCATGTGAGAAATAATCGTTGCTCATATGTGTTGTGTTAATGCCTTTCCAACAATTCTTACCTACAGGTAGAAGGACTTTCTGACTACCTTCCAAAATATTTGTCAGATTTCTTAGAAAGATTATTTGTAATAGTTTCTCTACTAAACACTGGTTTTAAACAATACTGCACTTCCTCAAAAAATTAAAAATAAAATACCATGTGATTCAGCAATACCAATGCTGAGTAGATATTAAAAATATGAAGTCATTATGTCAAAAATGTCTCCACTCCCATGTTTATTGCAGTGTTATTTACAGTAGCCAAGATATGGAATCAATTTGTGTCCAACAACAGATGAATGGATAAATAAAACGTAGTAAGTATACACAATGGAATATTGTTAAGCCATAAAATGAATGAAGTCCTTTCATTTGCAAAAACATGCATGGACCTGAAGGACATAATGTTAAGTGAAATAAGCCAGACACAGAAATACAAATACTTCGTGATCTCACTCGTATGGAATTGAAAAAATGGGAGTTGACATCCAGAGAATAGAAAGAACAGTGATTACCAGAAATTAAGAGTCCAGGAATGTGGGGAGGAGGGGGAAAGAGGAGGATAGGGTGACTTTGGCCAATGGGTACAAAGTTACAATTAGATAGGAGGAATAAATCTGGTGTTCTGTTGCACAGAAGCATGATGCTAATTAAAGGTAAGGTGTTTTATATATTACAAAATAGCTAGAAGGGAGGTTTTTGAATGTTCTCATTGAAAAAAGTGATAAATGCATGAAGTGATGAGTATGATAAATACTCTGATCATTATACAATATATGTATTAAAACATCAAAGTATATTCCATAAATACGCACAATTACAATGTTTCAATTAAAAAAATACCAGCTAGGTTTTTATATGATTCTGAGGACCTCATTGCAGAAGCAACCACTGAAGCATCATCTCAGTTGTTGATGAATTTGCTTGCAGTCATCATTGAGGTGACTTCTAGCTTCAGCAGTAGTTGGTTCAGGAAGTAATTTGTAAATGATAATAGATACAATTATTTAGGTAACCATGATTATGACAATAGAAAGGAGCTGGTAATAACCTATGATTTCAAATCTAAGCAAAAGAAAGAAAATATAAGTGAAAGAATATAACAGTTCTGTGTAGAATTAAGTTCAAACATATGTCAAGTATCTATATATTCATCCTGTTGAGTATCATGTCTAGGATACAAAAAAGCATGGAACATGGACTCTGTCCTTGACGGGCATATTTCAGTGCAAGAGGAGAAAACAGTAACCCCATGGAATAAGAAAATATGTCATGTTACTGCAGTCAGGACCTTTCCAATTCACTCACCTATAACTTTCATAGAAAAGACCAACTTTTCATTAGTTGGAGGTTTAAGGTGGTTTTCAGAAGCTATTTTCAAAGTAGATAAAAGGAAAATTCTTTTTTCCTCACAACTCTGTCTCTGAAGTGTGGTTTTTGGAAAAACCACATCTGTCCTAGAGAGTAGCCCTGAAATGAACTAGAAGTTGTACCCACAGTTTCTGAGAGGTGGCACTATGAGTCTGCACGAATTCATGATCAAAGAAAGAAGTGAGGGGAAAGAAAATATGGGAATTTTTAGTAGACAGGTAACAGGAAATATGGTTTTGGTAAAATGGTTTTATTTTCTTACCTACATAGTCACTGCTCAGTACCAAATAATAGTGACAGCTCATTCCATAAATATATGACTTTATTGAGGTTAAGTGCATATTATTTTTCAGCTTTATAAATTAAAAATCTACTAGACTGTTTTTATGAAATGGCCTATTAATAATCTCATCAATATCTATATGTTATTTATTTGTGAATAAATATGAATTTAGGTTAATAAAAATAATTTTAGATTAATATTTTAAGGATTTTAAATATTTCACTAAACACAAAAATAGACATCAATACAATGGCTTCCATTCTTATTTAGTATTAGTAAGTCAGTACAGCATAGTGAATAAGAATGTCTTCTCTGCAGCTCAACTCTCTGACTTCAAATTACATGTGGAGAGTTAATAGCTGTGTTAATTTTAGTGAATTAATTTACTTCTTTCTGGCTTAAATTTCTCATCTACAATGGAAGGTGTAATATTGGCATGAGGATTTACAAGTTTATGTATGTGTGCATGTATGTAATATTTTGTCTATATATCCATAGACATATATATCTACATATAAATATATACATGTGTACACACGTATATGTATATATGTATATATGCATACATGTATACATTTATATGTAGATATATATGTATTTACATTATGTACATAAAATCTTCATTTTCTGGCACATAGTAAATAATTGAATAGTAATGCTTGCTATATAGATATAGACACAAAATATTATATACATAAACATTATATATATCTTAGATCATTGCCTGGCATGTGTTTGCTACTATTATTACTTGCTATTTAAAAATATATGTATGTATGTAACATTATGAACTGTGTATGTAATATATATAACATGTATATATGCACTTATATGTGATATTTCATATCTGTATATAGATAGGTATAAAATATATACATTCATATATAGGCACAAAATATTATATATACATTTACATTTTAACACATTATCTGACACATAGTAATTACTTTCTACTATTATTTAATAATAGCAGTGTGATGAGAATAATACATATATATCTGGAAATTTTAGATTTTTAAAAAACAATTTATGAAAATACAATGTAATTCTGTTAAATATAATTAGAGTTGCTCCTACCCTTTCCATTTGGTTGTTTTTAGCAGGTTGAAATAACATAGCCTGCTTTTAAGGCTAATTATTTTAAATATTGACTAATCATGGCAAAATTTAAATTACCAGGGCCAATTTACCCAGCAAATTTTGATACCTGTGTATTTGAAATCTACACTTGAATGTCTAATAGGCATCTCAAAATGAATATGCCTAAATAAAACTATTGATTATCTGTACCCCACAGCCTGTTCTTTAGTATTCTCTGCTTTTTTAATTGGCATGACCACCCATCAAGTTGGTAAGGTTCCAAACTGTATTCATCATTGACTCTTTTCTTTTGCATCCTAAATCCAGTCAATCTATTAGTGAGATCCAATTAGCTCTACATCCATATACTATACATAGACATTTCATGCATTTCATCCAGCAGCAAGAACTGGAACAGGTTGTTTTCTTAGTTATGAAATAAACCTATACCTTTAAATATTAATAATTTCCCTGTGATAATTTATAAAGTAATACTTAAGGTTCATAATATTGATAAATATTTTAACTTTTTAATTGTTTTGAGATCATTAATAATATTTTAGTGGGGTCGTTAGCTCTCAATAAATCCTTTTGAGTTGGATCAAGAAAATGCTTATAATGTTTTTCTATATAAGATATGTAAATCCACAGGATGGACACACATGTTTTATAAATTGATTTACAAACTTGAATTATCTGCCCCATGAAAAGCAATGCTTTGAAAAGCATAGTGAGAACAAAAACCACATAAATCACACAAGCCTGTAGTTTGATTTCATTCACAATTGTCACAGCACATAAGAGCGCAGAGAGTGACATAACCCAATAAGATAGATGAGAGATTAAGAAAGTATCATCACTCACTTGTGATTGTATTCCCTTTCCTCAGAAGGCACACAAAAAAAGTCATCTCTTTATCTACAGCTCAATAAAGCAAAATCTGAATGATGTCACCATGAATGAAAATGATTTCATAGAAACCATTACAAGATGTGTTGAAGAATAACCCAAGGGAAAGAAAAGATAGGAAGATTATTTGATTGAATAACATAAGGTACATATAAATATTTTACACAAGCATATTCCCATGATAAATATAGAATGTAATTTGAGATTTGCGACTCTTTCATAAAAGCATCCATGTTTGTGATCTTAGGAAGCTGCTTACCCCAAAGATAAATTATATCCTTAAATCTTCAGACAACTAGCAATGGCCATACGTATGTCCCTTTTTTCATTTTCACATTTTAACTTTATTTAATAAATGCCAAGAAGTTTAAGATATTGTGATGTGGTCTTAGATAACTTATTTGACAAGGGATTGACTAATAAAATAATCTTTAATAGCGCTGTAATTTCTTATGGCATTTTATTGGTTAATACTAGAATCTCATAGATGTTTTCCAGATGAACCAATTCTTTGGGGAAATTAACATACATGAGATAGGAGAAAAACATGTATTCAAAAGAAAAAACTGCAGAAACAATGAAAACTCAAATCATATATTTATGCTAAAGGGATCTTTTAGTTGTGTTTGTTTTTATTTAACAGAAAAAGTCTTATATTTAAAGGCCTCAAACAACTATTAAGGAATCTAAATTGATTAAATCTTCCAAAGAAAATGATTCTAAATATCTACAAGTAGTTTAAAAAAAGAAAAAAAAAGTCTTGTCTCATACCAAGAAGTGTTCAGAAGTGGTCTATTATTAATAATTAATTTAGACTCCTCTGTCAAAACATTAGTCACACGTTTGCTATTAATGTCAGTTTAATCGATGCTTTCATGTGGAAATCTCAGATTTCTGTCTAATACTGCTTTCCAAGACAATACTCCAAGAATGGGGTGAGTGGGGAGGGGAGTTAATAAGAAATGTCTGATCATTCTTTAATTACCATTTAAAATAAATGACACTCAAACAGAAAATGTGATGAAAAATAGATTAAAATAGAGCTATTACTCACACAAGATAGACAGTTTTTCCTCTTTATTTCAAAGCCAACCCATAGCAGAGAGGCAAGGACCCAATTAGTTGGATGAATGAAAAATTTACTTGAATGTTATCAAAAATATGGTGGGCAAATAACTAATTTGCATGTGCCCTTTGTATAATAGACAGTAGAGTTCAAAAGAAAAGGACACAAATCCAGAAAACAAAAAACATATTCTTTGTACTGTTCATCTCTTCTCATTTATGCATGCCCATGTTTTTACCTCTCTCCTAGCTCTTTGAAAGTGTGCTTACATAAGTGTTATTGCTTTTAAATATTCAAGTCCTATGCCAATTTGGAGGATATGGGTGGTTTAATGAAAAATATATAATACTTGAAATTATGAGGTTTGTGTTCAAATTGTGACAAGGTAATGTTAAAACAAAATTATTTTATGCTTGTTAAAAGTATGCATTTTACTACTTGAGTATCAATTGAAATCATAACTATGGCACTTATTGCATGAGTGCCTTTGAACATATATTTAAATTTTATAGTCTCAGGTTCCTCATTTGTTAAATAGGGCAAAGGACACTCATCTTAAATAATTGTTAAGTAATTAAATATAGAAATGTCTAGCATGTTGCTGGGGCATGGGAAACACAGTGAATATTAACTAAATCTGCAAAAAAAGTTTTAAATCTGAAAAAGTGTCCTGAGACACTTGAAAATAGAAAATAACTTAGAAAATGAAAAACAGGAAAAAATAATTTTACTGTTTTTTTGTCCCAAAGAGAAGACAATGGATTCCAATAATTATTGATCCATGAGCTTGATATCTCTCAAGAGCAAAATTCTGCAGTGGATTAAATACGCGCTCTGTGAGCATTTACTAACAAAAATGGTTATGACCAAGAGCAATTGAATATTTATAGAACATATACATTTTAAATTGACCTTCTATATCTATTTCATAGGTTACCTGACAAACTATGAAGCTGATTGATTATAGCTGAACATTTGTGAGGTATTTACTGACATTATTAGTAAGTGTTTAGTAAATATTCCTAAATATATAAAAGTTTCAAATCAAGCTAAGAAACAGTTACATACAAAATTATTTGATCTTACAACTTTAAAAATCATATCTTTATTATGATGAAATAAAAGTATGGATAAGCAATCATTCTCACATGACTGAAAATTGGGAAATATCAAACATTATTAAATTTATTTATGATTCTATGTGTCTACATTGCTGCTGAGGCTAGTACCTTTTGGGTAAGTAATAAAATGAAGATGCATGATTCACAAATTGTCACATAGTTATCTCATAAATTGTTTTCTTGACTTCATTTTAGCAAAATCACTATTGATTAATAATTGTGATTTTCATTTACTTTTTGTTCTGACCATATGATACAAATTATTAAAGTATTATGATTGCTTTTTAGTATATAATTTTTTCATAAAATGTATACATTAGTATAAAAGTATAAAAAATCTTATGAAATATTCACAATTAAGTAAAAAGTAAAAGACAAATATAATTACATTTAAAAATAATATTTCAATAAAGCTGATTTTTAAAAATCTAATTAGATCATATAAAATATTTTTTCACATTTTATACAGAAGTAATTTTAAATTTATAGATAATTTACAAAATGAAAAGAAGCATAAAGAACACTCATATACTTGTACACAGATTGGTCTGTCATTGACATTTTATCACATTTGGTTTATCATTTGCTCTTTGTTTTCTATATGAATATGTATGCATACACACACACATAATTTTTTTTCCGGGTTATGAGTAAGTTAGGTATATCATAGCCCTATACCTGTAAATGATTTATTGTCGATTATCCAAGAATAGGTATATTATTTTATATTACCACAGTTTAGTCACAACTTCAGTACATTTAACTTGATGTATCATACATTTATCAGGTCTACCACTGTACTTCAAAGATTGACTCAAAACTACAACATTTTCTTCCCCTAATAAGGGATACAGGATAGGGTTAGGAATTGCATTTGGTTTTCATGTCTCTTTATACTCCTTTAGTCCAGAACAGTTCCAATGCTTTCTTTGACTTTTATGACATGGACATTTTGGAAGAATACAGTCAGTCCCTCTCATTGTGTTTTGTTTCATTTTGTTTTGTTTTTCTTAATAGAACATTTCTCATTTTTGTTTTCTGACATTTTATTGGGTGTAGTTTCGACTTACCCATTCTCATCCAAAATACTGCCTAGGTGATGATGTCGTGTCCTTTTCAGGATATCACATCTACAGGTGTGCATCTTAGTCCACTGGGACTGCTATAACAAAATACCATACAGTGGGTGGCTTAAGTAACAAAAATTATTTTCAAAGTTCTACAGGCTAGGAAGTCTCTGATTCAGGTCCCAGCAAAGTGTGTGTTTGGCGAAGACCCTCTTCCAGTTTGCAAATAGCTACCTTCTTCTAGTCCCACATTGTGGAAAGAGGGAGTGCTCTAGTCTTTTTCTTTTGATAAGGGAACTAATCCCCTTTGGGGGCACCACTCATAATCTCATCCTAACTTAATTACCTACCAAAGGCCCCACGTCCAAATGCCATTGCATTAGGACTTCAACGTATGAATTTGGGAATGACAAACATTCAGTCCAGCACAACACAATGTCCTCTTTTTTGTGTCCCCTGTTAGAACTAGGAAGCAGTCTTCAGCCGGTCCCTCCGTTCGGGGTCCCTGACTTCCCGCAACAGTTATCTTTCATCACAAATGCTACATCTAGACCAGAGTTTCTCAACCCAAGTACTAATATTTTGTGCTGCCTAATTTATTATTGCCCTGGTCTAGTGAGAGCATAGTTCCTACTATACGTATTTTTTACAACTTTTGTTTTTTCCTCACAATATTTGTAGAACATCCCTCTTCATTGCAGTACATCTTTTATGATTACATCATAGTGTTCTACAATATGAATATAACAATCTAATAGCAATATTTGTTTTTAATAAACTTCTATTTTCCAATGCGTCTGTTCAATTCTGCATTGAATAGCCTTATAAATACACGCGATTTTGGCATATGTGTGATTCCACCTTGAGGGCATATATCCAAAAGTCAAATTGCTGGATTATCAAGAATGTACACTTTACATTAAAGTGATACAGCCAAATTGCCTTCCAAAATAGCTGTGTCTATTTAAAAATTACTTCAGCACTGTATGATAAAATACTTTTCCCACAATGTTGGCAACATTTGATGTGATCAAAATTTTATTTTTTTATTTCAGATATGATTGAAATCTGCTAGAAAACTATATCTCATTTTTAAAGGAAAAACAATCTTTAATACATTTATTCAGCATTTTTATGCCTCTTCTATAAATAGCCTGCTTATAGGTCTTGACCATTTTTATAGGCTTCATTTTAACTTTTATTTTTGTATATTATGTCTATTACCTATTTTGAAATATTTTCTTCCAGAATATTAATTGATTTTATTTTTGTCCTTTTAAAATCATTTATGTAACCAAAAATCTTAATTACTGTATGTCCTTCACTTTTGATGTCTACTTTTAAAAGACTTTCATGGCTTCACTGCCATAACCATTTTTTTCCTAAATTTTCTTAACTGTCAAGGTTATGTATGCGTGTACATATCTGTATCTATACATGCATCTATACATGTATTTTATATTTAGGTCTGTAATCCAACTGAAATTTATTTTATTAAATCATGATAGCTATTTTCAAGTACTTGATAAACTCATCAGATAAAATTTTCAGTTGATTTATCAAAAAGAAACTAGAAATAATTGATGAAAATTGTAACAAATCAGTTAATCTGAATTTAATGATTTATGGGTGTTGTTCAGTGATAAGATGTGCTGCCATCACTAGATACACTTAAGAAAATACCAAACAACTTGTCTGAAGAATCAGGAAATTGATGAAAAGGAATTTTTCATTAGATAGGAAGTTTGATTTCCATTTGTGAGAATCTCTGGTACAAGCCAATATTCACAATATTTGGCTTATTCAATTTTGAAAAATGTATTTTGATAATTATTTTTAAACTTAAAATCATTATACATGCAACATGATCTGTATATGTAGAAAAACTATAAAATTCAGAGAAGCAAGCAGAAAAAATGTACATCCAGGAGCTTAACCACTATTTTGAGCCATATATAGGTACATATATTTACATATAGATATATTCAGATATACACATAAGTATTTTTATGAATTGGGATTCGTACTATAAATACTTTCATAACTTGCTGTAACATGAAACTGTAAATTACAAACACTTTTTCATACCATTCAGTATATAGCTATATCACTTTTAATGATGACATAATACTCAATAATTCTACTATAATTGTTGGATATTTAAGTTGTATCTAGTTTGTTCTTTTATAATCAATGTTATAATTAACACATACACACTTTTATATTTGGGAAATCATCCATGTTTTGTTCTTACAAAAATATCCTAGATATGGTAAAAATCTAAAAATGAGTATAGCAAAAATGAGTAAAAATGTATGCATATTTAAAAGCTTTTAATACATTTGGCCAAATTCATTACTGATACATTCAAAAAGTATTGATTGGGCACTTGTGTCAGGAACTATTTTATTGAAGATACAAGGACAAACAACATAAACACAGTCCTAATCCTTATAGATCTTAAAATCCAGTTAGGAAAACAGATATTAAGCAAATAATAACACTGATATATAAAAATAATGGTATCAGTTATGTAGTATATACCATGTGCCAAGCCCTATTATAAGTACTTTATATAAGTAAAGTTTTAAAAACTTTCACAGCAATACCATGATACAGAGTACATTATTCCATTTTTTCAAATGAGATAATCAAGAAGACATATGATTTAAAAAACTTGCTTAAGTTTACAAAGTTAGGAAGTTGTGAAACCACAATTCCAATTTTGATTCCAGTGTTTGTATTGTAACCAGTAAATATGCAGAAAATTATAAACTCTTTAAGGGAAAATGCAGAGAGTTAAGGAAGCAGAAAACAAACAAACAAAAAAAAAACCCTTTATCTAGCAATTGCAAATCCTTTGGTTAATTATTCTAAAGAGATTAAATGTCCTTCTTGCATCAGGAATTCTGTAAAGAAAGTCAGAAAAAATGTCTTTAAAGAAGCATAATTCAACTATTTATAATAGGGTAGGTCTACTTGACTAATATAGCCCCAGTAGATAAAAAGTATTACCTATTCTATAACACCAAGCTGGCCAAATCGTTAATGGTGCTTTATTGGCATTGATCGACTGTCTTATTGCTTCATCAGATAGTTTTGCATGAGTAATTGTAAGTCACTACTTGTAAAGTGGATGAATTTGCATAGTGCACATTAATCAACAATCATTCTTGCTTTGAGAAGTAGTGAAACAGATGGCAACAGCAATAGTACAAGTGACTGACTTTTGCCTCAGCAGTCTGGGTGGATATTCAATCAAGAAAATTAGTTTATTGTGGTAATGATTTATTTTAGCTTCCAAGTGCTGTCTCCTAGTAGCAACTCAATAAATAAGACCTTCTGAAATGTCTCCAGGTTTGTTCCCTACAATTGCAACAGCAAAATGATGTATTTAGTATTACATGTTAAAAGTCAAATACCTGCATAGGCTGTTTCCTATTGGCACTAATTTTTCAACAGCTTTCGGGGTACACATTGCAATTTCTGCCTAATGCCACTTGTTTATGAGATGACTTTGGTAAGCATCACTGCTATATCACCAATGTACTTTTTATTCTTACTTTATTGTGGATTAAACCCCTAAACAATTATTTTTGTATTGATTCAAGTGTAAAATTATAGTATCAGCTCTATAAAATGCATATATTTACTGTTACTTTCCTACTGCCTTATTTTTCTTGGATATTAATTGGAGCAAACAAAACCTGTTCTAGTTTGACATGATCCATGCTATTGGGCAGAGTGGGATGAGGAGGCAGAGTTCCTGATTCCCTCAGGTGTATTTACTCTTTCACATCAATGTTAGCTTCCAGAGGGGGGGGGAAAAAGATACTTATATTTTAAAAAATCAGGGGGAAAGATCAAAGAAAAACTAAAAGTTGTAACCTCTATACGAGAAGAAATCAGAGTAATGACACTAAGTCTTTAAGACTGACAATGCTTACAGAAGATGAACAAACACTAAGTCAGCAAATATTATAAATTGTTACTCCATTTCTTAGGGTGAATTATTAACCTTAAGAGTAATTACTCTCTCAAACATGTTATAAACTTCTCAGAATCTCTGTTCTTGGAACCTTTAAAAACAGATGGTACGTAGTGATTTCAGAATTGATATCCAAGTATGCAGGTGAATACACCAAATGAACCTTAGTCCGTTCCAATTACATAATTCTATGGTCATGGGAAAGCTCAAATTCCAATCTTGTCTTGGCATATTTGGTTGGTTTTTGACAGGAAAGCAGATGGTGTTAGGGTTGTATAATGAAATTTCAACCACCAATTGTGCTAATTGTAGTAAAATATGAAGGAAAGCATTTTGGTCTGGTTATGCTCATTGAACCAGTTATCCTAAATCTTATACACTTCACTTTGAATTGGATTATAGAGCTCTTCTAATCCCAGTCATTCAACACAACATCAACAAACTCTGGAATTCTCTGAACATGATGGGGTAGCAAAGGGCCCGAGTACACAGATACAGATTAATGTTAGGGCAGAAGTGAAATCTAGTACGTAACAGATGGCATCTAGCAGATATAGTCATTAATACATCTTGGAGGAGGTCTCCAAGATGAAGGGGAAGAGTCTATTCCAACACAGAGGTAAAACATTGTAACAGGAACAACGCAGTAAAGGTTGCTGCTTGGGCATTAGCCGTAGAGCATGACACCCAATTGGCTCTAGCCAGTAGCCGGAGATTAGAAGGATCTCTCCCTCCTAGTGGACTGCGCTTCCCGCTTTCCTGCTGTGCCCTTTAAATGTAGTCTTTTGACATTTGCTGATGAACTTAAAGTGACCCACACCCTATTTCATTATATATACTGCTAGTGCCACTCTCTTTTGCTTTCTCAGTCCTGCCTTCTGTGACCTGGGGGCAAAGGACTACCCTTCCAACTCACGGTACCCTCCCTGCCCAGGATCTGTAAGTAAAATTTTTGGGCTTGGTTCCTGCTGTAGTGGTGTACTGGGTTTGTGCCTTCCATCTGAAGAAGCAGATGATTCCCAGGCCTGGTTTTCCACAAGAGTGTCTGCCAGTATAAACAAGTTTCCCATGTGAAGGATGCCCCTGTCACGGGTCAGTTAGGCATTAGACTGTCTTCCAGGCAAAAGAAGCATCCCATGAAAGTCACACAGTAAACAACCACGTCCATCTCCCCTTCAGTTCCCATTAGACCAGGGTTGCTAGATGCTCCGGTACTGGAATACCCATTTATCTGGGGGCACTCTAAACAAACACAAGAACAAAGACTATTCGAGAAGCGAACAACATGAAGTCCAGACAGGCATTAGGTTAGTCTGTTGGAAAATAGTAGTGGCTTAACTGTGAAAATGAACCTTCAGCACTTGGGCTTGGAGGAATGAAAATAGCAAGACAGGGATTTAGATTTAGGATTAAAGTAGTAGATGAGGCACCATGAATGAGAATGACACGGGCAACACATTTGAAATTCACTTTCCAAAAGGAGACTCTAATTTGTTTAATGACACAGATCTAAATAAAAGCCGATTTTCCAGTGGGGGACTGTTAGGGCAAGAAAAAAGATGTGGCCGGACGCGGTGGCACAAGCCTGTAATCCCAGCACTTTGGGAGGCCGAGACGGGCGGATCACGAGGTCAGGAGATCGAGACCACTCTGGCTAACACAGTGAAACCCCGTCTCTACTAAAAAATACAAAAAAACTAGCTGGGCGAGGTGGCGGGCGTCTGTAGTCCCAACTACTCGGGAGGCTGAGGCAGGAGAATGGCGCAAACCCGGGAGGCGGAGCTTGCAGTGAGCTGAGATCCGGCCACTGCACTCCAGCCTGGGCCACACAGCAAGACTCCGTCTCAAAAAAAAAAAAAAAAGAAGAAGAAAGAAAAAAGATGTTTATGCAGAGTCCCTTAAACTTTTTAATTCTCTTAGCTTGAATTTATTGTTGGCTCTGGGAATTGGAACTGGCTTAAACCACAGGTGAAATATCAAGAAAGCCCATCTGAGAGGAAGCTTTGGAACTTTGCAGGGTCTGATAAAAACCGCCTAGAGAAATGAGGTTACCTCAGGTGCACTCATTTGCAGTGACAGTGCTACCAGATAAGGTGCAGATGAGAAACTCTGAGCCTGAGTAACGACTAAGATGATGATTCCAGACTCAGCTGGGGCTACCAGACACCAGAAATGTGTAGTCATTTGAGTGCAGCAGGATAAGCACAGTACAGGACTAATTTGTTCAGCTACTGTTCTAGCTTATTGCTAGTTTTTGGCAGAGAGTAGTGCTCAATTGCTACATAGACGTGGCCACTGATGCTCCTACAGGGGTCTGTCTGACCTGTTTTTCTCTGAAATATTTCAGAAAGGTGAACATAAGCTCTAAGGCCAGGAAGGGTTTCTTTTTAAAGCTATATTCTTCCTCTTCTAGCTATGTGTTTAATGATTATTTTGGAATCATTAAATTTTCACAGGTGAAAATTCAGGAAATTCACTCAAAAGACCATGACAATGATGTGCCCTAGGAAAGAAAAAGAAATATTCCCATTAAAACTGGTCATTATGGTGATCTGCCTGAACCATAGAGCCAAGATTCCCATCCCATTTTACAGGGAATACCCAATAAAATCAAATGAATGTTAATTCATATAACAAATATTTGACATCTGTATTTTTCTCAATGAAAGCAGGAAAAAAATTACAAATTATACTCTGACTCTAAGATTTTCTTTCCAATTTATTTTACTTTTATAATAAAGTGTCATGTAGTGAAGAAAAATGGAAATGTAGTGGAAATCTATATGATATTCAGAAAAGTTTTTCTATTGGTCATGTGTATTATACAAATCAATAAATATACATGTACAATAAGAATCACGTTGATATTGTTTGCGGTTATAGTTGTGATATTTACTTGCAATGAAATAGGGTAGAATTGCCCAGACATGTAACCCAAACAATTATCAATGATATGTTACTTTTGAATCTATGAGATTCTACTCATTTGATGCTATTTAAATTACTATAAACTTAAGATAGTTTAACCATTCAACAATATTGAGAAGAGAGTTATGAAGGATGTAGTGAATATTTCTAAACCAGAGTATTTCTTCTTTCTTTAGAATTAATTATAAATTGTTGTTTCATAAATTTTAATATATGTAAAGGTTAATACAATGTAAGGATAACTGTTCCCCTGACAAAAAATCAGATCATTTTGATAAGTCAGAATATTTTAAAGAAATATTTGCATATATGTGCAGAAATATATTTCTACATGTTTTAACTGTCTCAATATTTCAGCTCTATAAATTTCAGTGAATTTTTTAAAAAGGGGGTTGGAATTATTTCAAAAGAAAAGACACATGGATATTATGTGGCCTAGGACAAAATAATTATGCTGCAGTGTTTAATCATGTCTAATATTCATGCTAATAACTTATTTTTAGATTAGTGAACAATTGAGAGTACATTGCCATTGTTTTATCAGAATCGTGTTATAAAAAGAGGCAAAGTTTTTTTTTTTTTTTTCAAGACAGACTTAAGTGACAGAATTTGGCATAACATACAAACTTTGACACTCTACTTGTTAGTAAGTCTTTCATAACCCTACTCCCACACATTTAAAATGTATTTTCTGATGCCCCTGACAGTAAGAAACAGCTTAAACTGTTCTGAAATCTGAAGGTGCAGTGTTAAGTCACATGCATTTTGAAAATAACAACTACAGAAAAAAAAAAAAACCTTCTAATGATGAAAGAGAAACTTTGAGTTTCTCAGATAGCATCATGCACTGCTTCTGGAAGATTTGACGTTCTTTCAGTGGAATTTCCAGTGACATGCAGTTTTCCTGGTACATCTATATATTTAATTAAAAGGGAAGTTTATTCTAAACAAACACAGATGTTTATGGTTCTGCTTGACTGACAACATTTCTCTTTGCCAAATATTATTGTTTGGAGAGTCATTAAAGGTCTGACTAGAAACAGCTCTACATTAAAAGGAGAGAATTGCAATTGAGTTTGCAGTAATTAAATCACTTGATAGCAAGTGAGGGTGAAATGTAGCAATTAATGAATATTTTTTGGAAGCTACAACACAGCTTATCAGTGAGCTAAGATGTCAGTATACGTTGTTCAAGTGAGTCAGGTATCTCTGTGCATATTCACTTATTTGCCATTAGAAAATCAACCCAATTCAGTGTGTTTGACAGAAAAATACAGTATGAGAAAATAGGATCTTGACCCAATGAGCTTGAGAAGCATTCAAATAAACAAAATTAAGCAGATTTTCTTATTTCGGTATATTCTAAGAGCATTCAAAATGCAATTATGCCTGGAGAAATGAACATAATATTTCTCATAATTGACCACGCAACCCCTTTCCCCCATAATGTTTCATTGTGTTGGTGGTTTCGGGAATTTGCTCTGGGATATGTTGCTTTGCAAGGTTGTTCAGGTGGTAAATCTAGTCTCTCTTTCTGATCCTTTGGAATGGATTGCCTCCCTTCCTCAAACACAAGTTGGCTCTTAAAACAAATTATCTGAACTATCAGCCATTCTCGGTGGGCACTTCCTTATGTGTTTATTTTCTTCTTTAGCTTATGATTGTTCCCCTGGTACTAGGTTTTAGACTCCATGAACTTTTTATAATAGCAGAATGGCAGATTAAGTGGAGGAACCTCTTCTCTCCCTACCACTAGCGCCTAAAATAATTTGGTCTGCATACTTAGCTTCTGACCCTCCAATGTGCTCTAAAGGAGTATTGCCTATTCAAGCCTAGTTTGGGTGTTTTTATGACATAGAATAGAATAAATTGAGTGAGGCAGAGGAAATATAGTGGGAAGGAGATTAACAACACTAATAATAACAATAATATTGCTTACTTTTCTAGGAGAGCTACTGTTTGTCAAGAGTATGTATAGTAAACAAAGCTGAAACTAAAGGAATAGAAATAGAAAAGGCTGTCAGGTGGCAAAATAAAAAAATTCATAAAGAAAGGCAAGAGGAAAAAGAAAACCCTTGCTGGGTGAAGAGGCAGGAGATGATATAGTTAGGATTAGGCTTGAATAAAGTCTTTCGGACTACTAGAGAGATAAAAAATAATCTAGGGAGAGAGTAAAGGCAATTTTGAAAAGTGTCGCTATTAAGTATGAACTGGATATCCTTTAACTGTCTCTTTAGAGATAGTAGGTAAAAACCCAGTTGCCTTGTTAATTACTTTTAGCTACTGGTCTATGTTTCTATGAATGAATGTAACCGTATCTAAGAATAATGCCACCAGGCACCTTGAGTTATGTTTAGGTTGTAGCAGCTTCTTTCATTGTCCAACCTTCTGGACTTGTGGCTCAGCTTTTTGGATTTCAGTTTCCTAGAAGCTCCTTGTCCTACCCACTGTTTTGGTTTTGACAGTCCTATCTGCCTTGAGTGAAAAATTTCTGTATCCTTTCTAAGCACTGCCACTCCACAAGACACTACTCCTTAGCCCTGGGTTCTTTCTTCCCACCGTCCTTTCCTATCCCTAGTCAGTGTAATAGGGCACTTAGTTAATTCCCTTTCCCTACCTCCTCCTGGGAAATTGGAGAAGTTCTTAGATGGTACTGAAGAATTGGCATCCCTGTTTGAAGAATTGGGTTTTTTGATTCTGTCTGTTAATCTTTGTTCACTCTGTGCCATAGTGTTTTTCGATCAAACAGATGAAGGTTGAGATGCCAGTTTCCTTATAGCAGAGGCTCAAGAAGTCCATGCCTCATCTGGGATGTCTGCCAAGGCAGAGGTTCCTGGGAATAGGAAGGGTAAAATTCTGAGAGTTATGTCTATGACTATGTAGAGCCAAAAGTGGGAAAAGAAAGAGAGGTTGGAAGGAGAGAGATCAGAAGCTGTGAGACCATGGATTGTGTAATAGACCAAAGTGGGGATCAAGGATAAGTGTGTGTAGATACTAAGGCCTTTGTCCTAGTAGTCAACAGATTGGAGGATGCCATCAAGTATGCAGAGGGTAGGTGAGGACATATATAGATCATCCCTTTATGCAACCAATGCTTGGAAGAATCTATATCCACACCCTACCAGGTTGGATGTGCTGTGCCATCTGTAGAGAACTGTCAATAATACTGTAACTATGCAAAGTTCAGATATCATATTTCAAAATCTTAAAAATATGTATTTTGTTGCACCAACCTAAGAAGGTTATTCTGTCTCCAATGCTCTGTGCCAAATG
The DNA here is from genome assembly GCF_043159975.1 of Macaca nemestrina. Classification (NCBI taxonomy): domain Eukaryota; kingdom Metazoa; phylum Chordata; class Mammalia; order Primates; family Cercopithecidae; genus Macaca; species Macaca nemestrina. The sequence goes on from NC_092137.1 coordinate 51,383,978, forward strand.
TTTGTTCTCATTTTACGTATTACCTGAGCATGGCATGTCTCTATCAGTGCAACAATGCCTCTCTCCTCTAGGCACCCTGTGAGTTGGCAGCATGCCATGGTAATGCATCACATTTTTATACCCTGTTCCAGCCTATTTGGCAAGTGAAAACTCTACAGGATCTCCTATTTATATGTGCATCCTTGTTCTTTTTTGTTATTTTCTATGATTTCTTTTATTGCTATTCCAATTTATTTCTCATAGACTGTTTGAAGGATTCCTGTTTAAGTATTTTGCTCCCACTAAGAAGAGTCTATAAAATCCTTTGCAAATAGACATTTTTTCATGTCTAATCATTTAATCATTTTGCATGTCTATTTGTAAATGATTTTATACAGAAACAAACCTAAGAGGGATTCCCATTTAGGCTTGTTTATTGCTTATAAAATCATATAATTCTATGTTTTTCTTCTATGATTTCTTAGGTATACTGTGACCTAAACTTTAAAAATTTTTGCATGCTAAAGTGTGTAAATCTTATGACAATTATTTCATTGCTTTTATTATTATACTTTTTAATACATTCCCTTCCTGTTAATTTTTTGTACACAGTCAAATTGAGTCTAATAACGATGTTAGATGGCATTCTGAAGAGAACTGTTACATATTCATTTGTTTTTAAAATAGCACTGACTTTTAATATAGCATAATTGAAGTTCACATTTAATTTTCTATCAATCTATCATATAATCTATGTTTCATATTACCTTGATTTATAAGCAGGTGTAATTTATTTTCCTTAGAATATAATTGTTCAGTGCCTTTACATCTTATGATTTATGTTTTTATTTACACAAAAGTTATTTATCACCATGCACTTTTTACATTTGAATATTGAGCAAGAAAAAAGTTGATGTAATTTACCAGAGGTTTCTTTCAGCTCAACTGGCAGCAGGTACTTGGTTAGAATTTACTCCTAATCTAATGCTCAATACATGGAATGTACAACTTTATCTTCCTTTATTTCTTACTGAACCTGATTAACAGACCACAGGGGGTGTTTTGAAAAATCCAAAGTCATTTGCTGCATTCTGTCTATAACACTGGAATATATGGAAATAGGGGTTGATATTGAGGATTTTTTCTTTTGCTTCAAATATTTAGGGAAGGCATATATTCTATTAAAAACACACATAGTGAATTGACTATACACACACATACAGGGTAATTTATAGATATTTTACGTGGTTGTATCATACAGTTTGCTCTGCGAAGATGTAGGCAGCATGTAGAAACTCCCTTATGCAGTTTTTCAATGGACAAAGAGCTAGCATAGTAGAGACTCAGAACACCTTTATAATAAAATTAGCTAATCAGTAAACTGTATCATTTTTAGGAAACATAGTGAGCACTTGTTATTTTTTGGCTTCTCATATTCCTCTACTTTTCTGTTAACTTTAGGTTAGCCCTGGGGACCACACTTACCCTCACACTCAGCTCCCTTGCTGAATGAAAGGCTTTTCTCTGGGTCAGAAATAGAGCCTGTGACCCACATGTAAGTCAATCAATACATCAATCAATCAATTGAGTTTCTGACTTAAATAGGTACCATAAGACTGAACAAATCTTCTAACAGAAATCTTTAAGATGATACTTTTGTTATTATGCATGGACCTGAAGCTGAGAAAACATTGGCTTTGGAAAAGGTGTAGTAATCTTTGTGACCCAAGTGGATGGGTGGGAGATCCCTTGGCACCTGAGGATGGAGATGCACAACCAAAGGCAGAGCAGAGAGATGGAGATAATCAAGTGCTAGGGATGCAATTACAATGTCTGCCTCAGCTTTTAGAGCCAGCTGTATACTGAGACCTCTTAGCTACATGAGAAAATACACTCTCTATTTCCTTAAATTACTTTTAGTTGAGCTTTATGTTTTTTGCAACTGATAGATTCTTCACTGATATCAAGAGAAAATCACTAACACTCCACCTTAGAAAACACACACGAACTCACCTTTGTTGTCTCTTCTTGTCCAAGTATAAAATGGAATTTTACATCTCAACTGTTTAAGTAGTGGCAACTAAACTGTACCTAAGCTATGCTGTCACTCAAGTACTCCTGAGAGAAGAGAGGACAGTAGAGACACAGCTCTAGAATAGTACGCTAGATCAAAAAGGGTCACTCCAGACCTTCACTCCAAATCTTAGAATTATGCTGGATCAACCAGAGACACTCCAGACCTCCACTCCAAATCTTAGTATTATGCTGGATCAACCACAGACACTCCAAATCACCACTCCAAATCTCAAAATCATGCTGGATCCACCAGAGACACTCCAAATCTCAATATTATGCTGGATTAACTAGAGACATTCCAAATCTTCCTTTTGAAGGAAGAGTTCTGAGGGTAGGATACGTTTGAAAGTCACTGGTTTAGAGAATGTTTTTATGCTTGAAATCAAGCAGGCAGCAGCAGTACTAAAGCTTATTTATATTACTCTGTTTTAAACAGCCTAATTCCACCCAACACTACAGACTCATGTGTCTGTATATTTATAATCCCCCCCTTAATAAAAATGGCGTTATTCAGTGGTAACTGAAATAATTCTACAGTTTATGACATTTTTAAACTTTCATCATTCAGTGTGTTATTTTTTTTCACCCATTGCATAATAATAAATGCTTGCTACCCTTCACATAATTTTAATATGCAGAATAGACACATTTCTTTAACTAGTACTTTATTAATTAAGCCAAATTAGGCATTCACATTTATCCAACAATAGTTTACCTTAATAGAAGAATGCATTAAATTTCACAAAATTTTATAAATATTTAGACTTGCATTGAAATATTTTATTGATTACTAAAGGATCCAAGTCTGCCATCAACTTCCTGATATCCTTCAATGAGACAGTTGTTATAAACAAGAAAGAGTATAATGTATATAAATGAGATTGTGCATTAAAAAAGTATTGCTTAGTGCTGGACACACATCTCAACTCATTATTAGTCATCAAAAAAAGTATTGCTTAGTGCTGGACAGACATCTCAACTCATTATTAGTCATCAAAAAAAGTATTGCTTAGTGCTGGACACACATTTCAACTCATTATTAGTCATCAAAAAAAGTATTGCTTAGTGCTGGACACACATCTCAACTCATTATTAGTCATCGTCACCATCATAACTTTTATCAATCATCACTGCCTCTTTAAAATAATGATTATTAGCTGCAAAATTATTTACATATTAAATATTCAACAAATCTAAAGGTAATTATTAAGATAGATTCCCACATTACTTTAAAATTAAATTTTGTATTTGAAATAATTTTAGGCTTACAGAAAATTGGCAAAAATAATATGGAAGGTTTCCATATACCTTTCAACCAGCACCACCAATTAAGATAAATGTTCTAAATAATTTTGTCATCAATATTTAAAGCCTATAAATCTAATCGCTAATTCCCATAAAACAAATCATGTCTATACGCTTATTTGGATATACATATTAATTGTCTTAATAGCACAGTAGCCTAAAGCAAAAATAACACTAAAGCAAGTGGTTATTTTTTGGCATAGCACTGCAATCAACTGAACTTTGTTTATAAATCTGAGTAATTATAAATTATAACTGGAAAAATATCTGAAGTAGAATTTTTGGGGACAAAAAGTTATTTAATAATAGGACACATATATTTATAACTGATTATAACAAGCAGAAAAAAAGAGGGAAAATCTACACTATAGAGATAAACAATATTTACATAAACAATATTTTCTTAACCCAGTTTTTAAAATTATGGAACACATTGTCAAGGAAATCTATTTTTATTTTTTTTTCCTTGAAAATGTATGCCCTTTCTTGGAGATCTAAAACACATTGGTAAGGGAAAATGTGAATAGATTCAAAGCTTTCTTTGGCTTCCCAATAACTTTAAAATTCTGTAGTTCTTTCCATTGTTCTGAATACACTGAGACCAAGAATCACCTGCTATAGTCTCAAGATGCTAATCTCCATTATTAAGTTTATTCTCATAATTCTGTGCATGTATGTACTAACACAATAACTATCAATTGCATATAGATTTCACTCACTTTCCAAAAACCTGTTTGTTAACAGTAACCACAGGAACAGTTGTGTGGACATCTGTCCATGAGGAATTGGCTTGAAATGACTAACTCACTTCACAAAGAGCAACAAGAGCTCTTTGATTCTAATACTGTTTACTCCCCATGGACGTGGGTCAAATGAAAGCCCTCATTACATTTCTCACAGGTTACAGTGTCAAAATACCTTGCTCTGTCTTAAACACTGAAGTTTACCCCTCTCTTTAATCAGCTCTTGGGATATTTATACAGTGCTAAATTATTGCAGGAGTGGGTTAAATACCATGAGAGTGGGTTGTTACAAAGCAAGTCCAGATCCTGATACTTCTCTGTCTTGCATACTTGCTTCCTCCCTTGCCATGGAATCACCCTCACCAAATGCTGGCAACATTTTCCTGTATTTCACAGATTACAGAATCACGAACCAAATACATTTCTTTTTTTTCTTTAATAAATTATCCAAACTGTGGTATCATGTTATAGCAGCAGCAGACAGACCAAAACAGGTTATAATTAAATTTTCCTCTGGTCGCTATAAGTTCCATAGTGGATTATGTCCTGCCACCTGCACCTGACTTAGCAATGTAGACTTACACTTTTGCTGATTCTCATTTCTTTTTGTGTGCTGACCTCTGATGCTGACTTCAGTTATTCAGAAACTGTACTTTTAAAATGTACTTCTAGAGAACAAGAAATTGTCAGAAAAGCAATTACGCTAACTTGTATAGAGCCCTAGATTCATTTCATATGTAATAAATTTTTAGGATATCAGTCTATGTCATTCCCCAGTACTTTTTTGGTATAATTCAGGCCATTAACTAAATATACTATTTAAAATAGGGCACACTTCAAATTCCCTTTTACTAACCCATACAGATTTTACATGGTTTGCTTAATTTCAAGCTTTTATATCTAGTTGCTGGCAGGATGTCATCTATTCCTGGGAATATAACAGGAAAAACACCTGAAGTGGATGATAAGCAATAGCAACAAAAACAAATGTTATTTGGGAGGTAATTGTTTTGGATGTTATAAATACAAATGTGAAATCAGACACTTATATGTAATTACTAATGTAAAGGTTTACATTGAAAGTCACTGATAGGTTGGTAGAGGGAGCATTTGATGTAAAAATGCAAAATAAAAATCTATACTGGGGCTAAACCCTATAAGTCTCCCTGAAGAAGAATTTCTATACTTCAGTATGCATAGGAAATAAATGAGGGAATTATTAAAAGTTCAGATCTTTGGGACCCTCTTCTATATATAATAAAAATTGCCCTCATTAAATGAGAGGAATGTATTGAAAATTATGACTAATCAAAATAATATAAGTTACATAATTATGAAATACTACTTTATTTTATGAGATTGACAGGTTATGGGGAAAATAAGATATCGTATATTGCTGCACCATTTTTGAAAGACAATTTAGCAGTATTTATCAAAAGACGTCAAGAGTTCCATAATTTTTCATTTACTAATTCTGCTATTTGACTTTAGTCTAAATGTGTATATAAAACATATACCCAAGAATTTCTATTTTATACCTGTATATTGTAGCATACATTTGAAATTAAATGTTCCACAAATATTAAACAAATTATGGCATCCAAGAAAAAAGTTATTATACAATCATAAATATTTTTTTTTAACCTGGGAAGATGTTTTGTTTTGTGTTTTACGTGGAAAGATGTTTATTATGTTGAATGATCACTTATGATAGAAAGTAATATGCATTTTGTTATACCCATGAGACTATTTCTGGCTGTAAAGATAATGGATATTTTATCTATATCTTTTATTTGTATTTTTCCATACATATGTTACCTATGTAAGTACTTTTTTTTTTAATTTACAGAGAATTAAAAAAAACTGATGTTTCCCAGTTGATAAAAAGACAGATAAATTGATAATCCACATATTTGTTAATTCTGTCAATAGTTTTAGCTATAGGTGTCAACATTTTTGGGATTATTGGTCTAATGAATTTTGCAGAAATAAAACCAAAGGAGATAGAGATTCAGAAAAAGGTAAGGGAATTTCAGAAAATTGTAGAAAAATGGAATTAAAAGACAAAAATAAAAATATAAACTTTATTTCTCAACATAAACTCCATCAAGTTCAAGATACTTTTTTTAAGCAATGATACCGGCCCTTTAGTGTATCCCTAAAGAAGAGAAGGTCATGGAAATTTAACCATGTTAAGGTAGTCTTTTCTACATTACTAACTGAAGATAAATGGGTCCCATTTAAAGACTCTTTTAAGATTATGAAAAAAAATAAGTCAGCAGGAGTCAAACAGGATGGAAAACTGGATGCCTCATGATTGCTCCTCAAAACTCTCTGTGATTTAATATGAGAAAAAACAATCACTTTTCAGCCACTATCACATTTGTGGTAAGTTGTGTACTACACAGTTACCAAACTCCAAAGAAATTAGAGGATATGGGAAAAAAGTAGGGGACTCATAAATACACATCTTTAGAAGTCTAACTGCCCAGAAATTATCTAACAACGTTTCTTTCTTTAAATGCAATCTTTAACCCTCAACTGTTAAATGACACTTCTCAAAGAAAGCCCCCAATTGATAAAAATTCTTCTTGAATATAATTAGGGACTCAATTTTGCTCAATGCAATTTTGTATTTTTTTGCATTTACCTGTAATTCTTCATCTAATTGATAATAACATTTATTGAGTGAAAACATTATGCCTGGCACTCTTCTAAGCATTTTACATAAATTTATCTCATGCAATCTTTATGATGAATCTGTGAGGTAGGATTTATTAGAGATATTAGGAAAATGGGAAAATGACAGATAGGAGACACGATTAACATGCAGCTCCCACTTGGACAAACAACATGAGGTATGGAGACTCACATCATGAACTTTGCTCCAATAACAACTGTAGAAACATACCAAGTAAACTGAAAGGATTCACAGACCCTTTGAAAGAAGTGGCTTGCCGCTGCAAACTCCATGAGACAGCTGAAAAACTAAGTTCTCCAAGTCCGAGAAGGGGGAAAGTCTGCCTCCAAACACGTATCACCACTGGGAACCTGAAATTCCAGAACATGGGAGAAGGATTTAACCTTACCCAGAGCTGAAACAGATTTAGGGAGCTGAGTGAAATATAAAACTAGGAGAAACAGTGGAGAGATCCCTGTAGGCACTTCCAGTCCCCAGCTCAGGCCCAGGCAAGTCATCCCTGGCTTTATCTCACAGGGGTCCTGGGGGAAGGCAGCCAGCAGAACTGGGGAGGGGCCACAGGGTGAAGGAAGCTTCTACCTGAAGTTTGCAATGATTTTGACTGAACGAGAATTTTCCTGCGCAGAATCTGGGGAAGGGGGACAAACAGGAAGTGCAGATATGAACACAGAAGCCACAGCTGATGAGCTGATGGTGTGGACAGGCAGGGAAGAGCAAGGCCTGAGAGCCCTGCTTGCTTTCCCAGTGGGGAGGTGTGTAGTCTGGGGGAAGATGTGAGCCCTGCACACTGGCTGCCTGGATATATACTCAGTACTGTTGGTGGGGCACAGTGGGAGTGAGATTGGCCTTGCAGGCTGTGTGGGAGTTGGGTGAGTCCTGTCACTGCTGGCTTTCCCCCACTTCTCTGGCAACCTGTATGATGCAGAAGAGGGAGCCATGATCCCCCTCAGTGGCCTGAGAACCACCCCCACAGCCCCCACACTGGTCATAGCATGCCCCACACAAGGAAAGCCTGAGCTCAGACCCTCCTAACACTGCCCGCACCTGATAGTTTCTCTCTACCTAACCTGTTAGCTGAAGACAAAAGACATGAACTCTTGGGAGCTCTAGGATCCCTGCCCACAGCATGAGAAGCCTGAATGCTTTTCCAGGCCAATGTAGGGCAACATTATATCCCCATTCTACAACCACACCTGGTGCTGTCTTGAGAGAAACACCTTCTGGCTGAAGGCCAACCAACTCAAGTGGTTACAGCAACTTATAACAGAACAACCTGGATCCAAAGAAGGAGAAAAATAGCTAATTCCATCTCCTGCAACATCCTGACTAACTAGAGATTCTGAGTCTGTCCACATGGCTCCTTCACTGCTAACGTAACTAGCATTCAAGAAAACCAGCACACTGAACAAAACTACAACCAAGGACCCCACAGAGTCCACTTTACTCCCCTGCCATCTCCACTAGAAACATGCTGGTATCCACAGCTGGGAGATCTGAAGATGTATCACATCACAGGACTCTTCGCAGACATTCTCCAGCACCAGCCCTGAGCCTGGTAGCTATACTGGCTGGCACTGGCTGGCTGGACCCAGAAGAGCAATAACAATCACTGCAGTCTGGCTCTCAGGAAGCTGCATTCTTAGGGGAAGGGGGAGAGCACTACATCAAGGGATCACCCTGTGGGACAAAAGAATCTGAACAGCAGCCCTTGAGTTCCAGATCTTTCCAATGAAACAATCTACCCCAAAGACAAAGAACCAGAAAAGTAATATCCCTAATAAATCCTACCTCATAGATTCATCATAAAGATTGCATGAGATAAATATATGTAAAATGCTTAGAAGAGTGCCAGGCATAATGTTTTCACTCAGTAAGTGTTATCATTATCAATTAGATGAGGAATTTTAGCTAAATGCCATAAATACAAATCTGCATTGAGCAAAACTGATAGCAATTTGTTTTATACGGTTAATCACACATAGCTGGCATAGCGCAAAAAAAAAAAAAAAAGAAAGAAAACCTATTTTAAATGAATATAGCAATATTCTTGCTTCTGAGTGTGACACATGGCCTTGGACATTCACATATGGCAAACACTTGGAAGTCCCTAATTATATTCAAGAAGAATTTTTATCAATTGGGGGCTTTCTTTGAGAAGTGTCATTTAACAACTGAGGGTTAAAGATTGCATTTAAAGAAAGAAACGTTGTTAGATAATTTCTGGGTAGTTAGACTTCTAAAGATGTGTATTTATGAGTCCCCTACTTTTTTCCTATATCCTCTAATTTCTTTGGAATTTGATCACTGTGTAGTACACAACTTACCACAAATGTGATAGTGGCTCAAGGGTGATTGTTTTTTCTCATGTTAACTCTAGTTTTTCATTATCACCAGTTTAAAGCTTGTATGATAGGATCCTTTTGAATGATTTCTCAGCAGAGATTGACAAGACTTTTCTAGACTATGATCTCCTTGAATAGAGGGCCAAGGCTTTTTTTCTTGTTGTTGCTGGTATTCCTCTATGATGCTTTGGACACAATGGGGACTCTATGCTCATTGGATCAGGACATGAGAAATAGATAATTCCTTGTTTGAGTCAAAATTAATATATAACCAAAAGATTCAGTTTGTGTCATGGGAAAACTAAAGCATTTTGGGGTGGCTTGTAGAATAACCTAAAGAGATGATTGGCACAAAATATGAAATAGTGGATAAAACAAAAATTACTGTATAAAGTTTTCTAGGACTTTCAGTTGTGATCAAAACAGATATGGTTGTTGCCCATATAAGACTCAAATCTGAGCCATTAGCTTAGTTAGCCATGATAACTTGTACCTCAGTTCCCAAGATCAAATGCTTCATTTCCCTAATGCATCTAGGAATGACGATTTTATACTATAACACAATTTCTGCTTTGTCATTACTATTAGCAGGTAAAAATAGATAACATCCTTCTCTGGGAAGTATGTAGTGCTCTTCTGTGTGAAAGTGCCCCAAGAGTAGGCAAAGTAGTTGGTTCTGGATATCAATAAATACAAAAAAAATATTCAAACACAATCTCAGTGCATAAGATGCCATAATTAGTGACCCATTTCTTGATTTTAAGGCTACAGATGTTTGAAATATCTTTATAATGCAAGTTCACTAGGATTTCCATCTTTATACTCCTCTCTGTTTTTGCATGTTGTTTCCTTTTTTCCATTATGACCCTTAGTATATTAATCATAATTGTCTTAAATTTCCTGTCTGATAATGCCATATCAGAGTTTGGGTCCGATGCTTGTTCTGTCTCTTCTGAATATTTTTTTGCCTTTTAGCATATTTCTTAAATTTTTGTTGGTAGTCAAGACATGCCAAATCAGGAATGGAGATAAACAGGTGATAGGAAGGCTAGATGGCCCTGGAGTTGGGTATCTGCCTTCCACCCATTCAGTTTCACCCAGTACAAGTTGTTTAGGCTCTAGTAAAATAGTGCCCTTAAAGACAGTCTTTTTTTTTTTTTTTTTTTTTTGAGACAGAGTTCTCACTCTGTCGCCAGGCTGGAATGCAGTGGCCTGATCTTGATCTCGGCTCACTGCAACCTCCACCTCCCGGGTTCAAGTGATTCTCCTGCTTCAGCTTCCTGAGTAGCTGGGACTACAGGCATGCACCACCACACCTAGCTAATTTTTGTATTTTTTTAAGTAGAGACGGGGTTTCACCATGTTGGCCAGGATGGTCTTTATCTCTGAGGGCAGGTTTTTTTTAAAGGAGAATAGAATGCTCTAGTGGTATTTCAAAATAGTAAATTTTCCCCTCCTTTGATAGGAAATATGAGGAGGGTTTTCTCTGATCTTCACCTGAGAAACTGATGGGGAACTCATGAAGGTAAAACTCATGAAAATGAAAATCTGTTGGCCTCCCTAAGAATGAGACTCCAGAATTCTGAACACTCAAGCTCATCTATACTGAGCCTCCAGCAATTTCTTAATCACACTTTTAGTTTTCCTCTCAGGATTGGCTCCAGCAGTGGGCTAATGCTCTTGGCTTCTGCTCCAATAAGCTATGAGTCTCTGTATTCACTTGGCTATCCAATTTTCAGGAAGGGGGCTTGCCCTGTGACTTAAATTCTTTGATGGATCTAAGAAGAATTATGAATTTTGTGTCTGTTCAGCTTTTTTCTTGCAGGGAGAATGGGAATGATAACTTCCATGCTCTAGCTGTCAGTCCAGAAACCAGAATTCCACAAGACTTTTTTGGGTGTCATTTATCTTTCACTCTCCATGAATATATAAGATGCTCTTCTAAGGGCAACCTTTGTGGCTGAGCAAGGATTGTGAAGGACTTCAATATATGTAAAGTGGCTATCAAGCTCATCAAAACCTATGTTTTTCTCTTTTCACTGGATACTAAGATTATATTTTCTGTCCTGTCTGGTAGTAGGTTTGGCCATGTGACTGAATTATGACCCAAAGGAATGTGAATAGAACTGGCCAGGCCCATAACATTCTTCTGTAATAATTATGACTCTACTGCTTCATCTGCAAGCTTAATGGAAAAGTCTCTGGGAATCTAGAGGGATAAGTAGCCAAAAGTGGAAGAAACCAGAGTACCTTGATGGTTCCGTGGAACATAATCCATCTACCTTTCCCTCCTCCACATCAACCCACTCAGAACTATGATGTGAGCAAGAAGTAAACTTTTTACATGTTGCAGGACTTAAATGTCATTGTTTGTTATGGCAGCCTGCAGTGACTAATGCAGGCAGAGAAGAATTTTCTCTGAGGAGAAAGAAGACACAGAAAAGGGAAACTGTAGTCACATAAACAGTTACATGTCACGGTTATACCCTCTAAAACTCTCCAGACTTACGCGCAAGCCCTGCCTCCTCCAAAAGTGCCTTATAGTTCCCCTTCTACTACTTATGAATTTCTTACAGCTCTTCATTGTGTATTATCTCACACCATTCCTATCATATTAATTGCACTACCTGGAAAATTATTTTACTTTTATATGCTCGGCTTTTTAAATTCATTCTGCAAGAGTTAGCTTGGGCATCTCTTCCAAGAAGTCTTCTGCAGTGCTGCCAAGGCCAGAGTAGATGGATAAATAGTTTTTGAACTAAACTGAGTACGAATTACCTTGCTAGTCATGTGAAGGAATAAAGTTAAAAAGTAGCTGCATCGAGAAACTATATTTCCTATGACTGAGATATTGAGAACAGTGTCTGGCAGTTTGCTCATGATCAATACTAAATATCTATTTCATGTCTAGAATCGCTTTTGGTATAATGCAAACCCAAGAAATTGTGACACAGTATCTGCCTTATAAAGAATTTCTATCTAGATGGAGGAGATAGGCTTAACTAACTAGGCCAGTGATTTTTAGATTTAGATGCAACAAAATCATCCTGTTCAAAATGTAGATTGTTGGTTGATTCTCATGCAAGTGCTCTGCAGACCAGAATTAGCAACACTGCACCAGTCTGTGCCCTTCCTGAATGACAATCACTTGTACCTAGTCTAATGTCTGTAGGCATGCAGCCTGCGTGATTGAAATGAGACAATTAGGCCATGAGAGAAGAATACATACTCCAGTGAATTGAACTACATAAACTCTAAGCTTGTAGGATTTCAGATAAAAGAGACTGATAGAGGCCAGCATAGTCAAAGAAGGCATCAAGAAGTTAGGATTTGAATGAGAGTATCAGAATAGAAGCCACAAGGATTGTGTACTCAGACAACTCTGGCTTTGAATTACAGATCCATCACTTAGTAGCTATTTAACTTCCCATAGCTTTTATTTTCTGATCTGTAAAAGGGAGGTTCAAAGCAAGGCTTTGCACTTCTATTTTGAGGATTAAAGTGCCTAGCATAGTGCCTGACTCAGTGTGTTTTTCAATTCATACCAGCTATCTTTTCTCAAAGAATGAGCTATATTTGGATAAAGTTTTATATTTTTATAGTGACAAAGGATTTCAGATATCATCTTTTAACTAGTGATCTAAATTTGTATTATTTATTGCTATAATCAGCTCATTTAATTGTGCTTCAGATATAAATATAATAAAATGAAGGTACTCTGGGTCATAGAGAAATGTAGAAGCAAAACTCAAGTCTGAACAAGATAAGAAGGGATTATTAAAGGTATGCATTTTTTTATTGCAACAATTGAATGGTCTTTTCTAAAAGGATGTATTTTTTCTTCAAAAGAAAGTAAGTCCTAAAGTTCCTGGAACATCAGAAGAGATGTTCAGACAGCCTTCATTCCCATTTAACTGCTGGCTTTTGCTTCATTTATGTCCTAAAATGGAGTTGTACATTACATGGAAAAAAGAATGCAAGGACTGACCTTAGCATACACTGAAGGTTTAGGTCACATTCTTCAGAGATTATTTACCAAAAGCTTTGCTGTGTGATCAGAAATAAAAAGAAGTAAAATATGAAAAAATATAGGAATTAAAAAAATTGTTAAATACCTTAGCTGAAATCTAAAAGGCAGTTTTAATCCTGCAAGAATAATAGGTAGAAAATAACACAAGGTGCAGCGCTTGTAGAAGGAAAGCCTATTCTGACTAGATTCAGGTACCTCTACAGAGGCTGGGCCTGCAAAGTAGATACTCACAGATTGGTTTAGACAGTTCTTAGACACTGATGATGCTTACCAGCCCTCTTTTCCTTGTTACACAGGCTCTTTAGGTTGTGTGGCCAGCACCATTAGTCAATAAGCACTGATGTCTAAGTACCACCATGTCATTGGGATCTCCAAACCCATTCCTTTGTCACCATCCGGTGCTCTTTGGCGGTAAACCAGCTCCATTTCTTACTTCCCGGTCTCTGTCTTTGTGCTCAGCAATACTGAGTTGCACTGATTTCCAGGAGACACCAGGGTCTTCATTGAACCTTGCTGAAATCTTCTCCTCTGTCTGGAATGCTCATCCTGTTCACTTTCCTTATCTCTAGCACATTACTGATTAAATATTGAATCTGTCTTTTAACACTTAGGCATTTTATCCAACAAGAAGAAAAATCTGACTAAACTGCCACTTCTTAGAGTCTTAGTTAGATGTTTGCAAGTAGAGGGTGGAATCTTGGAAAACTGACATCTTTATGTTATATCTTTCTATTAAACAGCTCGATATCACTCTCATTTTTGAAGTGTTTTTTATGTTTGTAAGTGGAGGTTTATAACTTTCTTAATATAATTTTTTAAACTGTATTTCTAGGTTTTGATTTTTTATTAGGTGTTGTGACTGGGCTCTCTCATCTCTCTCTCTGTGAATATATATATGTGTGTGTATACATATGTATGCTTACAGGTTTTAGCTGTTATAACATAAAGCAGTAGGTTTGTAATATATATAGTTATTTGTACTGTCACTTTACTGAATTATATGTTTATGTTTAGAGTTTTAAAATTATGTATCTTTGATTTCACAGCAATTTACTAAGATCATATGCAAAAATTAAAATACAATTTCAGATGTCAAATACTATTTTATGATGTATACTGGAAGGTTTCAGAATAATTTTATGTGTTAGTAGTAAAAATGGAAAAGTTTGTGTTTTTTTTTTTTTCTGATTTTAGTGGTACTGTCTCTAGTTTGAGTAAATAAATATGCTTCACAACTTTTACTCAATAAAAGAGGATCCTCTTGGATATGTAACTCTCTACTTCTCCATAAATTGCCATTAATCCCATTCCCCTGTGTTCCCAAGAAGTATAACGCTTACATCTAGCTTAACAAGTTGAACTTTTAGTCACTTATTTTAATTACCTTCATTTCATAGCAAAAGCATCAAAAGATATGAACTTCCTGTACTTCCTTGGCTTCTTTGCAAAGATCTGTATCTATCTATCATCTATCTATCTATCTATCTATCTATCTATCTATCTATCTATCTATCTATGTTTATATGTGTGTGTGTATAATGGTCATTATTTTATGAATAGTCTGGTATCTATAGTTTTGATTTTGACTTTGCTGTGTATTCTTGACACATAGCAGATATACAATAAATGAGTTCCCTCAGCTATATAGGTGAGTAGTTTGGGGATCAGTTTGTAAGTGACCATATTTTGTTTATCCTTTTGCTATTACTTTGAAAGTTATTTTGAATATTTATAAAAGTTTTGCTGTACAGTTTTCATTTCTAAAATTGGAAAAAGTATTCATTAATGGCATATATATGAATAAATTTTATATACAGCAACTAGCAATGGAAGATATTGCATATTCTTTGTGAAGAAAGTATTATATGACTGTGGTGTATACATGCTTATATGTAATATTCACAGCAATATATAACATTATTAATATTACTATTGCTGCTAGTTTATAGGTTGCTTTTGGCTTTTCTAGAACTGATAATTTCCATAAAATTTTATGCCTAGTGTGGTACTTGTATTTTAGATGTGATTTTTAGATTGAAACAAATCTTACATAGTATATAACCTCACTTTTATTTGAATTTTCTTCTCTCTAGTTTGCTTATTATCACTGTTCTATATGGCTCTGTACTTTTACATATATTTTCCCCATTGTTTGCTATACATTTCAAAACTCCCTTTCTCTTGTCTTTACTGATCTTTGTGTATATTATTTTTGTGTTATTTTCATTAAAACGCATGTATATGTATGTGTATATACATATATATGTATATATGAAAGCTATGGATAATTTAATCTTGTTTCTTTTCATAACCTAAAGGATTATTTATCCTTTATACATTAAGTAAACTAACTTGAGATCGAACATCAAAATTTTTACTTCCTCTTTCTGTTGTATCCCTTCTCTGTTTTGTTTATAACTTCTTAAGATTTAGATTGATATTATTCATGACTTTATAAGATTTTACACATTTTTAAGATTAGGTTTATTTCATTTTCACTGGATATCAAGATATGTTAATATCAGTTTTGGAAATTTGTTCAGTTTTACCAGTTTTATAATTATTACTTCTTTTACACTTTGCTGTCTCTTACTCAAACTTTTAAAAAGGTTTATAGGTTTGTTTGTATTTTTGAATAATTATTTTCCCTGGGAGGATCATTAAATACCAGTTAGTCTTGGCGTGTGTGAAAATGTTTTCCTCTTTCATCAGTGAAAATTAAATTTATATAGAATTTTAGGATAAACCTTCTCCCCAACTCAAACTCTGTAAACCATTTACTATCCTCTTGCATTTAATACTTTAAAAGTCTACTGTACAACCTTGTTTATTTTTTTATTTGATAAACTTTTCCCTTTAAATGATTGCAGGTCTTTATCCCCTTTTAAATATCTAGTTGGGTCTCTTGATTTTTTTTTTTTCTCCCTATACATTTTCAATCTGAAAACATCCCTCTTTCTTTAGCTAGATAAATATTCCTTCCATTGTTTCTCTGTGTTCTACTTCTCTCTTCCATTTACTTTGTTCTCCTGATTGAATACTTATTCTATGTTTATTGACTGATAAATCTATACTCCCATTACTTTGTCTTACTGATCTCTTTCTTTTACTTCTGGGTTCAGGGAGAATTTTCAGAGTTTTGCTTATGATGAACTGACTCTGTTTTCTGCAATCTTTCGGGTCAGAGTTACTCAAGCTTTCTTCATTGACTTGATTTCCTCAGACATGGTGCTCTGAACTTTTACTCCAAGATGGAAAAAAAATGAAAGTTTGGCTCTCTGTAGTTTGATTTTTGCCATATTGGGGATCTAATTGCCTGTAGGAAGTAAAAGAGAATTAGTACTAGAGGAGAATACATAGTGAGGAGCAGAGGCCTTTTCTATATTCCTGTTGTTCCAATAGAAATATTATAAATATCTGGTATACAGCTTTCCCCTTGGAAGAGGTTGAAATCACTGGAGCACAAAAGATCTTCACTAATTAGCATGATGATGCTGCTGGGTCCTCATTTCCACTATTCTGCTTTATAAACCATCCTGATGGTGAGTGTTATAGTTTCCTGTGGTGTGCAGGCACACTCTGCCTTCGTAGGTTTGTAGGTTTCAGTACTTCGCTCCTACTGACTCTTGGCTTCCCTTCCCTTCAGGTACCTACTACACTGATCTTGGAGGAATTCTAGGGTTAGGCTGAGGACACATACAGAGGGATCTTTGTTTTGTTTTGTTTAGTATAGGTCAGAATTGTTTCACTAGAAAGCATAAGACAATGTAACTTATAGTCAGATGAAAAAAGAAGAAAAAAGATCTTGCTGGTTCATGTAACTCAATACAGGGGCTCCTCGACTTACCATGAGGTCCTGATAAACCCATTGTAAAATATTGTAAGTCAAAAATGTACTTAATACAACTGTCCTAATGAACATCATACCTTAGCCTAGCCAATCTTAAATGTGCTCTGAATACTTACATTAGCCTGCAATTGGGCAAAGTCGTTTAAAACAAAGCCCATTTTATGAAAAAATGTGGAATATCTCATCTAATTTATTAAATACTATACTGAATGTAAAAAGCAGAATGGTTGAATTGGCACTGTAAGTATAATTTTTACTGAATCATATCAGTTTTGTATCATTGTAGAGTTAAAAAATCGTAAGTCAAACCATATAAGATGAATACTCTAGGCTTAGATTTGACCTTAGGTAAGGCTTGATTCAGAGTTCAAATGATGCTACTGTGAGACGTTCCTTGGCTCTGAGATGGTTTCATTTGTAGGCTCAGAATGATATCCCTTGGACTTTTCAACTTTCTATCATCACAGCATTTAGTTTAATGGAAGGGAAGGTTCAAACTGAAAATTCTAAAATTGAGCCTCCTTGTTTATGGGTAACCTGATGTGAATGATGTGATGATTTCTGGGCTAATCACTGAAGTCAGAGGATGGATGAGTGACTGGCTTTCCTTAGTTCGGTCTCTACACCTGAGACTCAATAGTCAGTTCAAAGGGAAACTATTTGGCTTTAATCAGAGACAAAGAAGGCATATTTACTAGAAGTGGACAGAAAACATTCTGGATGGGGGCAAAAACCAAACCAACAGATATTCCCAGCACATTTACCTGCAGCGAATTTTGAATTATTTGCTGTTATCTCAATTAATGATAGTCTATGCAATTTTCTCCAAAAATTCATTTCATAATTTCTTCCAAGTTTCTCTATGGAACTTTTTTACTTTTTAGGCACCAATACAGACTATTAGTTGGTTCCTAGGAGAAAAGTGTACATATGGAGGATTAGCTTGTCATCTTTAGTTTAGACAATATAATTCTTATTTATACCCCTTCAAATACATATCACTATGGTGGTATCAAATGATTAAAGCCTTACCAACATAGATATAGTAACAGTTAAAGGTGCAAGGTGCATTTGGTTTCACCAGTGACTCTAGAAAAGCACAGTGCTATCTTTCTCATTAAAGCACAGATTCTTATAAACCTTACTTTATTAACTGAGTTGAGCTAACCACTTACATTAACATATTTATTTAGTTAAATATTTCAATGACTGTTGTATTGCCCATTGCACTAACAAGGCCTGCTTAATGGCCAAAGATAAAATTGTGGCAGTATATCAGCATGGTTATGTCTTTTTCTTAGCCAATACTCATTTTAGTTCAAGCCATATGAGTACGCTTTAAGACACAAAAATAGTATCAGCATTAGTTCTATGGCTAGATTGCTTATTCATCGTTTAACACCTGATTATTTCTTGTTTCTTCCAAACAAAATATGACCCAGAGCAAATTTTAGTGTTGATCAGATGAGTAAGATAGCCTCATAGAAGTAAGATGATTTTAACAAATACCACATTTTCTGTAAGCCAAATTTATTATACTGTACACTTGCTGAGAGCACTTTTAATATGGTTCTGGTTGATGCATGTGCATTTATTATATTATTATCAATATGATTCTGTAGGCTTGAATCTGAAAGAGCTGGTCTAGAAGTCACTAATGCAGTCAATTCAACATCAGGGAATGTCTCCTAATAAAGAGGAACTTGTAGAAGCATCCATATCTTCACAATACAAAAAGTTTAATGTTTGATCTACCTACTATTATACTGAGGACACCATGAAAGTTAAATGTTTAAAAGTCAGTTTGTGGGTTCTTCTGTATGTAAATGTGGATCTATGAACATCAGAATGCCTATATTAAGATAATCATCAAATTAGTTTTATCTTATAAAATATTTGTCATGTGATATTAAATGGTAAATTATTTTAATTCATTATTTATGTGTTATAGTAACAAATATAGTTCTTGACACAAAGCATGATGTACTGATTGACAAACAGTTTAAGAAACACATTTCTTTTACAATGCCATTTTGCAAGGGAGAGGTATCAAGGAAATTCCTGCTTTCTTAGAGGATCACTGTTCAAAGGAAGAGGAGGATAAAGTTGGCAGTGGACCAAGCCCAGTGAAAAGAAGTTGCTATGTAGTGTGGCAGTTCTATCTGGGTCTTCCCTGTTCAGGCCAGGACTTGAGTGGTCATCTTCCCTTCACTTCAGGGGATTAGAGCAGAGGTCCCCAACCCTGGTATTAGTCTGTGGACTAATAACTAGGAGTAGTTAGGAACCAGGCCACACAGCAGGAGGTGAGTGGCAGGTAAGCTAGCGAAGCTTCATCTGTATTTACAGCCACTCCCCATCACACTCATTACCGCCTGAGCTCTGCCCCCTGTCAGATCAGTGATAGCATTAGATTCTCATAAGAGCACGAACCCTATTGTGAACTGCACATGCAAGGGATCTAGGGTGAATGCCCCTTATGAGAATCTAATGCCCGGTGATTGGTCACTGTGTCCCATCACCTCCAGATGGGACCCTCTAGTTGCAAGAAAATAAGCTCAGGGCTCCCACTGATTCTACATTATGGTGAGTCATATGATTATTTCATTATATATTACAATGTAATAATAATAGAAATAAAGTGCACAATAGATGCAATGCACTTGAATTATCCTGAAACCATCCCTCCCTTCCCCACCAGTCTGTGGAAAAATTGTCTCCTATAAAACTGGTCCTTGGTGCCCAAAAGGTTGGGGACTGCTGGAGTAGAGGATACGGTAGAGGAAGGGCTCAACTAAGTAAAATGAGGCTGTTTCTATAACCTGAAATACATTGCTATTCTGTCTATGTGATTTATACCTCTGGCAATGAAGTACATTATGAAATATAAAGTATTACATGATATCTAATCCCTTATGTGATCAAATTTATAGGTATTATTTCTATGAAATGAAGTAAAACTTTAAATGCATTGTCACTATGATAGATAGATAGATAGATAGATAGATAGATAGATAGAGAGATAGATATAGATATGCGTGTATGTATAGCACTACACTAAAACTAAATTAAATAACATAGTCTCTATTACCTAGGTACATCAGCCTTGAAAAATAATTCAATAATAATTTATTAAGGGCCTATTAGATGTCAGATCTGTTGTGGAGTCTGCATTACACTGATGTGAGTAACACAGACAACTGAGAAAATACCTGAAGTAACTAAACCACGGGTAAGCTTACATTATGCAAAAGTAAAGAAGTGAATAAAAATTCACTTCTTTGTGACTAGAGTCAGTATAAAAAGAAGGTACAGGAACCATATCAGGATCTAAACCTTTAGATAAACCTTAGAGCTTATCAGAAGTAAACCTTATTTATTCCCCTTGTCTCTGTGAAATAAAAAGAAAAACAGTAAAATCCAGACAGTAAAAACGACTTGTCCATGATTAAAGAACTGGTCAGTTTTTGGCAAATGATTACACAGACCCAAGGATTTGTAACAACTACTCTATGAAATAATACCTAATATTTATTAGATTCTTATAATATACTAGGTAGGGTCATACTATCCACATTTATCCTGTCATTGACACTAAGAAATGAGTAATAGAATGCAAAGAAAACTGCAGATAGGAGGCAGGACTAACTGGCAGATGAATAGGGCAGCATGTGGAGACTCATATTGTGAACTCTTCCTCCAGGAAATACTGCAGGGACATATCAGGAAACCTGAGAGAATCCACAGACCCTTTGAAGGAAGCAGCTTGTCTCTGCAGGCTCTGAGGCAGCTGAAAAACTGAATGCCCAAAATGTGAGCGGGGAATGTCTACCCCTAAACACACATCTTCGTTGGGGAAACTGAAGGTCCAGATCCCAGGAGAAGGATTTGACGTTAGCTGGAGCTGAGATGAATTTAGAGAGCTGAGCAAAATACAGGGGTAGATGAAGCAGCAGGAGAAGCCTTGTGGGCACTCTTAGCCCCCAGGGAAGTCATTTCTGACTTTGTCTCACGGAATTCTTTGGGGTGGGCTGCCAGTGGAACTGGGGAAGGAACACAGGAAGAAGGAAAATTCCAGCTGAATTTTGTAACAAAGTTATTAAGTTTCCTGGACAGATTCTAGGTAAGGGGGTAAACCAGGAGTGCAGATACCAGCATAGAAGCCACAAAAGCCGTGGTAGTCAGGGAGGCTGAAACCTGAAAACCCTGCTTGCTTTCTCAGCAGGGAGGCTTGTAGCCTGGGATAAGTTCTCAGCCATGCTCAACAACTGCCTGGAAATAAACTCAGTGCTGTTTGCGGGGCACGGTGGGAGTGAGACTGGCCTTTCAGGCTATGTGGGAGCTGGGTGAAGCCTGTCACTGGGGGCTTTCCCCCAATTCCTTGGTGACCTGTATGAAGCTGCAGAGGCAGCCATAATCCCACTGGGAACATAACTCCATTGGCCTGAGAACAACACCCCCACCCCTACATTCGCTACAGCAAGCCCTGCCCAAGGAGAGTCTGAACTCAGACCCCGTGCCCCACAGTAGCCACAGCAAGCCCCGCTTAACCCTGTCCCAATCTATGGTCTTTCTCTACCTGCCTTCTCAGCCGAAGACAAAAGACATAATCTCTTGGGAGCTCGATAGCACTGCCCACCTCCTGAGAAACCCAAATACTTATCCAGGTGACCTTAGTGCAAGCTTGTATCCTTCTGATGTAAGCTGACATCCGGTGCTGTCTTGAAAGTGCTACCTCCTCCTAGCCAGAGGGCAACTGACACAAAACCAGCACACTAAATAAAACTACAACCAAGGACCCTTGCAGAGTCCACTTCACTCCCCTGCTACCTCCACCAGAGCAGGTGCTGGTATCCACAACTGAGAGACTTGAAGATGGATCACAACAAAGGACTCTGCAGAAACCTCCCAGTACAAGCCCGAAGCCCGGTAGCTCTGCTGGGTGGCTAGACTCAGAGGAAAAATAACAATCCCTGCAGTTTGACACTCAGGAAGCCCCAGTGTTAGGGGAAGTGGGAGAGCACCACATCAAGGAAGTACCCTATGGGACAAAAGAATCTGATTAACAATCCTTGAGCCCCAGATCTTCCCTTTGACATAGTCTACCAAAATAAGAAGGAACCAGAAAAACAATTCCTGTAACATGACAAAATGAGGTTCTTTAACCCCCCCAAAAGATCACCAGCAATGAATCCAAACCAGGATAAAATATCTCTGAATTGCCAGAAAAATAATTCAGAAGGTTGGTTATTAAGCTAATCAAGAAGGCACCAGAGAAAAGTGAAGTCCCATTTAGAGAAATCAAAAACATGATGCAGAATATGAAAGGAAAAATCTTCAGTGAAATAGATAGCATAGATAAAAAACAAATCACAACTTCTGGAAATGAGGGATACATTTAGAGAAATGAAAAATGTATTTGAAAGTCTCAGCAATAAAATTGAACAAGTAGAAGAAAGAACTTCAGAGCTTGAAGGCGAGGCTTTTGAGTTAACCCAATCCAGCAAGGACAAATAAAAAGAACAACCACCACCACCACAACAACAAAAATGAACAAAGCCTCCAGGAAGTTTGGCATTATGTTAAATGACCAAACATAGGAATAATTGGCATTCTCGAGGAAGAAGACAAATCTACAACTTTGGAAAATATATTTGAGGGAGTAATCAAGGAAATTTTTCCTGGCCTTGCTAGAGACCAAGACATCCAAATACAAGAAGCTCAAAGAACACCCAGGAAATTCATGGCAAAAAGATCATTGCCTAGGCATATAATCATCAGGTTATCTAAAGTCAAGTCAAAGGAAAGAATCTTAAGAGCTGTAAGGTGGCCGGGCGGGGTGGCTCACGCCTGTAATCCCAGCACTTTGGGAGGCCGAGGCGGGCGGATCACAAGGTCAGGAGATTGAGACCACGGTGAAACCCCGTCTCTACTAAAAATACAAAAAAAAAAAAAATGAGCCGGGCGCAGTGGCGGGCGCCTGTAGTCCCAGCTACTCGGGAGGCTGGGGCAGGAGAATGGCGTGAACCCAGGAGGCGGAGCTTGCAGTGAGCCAGGATCGCGCCACTGCACTCCAGCTTGGGCGACAGAGCAAGACTCCATCTCAAAAAAAAAAAAAAAAGAGCTGTAAGGCAAAATCATCAGGTAGCCTATAAAGGAAAACCTATCAGATTAACAGCAGATTTCTTAGCAGGAATCCTCCAAGCTAGAAGGGATTGGGGCTCTATCTTCAGCCTCCTTAAACAAAACAACTATCAGTCAAGAATTTTGTATCCAGTGAAACTAAGCTTCATAAATGAAGGAAAGATACAGTCTTTTTCAGAAAAACAAATGCTGAGAGAATTCAGCACTCCCAAGCCAGAGCTACAAGAACTGCTAAAAGGAGCTCAAAATCTGGAAACAAATTCTCAAAATATACCAAAATAGAAGTTCCTTAAAGTATAAACCTTACAGGACCTGTAAAATAATCACACAATTTTTAAAAAAAGGTATTCAGGCAACAGCTAGTACAATGAATAGAATAGTACCTCACATCTGAATACTAAGATTGAGTATGCATAGCCTAAATGCTCCACTTAAAAGACGAAAAATGGCACAATGGATATGAATTCACCAACCAAGTTTCTGCTGTCTTCCAGAGATTCACCTAACACATAAGGACTCATATAAACTTAAGGTAAAAGGGTGGAAAAAATGTATTTTATGTAAATTGAAACCAAAAACAAGCAGGAGTAGCTATACTTATATCAGACAAAACAGACTTTAAAGCAGCAACAGTTTAAAAAGACAAATAGAGACACTATATTATGATAAAAGGATTAGTCCAGAAGGTAAACATCACAACGCTAAACATACGTGCACCTAACACTGGAGCTCTCCGATTTATAAAAACAATTACTACTAGACCTAAGAAATGAGATAGATGGCAACACAATATTAGTGGGGGACATCAGTGCTCCACTGACAGCACAAGACATGTTATGAAGACAGCAAGTCAACAAAAACAATGGACTTAAACTATACCCAAGAACAAATGGACTTAAGAGATATTTACAGAACATCCTACCCAATAATGGCAGAATATCCTGTCTACCACTGTCTCAATAATTTTAAGAAAATCGAAATTACATCATGCACTTTCTCAGACCACAGTGGAATAAAATTGGAAATCAACTCCAAAAGGAATGCTCAAAACCATGCAAATAAATAGAAATTAAACAAGCCTTCCCTTGAACAATCACTGGGTCAACAATGAAATCAAGATGGAAATTTAAAAGTTCTTTGAATTGAATGATAATAGTGACACACCTTTCTAAATCTGTGGAATACAGCAAAAGTCGCATTAAAAGGAAAGTTCATAGTACTAAATTCCTATATCAAACAGTCTCAAAGAGCACAAATAGTCAATCTAAGCTAAGACTTCAAGGAAATAGAGAAACAAGAACAAACCAAACCGAAATCCAGCAGAATAAAATAAATAAAAAGATCAGAGCATAAGTAAAGGAAATTGAAGCAAACAAACAAAAAACAATACAAAAGATTAATGTAATAAAAAGATTATTCTTTTGAAAAGATAAACAGAGTCGATAGACCGTTAGCAATAGTAACCAAGAAAAGAAGAGAGAAGATCCAAATAAGCTCAATGAGAAGAAAAATAGGAAACATTACAACTAATACCACAGAAATATAAAAGATCATTCAAGGCCACTATGAACACCTTTATGCGCACAAACTAGAAAACCTAGAGGAGATGAATAAATTATACAACCCTCCTAGATTAAACCCTCCTAGAAGAAATAGAAACCCTGAACTAACCAATAGTAAGCAGTGAGATCGAAATGGTAATAAACAAATTGCCAACAAAAAATCCAGCTGAATTCTATCAGACATTCAAAGAAGAATTGGTACCAATGATATTGACACTATTCCAAAAGATAAAGAGGAAATCCTCTCTAACTCACCCTATGAAGCCAGCATCACCCTACTACCAAAACCAGGAAATAAAATTAAAAAAAAGAAAACTACAGACCAATATGCCTGATGAACATAGATGCTAAAATCCTCAACAAAATTCTAGCTAATCCAACAGCTTATCAAAAATAATAATAATAATCTACCATAATCAAATGGGCTTCATAGAAGGGATGCAGGGATGATTTAACATATGCAAGTCAATAAGTGTGATGCACCATGTAAAAAAAATTAAAAATAAAAATCACATGATTATTTCAATAGATACAGAAAAAGCATTTGACAAAATCCAGCATCCTTTGTGATTAAAACCCCCAGCAAAATCAGCATAGAAGGGACATAAGGTAATAAAAGCCATCTATGACAAACCCATAGCCAACGTTATAATGAATGGGGAGAAATTGAAAGCATTCCCCCTAAGAACTGGAACAAGACAAGGATACCAACTTTCCTCATTTATATTCAACATGGTACTAGAAGCCAGAGCAATCAGATGAGAGAAAGAAATAAAGGGCATCCAAGTCAGTAAAGAGGAAGTCAAACTGTTGCTGTTCACTGATGATAGGATCATATACCTCGAAAACCCTAAAGACTCATCCAAGAAGCTCTTATAACTGATAAATGTATTCAGCAAAGTTTCAGGATATAAAATTAATGCACACAAATCAATAGCACTGCTATGCACAAATTACCACCAAGCTGAGAATGAAATTAAAAACTCAAATTCTTTTACAAAGCTGTGAAAAAACAAATGAAGCAAACAAACAAAATCCTTAGTAATATACCTAACCAAGGAGGTGAAAGAACTCTACAAGGAGAGCTACAAAACACTGCTGATAGAAATCATAGACAACACAAACCAATGTAAACACATCCCATGCTCATGGATGGGTAGAATCAATATTGTGAAAATGACCATACTGCCAAAAGCAATCTACAAATTCAATGTAGTTCCCATCAAAATACCACCATCATTCATCACAGAACTAGGAAAACAATCCTATTATATGGAGCCAAAAAAGAGCTTGCAGAGCCAAAGCAAGACTAAGCAAAAATAACAAATCTGGGGGCATCACATTACCCAACTTCAAACTACAGTATAAAGCTATATTCACCAAAACAACATGGTAGTGGTATAAAAATAGGCACAAAATCAAATGAAAGAAAATAGAGAACCCAGAGATAAACCCAAATACTTACAGCCAACTGATTTTTGACAAAGCAAACAAAAACATAAAGTGGGGAAAGTACACCCTATTTAACAAATGCTGCTGGGATAATTGGCAAGCCACATGTAGAAGAATGAAACTGGATCCTCGTCTCTCACCTTATACAAAAATCAACTGAAGATGAATGAAAGACTTAAATGTAAGATAAAAATTCTAGAAAATAATATTGAAAAAACCCTTCTAGACATTGGCTTAGGCAAAGAATTTATTGCTAAGAACCCAAAAGCAAATGAAACAAAAACAAGGATAAATAGATGGGACTTAATTAAACTAAAAAGCTTCTGCACAACAAAAGAAATAATTAGCAGAGTTAACAGACAACCCACACAGTGGGAGAAAATATTTGCAAATTATGCCTCCAACAAAGGGCTAATATCCAGAATCTAGGGGAAATCAAACAAATCATCAAGAAAAAAACAAACAATCCCATCAAAAAGTTAGCTAAAGACATGAACAGACAGTTTTCAAAAGAGGATATGCAAATGGCCAACAAACATATGAAAAAATGCTCAACATCACTAATTATCAGGGAAATGCAAATCAAAACTACCATGTGATACCACCTTATTCCTGAAAGAATGGCCTTAATAAAAAAATAAAAACAATAATAGATGTTGGTGTGGATGTGTTGAAAAAGGAACACTTTTACACTGTTGGTAGAAATGTAAACTAGTACAACCACCATGGAAAACGATGTGGAGATTCCTTAACAGAACTAAAAGTAGATCTACCATTTGATCCAGCAATTCCAGTACTGAGTATCTTACCAGAGGGAAAGAAAGTGATTATACAAAAAAGATACTTGAACACGCATGTTTATAGCAGCACAATTCACAATTGCAAAACTATGGAACCAGCCCAAATGCCTATCAATCAATGAATGGATAATGAAAATGTGATATATATATATACACACACACACACACCACGGAATACTACTCAGTTATAAAAAGGAACAAAATAATGGCATTTGCACCCACCTAGATGGAATTGGAGACCATTATTCTAAGTGAAGTAACTCAGTAATGTAAAACCAAACATCATGTGTTTGTGGGAGCTAAGTTATTAGAATGCAAAGGTATAAGAAGATACAATGGACTCTGGGTACTCAGGGGAAAGGGTGAGAGGGAGGTGAGGAATAAAGAACTACACATTAGGTATAGTGTACACAGGATAAGTATATCAAAACACTTATGTGCTATATATTAAATATATACAATCAAACAGTGAAAAAAGAAAAAAAAATCATTATTCAGGTAAAAAAATAGAAAATTTTCAGCACCTTCAGAAGACCCCTCAGACCCCTCCCAATCGCTGCACTCTGTCTTGCTTCCAAGAAAGCACTAACTATCTTAACATTATGGTCACTTTCCTGCTTTTCTTTAGAGTATGCACACCTTATTTCTGTTTCTCAATGATAGGTTTGTGAATATATCTTTGTTATTTTATGCGGCTATATAAAGTCATTTTCAATGCTTTATTCTTATAATGTAGCAAGATATCACAATTTAATTATCCATTCTTCTGTTGTGGACATTTAGTTTGTTACTTTTGATATATAAATAAGATACATGCATACATACATTTCTGTTATGTATATACTGAGGATTGAAATCACTGAGTCATAGAATATGCAAATCTTCAACTTTAGTAGATAATGTCAAACTGATTTCTAGGTTTGTGAAAATGTACACTGCCACCAAGGGAGTATGAGAGATCTCTAATTTACTTTTTTGCCAAAACTTAGTGGTGTCAGTCTTGTTCTTAATTTTAGCCACCCCGATGCAGTCATACATAGTAGTAACTGGGATTTTAATTTGCATGTCCTTATGAGTAATGAAGATGAGAAATTTTTCACATATTTGTTGGCCCTTTTGATGCTCTCTTTTGAGTATGCCCATTCAAGTTTAGTGATGTCTTGTTTATTACTGGTATTTCTTTCGTATGTAAATTTCTGAATCAGATTGTCAGGTTTCACGAGAATAAACATAAGTAAATAAATATATAAGAAAATAATAAAATCTCTTGAGTTTTGTATTGGAATATAATTAAATATGTAGGTTAGTTTGGAAAGAAATTATAACCTTATAATACCGAGTCTTCCAAATCATAAACGTATTATGCCATTTCATAGCGTCTTCTTAAATTTTTATCTAATTAATGTTTTGTAGCTTTCTATATAAAGGTCTTAAATATTTTTTAAAAAACAATTTATTCTTAATTGATATTTTGATGCTCCAATAAATGATATCCTTTTTTTGCTTTTAAGTGAAAATATAATTAAATTTGTTTATGGACTTTGTATTTAGCAAACTTGCTACATCATGTAGTCTAATTGTTTTGTAGATTAGTTTGCATCTTCCATGTACATAAGCATGTCATATGCAAATATGACAGTTTCATTTCTTCCTTTTCAGTTCTTAAATTTTTTGCCTTATTGTTCTGGCTAAGACCTCCAGTGTAATGTTGAGTAGAAATAATAAGCATGGTAATCAACTATAACTTATTATGATCTAAAAACTTTCAACCCAACACTTCGCTATTAGTTATGTATAATTTATATACTGTTTGTTGCTTTTAGAAAGTTCTACTTTCCTCCTATCAGAGATGAAGAGGGGGAGAAGGCAGAGGATCAGGAAAAATAACTAATGGGTACTAGTCTTGAAATCTGGGTGATGAAATAATCTGTACAGCAAATCCTCATCACACAAGTTTACCATATAACAAACCTGCATGTGTGTATCTGAACTTAAAGTAAAAGTTAAATAAAACTGTTCTACATTCTTCATTTTCTAAAATTGTTTGTTTAACTATAAATGGGTTTCAAATATCTGTTTTATATGCGTTTATTGAGATCATCATAGATTTTTTTCCTTTTTAATGCATTACATTCATTGATTTCCAAATGTTAAACCAGTTTGTATTCTAGAATACACCAAGTTTGTTCATGATGGATAATCCTTTAAAAACACATGTATATATATATGTGTGTGTGTGTGTGTGTGTGTGTGTGTGTGTGTGTGTATGTATTTCAAAATGTATTTAACCTTTTATTTTCTACTTTTGGCTTTTAATTAGATGTTTGTTTCCAAAATTAATCTAATTTTTTTTTTTTTTTGTAATGTCCTTGTCCTGTTTGTTACCACAGTTACATCACAGCTTAAGATAGGTTAGAAAGTTTTCCAGGCTTTGGGAGAGTATGGGTAATATTGGTCATATTTCCATTTTAAATGTTTAGTAGATTTTACTACTGATGCCAGATAGGGCTAGGGTTTTGTTTTGGAGGTTTTATATTATGAATTCAATTTATTTAATAGCTTAAGTCTATCTTATTTTTCTGTTTCTTCCTATTGTCAGTATTGGTACCTTGAGTCTTTCTAGAATTTTATGTGTTTCATAAAAATTGTTGAATATGCAGTACTTGCAAAAAGTTTTTTAAATAATATTTCTTTTACTTTTGATCAGTCTTTATCGTCCTTACCCAAATTTAACAGTTTTAGTAATCTTATCGAATAATCAACTTTTACATTTGTTGATCCTCTCTAAGACTCTATTGTATTAATTTTCTACTCTTCTATTATTTCCTCCTTTCTTTAATTATAATCTGATATTCTTTTCTTAAATCCTTTAAATAGATCATTGAATTTCAGTTTATCTTATTTTCTAACATATGCATGTAGATTAAAAAGTCTCCATCGAAGTACAGCTTTAACTGCATGTGACAAGTTTTGATATGTAATATTATCATTTTTATTAAGTAAATAATATTTCCTAATTTTCTCATAATTTTGTCTTGCACTAATAAACTATTAAAAAGTAGATGTCTTAATTTTTTAAAGTATAAGAGTCTCTGCTTTTCTTTTTGCTCAGGAGTTTCTAGTTTCATTACACCATGATCACTTTATCGCAAGGCCAATTTTTAAAAAAGTTCTGTGCGTACTAGAAAAGAATATATATTCTGCAGCTAATAGGTATAGTTTTCTATCGAGAACTGTTATAGAAAACCTAATTACTAAGATTTTCCATCCTATATCTTTAATGATTTTTTTTTTAGATGGAGTCTTACTCTGTTGCCCAGGCTGGAGTGCAGTGGCGCAATCTCGGCTCACTGCAAGCTCCACCTCCCGGGTTCACACCATTCTCCTGCCTCAGCCTCCCGAGTAGCTGAGACTACAGGTGCCCGCCACCAAGCCCAGCTAATTTTTTGTATTTTTAGTAGAGACGGAGTTTCACCATGTTAGCTAGGATGGTCTCAATCTGACCCACATGCCTTGGCCTCCCAAAGTGCTAGGATTACAGGCGTGAGCCACCGTGCCTGGCTTCCTTATTGATTCTTTTGTCTGTTTTTATGTCACTAGCTCCAGAAGGTATAGAAAGCTCTCCACTAATGACATAATTATGTGTATTTCTCCTTGAAGTTCTAATAAATTTTACTTTATTTTTTGAGGTTATATTTTAAATTATGAAAATTTAGTGCTTATATGAATTGTGGTTACTTGAACATTTTTATTTTTACAAAATACTAATATTATCATTAAAATGCTTTTTGTCTTACAGTCTAATTTCTCTTTTGTTAATATGGCTTTATCAGCTTTTTTCCTATTATTGCTCTTATGATAAATATTTTTTACCTTTTTACTTTTGACATTTCCATATATATTAATATGACCTTGTAATTACTATTGAGTGCAGTTTTGATTTTTATTAGCTTTGTTTGAAAATCGTTGTCTTTTAAATATTTTATTTAATTCATTCATATTTAATGTAAATATTGACACATTTGGATTTTAATAAACCATACTTCTATATTTATGTTCCTTCTCTTTGTAGCTTTTTTGTTTTTATTGATTTTTATTAAATTTTTATTATTCCATTTCCTTCTGTTAGTGTAAAGATTATACTCATAATTTTATTAGTTATGCTGGGGCCCATAAAATGATATACCAAAATAAAGGCCTCAGAAGAAGCCTCAGAAACAAAGTCTTTCTCTGACCTTCCCCTGCCCTCCTAGCTCTCACTCTTCTTTTTCCCCTGAGGCAAGCCGTAGAAACTAGAATCCATCTTTCCCCAAGCTAGTTCATAGGAACCAGAACCCCCTTCCTGCAAAGCTAGCCATGAAAATTAAAATGTGACTCTAACCTTTCACTGCTTTTTTCTCTAGGAGCCAGCCATAAAGAAGTCATCTGACCTACCCTTGTCTGTTAGTAGGTCGTAAGATCCTGATTTCAGAGGGGTCTTGCCCTAGGCCTGGGAGAAAAAAAATAGTGCCACATAGACAGGCAAAATGTAATGTGAACAGAAAAGCCTTGCTAGGTTTCCTCCTTTCGGTCTATTAACATTAGATAACAGCCTTTTTATCCAAACATATTTCTACCTGGTTATCCATTCATCATGGAAGCTAAGCATAAAAATAAGTAGTTTTTCTTCTGTGTCTTTGAGTCTTCATTTTTCAAGGCTCCCATGTCATGTAAAATTTGGTTGAATAAATCTGTTCTGCTTTTCTCTTTTGAATCTGTCTTTTGTTGCAGAGTGCTGACCGTGATTCTTTTAATGAGGAAAAAAGGTATCTCACCCTTTCTACCCCCTCCATTTCCTATAAAAATTACAACATGGCTCTTTGACATATCAAAGTCTAAGACTGATATTTTTCTAAAGATAGTGCCAAGACCTTAGAATACATGAAATCCACTTGCCTTACATGCTAGTGTTGTCATGTATTTTAAGTGAATATATATTCACTTAATATATATTAATTATATTTAATTATATATACTATATATAATTATATAATATATAATAGATATTAATTATTCAAATGTATTTTTATATATTCACTTATATATATCCTTTCAACATTAATATTAAGTTTTAAGTACATGAGTATATGTGCAGTATGTGCAGGTTTGTTACATAGGTAAACATGTGCCATACTGGTTTGCTGCACAGGTCATCCCATCACGTAGGTATTAAGCCCAGCATCCATTAGCTATTTTTCCCTGATGCTCTCCCCTGCTCCCCTGACAGGCCCCAGTGTGTGTTCTCTACCATGTGTCCGTGTGTTCTCATCATTCAGGCATGCGGTATTTGTTTTTCTGTTCCTGCTTTAGTTTTCTGAGGATAATGGCTCCCAGCTCCATCCACATCCCTGTAAAGGACATGATCTTGTTCCTTTTTATGGCTGCACAGTATTTCATGGTGTATATGTGCCATATTTTCTTTATCCAGTCTATCATTGATGGTCCTTTAGGTTGACTGCATGTCTTTGTTATTGTGAACAGTGCTGCAATGAACATATGTGTGCATGTATCCTTATAATAGAATGATTTACATTCCTTTGGGTATATATCCAATAATGGGATTGCTGGGTCAAATGTTATTTCTGCCTCTAGGTCTTTGAAGAATCACCACACTGTCTTTAACAATGGTTAAACTAATTTACACTCTCATCAATGGTATAAAAGCATTTCTTTTTCTCTTCAACCTTCCCAGCATCTATTGTTTTTGACTTTTTAATAGTAGCCACTCTGAGTGGTGTGAGATGGTATCTCATTGTAGTTTTGATTTCGATTTTGCTAATGGTCAGTGATGTTGAGCTTTTTTTCATATGTTTATTGGCCACATGTATATCGTTTTTTGAGAAGTATCTGTTCATGTCCTTTGCATGCTTTTTAATGAGGTTGCTTGATTTTTTTCTCGTAAATTTGTTTAAGTTATTTGTAGACTCTGGATATTAGACCTTTGTCAGATAGATAAACTGCCAATTTTTCTCCCATTCTTTTGGTTGTCTGTTTACTCTGATAATAGTTTATTTTGCTATGCAGAAACTCTTCAGTTTAAGTAGATCCCATTTGTCAATTTTTGCTTTTGTTGTGATTGCTTTTAGTGCTTTTGTCATGAAATATTTGCTCATGCCTATGTCCTGAATGATATTGCCTAGAATTTCTCCTAGGGTTTTCATAGTTTTGAGTTTCACATTTAAATCTTTAATCCATCTGGAGTTAATTTTTTATATAGTGTAAGAAAAGGATCCAGTTTCAATTTTCTGCATATGACTAGCCAGCACTCCTGGAACCATTTATTCAATAGGGAGTCCTTTTTCCATTGCTTTTTTTTTGTCAAGTTTGTTGAAGATCAGATGGTTGCAGCTGTTTGGTCTTATTTCTGTGTTCTCCAGTCTGTTCCATTGGTCTGTCCATGTGTCTCTTCTTGTACCAGTATCATGCTATTTTGGTTGCTGTATTGTTGTTAAAAACTGGTAGTGTGATGCCTCCAGCTTTGTTCTTTTTACTTATGATTGTCTTGGCTATATGGACTCTTTTTTGGTTCCACGTGAATTTTAAAATAGTTGTTTCTAATTATGTGAAGAATGTCATTGGTATTTTTATGGGAATAGCATTGAATCTATAAGTTACTTTGGGCAGTATGGCCATTTTCACAATACTGATTCTTACTATCCATGAGCATGAATTGTTTCTCCATTTGTTTGTATTATCTCTAATTTCTTTGAGCAGTGGTTTGTAGTTCTCCTTGAAGAGGTCCTTCACTTACCTAGTAAACTGTATTCCTAGGTATTTTATTCTTTCTGTAGCTATTGTAAATTGAAGTTCATTCATGATTTGGCTCTCTGGTTGCCTGTTGTTGGTGTATAGAAATGCTAGCAATTTTCACACATTGATTTTATATCCTGAGCCTTTGCTGAAGTTGCTTATCAACTTAGGGAGCTTTAAGTGTAAGAAGCTTTTGGGCTGAGCCAATGGGTTTTTTCTAGATATAGGATCATGTCATCTGCAAACAAAGATATTTGACTTCTTCTCTTCCTGTTTGAATACCCTTTATTTCTTTCTCTTGCCTGAGTGGCCTGGCCAGAACTTCCAATGCTATATTGAATAGGAGTCATAAAAAGAGGGAATCCTTGTTTTGTGCTGGTTTTCAAGGGGAATGCCTCCAGTTTTTGCCCGATCAGTATAATATTGACTGTGGTGTGTCATATATGGCTCTTATTATTTTGAGATATGTTCTTTCAATACCGAGTTTATGAGAGATTTTTAACATGAAGCAATGTTGAATTTTATCGAAGGCCTTTTCTGCATCTGTGGAGATAATCATGTGGTTTTTACTTTTAGTTCTGTTTATGTGATGACCATCATTTATTGATTTGGATAGGCTGAACCAACCTTGCATCCCGGGGATGAAGCCAACTTGATCATGGTGGATACACTTTTTGATGTGCTGCTGGATTTGGTTTCCCAGTATTTTATTGAGAAATTTTTCATTGATCATCATCAAAGATATTGGCCTGAAGTTTTTGTTGTTGTTGTTGTTGTTGTATCTCTGCCAGGTTTTGGTATCAGGATAATGCTGGCCTCATAGAATGAGTTTTTAATAATAATTTTTTTTTTTTTTTAATAATAGTTTCAGTAGAAATGGTACCAGCTCGTCTTTGTACCTCCAGTAGAATTAAGCTGTGAATCTGTCTGGTATAGGGCTTTTTTTTTGGTTAGTAGGCCTGCCTCAGAACTTGTGAGTGGTCTATACAGGGATTTGATGTCTTCCTGATTTATTCTTGGGTGGGTATATGTGTCTGGGAATGTATTTGTTTCTTCTAGATTTTCTAGTTTATGTGCATAGAGTTATTTATAGTATTCTCTGATGGTTGGTTGTTTTCCTGCAGGGTCAGTAGGGATATCTCCCTTATCATTTCTGATTGTGTTTATTTGCTTCTTCTCTCTTTTCTTCTTTATTAGGCTAGCTAGTGTTCTATGTATTTTATTAACCTTTTTCAAAAATATAGCTCCTGGATTGATGGATTTTTTGAAGGGTTTTCTGGTGCATCTATCTCCTTCAGTTAAGCTCTGATTTTGGTTATTTCTTGTCTTCTGATAGCTTTGGGTTTGTTTGCTCTTGGTTCTCTAGTTCTTTTTTTTTTTTTTTTTTTTTTTTTTGAGAAAGAGTCTTGCTCTGTCTCCCAGGCTGGAGTGCAGTGGCGTGATCTCGGCTCACTACAAGCTCCGCCTCCCAGGTTCACGCCATTCTTCTGCCTCAGCCTCCCGAGTACCTGGGACTACAGGCGCCCGCCACCTCGCCTGGCTAATTTTTTTTTGTATTTTTAGTAGATTTGGGGTTTCACTGTGTTAGCCAGGATGGTCTCGATCTCTGACCTCGTGATCCTCCTGCCTCGGCCTCCCAAAGTGCTGGGATTACAGGCGTGAGCCACCGTGACCGGCCAAGTTCTCTAGTTCTTTTAGTTGAGATGTTAGGTTGTTAACTTGAGATCTTTCTAGCTTTTCGATGTGGGCAGTTAGTGCTATAAATTTCACTCTTAACACTGCTTTAGCTGCTTCCCAGAGATTCTGGTACATTGTCTCTTTATTCTCATTAGTTTCAAATAACTTCTTGATTTCTGCCTTAATTTCATTATTTACCCAAGAGTCATTCAGTAGCAGTTTGTTCAATTTCCATGTAGTTGTGTGTTATCAGCTTCTGTATTGTTTCATCATTAGTCTTAGCTTGTTTTCACTGGGTTACAACATGCTTCTTTAGCTCAGTGAAGTTTGTTATTACCCATCTTCTGAAGCCTATTTCTGTCTGTTCAGCCATCTCAGACTCAGCCTAGTTCTGTGCCATTGCTGGAGAGGTGTTATGGTCACTTGGAGGAAAAGAGGCCCTCTGCCTCTTTGAGTTTTCAGCACATTTACATTGATTTTTCTCATCTTTGTGGGTTTATTTACATTCCGTCTTTAAGGTTGCTAACTTTCAAATGAGGTTTTTGTGAAATTGATGTTGTTGTCTTCTGTTTTTTGTTTTTCTTTTAGCAGTCAGGTCACTCTACCCTAGGGCTGCTGCAGTTTGCTGGGAGTCCGCGTCAGATATCAGTTGCCTTTTTTTAGCCAGTATCTAGAAGTATCACTAGTGAAGGCTGCAGAACAGCAAATATGGCAGCCAGCTCCTTCCTCTGAAAGTTTATCCCAAGGGTTACTGACCTTTTGCCAGCCCACACATGCCTTTAGGAGCTGACTGGGGATCACCATTGGGAGGTCTCATTCAGTCAGGAGGAACAAGATCAGGAACCTGCCCAAATAGTCTGGCTGCTTTTTGGTAGAGCAGGTGTGCTGCATTGTGGGGAGACCCTTCTTTCTTTGAACCACTTGTATTCTCCATAGCTGGCAGGCTAGAATGGCTGAGTTGACAAAACCACAGAGATGGCAGCCACCCTCCCTCTAAGAACTCCATCCCTGGAAGAAATAATAGCTGTATCCATAGAACGTTGACTGAAGTGACTGAAGCTCCTACAGGGAGGACCTGCCCAGTGAGGAAGAGTGGATCTGGCTCCTGCCTATAGAAGCAGTCTGGCGACAACCTGGCAAGGCAGCTCTGCTGCGTTGTGGGGGACCCGTCCTTGTTTGGACTGTCTGTATTCTCCACAACTGGCAGGATGGAATGGCTAAGTCTATTGGACTACAGAGATGGCAGCCACCCCTCCCCACAGGAGCTCCATCCCAGGGAAACATCAGAGTTCTGTCCATAGAACCCTTGCTGGAGTGGCTGAAGCCCCTGCAGAGAGGCACCACCCAGAGAGGGGGAAAGGATTGGGGTCCCGCTTAAAGAAGCAGTCTGGCCACAATCTGGCAAGGCAGCTGTACTGTGTTGTGGGGGACCCTTCCTTGTCCAGACCGTTTGTATTCTCCACAACCAGCAGGCTGGAACAGGTGAATCTACTGAACTGTAGAGATGGTAGCTGCCCCTCTCCCCCAGGAACTGGGATCCATCTCAGGCAGAATCCAGCAGACTTGGTGCTGTAGGCTGGCTGGGATTCCAAGTCAGTTGGTCTTAACTTGTGAGGTGTCATGGAAGTGGGGTCTGCAAAACAATGCTACCTACTCCCTGGACTCAGCCCCCTTCTAGGGATATGCACAGATGTATTTCCTGCCTTGCTGGGGATACCAGGGTCAGAGTGTGTAAAACTCCTGGGTCTCTATGTGTGCCTGAGTGGCTGCTCTGCTGAGACTCCACACAGTTCTGTGTGTCAGACTCAAAGCCCTGATGACCTGGGCTTAGGAGGGGATTTCCTGATCCACTGGTCGCAAAGGTCCATGGGAAAAGTGTGGTATTCTGGGCGTGGTCACAAAATCACTCTCCAATTCTTTTGGCTGAGGGTGAGGTTTCCTTTGGTTCCATGTTACTCCCTGTGGGCCGTTGCCCCACCTTCCCCCATGTTTTTTCCATCTCTGTGGGTTGGGTTGTCTAGTCAGTCCCAATGTGAGAACGTGGATATTTCAGTTAAAGGTGTTGAATTCACTTGCTCCTTTTCATTTCTCCCCATGAGTGCCACAAACTGCAGCTGCTTCTCATTGGCTATCTTGTATCCAGCCATGAATATATATTTTCTATTGTCAATATTTATTTAGATTTACCCACATCTTTTCCTTTTTCATTGTTCTTCATACATTCTCATAACACCTTCTGTCCATATGGAAGAATTTTCTACTGCTTAAAATAACCTTTGGCATTTTTTAGTTTGGGTTTATTTTTAATAAGTTCCCTCAATTATTGCTTTTCTAAAAGTATTCTTATTGCATATTCTTTCTTAAAATGTATTCTTTTGGTTTAGAATTCCAGTGCGATTGTTATTTTTTCAGCATTTTGAAGATATTAAACTATCTCTGTCTTCCATTGATAGAATGGAAAGTTAGTTGAAGTCCAATTGTTTTAGATTTTTCTCTTTGGCTTTAGGTTTTAGCAGTTTTATTAGGATGTACTTATATTTTGTTTGTTTGTGTGTTTATTTATTTTAATCCTGCCTAGTTGTCAAGGGGTTTCTTGAGTTTATTACCTCATATTTTTCTTTAGTGTTAAAAAATTCTCTAATGTTACTTCTGTCTCATTTTTCTTACTTGTCTTGGACTCTTAGCCTTTATTCTGATTTTTCCACCTTTGAATTATTTTGGTTAGTGTGTTCTGATCTCTATTCTAGTCCTTTATTCTTTGTGTTGACTGTGTCTAATCCAGTGAGGTCTTAATTTGGCTTTTTGTGCTTACGAATTCTAAAATTTCAAGAATTTTGGTCTGCCAATTCGTTTTTCATGTTTCCTAGTTGTCTTAATTCTTAACATCATCTTTTACCTTTTTTAATGCTAAAAGCATCATTATTTAAAAATCTGTATCTGATTTACTCCAAATCTAGAGTGTATGTGTCTGTTTTATTGTGTATTTCTACTATTAACTTTATGACATTTTGTGTGTTTGTATGTCTGGTTATTTTTTATTTTGTCCTGAAAGATGTCTTTAAAATATTACCTGTAGAAATAATTTGTAAACTAGGCTAATGCTATCTTTCTCCAGAAATTATCTTAGTTTGTTTCAGGCAGACTTCTGTGGACACTAGCAATTCAGAACTTTAAAACAGTATTCCAGCAATTGAGATGATGCAATGATGAGCTGTAATCCCTATGGGAGTTAGTACACTCCCACTTTACCCTTACTTTTAATGTTCAGCCTTAGAACCTACCTCACATACAGAGGTTTAACTCAGCTCCCAAACCTTGTTGAGTCCTAACCTCCAATTGTCCCCATAAAGGTGAGGCATTCTCAGAATTCCTGCTCAGTCTTTTTTTTTTCTGGAATTGCAAAATGACTACTAGAGGAAAAATAAGCCAAAATGTCTGGCTCACCTATGTAAATTTCTGTCTTCTCCCAGATCTTAGCTTAGTAATTATTTACTGTTATTATGCCTTACCAATGTCTTTCAGCAGACTTTTTTTTTATGCACAATGTTTTGGTTGTTCTCAGTGTCAGGGTTAGCTCAGATTTCCAGTTTACTATTACTAGATTTCTTATCTATCAATTTCCAAATTATAATGTCACTTCTACTTTGATAATCATTTCCAAACTCTTCTTCCTTTAAAAAAATGTTAACTATCTAGAATAAATAATATCGCAGGTGTGGTTATGTTGCAGGTTTAAACACATTGCAGACATACAGGTAAATTGGATAGGCTCATTTTTGCCTACCATTAAAGTTATTTTTCCTTTCGTAGAACTTTTCCAAATATAGGATTCTAAACATAGTATTCTCTTCCATGGCCTTTCCTTTTTTTATTCCAGTGGTTTTAATCCAGTCTCTGTGTTTCTCTTCACGTACTCACCTCCTGAAGGAGCTTTTGCCATCCCTCTGCTCCAACTAAACTAGTTGTTCATGCTCTCAGTGAATCCCCAGTGCCTCACTGGATCCCCAATGCCTCAATATCCTTGAAGTATTACAGTATACAGTCATAAGATCCTAGTTGCAGTAGTTAATTATGTAATGGCATAGTAGTTAAGCGCATAGTCTCTGGAAAGACTGTGTTGGCTTCTCCTCTGAGTAGCTAAGTAAACTTGGACAAGGTACATGTTATGGGTTGAACTGTGTCCCCCAAAAAGAAATGTTGAAGTTCTAATCCCTAATCGAATGTAACCTTATTTGGAAGTAGGGTCCTTGGAGATGTAATTAGGTAAGAGGAGGTCATACTGGAGTAGAGAATAGGATGGGACCTTAATCCTATATGTCTGA
The DNA here is from genome assembly GCF_043159975.1 of Macaca nemestrina. Taxonomy (NCBI): domain Eukaryota; kingdom Metazoa; phylum Chordata; class Mammalia; order Primates; family Cercopithecidae; genus Macaca; species Macaca nemestrina. Next base: position 51,423,747 of record NC_092137.1, read on the forward strand.
TGTCTAAGACAGAGTCACACAGGGAGAATGTCATGTGGCAACAGAGGCAGAGACTGGAGTAATGGATCTGCATGCCAAAGAGCATCAAGGATTGAAGGTCACCATGAGAAGCTAGGAAGGGTCAAGGAAGAATTCTCCTCCACAGATTTTAGAGGAAGCATGTCCCTGCTGACGCCTTGATTTTAGACCTGTGCTCACTACAACTGTGAGATTACGTTTCTATTGTTTTAAGCCCTCCTGTCTGTGGTACTTTGTATAGTAGTCCTAGGAAACTAATATAGAACTTCTTTTTTACCTTGTTTTCTCATCTCTAAAATGGAGGTAATAGTACCTCTCTATATCACAGACTTGTGAATGACAATATGCAAAAAGCAATACAACAGTGACTTAGTTTTAATAAGTGCTATGTAAGACCTGTCTGTAATTATTTTCATGAATAAAATTTCATCTTGAAGGCAAGGACTATGATTTGTATTTCTCATGAATCCTCCAACACTCCTAGTAAGGGCTAAGTACATAATGGAAGCACATACATACACCTTCAGACGTAGACGTGGAGTGTTTTCCCTCTATTTCTCAAGTTCCATTTTAACTGGTATGGTTTTGCATGTTTCAGGTCTTTGAATCATATGTGTATGCCCTGGTTTATACTTGTGACATTATTCCTTATGCTTTGACTGTTTTCTACTCCATTTTATCCCAAATACATCCCTGCCCCTTCTCATCCTTATGCTTATGCCAAATCATACATTCACTTGTGGTTTCTAAACGCTGATTTGATTTTAGAAACTGAAAGAGGAAAGGCAGCTAAAATGAACAGCTTCCAGATGGTTGTGGAATTTCAAATACAATATGTGAGTTATACTCCTAGCTTTCCTGCAAACCTGGTAAATGACCTCAGATACCTCATATAACATTGTGAAACCCATGTTTCCTTCTCTGTACAATTAAGACATTGGATTAAATACCTTCAAACATTTTGTCAGTTTTTGTTACTACATTGAAATTATTCTGTGCTCTCTGAGTTCAACAATGTCAAGGAAAAGCTGGTTCTCACTCATCCATTGTGGCCAGCACATGAGGCAGGCAACAGGTATCAAGGACATTTGTCGGCTAACTGGTATAGAGAGGTACATTTGACTATTCTTTCATTCATAGGTGATGGGCTCTTGAACAGTTTGGCCTCTTTACTGTAATTACCTGTGCAAGCACAGTAACAGATGTTTCCAAATACATGCTGTGTGTATATCCACTTGATGTATCTCAGATCACAAAGGATCTATTGTTCTAAAAAGTTTTTCACATTCATGGTGAAATAATAAAGAGAAGAAATTACTTTTAGGTTACAATGCAGCATTTTTGCCATTCAAGTCAAAACACTGTGACAAGTGTCTTTTGCTTATTTGGCAAATTTATAATGAATTTTTAAAAGGTGAATTCCAAGTTGCAGTAAAAATCTTGAAAGAAGTTATGTACTCCCTGATTTATTTCTCCTTTATCAAGTATTACTTGATCACTTTCTATTTGGTTGCTATGTCCACCATTTTGTTAAAAATTCACTGAGCTTTTCATTACCAAACCAGTGAATTAGTTGTATTCTACATCCTCTTTTACCTCTACTGCCCTTCATACTGTGGACTGTTTCTCTTTTGCTTCTTTCTCCTCTCCCAATTTTCCATGATACTATTTTTCAGATTTTCTTCCTACCCTACCAATAAATCTTTCAATTTTCTTTCTCCTACCCTGCAAAGGAAGTTGTTTCTGAATCTTTTCATGTTATTTTCTTCATCCTAATTTCACTTGAGATGCCAGGCTTATGAGTTCTTTCAATTTTCTTCATATGTACTAGTTTCCCATTCCTTCACCATTCTACCTGTTGTCCTCTATGCAATCTATAATTTGCCACTGTGGCCCCAAAATATTTATTCTGGTATAAGAAGGACTCTTTATTTCATAGGAATATGTAAGTTTAGTAGTAAAGTCCAAGGCCCCATTAACTTCTTTGGTAGCCATATACTTCAACATGTGGGCCAGAAATTTTAATTTGACATTTCAAAATTATCTGTCTCCACATTTCCTGTCTAACAAAGTAAAATTTAAAAAATATATTTTCTATATGCATGGCTTTATTATTTTCCCTTTCTAACTGCATTTTCTTTAAAAGAGCACAGGACACAATATATTATAACTGGCCAAAGATATGTTGGATGGGTAAGAATGGACTGAATCAAGAAAATTATCAAGTGACTCACACATAGGCCATTAGACATTTGAAAAAATAGATCTACATGCTAGACTAATGTGAGATAATTTTGTATATCAATTACTGTTTTTTTAAGAATTATGAGCTTGAAGTTTCTAAGAAAGATTATAAGCTGCTTCCTATATTCTCTTTAATAAGTCAAAAAATAAGCCAATCACTTTCAAAATAGTTTCATTAACTTCAAGTAAAATAGGCTTTGCTTTTAACATTATATTTTTAAGTGTGTTTACTGTTCTATGGCTCCACTGACCCCTCAAAAGCCAGCTGAAGGAATAATAACAATATTGTATGGATTCAAATCCAGTTATTCCATGTCCTGTAATTCCCTCAGCATAAGAGAGAAGAGGAAGAAATTGCTCTTTTGCAAATCCCTAGGTACCTTCAATGAGGAGAGTCAATATTTTGCATTCAGCCAGCTTCTGCCAGTAAAGAGTATTCCCAAGGAGAAAATAAGGCAATCAGGAGAATCATTAACTATTTCAAGCCAAAAGAGTATCACTTGATGCACCAAAGTAATAATGAGCAAATTAGTAGTCATGTAGCTAGCGACAGTTTAAGAAGTACGGCTGCTCACTTTGGAGTGCCCATTGACCCAGTTGTCCAATGAGAGTCCTGTTAAGCCCTCCGCCCCACAAAAGAGTTTGCATCAGGATGGACTAAATTCTTTGGAGGTAAAGAAATAAACACATTGGCAATCACTCACGGACTTAAACAAAATTGTACTTACAAGGTTCAGAGTTCAGGGTTTTTCATGACACGTTCACCACTATTTAATGGTGCTTAATCTGAGTGCACATGTTCCAAGACAGTGAAGTTTTAGTATATTCTGCACCTATGCAAATATCCAGCATGATCATTACTGATAACATAATGATTGGCGAGGTCTTTTTGTAGACCTACAGCCAGAAGCTCTAAGTTTACAAAATGAATGTGTAAGTTTTAGAGTCATGGCACATAGGGAAAGTTACAAAACTTCTTTGAACCTATTCCACGGGACTACTTTCAGGATGCTATAGGACATGTAAAAGCAATTAGGAAAACATATGGCATATTTTGGTGTTCAGGAACCATTACTTGAATCTGAATCTTAGATCATCATTTAATATCTCTGACACTCACTGTAAATTACAACAAATACTATTTGCTCTGCCAACCACATAGTATTGTTGAGATAATCAAGGAGGATGTGTGTAAAAGTAGTTTATATAATTTTAATAATTACATATTGATTGCTTCCCTGTACCACACGTACTCTCAGTGATTTCAGTGACTCTGTTGTCACTGAAAGCTAAATACATATAAATAAATAAGCACAATTTCTAGTGTATGCTAAATAGCCAACAAATAGAAGCTGTTATTAGCATGGTACATTATCATTATTAATACTGATGTTTTACAGAAATTGTCTTTATATCTTCTATTACTCTGAATTGAATTGTGATCTAAGAAAAGACTTTAAACATTAACCTGAAATCACAAATGACTGATTCCATTTTCATTTTAAAATGCAGACAAATTTGTCACTAAGTTGTGCTTTTTGAATAATTATTTGGGAAAAAACATTATTTAATATACTTGTCCTGTGGATTGCTAACACATACTTTTATTTGTTTAAATTTTTACTATCCAGTTTTCCCAACCCCTCCCCATACCCTTTTATTTTAGTGGAAGAAAGAGAGGTTAAGAAGAAGCTGTTACATTTCTGGATAATGAAATATAAAAAACTGTATTATCCTAAAAATAATTTTGGAAAATTCATCACATTTTGCTCTTAAAGCATAATACATATTATTTCTTAATGTGGTACAAAATTAGTAGAAATAGTCAAAGCACCTTAAATATTTGTTTGTGGAATTTGAAAAAAAGAAGGCATTCAGAAACGAGCTTTGTCACTTGAATTTGGAAAAACATTAGCTTAGCCCTTGGATACATACAGCTGAATCAACATGCTTTATCTGCATAGCTGTAATTGCATTTAATAAATGGAACCACATGTTAACGAAATCCAAGGATCATTTGATACTAAAATATTCAAGGCTTAGTTCACATAGTGTTTTGATTTTGCTGATGGTTTTGTTCTCTTCCTTCCTCTGTTCGTTCCCTCCTTCCCTTCCTGCGTCCTTCCCTTCTTCCCTTTGTATGCCTCTTCCTTACTTCCTCCTTTCCCCTACTTCCTTCTTTCCCTCCCTCCCTGTTTCTTCTTCTCTCCTATTTCCTGTTCCTTTCTTGTCTCCTCCTTCTTACGTCTTTTTCCCCTCCCTCCCTCCCTCCCTCCCTTCCTTCCTTCCTTCCTTTTATTCACCTCACTAGACTTCTGGCATGTAAGAAGAAATGGTATAATGGGATACAAACTTTATTATTTTTACTAGAAAAAAACAGGAGCTTGGGATTTTAAAAGTCTTGCCTTGTGGAAAGTAACCATCAAAAGTAATTTATTCAGGTTCCTAATGTCCTGAGAAAAAAAATGTTTCAAAATATATGCCCTATCCTTTAGGAGTTAATAACCTAAACTATATGAAGCAAATAGAAACACAAAATTAGAGGATACCTGGAGACAGTAAGAATGCATCTTTAAAGTAGTACAAGAATTGATAGGTATTTCTTTCAGTGTTGAAGTATCACGGTGTAATCAGCACCAGAAAAGGAGATCAGGAGCTGGCATTATCTTTGAATCTGCTGTGCTATCTGACCTTGTTCAAATCCTTAAGTCCCTTGGTGTCTCAGCTTCTTCGTTAACAACATGTGATTATGAGACTTGTCCTTCTCACTGCATACTCTTTTGTGTGTGTGTGAATATCAAATGAGAATGAATGCAAAAGGGTTTAAAATTAGGATACAACATTGAAATGAAATAAAATGGTCTGTTTCATCTAATTTTCTCAATGTAACTGCAAATTCTCCCAAGGAAGAAACATATCTTTGAATTAAAGAAATCTCTCATTAAGCGCAATATATGTGCAAGTGCCAAAAACCATCTTAATACTATAGTAAGCTTAATGTTACCAAAAATATACAAATGTCCCAAACATACAGTTGACCCTACTGACTACAAAATAAAACTTCCAAGTTACTCCAGGAAGCAGTTTTGATAATTATTCCACAACTACACAAGAGACATTGCCTTCCTCACAACTCCTAGAGAAGCCTTCATGTCGCTCGTCCTGCGTTTGCCTACCACCTGATCCCAAGGCCAATGTCACAAATTTTAGATTTTGTTAAGGCAGCACCCCATTTCAGAATCCAAATTCTCTCTCAACTATGTCTTGCTATGTATCAGAGCGCCCCCAAATTTAATAACTTAAGACAGCAAACATTCATTTGATTGTGACTCTATGGATCAGCAATGTAGCCCCATCATTGGTAAGATGGCTTGTGTGGTGGTGACTGGGCTTACACCTGTGACTGCAGTTATCCTGGAGTTCCATGATCTGAATTGATCTTACTTATCTGGGCCAAGTGTCTCATACTGTACTGTTCTTCAGATGGTGGTAGCAGTGTGGAGTGGAGAGCAGTAGCTGCAAGACCACTTAAAGGCTAAGTAAGGAACCCATATAACATCACTTAATCTATTCTGTCAGCCAAAGCAAATCGCAGACAGCCTGAATTTGAAAACTAAGATACTCATACTGCAAAGGAGAGTGAAAACTGGAATGGATAAAATTGCTACAAACATTTTTGCAAATAATCTACTAAACCTGAGTTTGGTAAGAGTGAAACAGGTGATTGGGTGTATCCCTGTATTGAGAAGCACATGAGATGTAGCTGATTTTCCTTGGAGGAAGTAAATACTTTTAACAAAAAAGAGGTGGTTCTCTGCAACAGTTTTAATAATTTGTGAAGTAGGAGAACTGCCTTTCCTTAAAAGTTCTTGAGAGTCATGCCTGGCATCTATTAGGAATTCAATTAATACTCCTTCAATAAATGAATGAATCAATTTGCCTATAAAACAATCTAAACCTGTCTCATCCACTTCAGAAAATTAATAACCTTTTAAACCTTTCCTAATGATTTATTCAGGTTTATTATTGCTTCTCAATGATTTATGTTTTCTTAAGACACATATTATTTTCTTGAGCTTAAAATTACTTTTAGTCACCCATCCTAGTATCTTATTTTAAACTCTGTATCTATAGTCATGGTCCTCTTCTTCATCTGTTAACGTAAGACTCATTTTTTTTTCTTCCAACTTTTACTTTAGGTTCATGAGGGTACCTGTGCAAGTTTGTTACATGAGTAAATTACATGTCACTGGGGTTTTGTATACAAATGATTTTGTGGCCCAGGTAGTGAGCATAATACCAGACAGGTAGTTTTTCAATCCTCACTCTCCTCCCACTCTCCGCCCTCAAGTAAGACCTAGTGTCAACTGTTACCCCTCTCTATGTTCAGGTGTACTCAATGTTTAGCTCCCACTCGTAAGTGAGAACATGTGATATTGGATTTTCTCTTCCTGCATTAATTCGCTTGGGATAATTGCTTCAAGATTCTCTCAGGTTTCATAGCTCTTTCTTTTCTCTGATAAAAACTTTACTTTCTAATTTCATTGTCAGAATTAAACTGAAGATACTTAAGCATATTCCATTTTTTTAAAAAAAATTAAGTTTGGTATCATATTGTTTTGCATTTGCAGGGAAGGGGCTTTTTCCTTCCCTCTCTTTGCAAGATATCATTAAGATATTAATTATAAATTAATTTTCAAACAATTTAAACTATAACATAAAACACTAACTATAGCAAGGGATACTGTTACCTTCTCCAATCTTTGCATAATGCAAACCTATTAGTTCTTGTTTTCCTGACATGCTACAAAGTTTTATCCTTTTTCTTCCCCCAAAACCCCTGAGATTCAGGGATAAACTATATTGTTTAAATTGAGAACTATAGAAGGGAGAAAAAGGCAAGAGGACAATCAAGATATCCTTTTCTATTAAATTCTCTCCTCTCTTATTATCTCTGTCTTCTGATCTCCTTTCAACTCATAGGCCAAGTGGTGGGGGAAGCCTTCCTGAATCAGTCCCGCATTTTATTTCCTTAGCCCTGCAATGATAGCAATGGAAATGCTTAGATCAAAAAGAGAGATAGATTTGAAAGGAGACAGAAAATGTCCCTTTCATTCTCAATGTAGATATCTCATTTGAGAATTTGTGTATAAATAAAAGAGATTTCCCCTCTCTCTCTCTTTTTGGTAGAACAAATAACAGAGAGAAGTGTGAGCTAAAAGGCAATATAGATTGGATAGACAGGAACAGGTAGACGATGATCACTCTCAGTGCATGGATGTATATACAAAGGTAACCTTTCCTTGTCTATTTTAATCATGTTTCTTTAACATACTATAGTTTTTTTCTTGTTTTTTGTTTGTTTGTTTGTTTTTGAGACAGAGTCGTACTCTGTTTCTCAGGCTGGAGTGCAATGGTGTGATCTTAGCTCACTGAAACCTCCACCTCCCGGGTTTAGGTGATTCTCCTGTCTCAGCCTCAGCCTCCCAAGTAGCTGGGACTATAGGCGCCTTCCACCATGCCTGGTGGAATGGGACGACCCAGCCATCCCATTAACCATGCCTGGCTAATTTTTGTATTTTCAGTAGAGACAGGGTTTCTCCATGTTGGCCAGGCTGGTCTCGAACTCCTGACTTCAGGTGATCTGCCCACCTCGGCCTCCCAAATTGCTGGGATTAGAAGTGTGAGCCACTGCGCCTGGCCCATACTATAGTTTTATTTTGCTCAAGAATTGATCCATCTCTAATGTCAAATCTGTTTTAATAACTTAGTAGTGTTTTTCATACTGCCTTTTGACATAGATGTTTAGAAGTTACCTTAGATATTGAATTAGGAAAAGAAGAAGTCAAATTGTCCCTGTTTGCAGATGACATGATTGTATATTTAGAAAATCCCATCGTCTCAACTCAAAATCTCCTTAAGCTGATAAGCAACTTCAGCAGTGTCTCAGGATACAAAATCAATGTGTGAAAATCACAAGCATTCCTATACACCAATAACAGGCAGCCAAATCGTGAGTGAACTCCCATTCACAATTGCTTCAAAGAGAATAAAATACCTAGGAATCCAACGTACAAGGGACGTGAAGGACATCTTCAAGGAGAACTACAAACCACTGCTCAACAAAATAAGAGGACACAAACAAATGGAAGATCATTCCATGCTCATGGATAGGAAGAATCAGTATCATGAAAATGGCCACACTGCCCAAGGTAATTTATAGATTCAATGCCATCCCCATCAAGCTACCAATGACTTTCTTCACAGAATTGAAAAAACTACATTAAAGTTCATATGGAACCAAAAAAGAGCCTGCATTGCCAAGACAATCCTAAGCCAAAAGAACAAAGCTGGAAGCATCATGCTACCTGACTTCAAACTATACTACAAGGCTACAGTAAGCAAAATAGCATGGTACTGGTACCAAAACAGAGATATAGACCAATGGAACAGAATAGAGCCCTTGGAAATAATACCACATATGTACAACTATCTGATCTTTGACAAACCTGGCAAAAACAAGAAATGGGGAAAGGATTCCCTATTTAATAAACGGTGCTGGGAAAACTGGCTAGCCATAAGTAGAAAGCTGAAACTGGATCCCTTCCTTACACCTTATACAAAAATTAATTCAAGATGGATTAAAGACTTAAATATTAGACCGAAAACCATAAAACCCTAGAAGAAAACCTACGCAATACCATTCAGGCCATAGGCATGGGCAAGGACTTCATGACTAAAACACCAAAAGCAATGGCAACAAAAGCCAAAATGGACAAATGGGATCTAATTAAACTAAAGAGCTTCTGCACAGTAAAAGAAACTACCATCAGAGTGAACAGGCAACCTACAGAATGGGAGAAAATTTTTACAATCTACCCGTCTGACAAAGGGCTAATATCCAGAATCAACAAAAATCTTAAACAAATTTACAAGAAAAATCAAACAACCCCATCAAAAAGTGGGTGAAGGATATGAACACACATTTGTCAAAAGAAGACATTTATGCTGCCAACAGACACATGAAAAAATGCTCATCATCACTGGTCATCAGAGAAATGCAAATCAAAACCACAATGATATACCATCTCACACCAGTAAAAATGGCGATCATTAAAAAGTCAGGAAACAACAGGTGCTGGAGAGGATGTGGAGAAATAGGAACACTTTTACACTGTTGGTGGAACTGTAAGCTACTTCAACCATTGTGGAAGACAGTGTGGTGGTTCCTCAAGGATCTAGAACTAGAAATACCATTTGACCCAGCAATCCCATTACTGGGTATATAGCCAAAGGATTATAAATCATGCTGCTATAAAGACACATGCACACGTATGTTTATTGTAGCACTATTCACAATAGCAATGCTTGGCACCAACCCAAATGTCCATCAATGATAGACTGGATTAAGAAAATATGGCACATATACACCATGGAATACTATGCAGCCATAAAAAAGGATGAGTTCATGTCCTTTGTAGGGACATGGATGAAGCTGGAAACCATCATTCTTAGCAAACTATCACAAGGACCGAAAACCAAACACCACATGTTCTCACTCATGAGTGGGAATTGAACAATGAGAACACTTGGACACAGGGTGGGGAACATCACACACCGGGGTCTGTTGGGGGTTTGGGGGAGAGGGGAGGGATAGCATTAGGAGATATACCTAATGTAAATGATGAGTTAATGGGTGCAGCACACCAACATGGCACATGTATGCATATGTAACAAACCTGCACGTTGTGTACATGTACCCTAGAACTTAAAGTATAATAACAAAGAATAAAATAAAATAAAAAATGAGTCATTTCTTATGGATGCTAGTTATTAATAAACACTCTTCATTGGGGAAATAAAATGCATACTTTATTGTTAAAAAAAAAAAGTTACCTTAGAATGCTGGTCATCACAAAGAGATAAATATACCACCTCAACTCTAGAAATTGGGCATGAGAAAAAGGAAACTTTTCACGCATTTTTGGAGCTTCTCAGTTTCAACCCTTTTAATCACAGGCTTCCCCAAGCTTTGAACATTCTCTGGGGTGGCTGACTGCAGCTGTGAGTAGACATGAGCAGATGTGGGTAGAATGCAGTATTGGGGAAGTGATATAAAGAAGGAACAGAACTCCACTGAGAGCAGAGATGTTGGGCATATAACAAAACGTGTGTCAGAAATATCATTTAACTGGCGTTCATATATCCATAGTGCAAGCGTAATATGGAAAATGTCAGTGATACACTCTTCAATGAGGTACCTGTTAGAAAGTTGCAAGCATATATTTAAAACTAAGTAATAATAAATGTAAACATAATAAACCTTAAAAAGATTAAAAAAAAAAAAAAAAAAAAAACAGGGAGGCCAGAGTTCCTTTGGTGCAGCAATATCAGGCCTCTGATTCTTCAGTATCTATAATTACCTCTTGTTGAATTTTAAAAAATGCTTAAAGATATAAGAGAATTCATTCTTATATCTGTACCTCCTCTGGATTGTTACTTTTTGAAGATAGAAGTGTCGTCTAGGTGAGTCCTGATGTTTGCAGGGCTTCTGTAAAAGCAATGTAAACAACTCTTAATAGTACACAGAAAATATAAATAAATCTTGAAAAACAAGGAGCACTTGAGGGCCACCAAGTCTTCCTTCTTCCAACAATTTTCATTAATTGTTCCTGTCCAGAGCACTTTTAAAAAGTAGTTTGTAAAATGGCAAGTTTCTTGATTTCAAAATAAATAATATATGTAGTGAATAAGCTTTCCATAGGTAATGTATACAACAGATAAAAGTGCATTTGCTGCTCACGTCTTCCCTTCAACCTTTTCCTTACTCCCAGGAGACGCTGAGACATCACCACTTGGATACTGTTGGTCACCACTTAATAACCACTGAACTTGGCCCAGGTCAATCTTTCTCCTCCTAGAATCTCTACAAAACACGTTATAGTCTCCACTGCTACAATTGTTCTGTCACTTATATATGTGACCTGGAGCAATCCTTTCTCTGAGACCCAATTTTTAGAATTTGGGGGATAAGAATGTCAATAAATCTCATCTTTCATCTTTTTTTCTATGTGAATATAAGTTAGACAGGATAAGCATCATGAATATGGAGATCAAAAAAGCCCTCATGCTACTAATAAAGGTTTTGTAAGATATAACTAAGGTGCAGGCAGACAGTGGTTGTGATTCCTCATCCCCAACCACCACCTGTCGTGGCTGGACTAGACAGACTGGTCTGGTCATAGGGAAAACTGTATAGCTACAAGCCTGCAACCTTGAGAATGATGCCTTTAAGCAAAATGTCTCCATCATCAAAATTGCTGATGAGAATCCACCCTGTCTAAAGACAATCAGATCCCATACGAAAGGTGGAAGAAAGAAGCTTAAATGGGCACAACCAATTCTTTCTCCATGACTTAGGGACAAAATACATTACTTCCCCAGGAGTAAGGTTGTTAGTGCCCGGGAGTTACTCTAATATGGGTCTCTGCATCTGGAAAAATGAGGTAGGCAGTAAGTGCTCCCCCAAAATTTCTCATCTGCAATTTTTATTGAACTCTACCTACCTGAGAGGTTTGTGTAAATGAGGATGTTTTTTAAACTACTTATATGCGATATTTAATAGCATTCTCTTATTTTAATTATTGTTATTGCTCAAAGTTTCACTTTCTTAATACGTTTTACATTTCTTGCTAATTAATGATCAAGTCACCCCCTCAACATCATTGCCAAGCACATTAGAACCACCAGACAGTTAATTTGACTACATTATATGGATAATCACTTTTACATGCATGGTGACAATATGATTATGACTTTAAATGTTCAGAATTATGGATTTACTTTAAAGATGATTGATTATCATAGAAAGAAAGAAGGAAGGAGAAACAAAAAGGAAAGAAAAAATGCAAAGAAGAAAGGGAGGAAAGGATACAATGAAACCTGATAAACGATTAGTTAGATATCTTCATTCAGAGGTTTAAATCAGCAGGTTTCAATGTCAAGTATACTTACCCCTAAAATCAAAATAGGAACCATTAATCATCTGTTTTTATTATTTTGATATGCAACAGTTTTAGAAAGTCTACTCTTATCTACTATTTCCTAACATATGTTTAGATATGAAATGCACTTAAAAATTGTAAAAAACAAAAAAAAGCCTTTAATGTATAATTTGATAAAATTCTTACTTCTATTTATAATTATAACCTAATATAAGTGTGGTCTTATCTTCATATTTAATCAGAACACTCTATTTAACTTTTAGTCTGATGTATCTAGAAAGGTTCTCAGTTCCAGAACTTTAAGATCACTTGATGCTACAAGATCTTATAACTTTATTTATTTGCAACTGAAAGTTAAGGAACCATTTCTCCACTGCCATCATCAACATGGTATAAGCATAAGTGCTGACTAAGCTCACCTCCTTCCTCACACAAGTTATCATTCATTCGATACAGTAGAAAAGAAAAGAGGAACAATCTCATGCCAGAATCATTCCACAAGGAGCAGAAAATCATCATGCTTCATTGTGTCAAAGTCTAAACTGAAACCTAACCATCACCATTTGTGGCAGAAGGGGAACCAGAATCCTGATACTCAGAAAGGTATAACTTCCACTTCTTAACAGTTGTTTTGAATGACTATAGTTTGATAACTATTTTTAATAACTGTCAGTTTTAATAACTAACAGTAATTGACTAGGGACTTTGGGGTATTTTTTTATGATAACATTTTACTGTAGTCAAGATGGTTGATGTTATTAAAGTGAACTTTCACATCTCTTATGGTTTGAAAGACTAAACCGTTTTATTGAAAAGCAAAATCCTTGCATCAAAATCTTGCCAGTAGCAGTAAATACAGTAATGTTTTTTAGGTGATAGAGGAATTTTAACTGACAAGGCACATTTTGTTTCTTTTGAGTCCTCTGTCTCTCTTTCTCAAACATGCTTTTGGTATCAGGTCAGGCAGCCTTGCTAAAATGAATGGTTTATGGAAGAGTAAGAACATGTATATCCAGACTAAGATTATAGCATAGGCAGGTTATGGGGTCAGGTTTTTCTGAGCCTGTTCGTTTGAAGCTTCTTTGCAGGGATTCCTGGAAAATGGCCAATATAGAATCAATTCTGAAATACTCTGCTAACAACCCATCTGGAAGAATATGTTTGTTTTTCCAAACAGCCAAAGAGCTCTGCAAGGTAGAACCTGTCTTCCTATAGTGGTGAATATTTCCCTAAGGTGAAGTCTGCAGCAGACAGCACAGATGTTGCTATAGTGGCATATGAGGACAATGGGAAGACATGTGGCTAGAAGAAATGGACCACAATATGAGCATATTGGAGCCTGGGGAAGTCAAACAGTGCGCTGCACAGCACTTGCTGAGCACCCTGATCTTAGGTGACTCATAGATGCCAAGAAGATGAGAAAGCCCAACAGGAAAGCATTGATAGGGGCTGGCTGTTTCATGTGATATGTCAGTATTCAGGGAATATAGAGCATAGGATTTTAGCACAGAATGAAAATTTGGAGAACATTTAATCCACATTTCATACTTTATAGCTGATAAAATGAAGTCTATGAAGACTTGGCTTGCAGAATTTCACACAATGAGCTAGTGGGAGAAGGAATGCTAGAATACATTATAAAAAGTTGGGAACAACCTAAATGTCCATCAACAGGAGAATAAATGAAGTCATATTAATTTAACAACTGCATTCAGGCAAATATGACACATAGATTGGCTAAAGTGTGGGTCTCATGAGCTCCTGAAACAAAAAATGGAACCACATCCAAACCCCATACCTGGAAGAAGTAGATTCCCTACCTGTTCCAAAACTGGGGGCAGTTGCCTGAAAAGGGGAAAATGGAAGCTGGAGAGGTAAGGAACAAATGTTCATGACAAAAAAACAAGATTGTGTTCTTCCAGAAGATTAGCCACTGCATCACCCAGCGAAAACATTCCATTTGATGGAAAAGTGACCCTGTTACCATTTTCAGATTGGGGTAACTGCCATCTTTATCTTGATAAAGGATGCCATCTTTATCAAGAGAGCAAGTCATTTTGTACAAAAAGGCAATGCATTCCTCTTAGTAGCTTTTCTTTTCTTGTGTTATTTTCAGAGAGATTCTGAAAAAAAAATCAAAATGCTAAAAATAATGCAACCAATTAATTCCCCTTGAGCATATGCTATGTGTCAATTTATATAGATTATTTCCTTCAATTCTCTCAATACAGTATGCAGGAACTATCATTATTATTATTCAATTTTATAGATGTGCAACCTGAGGCTAAAGAGGTTAACTTGCCCAACTTGCCCTAGTTGTATTTCTCACACAACTAGGAAATGGTAGAATTTGGAATCAAATGGAAACACTAAGACTCCACAGCCTCATTTCCTTTTTGTTCTCTTCTAATTTTTATTTGGTAAGAAAAAAAATTGCCATTATACTCCCCATTTTTTCCAATACTTTGTTTACTATTATGTCTGATGTTCAGAGAAAATATTCAGATGGTTTCTACCTTTTGTACTCCTAGACATTTTGGGGTTATGGAAACCGTGCCTCACGCTGTAGGGAGCACTTGTCTTATTTGAACTGTAAATGAAGTGCTAGCTCAAGTCAGATTTCACCCTCTGTGTGAACCCTGAGCCAGACCCTCTGTTTTTCCTCAGTGCTAAAATTTACTGTCAGCATACTATATACTGCTTATGTTCCTTTTGACCTACCTCTGAGGAACTATATCGATTCTTCATTTAGGTCAGCAGGTGGATTTTCTCACCTCAACTGCAAGCCTCTGAATAGTGCTAGATAATTCAAATCTTCCTGTCTTAGAGATGTACTACATTCCTGTATGTACAGATTTCTTGTCTATGTTTTTTTTTTTTTTCTCTTAGGGAAGAATTAGAAACATGTTTAATTGTCAAAATTAAAGGATGCTCATATAGGAAGAAAGCATTATGACTGTAGAATGAAACATCTTGAAGAGATCTAAAATATCAAATTCAAAGAATGTCACCCACAGGAATGAAGGGCATGTGCCAATTAGGGGTATCAAAATCACTTGATAATTCTTTGTAAAAATATACTTTCACATGCCACCTCCCAAAACACACAGTCTGCTATAATCCCTTGGAGCATATTATCTCCTGCAGCCTCACACTGAAATTTACCTGAAATTCACTGAATAAATGAGGCATCATTAAGAAGAATGTGACATAAACTGTTATTGCAAGGCAGGAGTACTGCATCAGTCAGACTTTAGTAAGAAAAGTGGAGCCCATGCATGCCAGATAGAACAATAGAGAAGAGTTAATAGCGGGGATTAGTTTACGAGATGTTGGGAAAACTGAAAGTCAAGCATGAGGAGGGTGAGGTCACCTAGGAATTAGCAGTGGCAGGAAGCCAGTCTCTTTCCTCGGGTTGGAGAGGAACAGTGGGAATCAGAGCCCAGAATCAGAATCACCTGGAAGGAACTAGAACCATGAATGGAAGAACCACAGTGAGGAAGAAACTTCCTTTGATATTCCTTTCCCATTCCCTCTAATTCCCTGTGTTTCCTAGTGGTTGCGTCTATCCGGAAGCCAGTTGACATGGAAGCCTGAAAATGTTACCTTGCAGTACCCAGTTCCCTACAATATAGAGCAAAAAGCAGATAATGAAGATAAGAGAAATAATAAATGACCAGCAGACTTAGAATCACTGTTTTAATCCATTCCTCACTTGTATACAGGATTGCTTCAATTATTTCCAGATAAAGAAGACGTCTCCACTTCCCTTACCAACAGACTTTGTAGTTACACTCTCATAGCCAGAAAGTTATCTTTCCATTATTAAAACTTAATTTATTTTAGAATTTATTTATTTTTATATACAATGGGTAATTACTGTTTTATGTAGAGGTTTTGTCGTCATTATATTTTTAAAACTGTAGGAATACATTTGCCATACTTATTTGAGTGTTGATCTTTGATGTTCAAAAAAACCCATTTAATTTTTAGATTTTTATATATTTCACTGTTTCAAAATTATCTAATAAGAATATTTCGTCTATTTCCTACTTTTTCCTAAAATTCATGGAAGAGCATTTTTCTTCCTCCAGCTATGTACACCAGAACTTAAGAATCTTCATTCAATGTTTTGAACAAAGTCTTATGAAGGTAGAAGAAAATACAATGTTAAGGCTTTGGAAAGGATTAAATTTCTTTAATAAGTTATTCGATAATGTAAAAGTAGAATAATAGTATTTAATCTACTTCCAAATGGTATACCAAGTGCCTTTTATGTTCTGACTCATGTTCTCTTAGCTCATTTTTATCTAAAGGCACCTTTGTAGCAGCTAGCTTCATGAATGTGGAACTGAGGAACACCTTACCTCAGTATCAGCTCCTCCTTCCTGGTACTTCTTTGATACTCAGTATGGGAGTCTGAAATAATCTTGGTCACACATGCTTGTACAACCTAAGTGTGGTAAGGAGGTAATATAGCTCCTTGGACAAGCCTAAACCAATGGAAAGCAGCAGCCAAAGAATAAACTTTTTTTTTTTTTTTTTTTTTTTTAGATGGAGTTTCACTCTTGCTGCCCAGGCTGGAGTGCAGTGGCACGATCTTGGCTCACTGCAACCTCTGCCTCCCAGGTTCAAGTGATTCTCCTGCCTTAGCCTCCTGAGTAGCTGGGATTATAGGCACACACCAACATGTCTGGCTAATTTTTGTATATTTAGTAGATAGGGAGTTTCACCATGTTGGCCAGGCTGGTCTTGAACTCCTGACCTCAGGTAATTCACTCGCCTCAGCCTCCCAAAGTGCTGGGATTACAGGCGTGAGCCACAGCATCCAGCCACATTCTCTTCTTTCAACTCACAGATGAACCATTCTGAGGCTAGGTCTCTACAGCTCCAAGATTTCAATAGGATTGAGCACTAATTGCTGTTAGTGGTAACCAATCTGGAAGTGTCTTCTTGCGTTGACTTTCTCTTCACTTTCTATGAACCCTTTCCCCAAATAAACTCAACCTCTTGTCTGCTTTTTTTGAAAACATAAGCTAAGGCAAATAGAAAATATAATTTTTATTTTTATCACATATTTTGTTTTTATTTTACATATTTTAATGTTTACTGTCTTTGCCGAAATTACCAAAGATCATTATAAAACATATGTGTGTACCTTGTGCATTTCAAATAACTTAAATAACATATTATTTTGACTCCATAAAGTAGGCAAAGTAATTAATATTTCCTTTATTTTATAGAAAAATATGCAGAAGGGTTAAGTGTTTGCTCAAATTCTCCCCAATTTGGGGCCAATAGAATGAAATAGAATTTCAGCCTACTAATCTAGGACTTCTTTTTATGCAGCTGTAACCAATCAACTATATATATCTTCTCTTGGGTTAATGTTGATGGCACTTTACTAAGTGCATCCTTAATTGATGGAGTGGAATAACGAAGTCCTTTTGAGAAACTGGCGTGGCACACTAATTATCATGGCATATAGCAATCATCAGTGATTCAATCTGCTGTTAGTAAAGGTCATAAGGTTAGAAAAGGGTTGCAAGAAACATTCAGTAGTAGAAATTTCAGTCCTAAAGACCAAAAATTGCCTTCAGGACTATACTGAATAGGAAACACTGCTGTTTAGATTATCAGTTATTTCAGTCTTATCAATTAGAAATATTTATTGTTAAACTCATAACTTTCTTTCCAAAGTCTCTGTGACTGTGAGTCAGGTTTTGGGAAAATAATGTTTTCACTAGAAGCAGAAACTACTGAGATCCTGAGAAGGTGAGTCATGGTCAAGTAGAAAGCCAAAGCCCTCCAATTCTTAGCCACCAGAAATATGTCACCAGGAGAATTTAGATCTGCTTAAATATAGAAAAGGAACTTAACATGATAAACCCATAATATATAAATTATCTTGGAATAGAACTCTACTCTCTGTTCTTTCCTCCTATAACCTCCTTGCTATTCAGTTCAGCCCCATATATTTCCTCCCACCAAACTCATCTGTCTCTTTCACCTTGGAATCAGCCCATCTCGTTTAGAAAATAGCTATTACATTCTCATAGACTACCAGTTCTCAAGTGTTGCCTATGTTTTGAAATATAAAGTACTAGAATGTAGTGTTACTTTCTGGGGTACCTAAGATGTATGTTGGCTCTTTAACATTGTATACTGTACATTGGAGAAGTAAAAGCTAAGGTGACCTTATATTAGACAACATTCTTGAATGCAATGTTGCATACTTTTATGAAGTTCGTGAAGTTTTTCTACATGTCTTTGGACTATGCTGGTAGTATATTTTTCTTTTGAAGTCACAAACATTTTTCATTAGGTTTCATGACTTGATTAATGTACTATAGGCATCACTTAATTTCTGGAGACAGTAATGGTTTGCAAGCAGTGGACTTGCAAATTTTCATGTTAGGCAAACTGGTTTTGCTAAATCAATCATTATTCTATATATCTGGTTCTGTAATTCGAATACTGTTCTACTATAACTTTACCCAACTATAACATACACCTAATAAAGTATACTGTAATACAGCTGTGGGAAAACTGTAGCCGAACCATCAAGTATCACCCACAGATTGTTTTCGTAAATAAAGTTTTTTTAGAACATATCCAAACTGGTGTATAGTCTATGTATGTTAACATGCAACATTGGAAGAGTTGAGTAGTTGTGGCCAAGACCACATGGCCTGCAAAATATTTACTATTTGATTCATTAAATAAGTGTCTGCTAACCTCTGCTCTAATATTTTGACTTAAATAAGAGGTTTCCATCAAGGTAATATTTAAGCTTACTTTTCTTTACCTTATTTTACCACTGCATAATAAATTCACAGAGAAGAGAGAATAGAACCTTTAACTATTTTAACTACATTGTGCTTGGCATATTGGTTCAGCATACTTTTCTCTTCTAGTTGTTGCTTATAATTTATTTTGTTTCGTGGAGCAAATGCTTCACGAATGAGTTTGGGATTATAACATAAATACATAGAGTATGCTAGCATAGTCAATGGGTTGTCATCTTATTTTAAGGATTTCAGTAAAGGCAAATAAAAGGTATGCTCCCAAAACAGGGGTCAAAACATTAAAGACAAGTCAAAAAGTTAAAGATATGCCTCTATGTGACCAAATACCATGCCGTGAGATTATTCAGTACAGTCAGAACCTTGGCCAGGGAGCCTGGTGATTATGGCACATTGCAAGTCCAATTAACTTACAGTAGTTACAAGAAACAGATAAAAATACAGGAGCTGAAACCTTTGTTTGTGAGAATGCAAGTGAAAATCATTTCTGTCCACATCTCTGTGATTATGCCTTAGAAATGAATTTCACTTCAAAAATATAAATTTATTTGACCTGGTTCTGATTGAGTATATTTTCCATAGTGCAAGATAAAATTCTGTTAGTGGCAATAACTAGGTAACAGTTTAGAACAGAAGGATTTTCTTTCTATTTTTTCTGAGTAGGAGTTATGTGTATTTATTAAAGAAGAATCATGTGCATCTGCAGTTGAACTTCATACCTCTCCATGGGTCCCATGTTCAAAAAATGGCAGCAGCAGCGTGACCTGAGGGTAGAATTTTCAGCCCTCTGACATCAGAAGGTGAAGCAGAGGACACGAAAACCCTCACTGAGCCTCCTCCATAGACTAGCCAGAGCTACTCCATGGTCAGTGGTCTCTTATTAGGAACAAATGCTGGTTGATTGTTGTGTCAAAACCACAAAAGGGAAGATCAACAGTCAGGTGGTTGGTTGATATCAATGGTGGAGTCTTTATAAATGGCTGGATTCTGTTTAACCCTTACTTTAGGAAGAAAGCCTAATGGAACTTACTGAAGGAGGGGTTATAATATGGCATGTCTGACCTCACATCTCGTCATGGCCAGGAACTCAGTTTTAAGATTTCTCAGTAATAAGATTTTCATTCAGTTGGTTGTGAGGGCTTAGGACTTTATTTTTATTTCTTACGTCCTCCTTTTAGCTGAAATTTACCAGAGGCAACCTTGAAGGCCAAACTTTTATTTTGTCCCATATTGTTGCCAGGGAGGTGTGGATGCTTTCCATTTGTTCATCCTATTCCTCAGTGGGAATCTGGTAGCCAGAAGACTTAGAGCCAAAAGGCATATCACCTATAAAACATTTTAGGCCACATGAAAATGGAGATGGGCAGGTCTTCATCAGCCTTTAAAACCTTTTAAGCAATACAGGAGCCAAAAAAGCCAAAGCCAAAGCTAAAATATCTTTTATACATTGAGCTACTGTGATTTTAGTTTTAGTTAGACTTCTAGCAATTAGCTATATAAAACATAAGAATTTCACTAAAACCATTTAAGCTAAGGAATTTAGAGAATTTTGTTTTGTTGCAATGCTTTTTGTGGTCTCCTTAGTAATTTGTCCTAAAGTGGCCAAAATATGTTTTTGTCATATTTCTGTTTGTGTAAACCCCATAAGTGGGAACAGTTTTGCCCAGAAGGCTCTGTCACCAGGTATCTTGATGTTCTCTCAGTAATTATCTTTTAGTCTATGGGAAGCAGAAAATTCTTTATGTTTGGGAAGGATGGAAAGGTACCACATAGTGGCCCAGGAGGCAAAGTCCCAAACTTTGCCAGCTGTTTAGGCATCTGTGTGCCTGTCAAAGGTGCTTTCTTAACTTCTGGCCTAGGGTATTCTTTGGAGTTGGAAAGGATCTTAGTGATTATTTATTTCAACTCCCTCATTGTAAAGGTTGGATAACAGCATCCCAAAGAAGTTAAATGATTTGCCTGTGGTGACCCAAGTTATTAGTGTGAAAACCAGAATTGGGACGTAGATTATCTCAGCTTCCATTTGTGTCTTTTTCTGCCTTATAATATTGCACTAAACTTGCTGATCATTGTGTTAACAATCTCATTTTATTTATTTTAATAAGTGAACTTGAAATAATTTGATAACAAAATGATGTGTTCTTGTTTGTTTGTTTTTGAAATGGAGTCTCACTCTGTCGCCCAGGCTAGAGTGCAGTGGTGCGATCTGGGCTCACTGCAACCTCACCCTCTCAGGTTCAAGGGATTCTCCTGCCTCAGCCTCCTGAGTAACTGGGACTACAGGTGCGTGCCACCACGCCTGGATAATTTTTTATATTTTTAGTATAGACAGGGTTTCACTGTGTTAGCCAGGATGGTTTCTATCTCCTGACCTCATGATCCACCTGTCTCAGCCTCCCAAAGTGCTGGGATTACAGGCTGAACCACCACATCAGGCCCACAAGATGATGTTTTTAAAAATGTTTTTGAAAGAGTAAATTTTGTTACTGTACTAAAAACACATCCAAATTATGTAGGATTTAATTTCATATTTGTGTTAAGGAAACAAACACAACTATGTTTTCTGTTGAGGGGACACTGAGAAGCACATTTTGCTTAAAGATTTCTCTTAACTAGGTTTATACTAATATTTAATTCTAGTGGATAGAAATTTATTTACTTAAGCATTGTTTTCTTCCTCCCATATTCTTTTGAATTCAAGTATTCCTGAGAAAGGTAACAATTTAGGTCACTGATTCCTTATTGTGAATATATATGCCCAGATTGCATTGCAATAACATGGAGAACAAAAGGATTGAGAGAAAAATAAACATTAAATAGAAAAGAAAAATGAAATGCATGGAGAGTTAAAAAATTCTCCAAAAGGTAACTTAGAAAAACCACTACAGACAAAATTTGTAGGTTGAAAGGGACCTACTAATCTTTTACTATCCCCACCTAATTCTTGAAGCATGTGTGAAAATCTAAATTTTTCCAGTGACAGGGAGCTTTTTCATTCTGGGGAAATTTATGCCGTCTACAATGACTGGGACAATCACTTTATACATTTACCCTTTATACTGAACTAAAATTTATCACTTAGTAGTTTTCCCATTGAGTCCTATTTTTTCACCCACCCGAAATGCTTCCCAACCATAAAAGAAATGACCTATCCGTGGCATGCCTCCTTTTCTATAGACTAAATAATTCCATGTATTTTCTTCTGGGAATATGATGCAATCTTCCCATAGCTATTTTTCTTCCATGGTTGATTTTTGCTAAAGGGTGTGGCCCAGAAAAAAAAAAAAAATCTCACTACCTTTGCTAGGACTAATGTTTGTACAGTCAGACACAGATACTCTCAAATCTACCAAAGGGGAATAACTTATTTTTTATTTTTATGTTTTAATCCATGTGTGGAAGACTCGAGGAATGCAATATTGGCAGCAAAGCCTTGTGCTGAGAAGGCGGATCTGTGCAATAATGGGATTTCTGGATGCCTTAAAGAAATCAAATTGAACAAGTTCTACAGCTCTCAGGAGCTGTAGATAAACATAAACTTGCAAAGGTGTCAATTATGGACCCAGAAAGGAAGATTTGAGATTTGTTCCATTGGGCAAAAGTTAGAATAGGAATTAGAATCTAGAATACAAATACTGGAAAATCTGCATAGGTCTCTAAAACTTTATGGAACTTTATGAAACTCTATGGAAAGTTTATGGAACTCACCGTTCAACTTCTTGACAATGGTGAGAATATTATTGTATCAATCTATATACATTTAGCACTTTTAAAACAATCTATTAATGGCTAGGAAGATAAAAACCTCACAGGAGATATCACTGCTTTTTGTTTTTATTGTTACCTTACCTATGACAAGTTCTTTTCCAATACAGAACATAGGAACTATAATCGGGTCTCATAACTAAGTATGCAAAATTCCTAGCATCATCATGAAAATTAACCTACGTTACAGGGAGTTCAGTTTGTCTCCAAAGATAGTTAGATGTATGGCATGCTATGTAGTACAACCTCAATGTAGCATGCTCTCACGGATCTAAACACATATGACTGGCATTTAATAATTAGAAATCGAGATTAAGGTTTTATCCCATGATAACATGCAAATTAATTTTGGAAGGATAACCCATTTATCTTTAATAGAAATTTTCACATAATGGTGAATTATTTGAGTAGCATCTTTTCGGACATCACCTTTTGATTGAAGGAAGAAGAGAAATAGAAAACTGAGGAAATACAAAAAAGGAAGACTGAGGCCACCAAAACTAACTCTATTCACTTAGGACGTTTTTGGGCAGTAAGAATTGTTGCTACCTTTGTCACTAAATACCAAATCTGTGACCCAAATTCAATTCATGCAAGTCTCTTTTTTAATGTTTCCATTAACATAGTTATTCCCAATGCTCTTTCTCAATGGTGTTTCTCTTTTTTCCTGTTAGTCTCCTTCCTGAAGATTTAGTTCACACCCACATCTTAAAATTATCTTTGCTTCATCTTCTCTGGGCCTCTACCTAGGCTACCCCACGTGTTTGGAATGCTCACATCATTCCAGCTTGAATGCCTCCTTTTCATCTATGCCTCTGAATTCTCTCATATTCTAGACAAAGAGACCTGGGAACTTCACCCTTTACCTATACCCTGTAAATATTGTGCTTGTCTCAACATTTTCTAATCTGGCCACTAGCCATATTTTAATACCCTGCAATACATTCTCTTTTTGAACTGTTGACTATGCTGTTGTTCTTGTCTCCAATTCGCTAGGGAGTTTTTCATTGTAACTACATTAGATCACAGACTCCCAGAGACAAATGTTTAGCTTATATCCAATCAGAATGTCGTACTTATATATAAAAAGAGGAGAGAAGAATCCTACCTACTCACACATATTTTATTCATCAATTTCCCAATCACATTCCATTCCAAGTGTGAGGAAGCATTTGAAATCCCCATAATAATGGCTCTTTTAGCCTAAAATTTAGCATCCAAAAGACACAGTTAAAAGGAACACAAATTCCCTGAAAAGAGTACCATTACCCATTAACAATAAGCAATTGACTGCTAGAGTTAAGTTATCAGATTAGCTGACTGTCAGGTTGCAGAGAGCTCATCCCTCGAAAATGGGACACAGGAAAAGGAGATGTAAATGTTAGGAAAGAGCACCAGAAATATTCAGAAAATGGATGTCACTTGGGGACTGTCTCGTTCATAGCCTCTCCTAGTTCTATGCCCACTCAGCAGGTTGGTTATCAAGGAGGACTGAAAAAAAAGAAGAAATAATGAAGCATTTTCTATCAGGAAAACTGAGCATGTTAATACACTATAAATGCTCTCTTATATTACTATAATGTAGAAGAAATATGGTGTTTCTATAGTAAACACTGTATATATTCTTGTATAGGACTCTAGAGTCTGTTTTCCAAGCTGATAACTTTTGATTTAATAATTAAAAGTTTAAGAGAGAGAAAGAAGATAGATACTCGGCAAATTAAATCATGTAGGATACAGGGAATGCTAGAAAATTAGTCTATTTAATCACATTGAGTGTCTTACTCTTCAGACAACAGTTTCTCAGCAGATTGACAGTGTAGAAACAATGAAAAAAAAAAACACAAAACCAAAAGGTTTCATGTGTGTTCATGAACTTTAATGACACTTTGATTTCCAAGAAGGAAGGAAAGGCAGACAGTTACTCTTATGTAATTTCCTGGTACTCTTTTATTGTGCTGATAAATATATCCCTTTTGACAAACTAGATAGTGTATTAGAGTCTGTGATAAAAGCTCTTAAATGTGGATTTCCTTTCCCTTAGAGAACTAGACTGCACATTTATTGTTCCTGTTATTGTTCCTCTGAGCAAAAATGTGACTTTATATTAGAGGAGAGTTCCAAAGGGAAGTTTATATTGCATTGGGACTTTTTAATTTAAAACACACACCCGACACACACACATGCACACACACACCCTATTTTGTGGTAGAATTTGTAGTAAAAAGTGCTTTATGTTCCTCTGAGCTACTAATAATATGTGAGATATCTATAAGTTATATTCTGATATTCAAGGCACTGAACTATTAAAAGCCATACTATACATACACAATGTTTCAAATATGAAGAAAATAAAGAATAATAGCATCTCCACAGAGTGTTAGCAAGCTTTTAAAACTCCCAACCTTTGGATGTCCATGAAATCTTTAAGACAAATATTTAAGATGAAAACTGAGTAGTAGTATATGTACTTTGCATATGAGCAAACTAAGAGATTCACTGACTTACTAGAGTTATAGAGTCAAGTGGCAGATCTGGAACTAGAAATGTTTTTACTGACCCCCTGAACAAAAAAGGACAAAATTTTACCTTTGTAATTGATGTTTATTAAAATTTACACATGTATACATTATGCACTTCTTTCTTTCTTCTTTTTTACAATAATGCATGTTTACTATAGAAAATTTAACGATACAGAAGGGTATGATTAAGAAACAAACTGATTCCACCACCCAATAATAATAATAATTATCATTCTGGAGATAATTATTCCAGTTGTATATAATATACTATTATATGTAATACATATAATTATAAATATGAAATGTATTTCTCATACCTCTGGAGGCTGGAAGTCTGAGATGAGTGTGCCAGCATGGTCAGGTTCTGGTGAGGACCCTCTTCCAGGTTGCAAACTGCTAACTTTTCAATGTTGTTGGTGAGCTGGTTCAGGTTCTTGACTTTGCTGCACAAAAGAATTCGTGAGCGAGTCCGAAGTAAGAGTAGGCAAAGAAATTTCTTGCAAAGCAAAAGTGCACTCTGAGAGGCAGAGAGAGATGGTCAAAGGGAGAGACAGTCCCTGGTATCTTAAGGGGAATCCCCTTTATGGGAGCTGTACATACATATTCATAAAATATTGATGAGGTCAAGTGTGCAAAGGCAGACCTGCAGTTGGTGCATGTGCTCAGCATCTACATGCTCTACATGTATCATAAGCATATAAAATTTCCACCTAAGAGTTTGCTTTTTACTATTAAAATGAGGAAAAGATCACCATTTGCTAAACCTTGAACGTAGCTGCACATGTGGGAACCCAAAAAAGTCCCTAGCTCCCCTATGACAGGAATTTGTGGCTAATAAATAGTTCTTGGGCTTTTGGTGCTGACTGGCTGGAGATGAGGAAGCTACAACATGAATAAGGGACTTTTGCTCTCTTTCCTTGGCCTTATTGGCCTATCAAACTCGTAATCATCTGGTGGTTGGCTGGTATGCTGAAGAACCACGTATCTTACAAGATAGTTAGGTGCTGATGCATGCAGATGCAAGGGATGCAAAAGGAGTCCACGGGGCTTCACAGAAGGGGACAAGTCAGTATGACCTCCTCGCCTTACTTATCCTGCATCATCATTAGCTAAGTCTCTGGCCTCTTCTTATAAGAACACTACTTCTGTTTATGAGGGCTCTACTCTCATGACCTAATTGTCCCCCAAAGGCCCCACCTCCAAATACTATCACATTGAGATTAGGATTTCAACATATGCATTTTTTGTTTTGTTTGTTTGTTTTGAGACGAAGTTTCACTCTGTTGCACAGGCTAGAGTGCAGTGGCACAATCCCGGCTCCCTGCAGCCTCTGCCTCCCGGGTTCCATTGATTCTCCTGCCTCAGCCTCCCAAGTAGCTGGGATTAGAGGCGCATGCCACCACACTCAGCTAATATTTTATTTTATTTTATTTTATTTATTTTTTAATTTTTTTTTGAGACGGAGTCTCGCTCTGTCGCCCAGGCTGGAGTGCAGTGGCACGATCTCAGCTCAACACCGGCACCCACCACCACGCCCGGCTAATTTTTTGTATTTTTAGTAGAGATGGGGTTTCACCATGTTAGCCAGGATGGTCTTGATCTCTTGACCTCATGATCCACTCACCTCAGCCTCCCAGAGTGCTGGGATTACAGGCGTAAGCCATCGCACCCTGCCTACACCCAGCTAATTTTTATATTTTTAGTAGAGATGACATTTCACCATATTGGCCAGGCTGGTCTCAAACTCCTAAGCTCAAGTGATCTGCCCACTTCAGCCTCCCAAAATGCTGGGATTACAGGCATGAACCACTGCACCCAGCCAACATATGCATTTTTGAGGGACAGAAGCATTCAGTCCATTGCAAGGAGGGAAAGAACTACTGACTCAATGGTATATTAGACATATCAGTTGAGACGACTTAGTTTCAAGAAATAGAAAATGTTAACTTACCTGGGGTAAACAATAAAAAGATTTATTACCCTGTAATTACCATTATCAAGACTTCAAGTTCATTCCATTGTTATATTCTGTCATTAGCAGAAAAACTCACTTCTTTCATTCTTCTCATGGCACCACAAATACAATGCAAGAAGGTATCTCTTTTTGTATCTTTTATCTATCTTTTTATAGAAAATGATAGCTAGCTAGCTACTGAAATAGAGAAATATAGCAAGACAAAGAGCAAGCCATGTGAGAAAAGACGCAAAAAAGTGAGAAGAAAAAGAGAGAAAAAGGAAGGAAGAGCCTGAGAGAAGAAATAGCTAACTTTCCCCTAGGCATTAGACCTTTTATTAGTTATCACCAGTAGTCTAAGTGAATAATAAAGGACTAGCATACAAGAATGAGCCCACCATATGTGGAGGACATGGAACTGTGATGATGTCCCAGTGGAGGACGGAACATAATCCCCCATATGTCCCAATGGAGGACATGGAACTGTGATTACATATATGCAGTATTTCTTCCCCTGGAAAGGAGGCATCAAAAAGGGGATAGGCAAAATGGAAAGCATTCTATTACGTGTAGAATGTTGTCTTCTGAATACTCCCCTATTTTTAAAAAATTTATGTTATTAACCCATTGTTCTAAGGCATCAAGTCTATAATAACATAAGAGTTGTAGATGTCTCCTTTTGGGGAAGAAATGAGAGCATCTCAAGTAAGTTCTTCCACCCTTAAAAACCATTCCCTTCAAAGTAACTGGTTCCCTTGTGACTTCCTGGGTCCAGATATATAGACAGTTCTGCTCTTAAAACAGAAGCCACTTGATTAGGCTTTAATCATGTTATTTAACCACAATTGGCAGAATTTAAAAACTGCCATTGCAGTGTCCACCTCAAATTATAACTACTTATGTTATTCAACGTAGCTCATCAGACATAATCAAATAAGCACTACATATGTACACAGGAATGAAGACTGCCCCATGTTTCCTTTTCTCACAAATGTATAAGTCCTAGGAAATTGAGGTGCAAATGTCTTTCAGTTTAATCTCAGTTTCTTACTGAATTCAACTCAGAGGATCTCACTCAGAATAAGTAGTACAGTGAGTACAGTCACTTCAGCAGCTATAGACTAGGCTGTGTTCCACTGGAATGGTATATTAGGGTTACCACAACATAACAACACAGACTGGGTACCTTAGAAAACAGAAACGTGTTTCCTTACAGTTCTGAATGATAGAAACTCCTGATCAGTGTGTCTGCAGGTGTGGTTTCTCCAAGGCTTCTCTCCGTGGTTTGCAGATGGGTGCCCTCTCTTTCTCTGTGCGTGCTCATCCCTGGTGTTTTTGTTTGTTTGTTTGTTTGTTTGTTTTTTTAAAGACAGAGTCTTGTTCTGTCACCCAGGCTGGAGTTCAGTGGCACAATCTTGACTCACTGCAGCCTCCACTTCCCGGGTTCAAGCAATCCTCTTGCCTCAGCCTCCTAAGTAGCTGAGATTACATGCACATGCCACCATGCCTGGTTAATTTTTTGTATTTTTAATAGAGGCGGGGTTTCACCATGTTCGCAAGGCTGGTCTCAAACTCCTGGCCTCAAGTGATCTTCCCACCTTGGGCTCCCACAGTGTTGGGATTACAGGCATGAGTCACTGCTCCTGGCTATACCTGGTTTCTTTATGTGTCCAATTCTTTATTCTTGTGAGAACAACAGTCAGATTGGATTAGGGTCCATGTATATGACCTCATTTAACTTTAATCATTTCTTTAAAGACCCTATGTCCAAATACATTCATATTCTGAGGCACTGGGGATTAAGACTTCAAAATATAAAATTTGGGGATATACAATTCAGTCCATAACAGATAGGTATAGCTTTCCCAGAAAATGCAAAGTTTTGAAAATCTTAACAAACTAGGAATCTAAGTGCTAAATTTCCTCACACAGGCAAAAACAATATTTCCTAATTTCCCTCAGTTGCCAAATATCCTCAAAGCTTTCCAAGCTGAGGTTTGAAAATTACTCAACTTGTAGGTTACTTCAGTTTGTTTTCTTCCACATGTAGGTTTAAGACATTTTATTCTTGAGTTTATTTTTCCTAACATATTTGTTTAAATTCTTTCACAAAATGTCCTTGTAATAAGAGAAATAAAGTCCTAGATACCTGCCTTTGCTCAAAGCATCAATTATTTAAGACTGTCAATTTTCAGCTTTCTGACAAGAACACATCTATGACAAAAATAGATTACCATCAATCCAATGTTTAATCCAGATGTATTCTTGAGTTATTAGGATCCCCCCTTTCTCCTTCTTTTCTTTGGAAATTTCTTAGGGTCTGGAAACCATTCACAAACATACTGTTTTATTGTCATAGTCACACTCTGCCTTCTACTGCTAATATCATCACTGTAAAATTTTTCTAGTAATGCCTGAAAGATCTCCCCTCAGGTATTTATACATTTTTACCACCTTTTATATCCTAGTCACCAAGAGGGAGTTCTCAAATTGTACCTTTTGTTGACTCACCATCTGCAGACATCAGAGGGCACTCTCATAGCTTCCTGGATCTGGGCTCTTCCTGATGAAATCATTGAAGTAGATCTCCTTGTCCTCAACCTTCTAATCTCCTTTCTAGGCCTTCGTGTTACCTTGCAAGCCATTTGTCATTGCCCACGTTTGCACGTCTATTTCCATCCAAATTAGAGGATTAAGTGTATTACCTCAAGTTCTGCCCACCTAGAGGACTTCTCATTACCACAGTGTATGAATGGAAACAGGGCAGCAGAAGTACATGTTAGGATTACAGAGATGTGTCATGCTGACCTGGCAATGAATCAAGCATGGTATTTTGCCCATCTCTGTTAGCTTATGTCTGCATTGTGTGATTTAATAGGGAAGCACCAGAGGAGCAGCAATGGGTGACGTTGGGATTTGGGATATTTGCTTATGTAGCTTACTTCTAGCTCTGCTCATGCCTCATTCTGGATGTTCCACTTCCATCTTACAATGAATTGCTTCTGGACCTGCCTTTATGTATGATTTAACTCAAAATCGGTAGCTCTGGCTACATAGTTACTTGATACTTCATTACCAGGTACATTGCCTCTACCCAGGCCCAAACAGATGAAACATTTTTGCTAAATAACCCTAGAGTTCTACCTTGTGATTCTATTGTTTGCCCTTGCCATTAACTCTACACTGCATGGACTCTTCTGAAAAAAATACCTAGGGACAACCACAGTGCATGCCCAAGTGGCAGGGCTGCTTACATGAAACTACTGATAAGCCATTTCCTTCTTAGGATTCCAGTCAAAATTGGCAACTTTCCTTGCTTTCAGTAAATGGGTTGGAGCAATATTCTCAAGTGTGAAATGTGCTACCTTTGTATATCTCGAAGGGTCCTAACATATAATTTCATTTTGCTGGTGGGAATTTTGAGTGCAATAATTTGTCTCTTACTATGAAGTAGATGTTTTAGAAGACCCTAGACTATTGGACTCCTAAAAACTTCTCTGATATGACAGACCATCCTCAGGAGCTCATACGTCTTACCAAAATCTCCACTGTACTCACTACTTTTTGATCATCTGGTCTGGTTAACATGATGTCTTCGATATAGTATACCAAGATATCATTCTGTTAAATAACTAGATAATTCCAGTCCTTTTGAATGGCATTTGGAAGGAGTGCAGGAGCCTAAGAACAAGACTAGAAACATATTCTCGCTTTTCTCATATAAATGTTAATTACTTATGGTACTTTTTTTGAGAGGTGTGGAAAAGAGTACATTCACCAGATCATTGGCAATATACCATGCACGTAAGGTTGTATTTCTATGCTCTAACAAAGATGTGTGGCATCAAGGCTGCAATTTGGCCTATTATGTGGGGGGGTTTGTATGGAATAATGTCATCCTTCATAATCCAACTTGTTCTTGTACAGGCCTGGTTGGTAAATTAAATAGGTATGTTATAGTAAATGCTGCTTCCACATCCTTCCCACTGGGATGTTACACTGTTTCTTATTTAAAATCTTATTCAGGAATGGAGGACAGGTTTAAGGGACTCCATTTGGTTTTGCCTATTAGAATAGTTCTTTCTCCATAGACCAAGGAACCAATGTAAATGTCTGGCCTATCCCCAAAGATGTCCATTTCAATTATACATTTAGGTACCTTGAAAGTGACCACTGGACCTAGTAAACCCAGTGGGAGTTGGACCTCAGTTTAGACTCCTTTTTATTACCTGTCTTCCATACTTTTACATTCTAACAAGGTGTCTATCGTAATGTCTTATATTCCCAGGTACTAACTGTCAACACAGACCCTAGGTCTGACGGTGTCAAAATACCTAGGTATCACCTTTCTCAAATGCATGGGTATCTCAGTAGAAGTCTATATGACTCTTTGGAGAAGGGCAGAATGTTTTATATACACATATGTATTTGCCATATTTATGCAGGGTCCTTTCTCATGAATCACTGGCCCCCTCACCACTTCATGGATCCTAAGTCTGAGAACTGGCTCAGGTATGGAAACTGGGTAAGTTATCATGACTTTATTGGAGCAGCTGCCTTCAGCCTCCTGATGATCAATCATTGACTGATTCTGGTAATAGAGAAGGATCGATAACCTTTTTAACTGCCCATCTAATGTGCTCCTGGGAATGCAGTGTTCCATTAAACATCTCTATAGTTCTCTACAAGTGGGGCACTTCTGACTTCCATTCTGACCTACTACCTAATACAATAATTGCACCTATCTTGCTTCTGATTGTTAAGCACCACCAAGTAGCTTCTGTTTTTTGAAATCCAATCATTGCCATTGTTACAAGGAACCTAAGTCTATAGCCACATAATCTGCTTCAACTCTTACTTGCAAAAGAGAGTCACCATTGAACTTAAAAATCCTGTTCTTCATTTTGTCAGACCATTCCTTATTGCTTTGGTAAATGCAGTACCTTCAGGGCCCTACATCAACAAAGTTACTTAGTGAGGTTTTTGACCATTATGTATTATATTTATTCTATTATTCGCAATTCCTTGAGGAATCCATTTGTAACCACTTTCCTGGCATTTGTATCTCAAGTCATTGATTTTCCTGAATGTGCAACAAGCAATATGGTCCCAGGGTCTTTTTTAGGATGTTAAATGCTCCGGTTAGTGCTACTATACTAATATAATCTTTCAGATCAATTTCTACTCTTTCATCGTTATTCAGCATCCTGAGGATCCAGTCCCGTATATACCCTACTGGCTCCTGCTGGTGCACGCAGGCTAGATCCTGAAGATCCTTCAGCATATAGTGCCTTTCCTTCCTTAGGAGGCTCTGTACTTGTAAGTACTTCTTAGCCTTCCTTAGAAGGCTCTGTTCTCACTGGCCTGTTGGTATGTGACTTGACCCTAGTTACTAGTCCATTGGTTGAAAGAGGAAGTGAGAGTAAATCTTAATGAAAGGAAGAGGATGTACATACTTCCAAGGCAGGCACTTCTGTATTAATTTTAAGCAAGTGAAAGATGTTCTAGCCTTTTACAAAGAGAAATGAACTACTTTCCCAACCCCCTAGACTCTGGGGATTAATGACTTTCAAGGGTATTATTGCAGATATCTCCATTCTGAAGATCCCACTCATTCCCAATCTAGGTCTTAACCTTAACATAATAGACATGCCATGGTTGAGAATTAAATCTTTTTTGGAGCTCTGACACTCTTGTAATTATGTTCTGGGTTGGGCATGGTGGCTCATGCCTATCATCTCAGCACTTCGGGAGGCTGATGCAGGTGGATCATCTGAGGTCAGGAGTTTGAGACTAGCCTGGCCAACATAGCGAAACCCTGTCTCTCCTAAAAAAAAAAAAAAAATTAGCCAGGCATGGTGGCATGCACCCGTAATCCCAGCTACTCAGGAGGCTGAGGCAGGAGAATTGCTTGAGCCCTGGAGGCAGAGGTTGCAGTGAGCAGAAATCACATCATTGCACTCCAGCCTGGGCAACAAGAGCAAAACTCCATCTCAAAAAAAAAAAAAAAATATTCTAGAACTGGTGTTCAGCTTTTTTGAACTGCAGCTGCAGGAGAGAATGTCTTTTTAAAAGTTGAAATTAGCCCTCTGGCTTTCATGCTTAGTCTTGTGTTAGACATATTAACATAGTTACCTCAAGCCTTTCAGTATCTTTTTTCCAATGCATCAATGATTCCACACATCTATACCTATCATTATCTTCCAAGCTCTCTGACAACTCATATACTATACTTATGAGTACATTTCCATCACCTGATATCATCCTAGTTCACTACTAATGAATTTTCTGACACTGCATCATAAATGCATGTGCAAGGCTATTAGTGTTTCACTGAACAGCAGTGATAGCATCATCATCACCAGCCAGCCGGTGATCCAGACCCAAATTCCCATGCTTTCTAGAATAATTTCTGGTGCCAACTACCATGGATTCAGTTACCTGGAAAACATACTTAGAGACTCTGAAATTTGTGTGCAGAGGGCTTTTGGGGGAGTGATCTCAATAATAACATCAGTGAGGCAGGCACAGTGCAGGACTGGGTAGAAAAACAAGTTGAACTGAGAAGTTATTGCAAAGGAGGCTTCAACTGATTCCATGGAGAGTACTGGAGCTGGGATGGCCCTTTAGAGTCTTTCTGAATTAAAGCAAGAGACAGGGCCTCGAAACTATCTGTTGCATGCAGAACACCTTTAGGGAGGAAAGCAACCTTCACTGAATCAGCTTTATACAAATGTGGATTATTTCTATAGAGAAACACAGTATGAGCCATCAGCAATTAACATTCTGAGTACTTGAAAGAATGAGTGTCTGGGCCTTAAAGATCAATCTAGGTGGCCTCCAATAATGTCCACGGCCTTATTTGATAACAGCAAGAAATGAAAGAGAATGATAGGAGGAAAGTTAACAGTTTCTGAAAAGGATGTTTAAGAGTTGTCAGTTCTGAAAAATCTAGGAAAGAACAACAGTGTGCTGAAATTTCTTCCTCATTCTGCTAATTGAAGGCATAGTACAGAAAGGAACCTTGGCATATGGGAATGTGAAATCCTAAGGAATAGTTTGAGTATTACCATGAAATACTAGGCTTCCGTTCAACGAGGAAGGTAACAGAAAAATCACTGAGAAGATAGTGGAGTTTCTTCTCATTAAGGCAAGGGTAAATTTGTTAGAGACATGTCATGAGAGAAAATAGCATAGGTGAATTTACCTAACAGCTAGAGTTGATCAATATTATCAATAATACAGCCTAGTTTATTAAATACATTTGCAAACCAGGGACTGTATTCTTGGGATTGGAAAAATAAAACTCAGGTCAAGATAAGTTATTTAATTGTAGTCACAGAGCAAGTAAGAGTTAATATGAAAATTACACTAATTTTGTTTGTACTATACTTCTTATTACAGAATGAAATATCCTGCAGTTTGAGTGTAAGATAGTAATTATGAAAAACAAGCATAAATGATTAAAGAGGCAAGAGATTGAGTCTGAGACCAGAGGCACATGTCAAAATGAGACATAAGAAGGAACAGGGACCAGACTGAGGTTTTTAAACTTAATGGCCTCAATGTTCCAAATGTGGCTGCAAATGGTGACAGATGTCAGGATACACAATTGTTGACTTGAAGCTCTATGAAGCAACTTCAGAAAGATCTCTGAAATTGGAGAATTTTTTTAAGCTTAGTCTTTTATCACATGATCTTTGGATAATATTTCTGTTTATGAGCTGAAGTAAATTTAAACAGGAAACTTTACAATTTTATTTGTGATTACACAGCAGTAATTTCAGGACTGTTTTCCTTAGGAATCTGGATGGTAATTACTAAAACTCCAAAGCTAATTATGTTGTTATACTAGTGGGACTGTAGCTATGGATGAGAAGTCTTTTCCATTAGCAGGCTTGATTTGTAAGCATCATAATTGTACTTTCACCCTAAACCATTCCACTCCTATTTCCCACCCCCTAGAGGCAAAGGGAAGCAATAATTCAATTGAGATGTCCCTTTGGAGAGGGAGATTTTGTTTAAAAAAATATTTAGTCAGAACAGAAAATAGTTTTTCTTTTTAAAAGAAATAGGCAACCAAGCCATATATACATCATTTGAGAAATGCTAAAAACACCCAGATGCTTTATTTAAAAATGGCAAACTGGGTTTCCAAAAGGATTGTGACCTCTTTAACAAGGCAGAGCTAAATAGACTACGAGTAAGTTCTATTAAGTAAATAATCAAAAATGGCATTGTTGTGAAGAGCTAATATCTGACACCTCACATGAGTAGGATGCTATTTCTATAAGCTGTTAAGTGTGCAATGAGGTGTGAGCCTTCAAATATACAAGCATATAAATATAGTTGGACAAGCAGTGTATCTAAGGCATCTCACACTGAAGCAAAGGCAGCTATGTAGTTCAACAATTGTAGTATCTTAACAATACTACATTTAGGTAAACAAAGCAGCAAATTTGTTTAAAAAATAAATAGAATATCACAAATTCACATAAATAAGCATCTATTTAATTGGGCTATTAGGGTTTTTTCTTCTCCCCCAATTGTTCTCTTCTAAAACAAAAGGAGAAATTAAACACATCTAAGGCAACCCTGTAACAAAGAATGTAAATGGCCAAATGTCAAGACGTGCCAAATTAAAGCTGACACAGCAAAAGCAATCTTGCTACTTATCTTGTAACTTCACGGAAATAGGACACAGTCATATCTTTTGGAAAAAGGGAAGCAGTTCTAATCTTGCCTCCAGGGCACACTTACTTTGTTACCTTGGGCACGGTTACTGGTACTGCACTGTTTCTTAGTTCTCACATTTAAAATAGGGAAAAATAGGTTATAACACTGATGATAGGAAAAAAAGATAACACCTTTTGTCATAGTCAGAAATATTTGCAATCCAAAAATACTGAAAAAAAGAAAATAGGATTTGATTTGTAACATTTCTAAATCTGTGGTAATAGCACAGTCCCCAATGGTAAAATTTTAGGTACTAAGGTATACTTAAAAAATGTCTATAAGGCCGGGCGCGGTGGCTCAAGCCTGTAATCCCAGCACTTTGGGAGGCCGAGACGGGTGGATCACAAGGTCAGGAGATCGAGACCATCCTGGCTAATCCGGCGAAACCCCGTCTCTACTAAAAAATACAAAAATCTAGCCGGGCGAGGTGGCGGGCGCCTGTAGTCCCAGCTACTCCGGAGGCTGAGGCAGGAGAATGGCATAAACCCGGGAGGCAGAGCTTGCAGTGAGCTGAGATCTGGCCACTGCACTCCAGCCTGGGCGACAGAGCAAGACTCCGTCTCAAAAAAAAAAAAAAAAAAAAAATGTCTATAATACATACATTTTGGTGGACAGTGCTAGGCTGGAGAAACCCTGAATTCTGTCTTTACAGTGACTTTGGACAGATGTTTTCTTTCAATCTTGCTTTTGCTCTTTACCAAACTTCTTGACTTTTCACAGAATATTTTACTTTTTAATATTTCGGTTCCTAATCTCTCAGAATTTTCATTGCTCTGCCTGTAAATTGAGAATAACAACACTAATCTCACAGACTTGTGAAGAATCAAACAACATAAGTACTGAAGCTGTCCTCGTAGGTTTAACAATGAATTCTGGATAGAGCCATTTGCATTCCCATTGTTCCTATAGATGGGATTTCTGACTTTAGAATTATAAGGCTTCTGTTTAAGAACTAATTTGCATCCCCATTGTTCTTATAGATAGGATCTCTGATGTTAGAATCATAAGGCTTTTGTTGAAGCAGTGCTTAAGACATTTTTAAGATTCTGAATCCCAGCAGAATGGCTGACACCAACCAGTTCAAAGAACCCCCACAAAGGAACTGCATCAGAATGAGGACAGTTTCTTCATCTCCCTATCTGTACTAGTCCATTCTCACAATGAAGAAATACTCAAGACTGGGTAATTTATAAAGGAAAGTGGTTAATTGACTCATAGTTCCACAGGACTGGGGAAACCTCCAGAAACTTACAATCATGGTGGAAGGGGAAGAAAACACATCCTCCCTCATATTGTGGAAGGAGAGAAAGGTGCTGAGTAAAGTGGGAAAAGCCTCTTATAAAACCATCAAATCTTGTGAGAACTCACTCACTATTATGAGAACAGCAGCATGGGGGTAACTGCTCCATAATTCAATTACCTCCCACTGGGTCCCTCCCATGACACAAAGGGATTATGGGAACTACAATTCAAGATGAGATTTGGGTGGGGACACAGCCAAACTATATCATTTAACCCCAGACCCCTCCCAGATCTCATGTCCTCACATTTTAAAACACAATTATCCCCTTCCAGCAGCATTAACCCAAAGATCCAAGTTCAAAGTCTTATCTGAGACAAGGCAATTTCCTGCCACCTATGAGCCTATAAAATCAAAAACAAGTTAGTTACTTCCCAAATGCAATTGAAGTACAGGCATTGGCTAAATACACCCATTCCAAATGGGAGAAATTGGCCAAAACAAAGGGGCTACAGGCTCAATGCAAGTCTGAAATCCAATGAGGCAGTAAGTAAATCTTAAAGCTCCAAAATAATCTTCTTTGACTCCATGTCTCACATCCAGATTATGTTGAGGTGTGAGGTGGGTTCCTCCAGCCTTGAGCAGCTACACTCCTGTGGCTTTGCAGGGTACAGCCCCGCTCCCAGCTGCTTTCACGGGTTGGCATTGAGTGTCTTTGGATTTTCCAGGCACATGGTGCAAGCTGTCAGTGAATCTACCATTCGGGTATGTGGAGGACTGTGGGCCTCCTCACAGCTCCACTAGGCAGTGCCCCAGTGGGGACTCTGTGTAGGATCTCCAACCCCATATTTCCCTTCCACACTGTCCTGGCTGAGGTTTTCCATGAGGGCTCTGTCCCTCCAGCAAACTTCTGCCTGGACATTCCAGGCATTTTCATAAAATTCTGAAATCTATGCAGAGGTCCTCAAACCTTAATTCTTGACTTCTGGGCACCTGCAGGCTCAACATCACATGGAAGCTGCCAGGGCTTGGGGTTTGTACCCTCTAAGCCATGGCCAGGAGTGTACCTTGGCCCCTTTTAGCCTTGGCTAGGGTGGGTGGGATATAGGGCAACAAGTCCCTAGGTTTCCCACAGCAGGGGAGTCCTGGGCCCTGCCTACAAAACCATGTTTTCCTTCTAGGCCTCTGGGCCTAGATGGAAAGGGCTGCCATGAAAGTCTCTGAAATGCCGTGGAGACATTTTCCCCATTATCTTGGTGATTAACATTTGGTTCCTTTTTACTTTTGCAAATTTCTGCATGAGCGTGAATTTCCCCCCGGAAAATGGATTTTTCTTTTCTACTGCATCATCGGACTGCAAATTTTCCAAACTCTTGTGCTCTGCTTCCTCTTGAACACTTTGCTGCTTAGAAATTTCATCTGCCAGATACCCTAAATCATCTCTCTCAAGTTCAAAGTTCCACAGATCTCTAGGGCAGGGGCAAAATGCTGTCAGTCTCTTTGCATAGCAAGAGTGACCTTTCCTCCAGTTCCCAACAAGTTTCTTATCTCCATGTGAGACCACCTCAGTCTGAACTTTATTGTCCATATCACTATCAGCATTTTGGTCAAAGAACAAGTCTCTAGGAAGTTTCAAACTTTCCCACATCTTCCTGTCTTCTTCTGAGCCCTCCAAATTGTTCCAACCTCTACCTGTTACCCAGTTCCAAATTTGCTTCCACATTTTTAGGTTTCTTTATGGCAGCACCCCACTTTCCAGTGTCAATTTATTGTTTTAGTCCATTCTCATACTGCTATGAAGAAATACCCAAGAATGGGTAACTTATAAAGGAAAGAGATTTAATTGACTCACAGTTCTACAGGACCGCGGAGGCCTCAGAAAACTACAATTTTGGCAGAAGGGGAAGCAAACACATCCTTCTTCACGTGACAACAGGAGACAAAAGTGTCAAGCAAAGGGGGAAAAGCCTCTTATAAAACCATTAGATGTCATGACAACTTACTCACTATCATGAGAACAGCATGGAGTGGAGTAACCATCCCTATGATTCAATTACCTCCCACTGCATCCCTCCTATGACATGTGGGGATTTGGTGGGGACACAGCCAAACCATATCACTATCCCATGACTTCACCCTGCACTCTGATCAATCAATGATCTCCACACTTTGGCCCACTCCAAAACCCTTGAAATCTCTAGCCCCAAACTCCTCTAGGAGACAGATTTGAGGTTTCCTCCCATCTCCCCATTCAGTGGCCCTACAATTAAACCTCTTTCTCTGCTGCAAACTGGTATCTAGGCATATTGATTTGCCATGCTCATTGGGTAAGGCACCTATTGTGCTTACAGCACTTACCATATGCAGAACATTTTCTATAATTACCACATGCAATTCAATAGGAAAACTAAATATTATAGTGGTTCAAATCATTTCTTAAAATTCAAGGTAAATTGCAATCATCATTGTCCTAAATTTTTAATCTTTTATCCCCATCTATCAACCCTAAACAACAGACAGCAACATCCAGAACTAATCTGCATTAATATTAACTGCTTCTTACTGAGATTTTGCTTTTATGTTGCAAAATAAAATTGCTTCTGTAGTAGATAATCACCTCAGGCAGTCTTTATTTATATTATCAAGTAAATTATTTATTTTTATATCAAAGTAACTTATTTTCGCACATAGTAGGCTCCTAATAAAAATATGTCCATTACCTGATTAATTCATCCAAGCAAAATATGATCTGATCAGCTGTATTCTAAGTGCATTTATATGGTATGAGAAAATCTGAATTTGAAGGATATTCACTAGGTGACATTTGACTTCACAGCATTCATATGTCTTATTGATAAGGCATTGATGATTAGGGTTGCTTTATGACCTAGTTATATTTTAGAAAGAGATTACATTTTTAAAATAAAAGAAAAAATGATCAAAGGTCAGAGTTTTAGGTGTGGGTGAATGTGGTAGATTAATTCGCAAACAGTTACCCTAATTCATTTCACACTTATTATACTGAAAATATATTGAATAAGTACTTTTAGAACATCTATGACATGCTTTAGTGGACAATATCCTAAATGTATCCCTGAAGCTACAAATGGTGTAAAACTTTCAAATCACTCATGGTTTTGTTATTTAAGCTTTGTGAAACTCAAAGATTTATAAAAATGTCGTTAATGGATTTCTTTTCAATCAGAATTACATGTCCAATATTGTATTCTAAATTACAGTTCTCCATTACAATGAGGTTTTAGCTTTAAGTGCTACTTCATAATTATGAGTTGTTTTTCATGAACTCCTATGTAAATTTTTTAAAATGACTGAGACAAATTTATTTTCCAGGAGTTTGTATTTATTTTTGTTAATTTCAATATATAGGAAACATTTAAAGAAAATTGTTATGTCAGTAGAAAAACTAAGAGAATTATGATTCAGGAACATTAGCATTCACTAACAAGTTTTTTTTAGGCTTTACAGTACGATATAACTCTCCTTTCTATTGATTTTTAAATTTTCATATAAAACAGAAATTGAAGAAATGCATCATTCAATTGTGAAGGGAGAAATCGTAATTTTGGAATTCAGGATGGCTAATTAATGACTGGTTAGATATATGAGGGATTTCAAGGATATAAACACTAAATATGGGCTCTACTGATGTGTATTCAACTTTGCTAATTCTTCTGCCATTTCACATCTGGTGTAATTTTCATTTGCTAATTGTCATTCTTAGCTCTAAAATGTCTATTTGGTTTTTAGTTTCCATTTATCTAGTGAGAGTATGCTTGTTTACTCACTATTTGGACATTTGTCTTTAATTCTTTGAACATATTTATAATATCTGTTTTGATGCTGTTGCCTGCTTAATCTAACATATGAGCCCATATGAAATCTGTTTCTATTGATTACATTTTATTTCTTGAGTATGGGTTGCATTTTTCTATTTCTTTGCCTTTCTAGTAATTTTTGGTTAAAGCTTAGAAATTGTAGATATTTTGTTGTAGCAACTCTATGTGGTAAAATTCTTATTGCTAACATTTGATCATCTTGAAAAAAAAGGACATTGGGTATGAGGCTTGGAGCAGAACAACAAACTTAAAATTAAGGAGGCAATAAATTAAGATCCAGGGAGTTGGATAAAATTGGACAACTGTGCTGTTTCTGAAAAATAACACAGCACAGTATTGAAAAGTGGAAACTATAGTAATGCAACTCTTCAAATTTCTACTCCAGCATCTACAAGTCATGTCATCTAGGATTCCAAGCCTTTTTTTTTTTTTTTTTCATCCATAAAACCATGTAACACTTTTAAGCATATTTGAGTACTCAATACATCTTGGTTTTTCCTACCATTATTATTATATTGTTTCCTTTAAAACACCACAGAAATACTAAGGGACAATTAAATGAGTAGATATTTTCAGTAAAATAAATATATAATCATGGTTCTTGGATCAATTCATTATTGCAACTACCCAGATCAAAGGTTATTCATTAGAATCAAGGACAGGAGGCTTTCTGGTTTGCTGGAAAGCCCCAAGTAGAGACTTTGTCCAGGGACTTATAGGCATAGACATTGATTTCTCTTTCCAGATGAGACTGTGACCTTGTTGATGCTGTGTTTGGCTCAGGAACTGGGCAAGCCTCAAATGAATAAATACTTATCTTTCTTTTAAAAATAATTATGGAAGCTCTGTGTTGCAAACCAATTTCTTCTCATATTTGTCAAGATCCTGACTTACTCTAGGTGTCACTGGCAGCCAGTTCCCACCCATTAAGCACTGTGAGGATCAATATACAATGCACCAAGAAGTGAAGCTTTTTATGGCCACTTGATTTTGTGATACTTGGTATCTTACTCTGTGTGTGCTCTCTTCTCACTTAATGCATAGTCCATGTGGAAAAAAGTGGACATTGTTGATTTTTTTAGCTATCCAATGATAAAATGTATATCATTAAACATATGTGAAATTCCTGCACTCATGACCCACTTGGCAGTAATACAGTGTTCAGAGTAACCTCTTTAGAATCTGTGATGTATATCTCCAAATGTAAATGTTTATTTGTATAAATACATACCTGTGGGCTTATATGAATGTGATCAAAACATTTCATTGTTCTGCTTTTCAGAAAACACTAGGTGTTGTTTCAGTTTTTAGATTTATCTTATAAAACTGTCAGTGCTTGCCGTATAATTGGTAATTAACTCTACCTTCCTCTGATAAGCTTTTAAGGCCACAATCATGATGATACATTTGCTTATATATTATGCCTCAATATAGAAATGGAAGAATACTTCCAAATTTACTTAAGCAAATAATATAATTGGTGGCAAACACTACGAGGCAAAGTCAAACACCAAAGTTGACAGATATGTGAGAATTGAAGGAAAGTCAATGGGCACACTTTTGTCAGAAATAAAACACAAACTCAAGATAGTATTTGTTAGTAAATGTGCTACTTCTGGGAGGCATGGTTGCGATTGGCAAATTTTACTCCTTTTGCACACAAAAGCAACTACTGTAAGTTTTTCAAATTCTGTAAAGTTATAAGGAAAGACAATTATTAAAAGATTAATGCTTATGTCATTGATGCTAAATGCAACATATATTTGAATGATAGTAAGAATGAATGCTCATTGAAAGACTCAGATGTTACACATAATATTCACTATACATTTAAATATATGTGTGTATGTTTATGTGTCTGTGTGTTTGTTTATGTAGACTCTAATGATAGCTTGGACACTAATATAAAAATATAAAAAGTGCTCTAATCTCTTCCTCCTTCCTCCTTCCCTCTCTAATCATTTAATGTCTTACCATAGTCTGTTATCCATAATAAAATCCTTCTCTGAACACTGGAATCCATATAAAGTATGTTACCAAAGATAAAGTGGACATCAAAGTTATTGATAAAAATAAAATTCGAATCATGTTCCCATCACTTATTATCTGAGTAACATCAAACTAGTTACTAAACCCCCAAGAATCAGTTTTTTATCAATAAATTGGTATAAAAATACATGTTTATATATGTATAACCCCCCAAGCATCAGTTTTTTTATCAGTAAATTGAGATAAAAATACATGTGTGTATATATGCATAAAACATATATACATGTTTATATATGTATGGAACATATATACATGTTTATATATGTATAAAAATACATGTTTACATATGTGTAAAATGCATGTTTATATGTATTCTTAATACATATAAGATGGGAAATGTATGGAAAGTCCATGGATCAATGCCTGGAACATATACAGATTTCAACAGGTAGTTATTATGGTTGATGTTTATTAGTCCAGGAAACATCACATCAGTACTAAATTATTCTTTACTTCATGTTTTTATTTTGTTTTCATCTTATTCATAAAACTTTTTAAATACATTTTTTCATTATTTTTGAGAACAAACACACTTATAGGCTCACAAAACTCAGTAAGTCCTTTTTGGTTGAGTAAAAGCAAATAATTTTGATGATTGAAAGAATCATAGAAATGAGATTGAGACCATCCTGGCTAACACGGTGAAACCCCATCTCTAGTAAAAATACAAAAAAATTAGCTGGATGTGGTGGTGGGCACCTGTAGTCCCAGCTACTTGGGAGGCTGAGGCTGGAGAATGGCATGAACCCAGGAGGCGAAGCTTGCAGTGAGCCAAGATTGCGCCACTGCACTCCAGCCTGGGTGACAGCCAGACTCCGTCTCAAAAAAAAAAAAAAAAAAAAAAAAAAGAAGAATATAAATGATCTATTTTTTTCTCTCTTTTTCAGATGGTATGGGAAATTTTAGATTTAAGTGACTTGCTCAAAGTGACCTTTTTTGTGATAAACCAAAACAGTAGATTCCAGGTTATCTGATCCTTGGCCATTACTATTTCTACTCTTATACATAACTTTATATTCTGTATAAACATATGAAATTATATATGTACATCTATACTTTTATGGTTATAATTTAACTGGCTAATGATGTTTTCTACAAATAAATCTGCCTCAAAGAAATTAAAACATACTTTCTATTTAATGTAAAAATTCAAAGATATCTGTTTACTTCATATTTAGACCTTTTAAAACTGTATCCAAGACAGGGAAGCAGCTGATGCCACCTGTAAGACAAATTCCTTTGCCATCTTTACTCATCTACTCCCTTCTCACTCTATAGTTATGGAAGGTTGATCTTATTATGGGAAAGTGAGAAAATTGTCATCTGCTCAGTTTTTGTTTTTGTTTTTGTTTTTTTCAGGAAAAGGCACAACCCTTTCTTTTCTGTTTATGACGGTTTTAGTTATCATTAATTTTTACTCACTGTTTTTAAGTTTA
The DNA here is from genome assembly GCF_043159975.1 of Macaca nemestrina. Lineage (NCBI taxonomy): Eukaryota > Metazoa > Chordata > Mammalia > Primates > Cercopithecidae > Macaca > Macaca nemestrina. The sequence goes on from NC_092137.1 coordinate 51,468,378, forward strand.
AACACCTAATTCTGCACATATCAAGAAGGTAAGACACCCACTATTTTAAAATATTCTCTTAGAAGTTTCAAATGAGTAACACTAAAATTTTACTCATTTAATATTAATTAATGGAAGAGTTTTTTTCTCATATGAAAAGGGTATAGACTCAGACTATTGCATGTGTGTGGTGTGTATATTTTCTCTACTCTGATAAGATATTACTATATTATTTATTTTTATCACAACTGGTCACTGGATCTACTTTTACAGACATACATTCATGCATAAATTTTGCTCATCACAGGAAATAAATGCAAAAGACAAATGGATTAAAAACAATTGAAAGCAATAATATAAAAATCTATTAGACCAATGGGATAATTGTTCTTTCTTAAGACTTTCACATGCCCCCTTTTAGCCTGTAGTTCCATGGTAAAAAGTGACAACTGACCAAGAAATCATTAGAATGGATTATAGTGGCAAGACCTAGAGTTGAAAAGTCCTGGGTTCAAAGCAAATATGAGTGAACCTACGTAAGTCTCTTAAAAGTACTGAGCCTCAGTTTCTTGATCTGTAAAAGGAGTTATACAATATCTATTTCATAGAGTTGGTGTGTGGATGAATTAATTGATGTATACTGTTGAATATAATTTATAGAACATGGTATATTCTCAATAAATATTAATTACTCTTTTCTTCCTAGAATATATCATACCTTCCTTTATAATGTTGTATTTCAGACTGAAAAGTTTTCAATTCCTTTTGCCTTCACCTGTAAAATAAGTTTGTCATTTGATAATAATTGTTATGGTGAATATGTTCAAATGTGGCTTAGTGGGTTAAAAAGTTACATGGTAGATTGTCAATTGTAATTTTAATTAACTTATGTTAATATTGAATACTAGGTTAATGAATACTCTACACAGCTTAGAGCTTCCAAAATATTTTAGAATTCTAGTAAGAAAGTAACATGTATGGGCCAGGCGCGGTGACTCACACCTGTAATCCCAGCACATTGGGAGGCTGACATGGGCGGATCACGAGGTCAAGAGATTGAGACCATCTTGACCAACATGATGAAACCCTGTCTCTACTAAAAATAGAAAGAAAAAAATAGCTGGACATGGTGGCGTGTGCCTATAGTCCCAGCTATTCGGGAGCCTGAGGCAGGAGAATCGCTTGAACGTGGGAGGTGGAGGTTGCAGTCAGCCGAGATTCTGCCACTGCACTCCAGCCTGGGTGACAGAGTGAGACTCTGTCTCAAAATAAAAAAAAGAAAGAGAGAGAGAAGAGAGAGAGAGACAGGAGAGAGAGAGAGAGAGAAAGAAAAAGAAAGAAACATGTATGTACACAAAAAGTAACAAGGGAAGCTATAAATCTATAAGGACACGTTTTGTATCTTGCTTTTAATAGATTCCTGATGCCTGGTTCAGGGTTTGATTTAAACTAAGTACTCAGAGATACTTGCTGAATATGTTATTTTAACCACAGAAGAGTGAATCATGATGCAGGATCTAGGAGTATAAATAAGGGAAAGAGGCAACTATTTCCAGGAGAAAAACTAAATAAATTTTCATAATAAAACTCATTCTAAAATCATGAATTTTAAGGAAGCAAAGTTTAAAGATTATCAACTCCAACCCACTAATTTTTGATGAGCTTTCATTTTAGTATTAATATAATTTCAAATTAGAGAAAAGATTACAAGAATTTATACTAACTCCCATATATTCCTATTGAAATTACATTTTGTCTCATTTGCTTTATCATTGTTAAGAATAATATGAAAATAAGTTAGAGATATTGCACTTCTTTATATCATAGTTCATTTGTATCTCCTAAGAAGAAGAGTATTATCTATGTAACCAAAGTATTATTATCAAAAGTGGGAAATTTAACATGGAAGCAACTACTGCCTATTATATAGTCTGTGACCAATTACATCAACAGTCTCAATAATGGTTTATAGCTATTTCATTCCTACTCCTGGATCCACTCCAGAATCATACATTACATTTAAGTTATGTTTCTTCAGTTTTTTTTTTTTTTTAATTTAGAAGAGATCCATCTTTGTTTCTAAACCATATTCTCTTGTTTGCGTTTTAGAACTACAAGTTGGTTATATAAGTTATATAACCTTGATTTGGTTTTTCTCTGATGTTTCCTTGATAAAATTTAGATTACCTATTTGGCTGGAACACCACAAAATGATATCTCCTTCTCTCTGTGTTGTATCAGGAAGTACATGATGTCGGTTTATTCCAATACTATTTATGTTAATTTTGATAATATCTTTTCCCTCAAGTTTTGGTATGCACTGATAATTTTTAAACCTCATTTCCGTATTATTTTTACTCTAAAGAATAGAATAACTTAAGCATGTTTATTTATTTATTTCAGTATGAAGTCCTGGGTTCTTATTTTATTGAATAAGCTATAGTTCATTACTACCCTTATTTAATTTGATGCTCAAAGTATGTTTAAGTTTTTTATATATTCCTATTATTCTTTGAGCATTGTTTTGTTTGTTTGTTTGTTTGTTTCTGGTTCAGCAAGACATTCCAAGATAAATTACTTTATATACCTCACCCCGAAATCACCCTTTTATCTATTAATAAAGAATGCCAAAAACCACTTATTTTTAAATGAATGATTAGAAGAGAAATATATGTGAAGGACCCTTTTAAAAAAAATTATTAAAAATAATATCTTTCACATTATAAGTTTTATACATACATACAAACACACACACACACACACACACACACACACACACATATGTATATCTTATTTTCTTTCTTCTTTCAAGCACATTCCTTTCTCTGCTTTTTCTCTCCTTTCTGACCCCTATTCCAACTCCTGGATTATGGGAATAATAAGATTAAACCTTTACCAAAGATAAACAAACAAAGCTTTTGTTTTCCTCCTTGTACAAATCTCCAAGGGAAGAAATCTTTACATGCCTAGCTACCTGCTTAGCATTTTTATGTGTTTTAGAGGTGAGGGAGTAGACAAACAATACACATAAATTAATGTACCAATAAATTATCTTGTCCCAGCTCTTTTTCTTATATCAAGGTATCATTTTTGCTCGCTGTTTTGATAAATAAATATCCAACACATTGCTGCATATTTGTATGTGATTAGAAACATCAGATTCAGTAGGGGTCGACTCTGTGTAAAATTGCTTTCCTGCTGCTCCGGGTTCTTGTGAAAAAAAGCCAGTGAGTAAACCAATTCATTCTAAGTATCTATGAATTTAAAATGTTCACCCTTTTCAGGAAATGGACTTACACAATGAAAGAATATAATGCTTAACTTTAAGAAATGAAACTCTAATTGTGGATATCTGGGGAAACATTGTTTGGAGAAAGATCAGGACTGTTAGAGAAACAAAACCTGTTTTAAAAGATCAGAAGTCTCAACACATCCACCTATTTTTTAAATAGGCCTGAGTCTCAAGGACTAAGTAGCATTTCCGAAATGGGAATTGTTTAATTAACACAATTTAGGACAGATAATAATGCTCTGCTGAGCTATAAAGACAGAAGATAGAGGTTTGTGGACAGGAATTCAACCCATCTGGAGGGTATTCCCAGAGCCAGTGCTGAATGACGAATGGGGATTCCCATTTGGATAATTTTTGCTTTCAGGTGGCAAAATGGGTCTTCTCTTTGCAGTAGGGGTTTAGAACCTGGAATCCTGGCAAAGCGTGAAAGTACTTCTGTTCACGTGGAAACAGACAGAGCTGGAAATTAACATTCATTTTTGTAATTTCCTCAGGGATGAAGTAGGCTCAATTATCTGCATGAAAGGTAGCTGTCTCTGGAAAAGCTCAAGATGATGATTTCTGCATTTCCTCACTTAATATGCACCAAGAAGTGGACTTTGACCTTTGGAGAGTACAGCTTTCATTTATTGGGTAATGAAGCAATTTGCTGTCAAATTGTTTCATCAGATGCTATTAGTCACCTGGGATACAGTGGATAAGGATTTTAATTTTATTATTTTCAAGGGACAAGAGTTTTGGGACTGAGCTTAATTTAGGAAGACACAGCACAGTATGCATTTTCTGTAGATTCCTAAGAAAGAGTATTTTAATTATTTGAGACGAGTTATAAAAGATCTTGTGAGTTGATTTACGTTTTGTAAACCCTTTGACTTGACAGCAGGAGGTCAAGTTCCAAATGATAATTTTACCTCTATGGCAGCTAGACTGTCAAAGAAACCCTTGCAGAAGAAACCTCTTCACAAAAAAGAACGACTCACATCCATTGAACAATGCTTCAACTTAAACCATTCAATTTTCTTTCCATTCAGGGTTCAGCTCAGTGTAACTCATGGACGGTACCTTAGAGTCAGATACATTTATCTGAGTGGACTCAAAATTGGAGAAACTGTTGTTTCTACCTAAAAGAATTCCCTTGAGTCTGTATGATCTAGACACAAGTTGATACTTAATTCAAATGACAGTAAAACTCATTATCTTTTTCAATGTGAACACCAGCTATTCCATCTAGATATATGGTATCCAAGGCATTTAAATTTATCCACAATAAGCAATGTACATTAACTATGTATTAGGATCTTACTTGAGAGTAAAACCTGTATTGTCTAATTCCATCAAAAATCAACTTAAAACTACCTTAAGATAGAATCATGGCCTGATTCGTCTGCTGGATATTTTAATGTTTTCTCTATATTAAATTACAGCCTCAGAGTGTTACAAACTCAGGTCTTGTTGGTTTAGAGTCCTTCCAAAGTATTCTCTTTGGCCTAATAGCTATATAAATTTTAGTAGGATTGATATCAGAAAAGGTGTTATCATAAACATTTCTTCCACAATCCTACTATTCAAAATATTGCCATTGTTGTTGGTAAAGGTCTTCAAAAGAAACTTTCATTATATTTAACATAAGAAAAAAGTTTTCAAAACTACATTCTTATCAACTAAGATTATTTACAATTCTGTAATATTGAAGTTTTCCATTTGTCTTCATTTGCAGAAAGCATGAGTATAAATAAATATTTAATCACTCATATTTTAATGTATCTTTTTTCATTCATTTATATTTTCTATTCAATTTTGGTATTGTATGTTGCTCTTTGTCTTTTTAAAAAAATTATCTAATAAATTTTGGAGATATGTAGGGAGTGTATATTTTATAAAAATACATTCATCAAAATAATAGTAAGGTAAAACTACCATAATCTTTATTCAAGGTAAACAGCAAACATACAACTTAAGTGTTTTTTAAGCAAGGGAAGATGGAGGGAATGGGTGGGAAGATTAGTAAAATTTCTTAGTCTATTTTTAGCTTTCCTTCTTCCCTCCTGTATAAAATTTAGCTATTTACTAACCTAAAATATTGATCAAGGAATAACTTCCAAGATGTGCTTAGGATTTACTCTTCACAGTTTATTGCAGATTTGTCTGATAGCTATTATGGAAGGCTAACATTGCTTACAACGTAGTAGTTGTGAGTTCAGTTCTGGAATGAACCATTTACATTTGTTTACTCCACCACCTCAAGCAGGCCCTATATCTTTAGCTAATATTTTGCAAATGTGCAAGTCAGATATTAGGTAATAAAACAATGAAGTATTTAAATGTGCAGATCTAAAAAATACTGGATCTAAAACAATCAAGTATTTTAATGTGCAAATCTTTAAAAATATACAAATAATATATTCTTATTTTAACGTAGTCAAAAACTTATGTCAGTGGTTAATTTTATCCAGAACTAGAATATCAATGTGTGGTAAAAACTAAAAATATGGGGCGGAGCAAGATGGCTGAATAGGAACAGCTCCAGTCTCCAACGCCCAGCGCAAGCGACACAGAAGACCGGTGATTTCTGCATTTTCAACTGAGGTACTGGGTTCATCTCACTGGGGAGTGCCGGACGATCGGTGCTGGTCGGCTGCTGCAGCCCGACCAGCGAGAGCTGAAGCAGGGCGAGGCATTGCCTCACCTGGGAAGCGCAAGGGGGAAGGGAATCCCTTTTCCTAGCCAGGGGAACTGAGACACACAACACCTGGAAAATCGGGTAACCCCCACCCCAATACTGTGCTTTAAGCAAACAGGCACACCAGGAGATCATATCCCACTCCTGGCCGGGAGGGTCCCACACCCACGGAGCCTCCCTCATTGCTAGCACAGCAGTCTGTGATCTACCCGCAAGGCAGCAGCGAGGCTGGGGGAGGGGCGCCCGCCATTGCTGAGGCTTAAGTAGGTAAACAAAGCTGCTGGGAAGCTCGAACTGGGTGGAGCTCACAGCAGCTCAAGGAAACCTGCCTGTCTCTGTAGACTCCACCTCTGGGGACAGGGCAATAACAAACGCAGCCGAAACCTCTGCAGACGCAAACAACTCTGTCTGACAGCTTTGAAGAGAGCAGTGGATCTCCCAACACGGATGTTGAGATCTGAGAAGGGACAGACTCCCTGCTCAAGTGGGTCCCTGACCCCTGAGTAGCCTAACTGGGAGACATTCCCCACTAGGGGCAGTCTGACACCCCACACCTCACAGGGTGGAGTACACCCCTGAGAGGAAGCTTCCAAAGCAAGAATCAGACAGGTGCACTCGCTGTTCAGAAATATTCTATCTTCTGCAGCCTCTGCTGCTGATACCCAGGCAAACAGGGTCTGGAGTGGACCTCAAGCAATCTCCAACAGACCTACAGCTGAGGGTCCTGACTGTTAGAAGGAAAACTATCAAACAGGAAGGACACCTACACCAAAACCCCATCAGTACATCACCATCATCAAAGACCAGAGGCAGATAAAACCACAAAGATGGGGAAAAAGCAGGGCAGAAAAGCTGGAAATTCAAAAAATAAGAGCGCATCTCCCCCGGCAAAGGAGCGCAGCTCATCGCCAGCAACGGATCAAAGCTGGAAGGAGAATGACTTTGACGAGATGAGAGAAGAAGGCTTCAGTCCATCAAATTTCTCAGAGCTAAAGGAGGGATAACGTACCCAGAGCAAAGAAACTAAAAATCTTGAAAAAAAAGTGGAAGAATTGATGGCTAGAGTAATTAATGCAGAGAAGGTCATAAACGAAATGAAAGAGATGAAAACCATGACACGAGAAATACGTGACAAATGCACAAGCTTCAGTAACCGACTCGATCAACTGGAAGAAAGAGTATCTGCGATTGAGGATCAAATGAATGAAATGAAGCGAGAAGAGAAACCAAAAGAAAAAAGAAGAAAAAGAAATGAACAAAGCCTGCAAGAAGTATGGGATTATGTAAAAAGACCAAATCTACGTCTGATTGGGGTGCCTGAAAGTGAGGGGGAAAATGGAACCAAGTTGGAAAACACTCTTCAGGATATCATCCAGGAGAACTTCCCCAACCTAGTAGGGCAGGCCAACATTCAAATCCAAAGGAAAAAATCTTAAGGGCAGCCAGAGAGAAAGGTCGGGTTACCCACAAAGGGAAGCCCATCAGACTAACAGCAGATCTCTCGGCAGAAACTCTCCAAGCCAGAAGAGAGTGGGGGCCAATATTCAACATTCTTAAAGAAAAGAATTTTCAACCCAGAATTTCATATCCAGCCAAACTAACTTTCATAAGTGAAGGAGAAATAAAATGCTTTACAGATAAGCAAATGCTTAGAGATTTTGTCACCACTAGGCCTGCCTTACAAGAGACCCTGAAGGAAGCACTCAACATGGAAAGGAACAACCGGTACCAGCCATTGCAAAAACATGCCAAAATGTAAAGACCATCGAGGCTAGGAAGAAACTGCATCAACTAACGAGCAAAATAACCAGTTAGTATCATAATGGCAGGATCAAGTTCACACATAACAATCTTAACCTTAAATGTAAATGGACTAAATGCTCCAATTAATAGACACAGACTGGCAAACTGGATAAAGAGTCAAGACCCATCAGTCTGCTGTATTCAGGAGACCCATCTCACACGCAGAGACATACATAGGCTCAAAATAAAGGGATGGAGGAAGATTTACCAAGCAAATGGAGAACAAAAAAAAGCGGGGGTTGCAATACTAGTCTCTGATAAAACAGACTTTACACCATCAAAGATCAAAAGAGACAAAGAAGGCCATTACATAATGGTAAAGGGATCAATTCAACAGCAAGAGCTAACTATCCTAAATATATATGCACCCAATATAGCAGCACCCAGATTCATAAAGCAAGTCCTTAGAGACTTACAAAGAGACTTAGACTCCCATACAATAATAATGGGAGACTTCAACACTCCACTGTCAACATTAGACAGATCAACGAGACAGAAAGTTAACAAGGATATCCAGGAATTGAACTCATCTCTGCAGCAAGCAGACCTAATAGACATCTATAGAACTCTCCACCCCAAATCAACAGAATATACATTCTTCTCAGCACCACATCGTACTTACTCCAAAATCGACCACGTAATTGGAAGTAAAGCACTCCTCAGCAAATGTACAAGAACAGAAATTATAACAAACTGTCTCTCAGACCACAGTGCAATCAAACTAGAACTCAGGACTAAGAAACTCAATCAAAACCGCTCAACTACATGGAAACTGAACAACCTGCTCCTGAATGACTACTGGGTACATAACGAAATGAAGGCAGAAATAAAGATGTTCTTTGAAACCAATGAGAACAAAGATACAACATACCAGAATCTCTGGGACACATTTAAAGCAGTGTGTAGAGGGAAATTTATAGCACTAAATGCCCACAAGAGAAAGCAGGAAAGATCTAAAATTGACACTCTAACATTGCAATTAAAAGAACTAGAGAAGCAAGAGCAAACACATTCGAAAGCTAGCAGAAGGCTAGAAACAACTAAGATCAGAGCAGAACTGAAGGAGATAGAGACACAAAAAACTCTCCAAAAAATCAATGAATCCAGGAGTTGGTTTTTTGAAAAGGTCCACAAAATTGACAGACCACTAGCAAGACTAATAAAGAAGAAAAGAGAGAAGAATCAAATCGATGCAATTAAAAATGATAAAGGGGATATCACCACCGACCCCACAGAAATACAAACTACCATCAGAGAATACTATAAACACCTCTACGCAAATAAACTGGAAAATCTAGAAGAAAAGGATAATTTCCTGGACACTTACACTCTTCCAAGACTAAACCAGGAAGAAGTTGAATCCCTGAATAGACCAATAGCAGGCTCTGAAATTGAGGCAATAATTAATAGCCTACCAACCAAAAAAAGTCCAGGACCAGATGGATTCACAGCTGAATTCTACCAGAGGTACAAGGAGGAGTTGGTACCATTCCTTCTGAAACTATTCCAATCAATAGAAAAAGAGGGAATCCTCCCTAACTCATTTTATGAGGCCAACATCATCCTGATACCAAAGCCTGGCAGAGACACAACAAAAAAAGAGAATTTTAGACCAATATCCCTGATGAACATCGATGCAAAAATCCTCAATAAAATACTGGCAAACCGGATTCAGCAACACATCAAAAAGCTTATCCACCATGATCAAGTGGGCTTCATCCCTGGGATGCAAGGCTGGTTCAACATTCGCAAATCAATAAACATAATCCAGCATATAAACAGAACCAAAGACAAGAACCACATGATTATCTCAATAGATGCAGAAAAGGCTTTTGACAAAATTCAACAGCCCTTCATGCTAAAAACGCTCAATAAATTTGGTATTGATGGAACGTACCTCAAAATAATAAGAGCTATTTATGACAAACCCACAGCCAATATCATACTGAATGGGCAAAAACTGGAAAAATTCCCTTTGAAAACTGGCACAAGACAGGGATGCCCTCTCTCACCACTCCTATTCAACATAGTGTTGGAAGTTCTGGCTAGGGCAATGAGGCAAGAGAAAGAAATCAAGGGTATTCAGTTAGGAAAAGAAGAAGTCAAACTGTCCCTGTTTGCAGATGACATGATTGTATATTTAGAAAACCCCATTGTCTCAGCCCAAAATCTCCTTAAGCTGATAAGCAACTTCAGCAAAGTCTCAGGATACAAAATTAATGTGCAAAAATCACAAGCATTCTTATACACCAGTAACAGACAAACAGAGAGCCAAATCAGGAATGAACTTCCATTCACAATTGCTTCAAAGAGAATAAAATACCTAGGAATCCAACTTACAAGGGATGTAAAGGACCTCTTCAAGGAGAACTACAAACCACTGCTCAGTGAAATCAAAGAGGACACAAAAAAATGGAAGAACTTACCATGCTCATGGATAGGAAGAATCAATATCGTGAAAATGGCCATACTGCCCAAGGTAATTTATAGATTCAATGCCATCCCCATCAAGCTACCAATGAGTTTCTTCACAGAATTGGAAAAAACTGCTTTAAAGTTCATATGGAACCAAAAAAGAGCCCTCATCTCCAAGACAATCCTAAGTCAAAAGAACAAAGCTGGAGGCATCACGCTACCTGACTTCAAACTATACTACAAGGCTACAGTAACCAAAACAGCATGGTACTGGTACCAAAACAGAGATATAGACCAATGGAACAGAACAGAGTCCTCAGAAATAATACCACACATCTGCAGCCATCTGATCTTTGACAAACCTGAGAGAAACAAGAAATGGGGAAAGGATTCCCTATTTAATAAATGGTGCTGGGAAAATTGGCTAGCCATAAGTAGAAAGCTGAAACTGGATCCTTTCCTTACTCCTTATACGAAAATTAATTCAAGATGGATTAGAGACTTAAATGTTAGACCTAATACCATAAAAATCCTAGAGGAAAACCTAGGTAGTACCATTCAGGACATAGGCATGGGCAAAGACTTCATGTCTAAAACACCAAAAGCAACGGCAGCAAAAGCCAAAATTGACAAATGGGATCTCATTAAACTAAAGAGCTTCTGCACAGCAAAAGAAACTACCATCAGAGTGAAGAGGCAGCCTACAGAATGGGAGAAAATTTTTGCAATCTACTCATCTGACAAAGGGCTAATATCCAGAACCTACAAAGAACTCAAACAAATTTACAAGAAAAAACAAACAACCCCATCAAAAAGTGGGCAAAGGATATGAACAGACATTTCTCAAAAGAAGACATTCATACAGCCAACAGACACATGAAAAAATGCTCATCATCACTGGCCATCAGAGAAATGCAAATCAAAACCACAATGAGATACCATCTCACAACAGTTAGAATGGCGATCATTAAAAAGTCAGGAAACAACAGGTGCTGGAGAGGATGTGGAGAAATAGGAACGCTTTTACACTGTTGGTGGGATTGTAAACTAGTTCAACCATTATGGAAAACAGTATGGCGATTCCTCAAGGATCTAGAACTAGATGTACCATATGACCCAGCCATCCCATTACTGGGTATATACCCAAAGGATTATAAATTATGCTGCTAGAAAGACACATGCACACGTATGTTTATTGCAGCACTATTCACAATAGCAAAGACTTGGAATCAACCCAAATGTCCATCAGTGACAGATTGGATTAAGAAAATGTGGCACATATACACCATGGAATACTATGCAGCCATCAAAAAGGATGAGTTTGTGTCCTTTGTAGGGACATGGATGCAGCTGGAAACCATCATTCTTAGCAAACTATCACAAGAACAGAAAACCAAACACCGCATGTTCTCACTCATAGGTGGGAACTGAACAATGAGATCACTTGGACTCAGGAAGGGGAACATCACACACCGGGGCCTATCATGGGGAGGGGGGAGGGGGGAGGGATGGCATTGGGAGTTATACCTGATGTAAATGACGAGTTGATGGGTGCAGCACACCAACATGGCACAAGTATACATATGTAACAAACCTGCACGTTATGCACATGTACCCTACAACTTAAAGTATAATAATAATAAATAAATTTTAATAAATAAATAAATAAATAAATGCATATCTAGTTGAAAAAAAAAAAAAACTAAAAATATAAGAGTAGTGGAAAATATTTGTCTGTCGCTGCTGATAATCGTTGGTTGACTGTAGAATCATATTCTTTCTGATAAGTAGTTAACAGGTTAAAGCTACTGTGTTAACATTGTGACATTATACCTCTAAGTAGCATTCTTTCAGATAATCACCACTTATCCTTCCTCCACCAGAATTTATTGATTTTTACATATCTACCTTCCTAGATCATAGGATTAACAATATAGAATATTCAAAGTGTTGACCATTTAAATCTCTTGAAGGAGAATATCACTTTGATCTCAGCAACATAATTGTTATTAAATTTTTTCTTTAAGACACATTTGTCAAAGACTGCCTCAAGAGCTTAGGATCCATCCTTTGTTACAACTATTATGTGGATCAAGTCAGACAATCAGATAAGAATGTAGTTAGAGCAGATTGAACAGTGATAAGCATATCAATCTATATAATTGTTTATACCAACTAAACCATTGGGCTAGATTGAGAAAAATTATACACAAAAGTATGAGAATAAGTTTTTCTGTATGAAAATTTATGACAAAGCAAATTATTCAGCTCCAAAAATATTTGGTTTAAATTAAAGAACTGATATTTAAATATTTAAGAATAAAATATTAAAAAGAGTCTTCATAAGTGTTAGGTATTTTATCAGCTTACTTTGGTTTCATTTTCCAATTTTTAAAATTATTTAGGAAATCATTTCTACCATCCCCAAATTCTAATTCTTATAGATTCATTAGTGTCGAACCAGATTTTTTTCATGCTTCAGTTCTTTGTATATGCATTTTTTCAGATACGTTAAACAAACAAAAAACTTAAAGAAATAAAATATTTTCAACAGTTAGCGTAAGGATAGTAATGAAACTGTAGCAATCAGACGAAAGCAGACCTAGGTTTAAATCCTGTCTAATTCATACAGCCAACAGACACATGAAAAAAATGCTCATCATCACTGGCCATCAGAGAAATGCAAATCAAAACCACAATGAGATACCATCTCACACCAGTTAGAATGGCAATCATTAAAAAGTCAGGAAACAACAGATGCTGGAGAGGATGTGGAGAAATAGGAACACTTTTACACTGTTGGTGGGATTGTAAACTAGTTCAACCATTATGGAAAACAGTATGGCGATTCCTCAAGGATCTAGAACTAGAAGTACCATATGACCCAGCCATCCCATTACTGGGTATATACCCAAAGGATTATAAATCATGCTGCTATAAAGACATATGCACATGTATGTTTATTGCGGCACTATTCACAATAGCAAAGACTTGGAATCAACCCAAATGTCCATCAGTGACAGACTGGATTAAGAAAATGTGGCACATATACACCATGGAATACTATGCAGCCATCAAAAAGGATGAGTTTGTGTCCTTTGTAGGGACATGGATGCAGCTGGAAACCATCATTCTCAGCAAACTATCGCAAGAACAGAAAACCAAACACTGCATGTTCTCACTCATAGGTGGGAACTGAACAATGAGATCACTTGGACTTGGAAAGGGGAACATCACACACCAGGGCCTATCACGGGGATGGGGGGAGTGGGGAGGGATTGCATTGGGAGTTATACCTGATGTAAATGACGAGTTGATGGGTGCTGACGAGTTGATGGGTGCAGCACGCCAACATGGCACAGGTATACATATGTAACAAACCTGCACGTTATCCACATGTACCCTAGAACTTAAAGTATAATTAAAAAAATAAAAAATAAAAAAAATAAATAAATCCTGTCTATACTAACTTTAAGACATGGATAATCCATTAGACATTAGGTCTTAATTCCAAACGTTTTTGATTTTTGTTTAACATGGAGAGAATATAATAAAATGTTATATGCTAAATATAAAAATTCAGTGAGATAGGGAAGGAATATTTATTTTGTTCATTGCTCTATCACTACTGCTTATAATAGTTCATGACATTCACTAGGACTCTCAGTCTCTCTTTTGACTCCTGTGACAGAATAATAGAATACCTTGGACTAAATAATGTATAATACACAGAAATTTATTGTTTATACGTCTGGAGGCTGGAAAGTCCAAGATTGAGGGACCAACATCTGGTGAGGACCTTCAGGCTGCATATGACAGAAGGCAGAAGTACAAGGGAGGGCAAGAGAGCAAGAGGCAGACAAACTCACCTTTTTATGAGGCCACCAATCTCATCCATCCATCATACCCTAAACACCTCTTAAACACCACATGTCTCAATACTATTACATAGCAATTATATTTCAACGTTAGTTTTGGAGGGGATATTTAAACCACAGCTGGAGTAGGTATTCTTGATAGATAGGTAGACAGACATAGAGAGATAGATAGAGATAGAGATATATAGATAGAGACATCTTGCAGTCATAGCATACATTAAGCAGTTAATAGATGCTAGTTTCTGCTTTCATTTAAGACCTTATTCTCTTCACAGTGGAGTTGTTTAGTCTTATTTAGATGTAGTTACTAATCACCAGAGAGAATAACTTCTGAACTTATAATGCTCTCAGTCAGAAATAAAAGAAATCATGCATATACCTGATGCACAGAACACTCTGAAGTTTGACATAAAAACTCAAAGGAACACATGTCTTACTGGACATCTTTATAACCTGTAGTCTTAGCTTCAGGAAGGATGGCATGTGCTGCTGCAGCAGGTAGGCTGGAGAGCAGGGAACTGACGTTGCTCTGCCACTAGGAGATGAGGTCAGTTCTTTGGTGCTAAGAAGCAGCAAGATCTATGAGCAAGCAATCAGATCATATTATTATTTTGTCTGTTTAGTGTTTCATTTATTCATTAAGCAATCAAATAGTGATCATTTAGGATGTACTAGGTATGGGTTTACATATATAAATAAGATAAAAAAGATTCCTGCCCTTCAGAATCTCACAGTTAGATGGTTGGACTTGTCCTTATTTACAAATCCCTTAAGAATTCATCTTAATGAATGCCTTTTCTCCTTCAAAACAATCTGTGATATTTATTTTAACTTGATTTAATCTTCATAAAAGTGTTGGGGTGGGGGAATAGAGTGAGTTCTGTTTGCTTAGTAACTCTCTTCTGTTGAGCATGTGTAAACTGTTGATGGAAATTAAATAGCCAAAACCTTTGAGTGAGTCCAGCTTCTCAGAGTTACTGAGTTCCTCTTGTAGTGGAAAGTATCTCAACCATGAAGTCATAAAGTGATACATTTTTATGAAACCCTCACCTTATCCACTATATGGAAGAACTGACATTTCGTTTAGCATTAAATAATAAGTAATGTTTAAAATGACATGAATGAATGTACCTGCTAGAGATGGCAGGCAGCCAGCCAGAAGATATGTATTTTTTTTTATCATTCACTCTGAGAAATAACTTAGTAAAAGGGAAAAAATAACTTCCTAAAAGCAACATTTTTTATAACCCATGGATAAAAAGTAATAGCTCTTTGTAATAATAATTAATATTCACAGAATTGCTGTAATGAGGATCTTGCACATATGTAAAATATTACGGAAAGGGGAAATCCTGTATCTTTCCCCTGATTCCTGAAATTGGCCAAATTATTTATACCACTTGGAAACCAAGGACATTTAAACGCTTGTTTGGTCTTTTAATGTGACACAAGAATTTTGAAATGCTACCCCTTAACTGAAAGATAGACAGTGTTCCATTCCTTAGCTTTTACTGTGGAAGCTTCTCAGTCCTGGCGAGGATATGCTGCATGTTTTAACCAGTGCAATCAATTCAGTATTAAAGTGGTGGGCTTTTTGTTTTTGTTGTTTTAATCAATTTGTTCTGTACAGTTTACAACTAAAATTAATTCAGTATTCAGTTGGGATTCATTTTCAATTCAATTTCTTGACCAAATTGCATTTTTATATTAAATTACATTCTATGGATCTAAGTTGAGTATGATTATGATTAATAAGGCCATATAACTTCATAAATAACCATGATTGGCCACAGTGATTGGTAAGGTAATTCTCATTATAAAGGATCTAATTTGAGAAATTGGAAATAGGTAGGTGAGTGAGGGGTTTTTACATTCCCTTATCAGTGGTTTCTGGAAATAGCCATTAACCTAGTGGGACTACTATTTGTTCACTTGTAAACTTTTTTCACTTAGTGCAATCCTGCTGCTTTTTTAATGAATGAGTGACTAACAATACCAGTTTTCAAGTGCTGATTAAGATAGCAAGATAATAATAATAACCATATAAACCGTATTTCCCAATAGAAAATATATTTTTTTCTGCTCATGTCTAAGTATTTTAGAGAAGAACAGAAAGTAAAATGATGTTCTGTGTTCTAATCTAAATACCTTATGAATCCCATTCATTTACACTTAAAACACTTAAGAACATGAAAGAATATGAAAAAAACGTAACAGGAAAGAAATTTCATTATAGTACATTTGGAATTAACTACTGTTTTAAAGTGAGATTGATTGTAAGAATGGATTACAAAATTTATATTGTATCTGCAGAAAATTTACGTAAACTTTTTCTTTCATGACTAAAGAATGCACGAGTAATTTCATTTTAGGATACTTTTGGTAATGTAAATATCTGGGGAAAGGAAAATAATAATCCTTTATTTTCCAGGTTGCCTTTGTATAGCCCTTTCCTTCATATGTTTGCAGCCAAATTGTAGACACACAAAGTGGGGATGTGATACCCAGGCATTTAGGCTAGGTCGTTACTTTCAAAGCATTCACCAGGTGAACCTGACAGCTATACTTCCTGGAGTTCTTGGAACTCATGCTGACAAGAAGGTAGATAGCATCAGAATAAGAAATGTGGGAATTAGGATACTTTCGGTTGCAAGTAACAAAACAAACAAATGAAGTAAAATGATAACAACTGCAAAACCTTATAATTGCTTACTATGGAAAAAGAATTGGTCAACAAAATTAGAATAGCTTCAGCCACAGAAGGTATTTTATCTTAATTCCTTTGAAGTTCTCTTAGTTTTGTCCTATGTTGCATTAGGTTCCTAGGGCTTTCCTAATGCAGAACCACAAACTGGATGGCATAAAACAAAAAAAAAAATTAGTTTTTCACAGCTCTGGAGTCTAGAAGTCTGAAACCAAGGTGTTATCAGGGCCGTGCTCTCTCTGAAGGTTCTAGGAGAGAATCAGATCCATGCCTTTCTTTTAGCTTCTGATGTTGTCAGCAATCCTTGACATTCTCATCTCTGTCTCCAACATCATGTGGCATTTGCACTGTGTGTCAGTCTCAGTGTCCCTTCTCTTCTTATGAGGACAGTAATCATACTGGATTAGGACAGCCCTTGATGCCATATGATCTCATCTTAACTTGATTACATCTACAAAATCCTATTTTCACATAAAATCACATTCACTGGTACTGAGAGTTAACACTGCAACATAACTCTTGGAAGTGTGTAATCCAACCCCCTATATAATTACATTCATTCAGATTGAGTTCTCTAAAGGCTGTAGTAGTTCTAGGTATCACATACACACATTCTAAAAACCATACTCTGCCCCTTGCCTTTTGATTACCATCTAGAGGAAGACAAAACCCCCGTCTCCCTGGTTATGAGAACAAAGTCCTGGGCTTCACTGTGATTGGTCAAACTTAGGACTCTTGCTCTATTCTAAGGCTGTCATTTTTGCCAAGCAAATTTGGTTTAGGTCTGCATTACCTGCTTATCTTTGTATGAATCACTTTGTTAAGGGGTTAAGGTTACCCTGTTTCCTTTAGATGATATATGTGTTTGTTGTGGACAGGCAGGACAGCAGGCAGCTGCTACTTGTTGCAACCAAACCTCATGACTGCTACACAAAGATGGAAGATGTTATAGCATGTACATACGCATATGCTGGTGTACTAACTATCAAGTCTACTCTGAGAAATAAGACGTGGAATTTTCTGTAAATAACTATACCAAGGATCATGAAAACAGTCCTGTGTGTGTATGTATGTGTACACATTGTGTGTCCCTATGAGTCTGTGTTTAAGTGCACTTATTGATTTATCCTAAGGCAGATGAATTTAATGTGTAGTGACCCTATAATTGATAACTTCTCTTTTAAGGAGGTAGGTCTCTCCACCTATATTTCATTGGTTATTATATTAATTTAGTATATCTTGAGATTATGCAAATTCTATATTAGCTTAAAGGAATGTTTAGATGAGACATGAAGATAAAACATTATTAGGTTTTAAATATATAGAGACCAGGTTTTTGAAATTTTCCTAAGTTTTCCATCTCAAAAAAGTCATCGTTTGTGTAATTTTTTATAAAAACTAGAAAAATAATTATAGTAAAATCATACAATGAAAAAACAATGAAATATATAAATAAATTTAGTAAGCATGTATAACTGCAGGATACATTTTAAAATTTTCTATTTCTTCTACATGTATTCAAAAATCTAAAGTAGCTAAACATTTCTAAATCTGTGAATGTCCTTAATTTGTTTTCATGACAATTTAGTGACTTAAACCCATGTACTCTTTGATTATCATATTGCTTAAAAATTGATGCTGCTATGTCAAACTCAAAACAGCTGAAAAATAAATTAATGCTGCTAAAATTAATAGTGACAATTTGAATGCCCTAGATATACTATTTTCTTACCTGGATGCTAAGCACTCCTTATTCCAGCTGTATTGCATACTACCTGATGCTTGTGTGCCCTGAACCATTCCATCTTATTAGCTACTCCTTAGTAGGTTCACACAATTCTGTTCCCATTAACTGAGTGGATTGCTAACCTAGTTTGTTTTGATATCAAACCATATATGCCAGTTTAATTTATTATTGTAATCTCACAATTTAAGTAATTATTATGCAAATGCATTAAATATGAGTGTGAAAAATATTTGTTCCAACGATGTGGTCTACTACTAACTTCTGTTCATTTAAATGGTTTACTTTGATAGGTTCAATAACCATAAGTTCCTAAAATCAGCCACTCTCAAAATAGATGTGGGAGACAACTGTAAAGACTGAGAATTGTGTCCTGATGCCAATAGATTCTATGTACAGATAGCTTGGAAGTGCCTTTAAATTCTAGTTCCACTTAAAAGCAATTGAAATTGAAAGTCTTATGTAAAGTAATGTAACTGTGATTATGTAAGAAATACAAAGCCAGACAGTAATCAGTAGATGAACTTTCACTGAAATGTCCCAGGCTCTATATGCTCTATATGAAATGGTGGCAATAAATATGATTAAATGTACATTATGTTTGTTTCATTTCTAAAAATTATTCTCTGGCATATAAACCTTTCTAATCAAGTAACAAGAAATTATTATTACATCAAACAGGAGTTATCCACTTTCATTAAAACACATTCTCAAAGTTTACTTATTATATTGAGTTTTTGGATAAATCTGTTTTCTACTAAGGAGGGAGTTTTATACACAATACTCAGGTATGCAGGAAATATAACTTCTTTACGATACTTGACCTTAATTTTCATGACAGAGCATCGTTTCTCAAGTAGAATAGCTGCATTTTCAGAGTTTGTTTCACCTTTTGCTAATTTTTTATCTAAGGTCTGAAGACTCCCAGTAAAGGGAGGGAGTCTCTTCCTCCACCTGAACATCTG
Organism: Macaca nemestrina; assembly: GCF_043159975.1. Classification (NCBI taxonomy): domain Eukaryota; kingdom Metazoa; phylum Chordata; class Mammalia; order Primates; family Cercopithecidae; genus Macaca; species Macaca nemestrina. The sequence goes on from NC_092137.1 coordinate 51,487,838, forward strand.
TAAGCCAGCCGTTGCTTCACATAGGCTCCTGCTGCAGTTTCTTACTTTCTTATTAGATCTTGAAGGTTGTTTAATGAATTTGATTTCATTTGGTGGTTATAAAAACTAAAGAAGGCCGGGCACGGTGGCTCACGCCTGTAATCCCAGCACTTTGGGAGGCCAAGGTGGGTGGATCACGACGTCAGGAGATCGAGACCATCCTAGTTAACATGGTGAAACCCTGTCTCTACTAAAAATACAAAAAATTAGCTGGGTGTGGTGGCGGTCGCCTGTAGTCCCAGCTACTCTGGAGGCTGAGGCAGGAGAATGGCGTGAACCCAGGAAGCGGAGCTTGCACTGAGCCGAGATTGCACTACTGCACTCCAGCCTGGGTGACAGAGTGAGACTCCATCTCAGAAAAAAAAAAAAAAAAAAAATTAGATACTTCATTGAAAACACCTCACATAATGCTTGGCACAAATTAGGCCCTCAATATATGTTGTTATTTTTGATGCTTTTATTATTGTTATTAAAATGTAGAGAAACTGGAATCAATAGAAAGAGCTGAAAATGAGGAATGTGAGAAAAGTCAAGTATAGAAACATAAAATCATGAAGAAAGTAATATAGGTGTGGAAGCTAAGTGTTTGGTTCAATGATTGTACTCTACTACTAAGTTCTGCTTCTGTCCATTTACATAAGCCCCTAATTTAAATTTATAGCCTATATAAAACTTCACCTTTTTAGTGTCAGCAAAATGATAACTCATGAGTGTTAACTCCTCTCCTTCTATTTGCCCTTTCCAAGTAAGGCCGTAAAGTTTTGGAATGTATTAATTATATTATTATTATTGTTGTTGTTGTTATTGTTGTTATTTTGATGGAGTCTTGCTCTGTCATCCAGGCTGGAGTGCAATGGCATGATCTCCACTCATTGCAACCTCTGCCACCTGGGTTCAGGCAATTCTTCTGTCTCAGCCTCCTAAGCAGCTGGGACTACAGGTGCACATCACCATGCCTGGCTAATTTTTGTATTTTTAGTAGACACAGGGCTCTTAGAACAGATAAACCATTTCAGTAAAGTTGCAGGATACTAAATTAACATACAAAAATCAGTAGTGTTTATATACACCAATAATGAAATAGCCAGAAAAGCAACCAAGAAGGCAATCCCACTTATAATAGTTATAAAAAATACCTGGAAGTAAATTTAGCAAAGGAGATGAAAGATCTGTACGAAGAAAACTACAAAACTGTAATAAAGGAAATTGAAGAGGATACAAACAAATGGAAAGATATCCCATGCCCATGGATTGAAAGAATTAATATCATTAACATGACCATACTACTCATAGATTATAGATTCCATAAAATCCCTTTCAAAATATCAGTCATTTTTCACAAAAGTAGAAAAAAATCCTGAAATTCATATGGAATTAAAAAAGAGCCAGAATAGCCAAAGCAATCCTGGGCAAAAAGAACAAAGCTGAAAGTCATCACATTACCTGACTTCAAAATATATTACAGGTTTCAGTAACCAAAACAACATGCCACTGGTATAAAAATAGACATGTAGACCAGTGGCACAGAATAGAAAACTCAGAAAAGGATTCACATATTTACAGCCAACTGATCTTCAAAAAAGCTGTCAAGGACATACATTGGAGAAAGGACACCCTCTTCAATAAATGGTGCTGGGAAAACTGGGTAACCATATGCAGAAGAGTGAAACTAGACCCTTATCTCTCACCATATACAAAATCAACTCAAGATGGATTAAATACTTAAACGTAAGACCTGAAACAATTGAACAACTAGAAGAAAACACAGGGGAAACTCTTTAGGACATTGGTCTAGGTGAAGATTTTGTAGCCAAGACCTCAAAGGCACAGGCAACAAAACAAAAAATAGACAAATGGAATTATATTAAACTAAACAGCTTCTGCACAGACACAGAAACAATCAACAGAGTGAAGAAATAACCTCTTGAATGGGAGAAAATATTTGTAAACTACTCATCCAACAGACTAATATCCACGATTTCCAAGGAACTCAACTCAATAGTAAAACAAAAACAAACAATAACAAAACAAAAAACAAACAAAAACCCATTAAAAGTAGACAAAGGACATGAATGGACACTTCTCAAAAGGAGACATACAAATGACTAACAGGTATATGAAGAAATGCTTAACATCACTAATCATCAGGGAAACACAAATCAAAACCACAATGAGTTATCAGTTTGAATGGCTATTAAAAAGACAGAAAACAACAGATGTTGGTGAGGCTGTGGAGGAAAGGGAACTCTGATACTCTGTTTTTGAGAATGTAAATTAGTACAGCCATTATGTAAAACATTAGGAAAATCTGCTAAAACTAAAAATAGAACTACCATGTGATCCAGCAATACTTTTCCTTTGGTCTTTATCCAAAGGAAAAGAAATTAATATACCAAAGGGATTCATGCACTCCCATGATTATTTCAATGCTACTCACAATAGCAAAAATACGGAATCAACCTAAGTATACATCAATGGATAAATGGATAAAGAAAACGTGATACATATACACAGTGGAATATTATTTAGATATAAAAATGAATGAAATTATGTCATTTGCAGTAACATGGATGGAACATAGGTGCCATTATGTTAACTGAAATAAGTCAGGCACAGAAAGACAAATATTGCAGTTCTTACTTATATGCGGGAGCTAAAAAAGCAGATCACCTGGAGGCAGAGTGGAATGATCGATATCAGAGACTGGGAAGTATGTAAGTGTGTGTGTGTGGGGGGGGGTGTGGGGGGGGGGGCGGGGTGTTTAGATAAAGAGAGAGCTGTTAATGGGTACAAACATACAGTTAGATAGAAGGAATAAGTTCTAATGCTTGATAGAGTAGGATGGCTATAGTTAAAAATAATGTATTCATTTTTCAAAACAGATAGAAGACCTGAAATGTACACAACCCCTAGAAATGATAAATACTTGGGTGATGGATTAATATCCCAATTACCCTGAATTGATCATTATACATACTACACAAGTAACAAAATTTCTCATGTACCCTATGAATAAGTACAAATGTGAGGTATCAAACATTTTTAAAAAGTAAAAAATTTAAACTAAATACTCTTGGGTTTTAATATGTAAGCAACTTTTTTCTCCACTTTCCTTTAGTTTTCTAGAAGTAGCAAAGGAAAATTTTAAGCTATGCATAAATGATTTTCTGAGTGTTTCCACCTTGAATGAAGAGATGAGGAGGTAGAACTTACATGAGAAACTCCAAGATTTCTCCTGGGTGTGGTGTTTTCAGATGCTCCCTTAACTAATAAACACACACAAGTTTGTTTGTTGTTTGTTTTTTTAACTAACTTTGAGGATTTTGTAGAATTGTGGAGACCTGTGTGTAAACGAGATAAACTATTATTGTATCCAAGAGAGTGCAATGTTGTAAATAAAATAGAAAAAAAAGAAAAGAAAAGAAAAAGATGTATATTTAGGCTGGAATCCATATTTTCTGGGGCACAAAAAGGAAATGAAATTAGAAAAAGAGCATGAAAATGGTGTGTAGAGAGATTACAGAAGAGCTAGGAAAGTGGACAAACATAAGACTAAGTCAAAGTTTTTGAGGAAGGAAGAATAGTAAGATGAAAGAAGAGAGGCTATGACAGAGAAGAGCTCAAAAAAGACCATTGCCTTGATTAATCACAAAGTCTACATAACTTGCTAGAGTGCAGCTCTTCCGTAGTACGGTGTTTCCTTGACAAAGATAAGTATTATGTGAACTATAAGAAAGTTGAGTTTGGGAGCCTTTTTCATGGTAGCCTACTAATGTTAAGTAACAAACTCTAAATATTTTGGCTTCCCCATAATAAGAAACTTTGTCATGGGCAAAGCAGTTAAAAATATTAAAACTATGCAATGGAGTAAACTCCTTAGCTTGGTTATTATATTTCATTTCTAGGTAGTTGAGAAGGCAAGCAGAGTAATGGCAAACTGGTTTTGATAGTAAGAAATCTACCAGAGGAGAAAAACAGGGAAGCAGTAAAGAGCAAATGGTTAATGATGTAAACAATGGAAGGAATAGCTCCAAATCTGTACTGTAATGTGGGATCTCAAATATTTATTAAAATAAAAGTTACATGACCCTAGTAAGAGAAGAGTGGCTCACATCGGAATAAAGGGTAGGAAAATGTATGGAGCTATTGTAAGGAAAAAGGACAATTCATGATATGCTTATTTCATATTGCATGCCTGCATCAAAACATCTAATCTACCTCACAAATATATACATCTACTATGTACCCACAAAACTAAAAAGATTTTTAATAAAAGTAATTTTTTACAAATTAAAAACATTAAAAAAGAAGAGCAACTACTGAGTAAAGTTTATAAAATACTGGTAAGAAAGAAACAGGAAAGTAAAATGTTACTTATTATTCCTGATGGATTCATGCATTTCCACTTTTTATTTATTTCTGCTTTATTAGTTTTTTCCTTGATTTTATAAGAGTCATTAAGCCACTACAATAAATAATTCTACTTTATTTGTAATGTGATTAATTATGCTGATAAAAATTGTTTTGAAGGCTGCTAAGAAAGCTGTGCATATATTCAGAGTCCACTCTACCTACTCATATTAAGGAACATCTTATATTCTTGCACAGATTAAACAAACAGATCTGATTTCTTAGTTTTCTGTTATAATAATTGAATTATGAGAAGCAAAAATGACCTGATACATGAAATGTTAGCACCACATTTCATACAATGCCAGAGATAATTTTACTTGCCAAATTAATTCAGTTGGCTCTGTTATGAGTTCTACTACATGGATGATAAACAGGTGGAAGTGCTATAAACAAAAGATAATGATAAATGGCAGTGTTTCAAGAGGAAGGTGTAGCGATGTCAAATGAAATGTCACTGAAGTCAGTGCTAACCAGACTGACTTTACAGCTTCACGGTCTGGTACATGAAGGGAACAATACAATGAGTGGAATTAACAAGCATGCAAGAGTCTCTTTCCTGTGACACAAGGATGGCTAAGGAAAAATAACCAGAGAGGAGCAGGAGGAGTTCTTAACTGCAGAAAATCTTATTTTTTATGTTCTTCACTGAAAAGGAAAAATGAATCATTCCAAAAGGTAACAAGAAAGTATACTGCAGCAAAAATTTTAATACAGGCTGCAAGTTTTGAGACTTATGTAAATCAATGTGAAATACTTTACAGTGTTCTAGCACCTAGTAAACACGCAAAACACATTACATATTTATGTTATCATAGTCAAAAGGTTGTTGTCATGTTGGGAACAAAATGATTTCCTAAGAAAAGGAGCATAAGATTTTTTTCCACCACCTCACAGCTGCATTTCCCTAAGTCTCATCAAACTACATGTAATTAAGGGATCAAAGTGGTGGAGAAATTATAACATATGACCTATTTTGAAATGATACTTATTGGAGAGGGGCAGGCTATTTGTCTTGGAAGCATGGTGATATGGTGACTGTGTGTGTGTGTGTGTGTGTGTGTGTGTGTGTGTGTATGAAATATATATGTTTATTTTATATATAAATATAAATTTCACATATATGTGTGAAATATATATATACACACACACACATATATGATCATTTAACAAATTTTTACTGTGATTTTAGTTGGAAATAGAACAGGACACAGACAGACATGGCCCCTACCTGCATAGAGCTTAGTGTCTCAGAGGGCAGCGGGTCCTGTGTTTGAATTCTAGCCACGCTGCTGTGTTACAGAGTAAATTTTGGCCAGATACCAAAACTTAAGGAGATACAGGTTTTTTATTTTTTGTTTTTTATATGTGAATTAGGGCTAAAAGTACTTACTCCTTATGGTTATTGTGAAGATTTAATGAAATAAAATGTATTATGCTCCATATTTATCATATAGTAGACATTCTATTTGTTTCTTTTTTCAAATTCAGTACCAGTAAATAATGTGACAGACACAGAATTCCATAAGCACAAGGAAAACGAAATAAAATCTTCACTGTTCTGAACAACAGCTGAGGGGATAAGACACATTGGTGTGATTTTTGTTGTTTATCATGGAATTGATATTTTGCATAGAGACTTTTTAGTGAAATTCTTAGATAAATAAACTTATAAGGTAAAGATATTCTTAAGTAGTACTGATTTTGACTACTGAAATCATCACATGCATATAGGAGAAATGTACATCCACTCTACTGTGAAATGAATGTTGAATTTTTCTTTAAATCATGGAATTTTAGTGAGTTTTACATACAACTTTCTCTGTTCTTAGATTTTTATCAAAACAGGTCTCATTTGCAAAAGTGTGGGCAAGATCATGTATAAACTGTATTCTCAGGAAGTAAGAGATACTAAACATTTCATATGGGAATAGACTCTGTGTTCTTGGCCTTATATAATGTCACAGTGTCAATGCTCAAGTTATAAATCACTCACTCATGTAGGTGTCTTCTAGGGAACAAAGGGCTAAACAAAGAGCTGTAGAAATCATTCATGATCTAAGTCACATAGTTTTCATAACCTTTTATTTTAAATGTATCTTCACTCCTATTTAAAGTATCATAATGCCAATATTTTTAATTGGCAGAATTACAAAGTACAATGTGAAAACCAGGAAATTTAGAGTTTATTAGGGAAGGTCACAAGCTTAAAATGAGAAAAAAAGGATACATCACCTATATTTATTTTCCATCTGCTCAGAAATTGTTCAGATTGCTAACACACTGATGTATCATTTACTCATAATGATGCATTAATCACAATAATGAGGAATCAATTTTTGAATGTTAAATGAACACTCAGAATTAGAAACCCTGTCATTTAGAAGGCCAGTTAATGAGAGCAAGGTGGAAAAATTGCTTGATTAGGCAGTTGACTTCTTTAATACAAATGTTTGTGTCTCTCTGAATTTAGAGTTTGCTGAACAATAGAGTTTTAATGAAAATTTTCTTCAAATTAGATAGAATAAACTACTTTTAAGAGAAAATTTTAAATACAACAGCTTCATTGAGAACTTACTTTATACACATTTGATACTCATGTTGGATGTAATTGAATTGCTACGGTTTGTGTGAACTAGAGAATAGGAAATTGCTAACTTCAATTGACTGGGTATGCTAAAAAAAGGCAGTACAAAATTCAGTGTTGATTTACATAAAGTATATATATACATATGTATATAGACATATACATATCTATAGATATGTTCCTATATATAGTTCTTATAGCTATAGATAGCACATTTACATACATATATATATACACACACACACATATATATGTGTATATATATTTCTGTATCTGAAAATTATGTCTTCTTTGGGAGCAAATTTGCCACCCATTACGGATGAGAAGCCTTTGCTTTCATAGTTTCTCCCACATAAGAGGCTTTGCTTACTTCCATATTGCAACTAACTTTCTTGTCACATAAGTAGTCAATGGGTCCACAGCAGGGATTGGCAAGCTGTAACCCCAAAGTCAAACCCAGTCTGTTAACAGTTTTTGCACAGCCTATGAACTAGGAATAGTTTTTATCATTTTAAATAGTTGAAATAAATAAAAAAATAATATTTGTGACACATAAAAATTACATGAAATTCAAATTTTAGGGTCTATAAATAAGGTTTTATTGTACCACAGACACATTTATTCATTTTCATTTGTCTGTAGTTGCATTTTTGTTACACTGGCAAAGTTGAATAGTTACAACAGACATGGCCATCTGGCCAGCAAAGATGAAAATATTCACCATATAATCCTTTAATGAAGAAGTTTTTTAACCCCTGGTCTAAAAGGCGTAGTGTAGAAAACGAGTACGTTGGGAGTGGGGCTGAAGTGTAACGTAGAAGTCAGCTTCTATTCTTTTTTCTGTAAGGAGGTAAAATGGGATAAAACAATTTTTTTCATCTCTGCTTGTTTATCTTAAAACTTTAAGGTACTATTCAATTTCATGTTTTATGATTAATCTGATTTTACTCTAAATGTTGTAGCAGGACGACCTCAGACATCAAGTTAAAGAAGGAAGGGGTTTGTTCGGCCAGGGGCGTCGGCAAGACTCCTGTCTCAAGAGCCGAGTCCCCTGAGTGAGCAATTCCTGTCCCTTTTAAGGTCTCACAACTCTAAGGGGGTGCGCGTGAGAGGGCCGTGATCGATTGAGCAAGCAGGGGGTACATGACTGGGGGCTGCATGCACCGGTAATTAGATTGGAACAAAACAGGATAGGGATTTTCACAGTGATTTTCTATACAATATCTGTAATCTATAGATAACATAACCGATTAGGTCAGGGGTTGATCTTTAACTGCCAGGCCCAGGGTGTGGTGCCAGGCTGTCTGCTTGTGGATTCTATTTCTGCGTTTTGGTTTTTACTTTTTTCTTTCTTTGGAGGCAGAAATTGGGCATGAAACAATATGAAGGGTGGTCTCCTCTCTTAATGTGATAGGCACAATTTTTTTATTGGTTAGTGTTCTAAATTTATTTCTGTGGGACTCAGATGTCTTCATTCAACAGAAAAAAATACGCTGAATTGTGTTTGGTTATTTTGAAGTATGTTATGTAAGTGTCACGCGCGTCTGTGTGAAGAGACCACCAAACGGGCTTTGTGTGAGCAATAAAGCTTTTTAATCACCTGGGTGCAGGCGGGCTGAGTCTGAAGAGAGTCAGCAAAGGGAGATAGGCGTGGGGCCCTTTTATAGGATTTGGGTAGGTAGTGGAAAATTGCAGTCAAAGGGGGTTGTTCTCTTGCAGGCAGGGGCAGGGGTCACAAGGTGCTCAGTGGGGGAGCTTCTGAGCCAGGAGAAGGAATTTCACAAGGTAATGTCATCAGTTAAGGCAGGAATCAGCCATTTTCACTTCTTTTGTGATTCTTCAGTTACTTCAGGTCATCTGGATGTATACATGCAGGCTTGGGCTCAGAGGCCTGACGGTAAGTTCTTCTACGTAAGAACAAATTAAGGCCCCATTGTAGCACATTATACTACTTTACTAGATAGGACACGCTTCTGAGGTCTTTCATGTCAGAGTATCTAACATGAGACCCTGTGTGCCTTCTCACCTAGCATGCTCAATGTATAAAATAAAATTGTGATGTATTCAACATAGTTATTATAATGATAAGGACACTAATATTAAGAAATGTCATGATTTAGTGAGCACCATTTTGTCCCAGGACTGTTCTAAACGCTTTACATGTATTAATACATTCAATCCTCACATTTATCCTGTGATTTCTAATTTTATTGCCATTTCACTGATGAGAAAACAGAAGCAGAAAGGACTCCATAAAATGCTGTAACTGTGTTCAAACCACTCTATTTCCAAACTTCATGAAATTCAAGATCTCTGAAGTCAAGCTTGAAATCATTTTGGGGAAGCATCATGAACACAGCACTATTTGGGGCTGGTCAACCTCCCTTCCTTCCTTTAATGTTACACTGAAGTGCTGCAATTAAATCAGAATGTCTATGTGGTCATATGTTCTCCATTCAAAATGTATTTGTATTGTCACTCTATGGGTGAAACCCTCCAAACTGCATTGCAACCAAATGCCTTCGTTCCTCATAACATTGAAAAGAGAGGTGCTATCAGATACACTTCTGTACCCAGTTTTAAATGACTTAGTAATGAATTCTTGTGATTCAATAGTATCATACTACTGATGTGAATAATTTGACACACTTTCTATATCTGAACAAAGTGGGACAATCTTGTAGAATGTAGTTCATTTGCATAATATTCCCTCCAGATAAGATCTGCATAGTTAGGCAAACACTACATATCTTTAGGAGTCAAATGCATTATGCATGCCTATTTAGAAGATTCAAATATTTGAATATTAATAGTCTTTTTTTTTTTTTTTTTTCTATCCTACCTATTTTCTTTTTATTCTCCCTCCCTTCCCTCGCCACCACACAGGTGACCAAACATTTGGATTTTCCTCTCTCAGGAAAATCGTGACGCAGGGGTCAAAACTGGAAGATCCTCAGAGACATCTGTCTTTCTGTCAAGTATGAAGGAAAGGTGAGCCCTTCAATTTTAGAGAGTGTGTTGGAAATTCCCTGGGGCTGAGAAAGAGACCAAGGCTCTGGGAGCTTTCCTAGTGGAGATTCCCATTTTCCTTTAGCAGCTCCAGGAAGGGAGCAGGAATTCAGAAAAAAAAAAAAAAAAAAAGGCTTAACTCTACCTGGCTCCAGCTTTTCAACCTCAGCAAAAGTGTTTGTTCATCAAGCGTGGATTAGGAGCAGCCCAACTACTGGATATCTGGACCCATCTTGGCTCAGACAATGACATTATTAGTGGTGCCTATTATGACTGAAAATTAGAGACACTTCTTTCTTTTTTGAAGCATTATCAGGGTTCCCTTCATTCTCGAGCAGCCTTAAGGAGGAGTCCAGTTCTCCAGTGAGTTCATGTGAATAATTTTTTTCTCCATCTTAGCAGGAAAGTGGCTTCTATTTGGATTTTATTAAATTAAAACTAAATAAAGGCCAGGCGTGGTGGCTCATGCCTGTAATCCCAGCACTTTGGGAGGCCGAGGTGAGTGGATCACCCAAAGTCAAGGAGTTTGAGACCAGCCTGGCCAACATGGTGAAACCTGTCTCTACTAAAAATAAAAAATTAGCTGGGTGTGGTGGTACATCCCTGTAATTCCAGCTACTTGGGAGACTGAGGCAGGAGAACTGCTTGAACCCGGGAGGCAGGGGTTGCAGTGAGCTGAAATTGTGCCATTGCACTCCAGGCTGGTCAACAAGAGCAAAACTCCATCCCAAAAAATAAATCAATAAAAATAAATGGAAAAAATAAGTATAATATCTCTCGTGCACTTGAGATTGTGAGCTAAAATGTATGGCCATTGCGTGTACAAAACAAATACTTTTTCCAAGTATCCCTAACCATGTACCATTATGTCATTCTCCCTCTAAGTCATATTGATGGAAAAATCAAACTGTAAAATATTTAAAGAGGTTTATTCCGACCCAATATGAATGACCATGCCCCAGGGAACAGTCTCTGGAGATCCTGAGAAAGTGTGCCTGAGGTGGTTGGGTGACAGTTTACTTTTATACATATTAGGAGACATTAATTGTAGGTAAAACCATAAATTAATACATGGAAGGTATACACTGGTTCAGTCTAAATAGGCAGGATATCTTGAAGTAGGGGCTGGGCTAGGGGGGTGGCACTTACAGGCCATAGATGAATTCAAATATTTTCTGATTGGTAATTGGTTGAAAGAACTAAGCTTTGTCCAAAAAAGTTCAAGTCAGCAGAAAGTTAAGATAAGGGGGTTGTAGAGGCCAAGGCACTTCTTACACAGATGAAGTCTCCAGGTAGCAGGCTTCAGAGAGAATAGATGGTAAATATCCCATTTCAGACCTAAAGATATTAAGTTCTCATTTAATCTCTCCTGGATCTGGGAAAGATGTAAAAAGGGAAGGCCTGTCTTCATTAATGGAGATTCTCTACACGTGCAAATTTCCCCCGCAAGAGGTGGCTTTGCAAATCCATTTCAAAGTATGTCAAAGAAATACGTTTTGGAGTAAAGTATTTTTATTTCTTTCAGGGTCTGTTATCTGTCATATGATGCTATCTCAGAATCACGTTTGAATTTGGTAACTTACTACCAAAAAGAGTCTGTTTTATCAGTCTTGTGATCTCTGTTTATATTAATAGTTAATGCTGGTGAATTGTACCTAAACTCCAAAAGCGAGGGGGCATAACAAGATGTGTTTGACCTTCCTTGATTTTCTGGGGTCTCTTCTGCCAAGATGGGATCCATTCAGTGTGTTGGCAGGCTTAGGATTTTTTTTTGGTTTATAGTCACATAAAAATATACTTAAGTGTGAATAAAAAGGATTATTCAATTACCAAACACATAAACTCTTACTTTAATTTCTCAGCATGTGACATGAAAAATAGCACATTTGCTCTCTGTATAAAGAGCAACAGCATGCTCATCAATTGCTGTCTTTCATATGTATTCTGTTAGTTTTGGACACGTTCTCTGAGACTCTTTCTGGCCCATTGTTTTTATTTTTGTTTTGTTTTTTCTCAATGTGGGTGAAGACTCTTGGGTACATAATCTATCTGCACAAAGAGTCATAGCATAGCCTCTGGCAGTCATTTTAATTTCCCCCCACCAAAGAGCGGCAGTCAGAAAATACCCCACAGAAATACCCAATAAGACCTCTCAGAGTGGATTTGGCATTTCTACTTAATTACTCTTGGTAAAAGATTTGAGATTTTCTAATAAAAACTTCTATTGCAGGACAATAGATTGTAATTTAATTTGGAACTATTATCTTGCCTTGTTCTGCTTTCAGAAGGACTTGTAGAAAACAGGCTTTAATGTAAAATAACGCTCTTCATGAGGTAAATAACAGCAGTTGCAAATAAAAATGGAATATTACAGATTCCATTTAGCAAAGGCCAAATGGCCAATTCTATGAGAAGAAAAGAAATTTAACTCACCATAAGCCTATTACATGCAGAGAGAGAAAATGTTACCCTCTTGTCCACTGTTTATGACATTTCTTTAATAACATACTACATTAAAGACTAAACTTAAATATAGAAGTTTCTTTTCCCATCTCCATATATTATTGAGATTTTGTTAAGCTATAAATTAATTTCACTTGGGGCATCTGAATACTGTGCAAAAATAGATACACAGAGATTAGAAATTGCTGTGATTTTTTTCTTTTCTAGGAATCCACTGATCATACAATAAAAAATTTCAACTTTGACTTAAACAGTCACTATCTATGGGAGTATTTGGAAAGAGATTGGCCATTCTAAGAAAGCCTAATCTCATTTGAGAGAAGATATATTTTAGTCACAATTCAGCTAGAACATGGTATTTGGAGACCATTAGTAAGTTCTTGGTTCTGCCTATAGCCAGAAAGTCAGAGTGAGATAGACTGAGCTGTATATAATATGTCATTCTTCCCTCATTGATTTCTTGTGAACCACAGAGGAAGGCCTTCTTGCAGGGAGAATAGATAAGAGCCAACAAGGTGTGACGTGAGGGTTAAGTGAAAGGCCATATTCTCTAAAATATGCCCAAACTACAGTATCACACTGCCAGAAATACTTCCACAAATAACAGCTCCCTTAGCTTCCTGGTGCCGTTTTTTGTTTTTTTTTTTTTCTTATTTATTTTATAAATTAAAATATTCAACGGCATATGAGAAATAATTATTTAATCGAACTTATAAAATCTTAAAGGTGGATGTTGTAGTTGTGCTGGGAGCAAAAAGGATGTCTGCTCTCAATGAAAAAGCTTTCGAAGGGGAGGTAACTCAGTGAAAAAGCTTGGAAGGGGAGGTAACTGGGTGAAGGGAAGGGAAAAAGTAAATGTCATCTGCTCAACAGTTCTCTTTAGGAGTTACGCTATCTATGGGATTACAGTATTATATTCCTTTGAAGTATTTCTTTCCTTGTTAAATTATTTGAAATATTAAACTCTGTATATATTAAAAACCTGGTAGTCTTGTGGCCGGTATTTTTCCCCACCATGGAGCTTAATATGTATTTATGTTATATTTAGTGTTCCTCTTTCTTTATCAAACAAAAAAAAATCAATTTCATAACAAGATACAGTTTTATGACATGGTTTTGATTCGTTCTTAGAGATTGGACTAATCAGGGTTCTCTAAAGAAACAGAGCTAGGAGAACAGGAGGTATAATTCAGTCCAAGTCAAAGGCCTACGACCAAGAGCTCTGATGTCTGAGGGCAGGGCAGAAGATGGACATCTCAGCCCAAGAGGAGAGAATGAATTTGCCCTTCCTCTTCCTTTGGTTTTATTGGATCTCTCAATGGATTGGATGATGCTCACCCACATTGGTGAAGGCGAGCTTTATTCTACTGAGTAAAGCTCCCAATTCAAATGCTAATGTTTTCTAGAAACACCCTCACAGACACACCCAGAAATAATGTTTTCCCAGCTGTCTGGGCATCCCTCAGCCTAGGCAAGTCAACATATACAATTAACTATCACAAAGACTTAAGATAGTGTACTGTTATAACATTCTAGGACAGACTGCCTTGTATAAAAATGTAGCTCTTCTTTTTTTCTAGCTGTGTGACTTTGGCAAACTAATTTCTCCTCTTGTTATAAAAAAAAAAAATACACACAATACAATAAAATGAGGATAATAATACCAAATATATAGCCCAGTTTTTGGTAAGGTTAGATTGTGTGTGTGTCTGTGTGTGTGTATGTGTGTGATAGAGAGAGAGAGAAAGAGGACCTCATCTGGCACAAATGAAGGGCTAAATAATTATAGTTATTGTTTATCATTGTTCATTCAAGAAATATTCAATAAGTACATATTTTCTGCCAAGTACTGTCCTTGGCACTAAGGATAAAGCAGCAGAAACCAAACCATATAGAGACATTATAAGAGACTATAATCATATAAAGCTTACACCCTGAATTATAAGACTTAGCTATTATAATTGCCTATTATGAAAATCATTACATCTAACATGGCAAAAAAAAAGGCTTCTCCCACAATCACACGTAAGAAATCCTCCACCAATAATACAAATTGTAGAGGAGGCCCCAAAACTGCATTGTACGTTGGAAGATTTGCTTTATTCAGTTACAGATGTGACCAATAGCTAAGATCATGCAGCTACAATAATAAAAAAAAGAGACTCTGCCATAGAAAAAGCTTAAATAAAAGTTGTTGCTTATTGCCTTTTAGACAACTTTTTAGTAGTTCTCCCAGGCCACTGACACCTCCTACTTTTTCATCACGACAACAAATATCCTTAAATCCTGACACAATAACTGTCATCATTTGGCACTGCATTCTGGAGTCAATCTAAGACTGTGAGAGTTTATATAGTCTAGTAACCCGGGAAGAAGTATTTGATAATTATCTAATCCAATGGCCAATTAAGATCAAATAAGTCCAATGAAATCTTACTAATATTTTATGGAAATAAATAATATTTTGAAAAGTATTATGATAAAGTCTGCACTGCTTGGAAATCATTCAAAAATTCATAATTTTGTGACTTTTTTGTCTTCAGTAGAATCAGAGAATAACTTTCGATAACTCATTTATTCACCCAATCAATCTTCTCCAGGTAACATTGATTGACTCATTTAACCTTCCTTAATAGGTTAGGAGGAGAAGGCATCATTTCTAAAAATCATTGGATTAGATGGTTTATCTAGGCAAAACAAAGGAATTACCGAATTTTGTAGTTGAAAGGAATAATATGGATCATCAAAGACAGCAGCTTTCAAGCTTTACTTTTTTAAGCTTTGTAATTCTTTCTTCAAATAAAAATGTATGCAGAAGTCCAAAATGTAAAACAGATAAAAGGAAAGATGCTCTGATTGAAATGAGGTGCAGGCCCTGTGGAGCTCAACTCCCGTGGTGACTGCAGTGTAATTCACTGCAAGCCAAGAAGCTCTAGTTTAAACTTCTCTAACCAAAT
The DNA here is from genome assembly GCF_043159975.1 of Macaca nemestrina. Lineage (NCBI taxonomy): Eukaryota > Metazoa > Chordata > Mammalia > Primates > Cercopithecidae > Macaca > Macaca nemestrina. Next base: position 51,503,303 of record NC_092137.1, read on the forward strand.
TCAAGTCTTTCATTTCACATTTGAAGAAATTAAGGGTTGTAGAGGTCAAAATAAATACCATAGGTGAAAATAAATATCTTTGTTTAAGGTCAGAGAGCTGATACAAACAGGGTCACGAGTAGAACAAAGGTCTCCTGATAGCTACTCCAGATTTTTTCTGCTTTACATTAAGATATAATATTTGGCACTAAGATTAAATTGAAGGTTAAACCAGGTAATGCACTACTGTTCCATTGCCAAGGTCATATACTAAGTAGCACTGTGGGCTGGGAGATATTCCTACAACCTCTTTGGAAAGTAGAATCTGCCACCATCCTTCCTCTGACCACAAGATTTCGCATTCCTCAACCATGAGAAATACATTTATCCCCTCCTACACATATCCAAGTTTCATCGCATCGCTGCATCGGCTCAAAGTTCATGATTCCATTATCAAATGCAGGTTCAGGTTCAGAGGATCCTCAGATACATTTCCTCAAAGACAGTTATTTGTGTACCATTCCTCTTCATCTGAATGCAATAAATTAGAGACACATTATCTTAAACATCACACCCAGCAAATGATGGTGGGGTAAGCATAAGATAAAGGCATTAAGTGTTGTTTCTCTTTTTTTCCTTTTTTTTTTTTTTGAGTCTGAGTCTTTTGCCCAGGCTGGGGTGCAGTGGTGTGATCTCGGATCACTGCAAGCTCCACCTCCTGGGTTCACACCATTCTCCTGCCTCAGCCTCTGGAGTAGCTGGGACTACAGGCACCCACCACCACACCTGGCTAATTTTTTGTATTTTTAGTACAGACAGGGTTTGATCGTGTTAGCCAGGATGGTCTCCATCTCCTGACTTTGTGATCCACCCCCCTCGGCCTCCCAAAGTGCTGGGATTACAGGAGTGAGCCACCGTGCCCGGCCTTTTCTCCTTTTTAAAAGAGATTTTATTGTAAGATAAAATATATAAAAACAAAATGAAACTTACTTTAAATGATGCAGCTACTTTTGGGCAGCAATTCAACATGCTTTTGATTACATATTGGAAAAGATGTCTCATCCTTTCTTGTGGGAAAGGAAGATGGGACTAGATTAATGGGTTTCAAGCTATTAGAGTTTTAAGATTGTTGCCATCTCAAATCAGGAAGTACTTAGTCATATTTATATCAAGTTCAAGTAGATGAGCATTTTAGTAAATGTCATTTTTTAAAAATGCCCTCCTTTTATTAAGTTAAACTTACTTCCCATAGTAACTATATCTGTATATTATTCCCTTGCTATTCCTTTGCATTTAGGCCTTTAAAGAATTCCAAAAGGGAAAATATTTATTGACTGTCTAATATGTGCTAGGCATTATGCATGTCCCTTTAACATGGTATCTTTTATTTCCCTCGTGGCCGATTCTGATATAGGTATTCTTGTCACCATTCATCTTAGGGCTTGTTTGCTTTTTGCTTTATTTTATTTAAAAAATACTTTATGAAATATGACAGGCATGTAAATGCATAATGAACACTTGTGTATCTATCACCCAAATTAAGAAATAAAATATTCCAAATAAAATAAAAGTACTCTGCGTGCCTTTTCATGACCACTTCCCCTCTTTCCTATCCATGAAGTAATTATTATGAATTTGTTGCTTTCATACATAAAACAATTTTGTATTGTTTTGCATAGTTTAAAATATAAATGATGTTGCCGTATCTCCTGCAGTGTTGCTTTCCTGAAAATTATGTTTTTATTTTTACCCATGTTGATGCAGGAGTAATTCAGATTTTTTTAAACCATGTTTAAGCTGTATAATATTCATCATGTTTATCCATTTTTTAATATAGATGATTACATTGTTTAAGATTTTTTACTGGTACCAACCATTTTAAAATGAGTATTTTATGTTTATTGACTTTTGTCTAAGAAATTAGGATCAGGATTAAGCCCTTCATGCCCACCCTAGTCTCTCAAAATATAAATCATAATATTTTGTTACATTAGCATTTACTCTACATATCATTATGAATATGAAATACTACTCATAAGGAAACCATATAGAGTTTTGCAGTTAGTTTTCACTTCTTTTTCTGCTTCCCCCCGCCTTCCCACTGTTACTATGCAATGGGAAGGTATGAGGCAGGGAAAATTGCTATTTAGTTTTGTAATTGTGTTTTAAAAGTACATAAGTGGCACTTTAATGAAAATTTAACTTATTAAAATGAAAGGGAAATCAGTGTCAGAAAGGAAGAAATAAAGAAAAAGAGGGGGAGGTGAGAGTGAATTTTCTATTTATATTTATTACTTTGTAATCCTATCTTTTTTAAAAATATATTTTTTCATTCCCTTTCATGGAAAATGACTTCCAGTTTAGTCTTCTCAAGCTGGCTGATTCTCTATCCAGAATGTTACTCTTGATGCAGGAATAATTCAGATTTTTTTAACAATGTATAAGCTGTATAATATTCATTATGTGTATCCATTTTTTAAAATATAGTTGATTACATTGTTTAAGATTTTTCACCAGTACCAACCATTTTAAAATTAGTATTTTAGACATTATTTATTGACTTTTGTCTAAGAAATCAGGATCGAGATTAAGCCCTTCATGCCTACCCTAGTCTGTCAAAATTGCACCCCAACAGGGTTGCTCATGAAAGTTTCTACTGTCAATGAAAATTTCCACTGGACACATGAAACCAGCAAGAATGTTTTGTTCAAGACTATTGCAATATGGGCAATACATTGAACCTGACTCCTTCCAAAAAAAAGCAGGGGAGTTTTTAAGCACTCCAGCGAGCTGGTAGAAAAATACCAAAGGAAGTTAGGAGGGAGCTTAGCAAATATGGTCAGGCCATCTGTGTTTGCTAACTGTGTTTATCAAATTCAATTTTACCTGCTAGTTTTTATTTGTCAAAGTTAGGCTTCTACCTTGTCACAAAGACTGGGAGGTGGGGACCCTGTCTTTCTTCTTCATGACTACATTTCAAAAGGATGGCTCCCAAGTCCTTGAGGAAGACATTACTGGACTGTAAAATGGCCAAGAGGCTGGAAGAAGATTTACATTTCAAAAAGCAGAGCAAGAATTTAGGACTGAAATTTTTCTAAAGTAAATGCTTTGATGCTCCCAGAAAAAAGAGATCAGGGGCCAATAGTCAGGAAGAAACCTGTCTAGATTTCCTCAAGCTGAGAGGAATGATAAGGCTGTCTTGGTCACTACAGAATCTATTACTGGATAGTTGTTCACAATAAGGACAGTGCAAAGGCAATTAAACTTTCATGATGCCTGAGAAAAACTTTCATCCTTTAGTGGATGGGGTGGAGGGTAACAGGGCTGCGAAACGTCCTGCAATGTATGGAATATGCTCACATAATAACAATTTTCCTACTCCAAAGGTCAATAGTGGACCCACTGAGAAATGCTGATATCTAGCTTTTTCAAAGGATATGTCTGAAGTTTCTATGACTGGAGATTTTAAGTAGTTAAGAAGCTATTGCAACCTGTGTTCTGAAATGACAGAATTATACTTCCACTTATTTTCTGCCATAGGACAGATGATACTTCCACTTATATTTTTTATCTCAGGGTACGTTTTCTCACATCTACTAGATGTACATTTCCAAGTACTAAATTACAGAGTTCCTCATCTTCATCTGCAAAGGTCACAAAAATATATATGCAAATTATGTCCAAGAAATAGTCCTTGATTTTCCACAATTCATGGAGATGACTATGCCTAAGATGATTAAAAATTACATAATTACATGAGTAATGGACTTTCAACTTTATTAAAAATTATTTACAAAATTTTGGTGCTATGATTTTCTCATAGTTAAAAAAAGTTGAAATAAAAACTTCTCCTCTGTAAGAGGGATGTTACCTGGAATAAATTATGTCTGAATAATTTGTTTTCAATTTTGTCAACCCTTCAGTAATTCCAAACAATGGGATTGGCATAGGGTGATCTGATTTGGTTGTAATCTTTTTCTGCATTACCACATCTTCTAAACTACATTATTGAATTACATTTCCTGCTGTAGATAATCTCAAAAATCTCTATTTTGTTTGACTAGAATGCAAAACCAAAAATAACAGAGTGTGCTACCTTGATAGGTCATTTTAAAATAATGAAGATCGTAACATATGTTATTCTATGCCATTAGGGGTTTCTGGAACCTTTTCTTATTACAACACATGTGGCAAATATATGGCTATTATATACTATTTAATAGTATATACACTATTATACTATTATTACTGTTTTACTATTATACTAATAATTATACCATTACTGTATTATACCATTATTATTGCTATATATACTATTACACTAGTATTATACCATTATACTATTATATATGTATATATATAAAATAGAATATAATAGCCAGAAGTATACTACTTATTCAAACCTATTCGAATACATTTTTATTATATTACTGAATACTGCATATCCTCCACTGGAGTGTAATAATCCTCATATAAAATCAAATAAACTTCTTGGCCCCATATCTTGCTTTAAATACCTTACCCACTCTCTTTGCTTCTCTTCTGTGGTAGGCAGAGTAATGGCTTCCAAATACATATGCGCCCTAATCCACAGAATCTGTAAAAATGCTATTATACAATGCAAAGGAGTCTTTGTAGATGGGGTTACAGTTAAGCACCTTGAGAAATGGAAATTTTCTTGTATTATTCAAAGGGGCCAGTCTTACCACATGAATGCTTAGAACTGGAGAATCTTTCGTGGCTGAGTTAGAGACAGTGATGTGATAACAACAAAAAAAGGGTCAGAGAGAGATGCAATGTTGCTGGTTTTGAAGATGAAGGGGTTCAAGAACTGCAGAATATGTTAGCCTCTAGAACCAAGGAAACAAAATTCTCTTCCAGAGCCTCTGAAAAGGAAAACAGCATAACTTATATCTTGATTTTATCCCAGTGAGACACGTTAGATCTATAACCTACAAAACTGTAAAATAATATATTTGTATCATTTATGCTTCTAAATTTGTGATAATTTGCTAACAGCAGCATAGAAAATGAATAAAATTTAACAGCTAAATTTTTTTAAAAGAGGCATCTCTTGTCGCTGCTAACATTATTTCACTTTGAATTTTTTCTCTAAACAATTCCTATAGGGCTTGCATTCTCACCACTCTACTGATTTGTTATCAAAGACATCTTTGAACTTTATGTCTCCTAAATCCAATGGTTACTTCTCTATTTTTATCTCAACTGCCCCCTTAGTATATTTGAATCATGCTGACCAATTTTCTCATATTAAAATACTGCATTATTTTGGATTTAGGGAAAACCCACCTACCTGGGTTCCTTCCTATTTCCAACCTCTCCTTACATGATTTTGCTAATCTGTTTCTATGTCCATAAATACAACATAACTTATTGCTGTAAATTTCCCCCACCCAATTCCAATATCCAATTGTCTATTTGTCTTTTTCACTTGGTTATCTAATCAAATGTCAAACATTGTGGCCAAACCAAAATTCTGAATTTTTGTTTCAAATCTTATCCTCACACTCATTCTGTTTCTCAAGCCAAACTCTGTTGCAGGAAGTCAGGAACCCTGAACAGAGGGACCTGCTGAAGCCATGGCAGAAGAACATAAATTGTGAAGATTTAATGGACATTTATTAGTTCCCCAAATTAATACTTTCATAATTTCTTATGCCTGTCTTTACGGCAATCTCTGAACATAAATTGTAAAGATTTCATGGAAATTTATCACTTTCCCAATCAATAATCTTACAATTTCCTATGCCTGTCTTTAATCTCTTAATCCCATCATCTTTGTAAGCTGAGGATGTATGTTGCCTCAGGACCCTGTGATGATTGTGTTATCTGTACAAATTGTTTGTAAAACGTGTGTGTTTGAACAATATGCATCTGGGCACCTTGAAAAAGAACAGGGTAACAGCAATTTTCAGGGAACAAGGGAGATAATCATAAGGTCTGACTGCTTGCGGGGCCGGGCAGAATAGAGTCATATTTCTCTTCTTGCAGAAAGCAAATAGGAGAAACATCGCTGAGTTCTTTTCCCAGCAAGGAATAACCCTGGGAGGGGAATGCATTCCCAGGGGGAGGTCTCTAAAATGGCCGCTCTGGAAGTGTCTGTCTTATGCAGTTGAAGATAAGGGATGAAATATGCCTTGGTCTCCTGCAGCACCCTCAGGCTTGCTAGGATTAGGAAATTCCAGTTCAGCAAATTTTAATCAGACCAGTGGTCTGCTCTCAAACTCGGTTTCCTGTTAAGATGTTTATCAATGACAATGCATACCCAGCGGCACATGGACCTCATCAGTAATTCTAATTTCAGCCTGGCCTTGTGATCTTGCTCTGCCATTTGCCTTGTGATATTTTATTGCCTTTTGAAGCATGTGATCTCTGTGACCCACTCCCTATTCGTACACTCCCTCCCCTTTTGAAATCCCTAATAAAAAATTGCTGGTTTTGCGGCTCAGGTGGGCATCACAGAAACTGCCAATATGTGATGTCACCCCTGGAGGCCCAACTGTAAAATTTCTCTCTTTGTACTCTTGCTCTTTATTTCTCAGACTGGCCGACACTTAGGGAAAATACAAAAGAACCTACGTTGAAATATTGGGGGCCGGTTCCCCCAATAAAACTCCTAAATTATCCTAGATTTTTTTTATAGCTAACCTTTCATGTTCAGTCCTTTGAAAATATGACTGTCCTCCCTGTCTCGAATCTGTCCACTTCTCTTTATCACCTTTAACATGTTCTAATTCAAATAATCACCATCTCTTGCTTTGACATTGCAAAGGCCTCCAATAAGTCCACTTGCTTCTGCTCTTTCCACCTCTTTCCCCATTTGAAAATACAGTTCTTTAAATAACTGCCAAAGTGATTTTTTTAAACAATGTAAAACATATAGAATCACTTCCCTTATAGCCCTCAAATGAATTCACAATCGTCCAGTGGAATTTCATTTTATTTACAATGAAAATCAAACTCTAGCCTCTCCTGCCAGCTCTGCATTATATAATCTCTACTATCTCTATGATTTTACATCAGAGGATACCCTTCCATATCCTCCAGTCTTCAATCATTGTGTGCCAGTGGCGCTTGAAATGATTATTTCTTCTACCTGGAATTCTCTTTCTCAGATCTTTATGGCACCTTCTTATCACCCTGAGTTCAAAGACAAGGTTGCACAGAGGCCTTCTCTTGTCATCAAATACAAAGCAGTCATTTAGTCACTATCATATTTTCTGTTTTAATTCTCTATATAGTATTTATCTGTTTTTTCTTGTTTACATGTGCATTGATTTGTTTTTGTTTTGACATGGAATCTCGCTCTGCTGCCCAGGCTGGAGTGCAATGGCGTGATTCCAGCTTACTGCAGCCTCTGCCTCCCGGTTTCAAGCAATTCTCCTGCCTCAGTCTCCTGAGTAGCTGGAATTATAGGCACTGGCCACCATGCCCAGCTCACTTTTGTATTTTTAGTAGAGACAGGGTCTCACCATGTTGGACAAACTGGTATTTAACACCACCTCGGCCTCCCAAAGTGCTGGGATTACAGGCATGAGCCCCCATGCCCCGCCAGCTGTTGTGACCAGTGAAAATGTGCATTGATTTCTTATCTGGTCTTCACTAGAATATAAGCTTCTTGATGTCTGTTTGCTGTTGTATCTTCAGAGCCTGGAAAAATATTGTTTGTCCATTATACCTTCATTTTGTGTCACAGAGGGAATTAAATGTCTTCTAATTCTGGCCAGGGCAATCAGGCAAGATAAAGAAACAAATGGTATTCAAATAGGAAGAGAGGAAGTCAAATTGTCAACATGATTGTATATTTAGAAGAAGTCAAATTGTGTATTTAGAGGAAGTCAAATTGTCAACATATTGTATATTTAGAAAACCCCATCATCTCAGCCCAAAAACTCCTTCAGCTGATAAGCAACTTCAGCAAAGTCTCAGGATCCAAAATCAAGGTGCAAAAATCACAAGTATTCCTATACACCAACAATAGACAAGCAGAGAGCCAAATAATGAGTTAACTCATATTAACAATTGCTATAAAGAAAATAAAATACCTAGCAGTACAACTTACAAGGGAAATGAAGAACCTCCTCAAGGAGAAATACAAACTACTGCTCAAGGAAATAAGAGAGGACACAAACAAATGGGAAAACATCCCATGCTTATGGATAGGAAGAATTAATATCATGAAAATGGCCATAATGGCCAAAATACTTTATAGATTCAATGCTATTCCCATCAAGCTACCAGTGACTTTCTTTGCAGAAATGGAAAAAAAACTACTTTAAATTTCATATGGAACCAAAAAGAGCTCCTATATCCAAGACAATCCTAAACAAACAAAAACAAAACCAAAGCTGGAGGCATCACACTACTTGACTTCAAACTATACTAAGCTATATACTATAGCCTATACTAAGGCTATAGTAATCAAAACAGCATGGTACTGGTACCAAAACAGATATATAGACCAGTAGAACAAAACAGAGACCTCAGAAATAACACCACACATTTACAACCATCTGATCTTTGACAAACCTGACAAAAACAAGCAATAGGAAAAATATTCCCTATTTAATAAATGGTGCGGGAAAACTGGCTAGCCATATGTGGAAAACTGAAACTGTACCCCTTCCTTACACCTTATACAAAATTAACTCAAGATGAATTAAAGACTTAAATGTAAAACTCAAAACCATAAGAACCCTAGAAGGAAACCAAGGCAATTCCATTCAGGACATAGGCATGGGCCAATTTCAAATGTCTTTCTATGCAAGAATTATGAATCATAAAGTAGCATAGTATTTTGACAATGTCTACACACTTTCACAATCTGAACTATAGTCGTTATTATTAATGTAAGAAATACCAATTTGCTTCAGCCAGATGTCATGGAAAGAGTATCAAATGGAATATCTTGACCTTTGAATTGTAGGTTTTGCTTTAACCGTATCTCATATCAGAATTTCATCTTTTTGAATTTGTTTAGTAATGTGTAAGGTGGTGGGATGGGTATTGCATTCTGACAACGTAATAATCCAATGCTTCTACAACTAATGCCATATATATGATGCTGGTAAAGGAACATTATCTAAATGATACGGGGATTCACTTTCTTTTTCCTCTCCAAGTGTTTTTGCTGTGATTCCAGCTAAGTCAATTAAGACAGGTGGCTGTATAACACTAAGTTTTCCCCCTAATGTTAGTTTAATATTTACAATTATTTCCTAAGGTTCCATTTTAATAATCACACTTTTTATAAAAGTTAAGTCTATTCATTTTCTTTTTATGTGTTCACATTATAGTTAATTTAGCATCATGGATGGAGTGAGTTTAGATAGAATATCTGCCAGTTTGTAACCACAACCAGGATGTGTGCCACAAAATAAAAAGTAACAAGTTACTTTGAAAAGGATGTTCTTAACACAAGATAAAATATTTCACCTTTCAAGTCACTTCACCTATATGTTAATTACTCTTTAAAAAATACAACAAATATTTATAAGACTTCACATTCCATACAAAAATTTTCTAATGTGAAAAGAAATCTAAATTACTTTTCAGACTTTGTGGTACTTTTGTGGATGCTGATAAAAATGCCTTCTATCTAAGAATATAAGTTTCTCTCCTTAATACTGTTTCCATTGTAAGATATTTAATAAAATGGGATCACTTACTGTCAAATAAATTTAATTATTGTTTAGCATATCATGCAATTTACTAGCTTGTGAACATCAGAGAAGGCCAAATAGTATATGAAGTGCTGAGGAATTTGATTATAAGTTGTTGAATATTGAAAGACAATGTCCTGGAAAACAAAAAATGCAGTTATCACATTGTCCCTTCTCAAACTAAAAATTACAAATTGCAAAGTACAAAATTGAAACATAATAGGATTATACAACTGTCAGTTTTTACAAACATATGTTGTAGGCCCTGCATATCAATGCTTTAGATTCTAGACCCAAGCCTCACAGAGATGTACCACTTCCTCATCCTGTCCCAATTTATATTTTCTGTAACCACAGAGATTTCAAACATTTTTTTCTTTGTTACCCATACTTTTCCTCCCTTCCCCCAATCTACGGTTTCAAATTTGGCACTCGCTTGGTTAGCTATGATGAGTGGGGTGTGGTAAATCAAATATAGAAAATTTCAAGATTTATAGAAATGAGAATACTGCCTGCTGGTGGGGGTGTGATTTCTGAAATTAGTTCAGCTGATGGTGGTGTAAACTAGTAGAACTTGTTTGAAAAGCAATCTGATATCCAGAATGTTATCAGGCTTTATAAATATTAATTCATTACCAATCATGTTTCTTTTATACCTCCTCCACTTCTTTCTGCCACTGGATTATCTTTAAGAATAATCGAAACATCATATCAGTTCATCTGTAAAATTCAATATTTCCTTTTTAAGACACAGATTCTACTTTTAAACTATAACAAAATACCATCATTCCAGTCAATAATCAAAATAAGTGTTTAACAGCCCCACAGAAACAGTAAGTGTTCACATTTCCCTTACTCGTGTATATATCTCCTCTACTGCCTCCTCCCTTTCCTCTTATTTTTCTTTTTAAAATATTCGTTGAATTTGGTTTATGTATCTTTTAAATCATTTTAATCTATATTAACAGTTGCTATAACTCTTGATAATAGAATGTGGATAATTCTGTTTTCATCTGCTTTTGTATTTAATCTACAAAATAAATGAATTGATTTTAATCTTTCAAAAGGAATACAATATATTAGATAAAACAAATTACAGTTTAACTAAAACTTCCAATTCAGCTAACAATAGAACAGTCAGCTTAGAAAAGCAAAATGTTTGGCATCAGAGAATGAAAGAAATATGGTGATTACTGATTTTAAAAATATTTAATTGATTTATTTGTTGCAATATAAAGTGATAGCTGGACTACTCTACCCTCTCCTCTTTTGTTCATCTCCCGTGATATGTATTGACAACCTCTGAATTTCAATGAGTTTTTTTTTCTCTCTTTGTTTCCTACCACAATTAGCTTTCTAAGTCTCTAGTGTGTTCAAGGAATTTACTTCAATTAACTTGGATCAGGAGGCAATGTTGCACACTCTTTTGACATAGCCAGATATTGGGTTGCCCACAACAATTCTATTTTTTTAATAAGTAACCTGGGATAGAGAAAGACCTGAAAGAATGGAAAATACTGATTAATAACCCATTTCTACTGTGTTTTCCCAATGTGTATTTTCAGAGGAAAAGAGAGATTTAGGACTAAATTATGAGAGGAGTCTGCATATTTAAGTGCCATCCAGCAACATAAGAAAAAGCAAGTAGACCATCTCGGGTAATAGTTTTTAGTTTCTGCAGGGCTTCCCTGTTATTATTCCCTACCTGCAGTGAAGGCTAGATTTTGAGCCTATCAAATTCTCTATTCTAGATACCACAGCCATCTTTATCCAACTTTCCATGACATAAAACCGCTCTGCAGCCCTTATTTTTCCATGAAAACACTCTGCAGAAGATTCTTTCACTACGACCTGATAAAAAAACAAGTCCCTGTTTTATACTTTTTGCTTGTAGATATTGTCAGAGCCTCTCTACAAATATCCCATATCTTCAAGCTGTCTACCAAGTTCTATCAAGTGGCCTAGTAATCTTCTTTCTCCCCTGCCATCAAAATGATCTGTTCTATATCCATTTGTCTAACAGTGTATCTTTTCAATTTAACAAATATATTCATATTAGTGTGACTATTAGGTATTATACACAAACTCATTATTTATTGGGCATCTATTATTACCAGTTGGGATTTTGTTGTGTGTATTTCATGTTGTAACATTCACACAATTATTTCCTGTAATCTTCATCATCTTTGAGGGGAATGTTTTTACCCTTCTACAGGTGAGATAACCAATGTTTAGAGGACTGAATAACTTGGCAAGGTTTACAAAAATAGGAAACAACAGAGTGAGGTTTTGAAACCAGAACTGCCTGATCGTAAACCCCATGATTTTTATCCCTGTCTTCCATTTTGAGCCTTTCATACTCTCAGAGGCCATCACAGACTTTGGGGAAAAAAAAAAAAAAAATCTGTCTTCTTTTATCTATGCATTCTTACAAGGTATAAAATGTCTTACATGTTCACGAATTTGGCAAGCAGAAAAACGCTGTTACAAATGCCAACTACAGTTTCACAGGATATTTGTAGATTTGGTAAATGGCAAAATTTAGCTTTTAGCACATTGAAAAGGGAACTCGGTAGCATAGTCTATCTTCTGACATTCCAACAAAAAAATAGAGAAGTGTATTTTTAGAATATAAACGTGTCCTTGCAATATGTTGCCAACAAACCTTTTTGAGTCAGATTTCAAAAATGCCCTATTGAAATTTTAAAATTGCCCTACGATCTAATACTGTGAAGACAAAGTTGAACTTAGTGGCTATTTGCTCAGCAGCAGTCACGTATTATCAATGGGAAGTGGAGTATTGAATTCTTTTTTAGCGGACACCTCTAAAGGTTGGATTTATTTTTTCGCAGCTATAAGGATTAAGTTGTATCATTTACTAAGCATAGAAATGTGATTAATTTTAGTCAATACTCTATTGACAAACTAAGTTTCTCTTCTGCATTATTTAGCTGTCTGTCTAGTATAACAATGATGAACAACTGTGATGAGAAAACATATTAAGAACAAAGACAACACAAGACAAATATTATCCCCTCTTCCTCGTTGGTAGTGTGGTGATAAGAACAGGTAAAAGGTTACTGGGTAACCATTAATGGCAGTGCTGTGTCTTAATGCCCAAATATAAATTATGCAGCTTAATCTAGAAAAGTATTCATCTGAATGTCCTGCAAAAATAATGATAAGTTTAATACAGAAAGTGGAAAAATTAATTATTAAATCTGTCTGCACCCATAAAGACCTCCCATCTAAACAATAAATATTTGAAGTTGCATGTTGACCTTTCTTATACCTCTCACATAGGCTTCCTTGCTTTTACAAAATGCTACAGAGAATGGAAGTGTTGTCAATTAAGTAAAAAGGGTGTTGGCATCAACCTTTTCATGTGTGGAATTTAATGACATTTTAAGGTTAAAGTAAAAGTCAAACATCGATTTTTTTAGTGTCTTCTCCTAATGCAGCTAATGAATAGAGATTCCAATAAAAACCTTTTAATCCTTTTTAAACCTGCCACTATCAAAAGACTTATTTTATTGTATTTTATTTTTATTACCAAAGTTTTTTCTCCTACTGACAAATATTTAGCAGAGAAAAAAAAATCAAGTCAAAATGACCTAGGGAATTTAAATTCAGAAAATCTTGAAAATACCGTGTTCTAAAATAAAGTTAATTGGATGAGTCATATGTATACATAAACCTTTTAGAAGCCATAATACTGGAAATTCAAAATTCAGGCAATTAGATTGGATGCTGATAATTTTCTAGATGACTGAAAAGATAGTTAGATGTCTTTTACTTGAGCTACAAAGTATAGTAAGGAAGATACTTATTTTTTCTACTTAATATTTTCTATATTCTATAAAATTCAGAATGATTAATAAATAATAATAGAAAATAATGTGCAAAAAGAAGCTGATATTTGGTAAACAAGGATCTAGCACCTCATAGCAGAAAAAAAATGAATAAAAGCTGAAAGCTGGTATGATATCACAGCTTCATATTTCACAGGCAGTTTGTGTGCAGAGGGGAACCAGCAAAATCCTTTGAACAAAATTCAGAACATAGCAGTCCTAATGCTTCAACAATCCATTAGAAATCTAAAAATATCCCATCTTCTTCAGGTGAGTCACATGCACTCATATTTCTCACATGTAATGTCATCACAGTTTTCTTTAGAAAATTGTGTTTACACTGATTTTTCAATCTGTACACAAGATTTGGTAATATTCATAGTGGACAGGTAGAATCATGTAAGGGCTCTCTTAATAAATGACGTGCTTACTTCCATGACATTTAAGTAGGAGAGCTATTGGTCTTTTATAGACAGAGTTAAATGCAATAAAAGCAAATGTCTCTTTCACACTAATACCTTACATGATTATTTGTTCTCTGTCTAGACTCAGAGGCAGGATTGTTTTCTAAATGTGAACTCACATCTGATTTTGTCATAAGCTTTCAGTAGAACAACATTTTAAGCCTTTAGTTATTTCTCACTTAGAATATGTTCATCTAAAATAGTTTACCTTTGTTTCTAGTTCTAAAATTACATATCCTTTGTTTGTAATTAAGTGTCAGAAAGCCAGAAGTACTAGTCAATACAAACAAACAAACAAAAAGGATATTTTGTTGGGCAACTTTTAAACATAAGTAAACTAGTTACTAGTACAACTAGTACTTTTAAACCTTAACAGGTACTTAGCTCCTCAGTAGAAAAAAGCAACTTTCTCAAGGGACTAATCAACAGGTGAAGAAATTAAAGTACTTAAGATTTGGAAGAGCACTTAAACATGCTTCTGAAGACTGCATAAACTTGTGTCATTATTTTTTCCTCACATCTTCAGCAATTTGTTCTTGTTGCTCAATCCATCTTATAACAGGGAGAGATCTCATTTCACTGACACCATAACATTATATCACCCACCCAGTTCTCTCAAAATCTTATCAACCCTGGGCCTTATTAGAATTCCTGAAGCCTTGCAAGGACTGGGAGAACTATAGATAGCATGCCAGCATCATAGAGGAAAACAAGTGTATAAAAGCCTTACTTTGGTAAAATGGGATTCTGAGATGTTAAAGAAAATCTCAAGAATCCTAGAATAATTCAGAGCAGAGAGACAGTTTTCAAAATGTTGATTTACTCATTAAACAAAGATGTATTTAAGATCTACTATGTGCCTGACCCTCACTAGGTAGTGGTAAGAAAAAGACAAGCCAACTCAATCATGGACTCAGGAGCTTTCTGTTTGTTGAGATAGACTGACAATTGCAATATGCAATTTATGTTCTGATGGAACATAGTGGAGGCACATTCTAACATATAGGAGAAATGATCACCAAAGTCTTTCCAGAATTGATAACTGAGTTATGAATAGCAAATAAATATCAGTCCATATCTAATATGGGGATGGGGCTTGAGTTGGGGAGCTGAGTAGAGTTAGGAGAGGGAATAGCATGTATGAAAACCTAGGAAATGGTGTGACACGCCTGAGGACTAGACGTAATGCAGTTTGGTTGAATACCACAGGCAAAAAGAAAAAGTTATAATGAGCAAGATTAGAGTGTTAAGTAGCGTTTTGGTAGGAAGCTTAAAAATTACCCTTTAGGAAATGGAGGGAATTATCAAAAGATGTAAATAGGAAGTGGTTTTGCTGGACTGAATTTTAGAAAAGGTAGTGTAAGGCAGTGGAGAGAAAGGATTAGAAGAAGAAACACTGGAGGGAAGTAGAGTATTTCCAAGGCTAATGCAGGAATCAGAAGATGGATAGTTGAAGGCCTAAATCAATGTTTTTCAGTGTGGTCCCTGAACTACAGCATTAACATCATCTAAAAACTTGTTGGAAATAGACATTTTCAGACCTCACCCAGACATACTAAATTGAAACTACAGATCTGTGTATTAACAAGCCCTTCAGGAGATTTTACTGCAAACCAAAGTTTGAGAGCCACTGATGCTTAACTAAAATAGCTGCAATTACAATAGAGAAAATGAATAGAGTTGAGATACATCCAAAGGATTTCATCTCTCAAAGCCTCCAGTAACATTATTTTAAGTCAATGGCTTCTTTGTGTCTAATACAAAGTAAAATGAAATTATTAAATCAATGTAATACGATGCCAATCTATGAGGTAGTTTTGTGGTATTAGCTTGCACCAAATTTAGCATTTATAATTACCTGTAACAATTTGTTGTCATAATTAAACCACTGTATATGCCTTTTCTTTGGTACACTCAGTGTGAACATTATTTTTTTGGACCTCTTTATACTTGTATAAACTCTGTGGTTATCAACATTAGGGAACTGCAAGAGCCTTTGAAACAAAGAGGTTTCCTTTATCTGATTTCGTTATGAGGGGATTTCATATTCCTTCTGCACTATTCCACAAGGACGTATGCACTAAACCACAAGGATGACCTATCCATACCAGAGAGCACTTTTATTGGCTAATGCCAGGCATGCAATTATGCGTATTCCCACATTACATGGTGCAATTATTGGAAACTGTCACTGTACTTGATCCTTATTTTGTACCTGAAGTTGCTAGTTCTGTAAATACTACAAACTTATAAATAAATGCCGGTTCACAGAGTGTTAAGAACTTGTTAAGTACATCATATGCTTATTATGTCCACATATTTTGCCCAGGTAAGTTGGCCTGGATGAAATAGGTAGTTGTTGTGTAGGAGTCAAAAGATATCAGTAAGTTCCGCCCCACAGTAATAAGAACCACAATATAGATACTAATAAACATGATTAGTTAAGTATAGCTTTGCAATTTATGTTTAACTTTACATATACACTATCAACCTTACAAGGTGATAGAGGTTGAAATAAGATAACCTCCACTTCATGGATAGTTCTCAATGGGTTAGTAAAATTACAGTATTAGAGATTCGTTCTTTTCACCTGAAATAATTTCTATTTCAAGGTCTGAAGAACATTAAAAGGATCAGTGCATTAAACATATAAATAAGTGATTAAGCTTTTTCATAAGTTCCAGATATGATAAAGATAATGATGATGATGATAGCTAACATATATCTAGTACTAATTACATGCAAGTGAGTTTTTTGCCTTATACATATTAAATCATTTAAGACTCCTAATAACCGTAACCAGTAGATATTATTACCATTCTATTATTTAGAGGAAGAAAATGAAGGAGAATTTAAATAACTTGACCAAGCTTCTTGAGATTTTAGGCTTCAGAGCTGGATCAAACCTTGGTGGGTTATGTCCAATGCCCTCTGCTTAACCCTGGCTCAAGATCCTACTATAAAACACTTGAGATGTACTGAGGGAGTGCGCCTTCTTCCACTTTTGGAAAACACATGAGGGTAAATTCTGAAGGAGCAAAGCCTGAGAAAATCAGGGTAGTCTACTGTGTCTGTGTATCTGCATGTTTTGTAGGGAGTTGGTTCTAGTAAACCAGAGAACAGAATGAGGTGAGAAGGTATGAAATAATAAGCTCATTTGATTTGCTGTGTTTGCAAGCTTCTGCACTAAGTCCAAGATTATCAATGAATACAAACTAAATTCAGTATTTCTTCTTTACATAAATTTCCAACACACACAGAAAAAAGCCTCATGTATTACTCCTCAATCATCTTTTCTCGAACAGGTCAATAAGAAATCTCTGCTACTCCAGCTCTGAAAGAGCTAGGGTGTGCCAGAGCTGTGAAAACGTACAGAGAGACTTGAATTTGGAGTTAAGAAATATATATTGAACACAAATTCTTTCATTAATTTATGATTTTGTGAAACTCAATTCACTTATCCTCTCAGAATTTCAGTATGATGGAGATTTTTTCACTAGAATGTTGTAAACGTTAAACAAAATTTTATGTATACATAGATAATTAATAAATAGCAATAAGTAATCTAATGATAAGACAATGTAGTTAACTATTAACTCTAAAAGAGATTTAATATAGTCAGTTTGGATAGTTAAAACTGTTAAAAATGTACAGGGTGGGAAAAAACAATTATCACTAACCTTATACTGAAATATCAAACTTGTAACTTGAAAGTTTGTCACGAATTTGCAGCCCTTGAGGGATAACAAGATTGAACATTGAATTCAATGTTGTATTTGATGGTGCATTCACTTTTGTATTTCTTCTGTAAAACTTTACCACACAGTTTGCAATTTAAAACAACACAAGTTTGATAGTTCAAAGTTCTATAGGTCAGAAGGCTGGGCCCGGTGTGACTGGGTTTTTATCTGTAGGCTTGACTGGGGGAAAGTCTTCTTTTAAGCTCATTCAGTTCCTTACACTGTAAAGCTAAGGTACCCATATTTTTCATGGACAGTCAAGTGGTGCTCTCAGTTGCTCAAGTCCACTTGCATTTTCTGGTCATGTAACCACCTTCATCTTCAGTGTTGAATTCCTCCACACTTCTGTTTTAAGGGTTCACTTGTTTAAGGGTACCCATGATAATCTCCTATTTTAATCTCAGTTGGTTTGGAAACTTAATTTCATCTTCAAATATCTTCACAGTAGCACTTAGGTTAATGTGTGGTTATGCAACGAACTAAAGATGTATGTGCATCAAGCAGAGGTAATCTTGGGGAGCCAATTTAAAGTTTTCCTACCAAAGGGGTCATACATTATTTCCTATTTCTACAATACTCAATAAAAAAAGTTTTGGAATGTTCTGCTTGATCCAGTGACTTGAACTGTTCACCATCTCTGTCACTATTCTATATGAAAACCTTACTTTACAGCTGTCACTGATGGGTGACTATGTCCAAGTACAAGAGAGTTTGCCAATCCTGAATCCAGACAAAGGTCACAACACATGTTCTATTTGCACAGTTTTATACCACTTAGCCTGCAGCTAGGATTCACTCTCAAATCCTCATTCTTTTTCTCACACAGCACAGAAAAAATTAGAATTTGATCTAGTACACAGATGGGGTCAGAAACTGGGTGTATTAGTCCATTTCACACCACTGCTATAAAGAACTACCTGAGACGGGGTAATTTATGAAGAAAAAAGCTTTAATTAACTTACAGTTCCACATGGGTGGGGAGGCCTCAGGAAACTTACAAGCATGGTGGAAGGCAAAGGGGAAGCAAGAACCTTCTTTATAGGGTGGCAGGAGAGAGAGATAGCAAGGGCGGGGGGGAACTGTCAAACATCTTCCAACCATTAGATCTTGTGAGAACTCACTATCATGAGAAGAGCAATGGGGAAACCACCCCCATGATCTCATCACTCCCACCAGGTCCCTTCCTCAACGCGTGGAGATTATAATTCGAAATGATATTTGGGTGAGGACACACAGCCACACCATATCACTGGGTGATACTCAGAAGAATGTTTTTGGGGATTTAGATTTTAGGTAAGGACAGAAGGACAAGTTCAGAAACGATAGCTACCATTTTCTTTCCCTGACTCATCACAAGGCATTAGTGTGTTCAGATTCAGGTGAAGATCAATACTCAAACAGAGATTACAACAAAATTTAATGTAAATAATGGTTCTATGATGATTCAATATCCTTCCCTTATAAATTTATACAGATGCTGACCTAGCAAGATTAGAAGAATGTTTATTAACGTCTTGTCCATGTACTATGTGGATTCAAATTCCTGAAGACAATTGTTAAAATGCAAATACTTTGTCTTCTCCAAACACGTGCCAAATCAGAATTTCTAAAGCAGAGATTCAACAATCAATCTGAATTTCTAATAAGCTTCCCAGGTAATTCTAATCTCCACTGGCTTGGAGAGTTGGGATTATTGAAAATATTTCTAATGCATTTTAACTTACTAATTACAAATTCTGACTATTTAAGCCCTACACAAAAACCCAGAAGTATGTATTAAACCTCATATTTACGATCTGATTCATGTTTCCCAGTTTGGAAGGTATTTCAGTGACTTAGTGTCTAGATCTTCTGTAAAACAGCATATCCTTCTGAGTCATCTTAAAGTGATGTTGTTATCAATAACATTTTGAGCTAGGAGGGACTTTATAAATAATCTAGACCAATTATTTTTTGTTTTATAGATGAGAAAAATGAGGCATGAAAAGTTTAAGCAACTTTAAAATTTGAACTTTAATCATCATTTAAATGGTGACTTGAAAACAATGTACAAGATTTGATGTTCTGTGGTCTTTCCAGTGCATCATATTCCTACATTTTTATGTAAATCTAGCCAATATTAAAACACTCTCTCATAAAGAAAATGATTACAATTCAAGAAAATAACCTACAATACTTTTTTAAAAATTAAAGGCCTATGGTATGACTTTTCATAATTTTGACTCATCCTTGGTATATACTATCAGGACTCTGGGCTTTTAAAATAGATTAGGTGATAATACTGTGTTTTGGTTTGTATCTGGTAAAGTAGCACCAATATCAAGTGTATTATTTTTCTTTAGCACTTTAAATGTTCCATATGCCATCCTTGGCATATTTAAACCTCATTTTATTTTATATGCAATTTAATAATTTAGGTTGCAGATGCCTATTGCTTTAGTTTTATTTGTGCTGTCATATTTTGAAGTAGATGTTGCTTACACTTTAAATAATTTTTGTAATTTAAAATTACTTGGTTTTATTTCACTGAATGGTAATGCTTCTATTTTTACAGTATCAATATTTAATCTTGATAGATAGCTCTATTGTTAAAAATGAAATAAGAAATTTACTGCATTGGAGCGTGATAAAACATTTTAAAATGTCTCTACTTGATAATATTTGTGTTTTATAGGGATTCTTCTTCTATATACAGAAGCTCTTCACATTTACTTTTTTAAAATGACTGATGAAAACAAGTACTTAAAAACATTATCCCCATCAAGGTGATGTTATTCTAACATAGTACCTCTTTGAATTTGAAGAGCATAATGAAACTTTGGACACTTAGGTTATGTGAATTAACATTTAAAAGAAAGAAGAGGATTTGGAAGTGAGGTTGGTAAATAATTCCTATGAAAGAATCATAAAAGTGAAGCTATCGCCAAACATGCACACTCAAACTACCCTCTGAGTTTTGTATATTCGAATGCATTTGTCAATTTATCTTGTGATGTAGCAGAATCATCAACAATCACACATTCCCTGAAGTTAACAAGCTTTCTTTCTAAAATTAAAAATGTTTAGGAGGTTAAAGAATCATTAATTCCATACTATTGATTAATTGAATGCCATCCTTTCCCTCTCTTTCTTGTGCAAATTTATTTGGTAATATTTACAGATAGAAGAGAACGGAGCAAGGAATTCTAGAAAAAAAAAAATTGAGAGATTGGCAAGTTGGACCAGGGTGGCATAATTATGGTCTTGGAACAATATGTAGTGATACAGTGGTAAGACCTCATAGAGGACTTTTAGAGGGGTGTGTGAGTATGCGTGTATGACAGAGAAAGAGAGACTGAGACTGAAAGGAAATGGGAAGATGCTTGCTCTTTGGCTTTTAGTCCAGGCTTCATTGAATACAATGGATTTCAATTAAATTTACTTCCCTAGAAAATGACATTCAATTCAATTCCAAAAATACAACCATTGTGTTTCTACTATATGTAAAACACTGTGACAACTCAGAAAAACAAACAGTGCTAAATTTTTCACATATTTATAGATAGTCCAAATAAGAAGACATATAATGATTTAATTTTTCAACTTATATAATAACAAAACCACAGAATTTTATAACTGGAAGAAAACTTAGACATCATATATCTTAATTTCCTAAGAAATTTTCCCAAGAGAAAAGGAACTGAGTCCAAGTGAGGAAAATCATTTGCCAAGAGTTCCAGAGAAATATCCTAACATTATCCACCTGTTCAAAATAAATACATATGAATGAGAAGAAAAACAGGTTAAAAGGAAGGCCAGAGGTATACTATGATTACTATTGTTCCACATTTGTTTACAAACAACTAGTATAATTATATATACTACCTGATACAGAATCTCTTTAACCCTAGCTTGGCTTTGAGACACAATTGTGAACTCTTGATTCATTTTTCATCAAAGTAAGGCTTTATCAGGCTTCTCATTTTTCTTAGAAATTCCACAATTTTCTTAACTCATTGTGAAAATGAATAAGAAGATAGTCATTATCAATAGAATTTTCAAAAGTGTCTTCAGAGTGGATGCTAAGACTACAAAGTTAGCCAACTGGCAGATTTTAACTCACAATTAAGGCCAATTGGGAAATTCTCAATGTCCTCCATGAGCCTTGTACACATAGTCCAGTCAGAGCATGGGACAACACTCTCCATAGCAATTGTTGAGTATCAGCTGTCTGTTGAAATGTTTTGAGTTGCTTCTTAAAATCTCTCTTAAAATGATCAGATCACTCAAGATAGATATGACATATTTTAAACTAGTGTAAAACACCTAAAGACTGAATGCTTATCAATTTCACTACAGAAGCTTATCTTATAATTTTTTCCCAAGCCACAGAAATCTTCAGTTAGTTCTTTTCTTGGTCAGCTCATTTAAAGATTCTTTCTCACATCAAAGCGATGTAATCCAAAAACATTCTTGTCACCCAGTGGCATCAATTTACTGCAATCTCACAATTTCCCCAGGAATCTCTTCCTGGTTAAATGATCTGCCTCTCAAGCCGGTTCTTGTCAAATTTTACCTCTTTATTCATTGTACATTGGGAATGAGTCCCAAGGTACAGTGAGTCTCAGATGAAAGACTAAAGAGCCTGTGAATGTCCCTGCAGAAGTACTGCATCTACTGCACTCTGATTGGGGTGCGCCTCTGAGTATTAGTTACATTTTGCAATCATGAAATCTTAGGGGCCAAAGCATACATGCGTCTGGATTTACTGATCTTCTCAGTTGTATAACCTAATGAATAAGTATCCTGTTCTGGAGCAGGCCAGAATTTAGGAGCTTAAGTGTGGACCTTATAATTTTCCTGTCTGACTTTAACAACAAATAATTACAATGCACGAACCTCTCTGGGTCCAAGGTTTGAAGGTTATGTTTCATTTATATATCCAGAAAAAACAGCAGACATGTTAACTGGCTAATCATTCTTCCTCACATCTATGGCAAAATATAGAAAATGATGGAAAGAAGGTAATCACAAAATACACAGAACTTGGCTCAAATTCTGGTTCTTAAACCAATTAACTTTGTGACATGTGGGAAATTAGCCATCTCTTTTAATCTGTCTCATTTGTGAAAACGGAATCAAACAACATGTACCACATAAGTTGATCCTCTAGATTAAAGTATTTAAGATATGTGAAGTATAGTACCTGTGACATATGGAAGTGCACAATAATAAATGTTAATTAGTCCCCTGATTTCCATGTTCTTCTTTACAAATTGAAAAATGTGTTGAATGAAGTAATGCTTAATATAAACACTAAGCAATCTATATGTGTAACAACTCTAGAAATACTGCTGTGTTTGGATAAAAGCAACATAACAGGATTATCATTGTTCATTAATTTGTCATCAGTTATAAATGCAACAGAGATAATCTATTTATGGGCAACTGTATGTTCCTGATATCCATATTTAGTATTTAGTGCTTCTTCAGATTCTCTTTCAATATAGCATAACAAGAGTTAATACTTAAATGTGTAGGTAAAGTTCTACATGCAAAAGATTACTTATGCAGTTATACCTAGACATCTATTGGGTTAAAAGAAAATGAAAGAATTTGCAATATCATTAACTTTATTTTTGCCTTTGAATACTCAGTAGAAATCAAGGGGGAAGTCTGCCAAGTAAATAATTAAATAAGTATAGATGGCAAAAATTAACCTCTGTAGGCAAAACTGACATAGCATTGACAAAATACCAGAACCTGATCTCAGATTGAGTTCAGCAGAACGTTGGAGCATAAAGCGACAGGTAACTATGGGGAGAACATAAACCTCTTTAGGTATCCCGAAAAATATTGGGGTTTGCTTATTTGGATTTTATTAATGGTGATTCCAAAACGAACATACTACCATATATATGGAGTAAAGTTCCAAGATTTAATTAGCAAGTGGGAAGAACTGATATATGCCAGTGCTTTATCTTCTTCCTTTGAATATCATTTCAGAATGTGTTCATTAAAATGGAGTATGTGTGAAAATGATTTTAAACTGTTTTCACTTTGTATTATTGATATTGGTTTATAAAATTTAGAATAGAGCCTTTAACCTTACCTTTCCCTCCCCCCTCTAGAATAAATACATGCAGACACACATACATACAGTCCCAGGGACACACACATACACGCACGCACACACACACACTCACACACAACCAGACTTGATCATGTTTTTACAAGGAGAAGACTGAAGCAGATGGTAGAAACCGTGCCTTCCTAGCAACAGATTTTGAGACCACAATATTATTCTAGCAAAACAACAAAACATACCACTTATATAAACTGATCAATATATAACTCATTAATAAGTCTAAATATTTGTAGCAATTTACTAAATAATTAAATCAGTAGTGATCTAGACAAAGTTATTATGTTCTGCTTGAGTCTCCAACTTCAGATTATTTTACTTTTCCAGAGAAGATGGAAGAGAAATAGAAATAATTTAATTTTCTTTGGCAAGGAAAATTACTCAAAAAAGAGCAAAGGAAATAGATATTTTTAAAAGACAGAACTGAGCATGGGGCTAGTGTTTACCTAACATAAAAGAACATCTAAAAACAAAATCAAATAAGCAAACAAGAAAGCTACTTCATATTATTCACAACACAAGAGCATCCCTAATATAGATTTTTAGATTTGGAAAACAGGATTCTAGCCTACTAGAGAGAATACACACACACACACACACACACACATACACACAGAGAGAGAGAGAAAGAGAGAGAGAGAGAGTTCAAATGCATTTTCATTACCTAGAGAAACAATAAGCCTCCAGGAGAGTACAAGAAATGAAATACTCAAAGAGCTGAAATATTGAGGGAGAAACTGATATTGCTCTGGCATTTGTTTATAATATCAAAGTCTATGTAAAGAACCTCAGGCTGATACAAATGAATAATAAACTAGCAGACTGTCAAATTATCTTTTTATGTCTTCAAAATGTAATGGAGATAAAGCTTAGCATAGTGGTCAGATTTGCTAACTCAATGAGTGGTCAGTGTCCACAAGCTGAATATAAAACATTGTTAGGTCAGGAAAGGATTTCCAAGGGTCATTTTTCTTCTCTTGGCATGCTTTTCTTTAATGAAAAAGAGAAGCTGTGATTTTACACTTTGCCAAAATTTTTTTTGATTCGGTTAGGCTCCACAGACTCTTATTATTTAGACCACATTTTTGCAAAATCTTGCCTAAATTCCCTTAATTTATTATATGCTCTTGAAAAACAAGGTAAAACCAAGATCACATAAAACTGTCTGAGAGTTCTGGGCCAGAGGAAGTTTTTCTGTTTGGGGCTTGATTTTTCCCCCATTCTTAAATATTTCGATTCAAATTTTAGAATGCAAAAATCAGCCGAATGTCATTATTTATGAGCAGCTTGAGGAGAGTGGCTTGTAATACCAATTCATATGACCCTATAAATAAATGTATACATTTTTCCCCCTTAAAACATTAGAATAAACTGTTAATCAACCAAAGTCTAGTTTGTTATTGTAGTCTTAAAAGTTGCTTAGATAAGAGAGATCAAGACTGGGTAATCATAGGGTGTAGGGCTTTTGGGTTGGAATATTTTAAGGTGGGTCTTTCCATGTGTGGATGTAATTGATTTGGCCAAACTTTGTATTATAAAAGTTTATTTGTCATTGATGAACACAGTGATGATATAGTCTTTATGGGTAAATAGTTGATGAGGAAGCAAGTTAGGTCAGTAAAGTGATTTAATGTCCTAAGCAGGGTTCTTTACCTGATATGCAAATTGTATCCCAACAAAAGAACTGGTTTAACAGTTTATTGTTTGTGTAAATGGAATCTGAGGGAGTTCCTGAGGCTAGCAGGAACATTATTTACCATTGTTACAGCTTTATATTCTTGGTAAAAATTTTCTATAACAATAGAGTCATTTCGATGTAAGAACCCTGTTCTTCATCCTCATAATTAAGCTATGGAACTGCAGATATCTGTTTTCAATAATGAACTCACATGATCCAAAACATCAATATATCAACATATATTTAAATATATACTAACCAAACTTGCACATGTACCCCGATTCTAAAAGAAAAGTTGAAAAAAGATTAAAAAGTAATAAATAAATACCAGAATCCTTTATGAGGAATAGAGAACTATCTTCTTAGTCTCAGATCCACTCTAGAAAACAAAGTTTAGTTGATAAACATAGAAAAAAGAGATCAAATGTGTTTAATGTAAACATGACAATTTAATATCTTAAGACATTAAGCCAACACAAGCACAAGTCAACAGGCAGAAGAGTGGGAAGAAGACATTGTGTCCTCCCTCTGAGACATTACAATGTGAGAGCTGAGCCGAGGAATACCAAAATAATCCCGAACTCATACAGCCTGAAGGTGAAGTGAAAGAGCAAAAAAAGTATAACAGCAGAAGCTATGGGGCTTTCCTTTTGTATGATGAGATAGGCAACTCCTAAGGACAAATGGTGAAACATGTCTTCTAGATCACATATTTGTATACTTTATTATGACTCAGAGCCCAGCACAGCAATATTGGAGGAAGGGAGGGTGCAGGTGGGCTGTGTGAGCAGAGGTTCCTAGCATCACTTCAGCCCTGTGGGTATATATGTGCTGTGATAGGGGAAGTGGCCTGGAGTCAGGAGTGAGCAGAATAAAAATTACCTTCTCTTTGATCTCAACTGTGGTGAAGGAACATTTAGATCCTTTCATCACAACTTGCGAATATATCTGAGGGGGTGGAAAAAGGAAAAGATTTATTTCTGTGTAAAAAGAGATAACATTTAGATTCTTGCTGGATTGGATTGTATTTCCTTGTGCTTGGCTGGTATGCATGTCTCTCTTTATCTCTGTCTCTGTGTGTGTGTGTGTGTGTGTATGAATGACATAGATTATGAAAAGAGATAAAATATATTTGCATTCTCTAAAAGTAGTATATATTTTCTCATATAATTACCCAACAAATGTGTAGATATAACAAGTTTGACATGGGGATGCAAGTCCAGAATGTTATCTAAATGGCCTTGATCAGGTCATTTTTTGATTTTAGCTTTTAGTTAAAAGTTACTTATGAACAGCCAAAATTTGTATAACACTTTAAACTTTTTATAAAATATTTTTACTTGTATCACCGGAATTTTCAACCTTTAATGAAAACTTGTCTGAAAGGTAAATATAAACAGGCAAGTAAGAGACATATGTTATGGGTTAGATATTTCCAAGGGACTAAAACACTACAAAATGTTTAACATGTAAAATGCATATTTTCCCAAGCATTACACAATGCATAAATGACTGTTGAAGCATAATTTGAGTGAAACAATGAAACAAATTTCTAAAGAATTTTTTTGCCTAAATTTCTTCTTAGCTTACCTGAAGTTATGCTTATTTGGTTTAACCATCAAAATAGTTACCAGAAAATAATTTGGTTTAACAATCAAAAGAACTTGATGAAGACTCAGAGACTGCAAACTTCACAGGCCAGACAATTGAAGGAGATGTCAAAAAGAGAGGAAAAGTTAGTTTGGGTGCCAAATAGCAGGGGAAATATCCATTTCTTGGAAAGCATTAAGTGAAAAAGATGACAGGTCCCAGTTCCACAGAAGCTGAAATCATATAGAGGGAATGAAAGTGGGCTCTCTAGTATGAAAAGGAAAAAGGGTAGTGATGTTTGAATGCAAAGCACTGATTTGATCACCAGCAAGAGCTCTGCTACTGGGACTTCAGCAAAAGTAAGATATGGTCAACATCAAACTTGTACTGATATTCACTTCTGAAACTCCTGATCTTTGGTTTCTTAAATGTTGACAATCTTGAGGGAAAAAATGTTTCATAGAGCACGATGAAAGCTATATATAAGGTTAACCTCAGCTTCTAAGAAAATCATCACCCAAGGATTAGAAACTGTGGTAGTGGATAACCAATATTCCTGTAATTATTGCTAGTGTGTTAGATGTACCTGCCAGATTTATTAGCGCAATAGCAGGTTCTACTGTTGATTTTAAAAATATGGTTCCAAACCTAGGACAAATCTTCTCTAAATATATGAAGCAGAAGCATTAAGAGGAGACTAAAAGAAGACAGGAGATGTGACTTTATTTTAAATATAATCATGAAGTTGCTATTAAGTTTTTAACAAAAATAACTAAGCAAATTGCAGCCATGGATTGTTAGGTCTGTCTAAAGTGAATTAAAAAGAAAATCCATTTTGAATCTCTATCTCCCTTAATTATTACTTTAATTTAAAAAATAGGAAACTATTTTCGTCTCTTATGAAGAATGGAATTGTACACCTCTAAATTAAATATATGCTTAATATGTAAAACCTTTGCAATAACATTAACATATATAAGGCATACACATATATAATATGGGGAATGGTTATAATATGGGGAATTATAGCCACACTGGAAGTGGTAATCTTTATAGTACTTATGTGGGTCAAAAGAAATACTTTCTGCATAGAATTCTACTTAATATTCTGGCTTAGAAAGGTTGTTTTTTTTTTTCCCCTCCTAAGAGTAAACATCTAATAAGTAGCAGAGCCAGTTTCTGAACATGAAACTATTTGACTCTGAAGTTCACTACATTATATGCCTAGAAAACTTATGATATTAATCTCTAAGTATTTATCAATTAACATAGTATTTGTTCCTACACAATAACTATATTTATGCTTTTATCACTCTAAAATGAATATAGTTAGAAATGTGTCTATGGAACACTTAACTTCCATACTGTAATCATACTGTTTTTTGCCTTTGAATCACATATTACTAAAGATAGTTTATTTTTCAATGCTATGGCTTTTCTCTATTAATAAGAATGAGAATGTATAGTCTAGGTATTTCATTACTAGAAATTACACTGTATCTCTAAATAAACACAGTAGAAAATAAGCTATGTCTAACTAATTATGACAAATCAATTTAAATGAATTTCATTCTAGTCTGATGCTGTGTGTCTGTGCAGCAATTCAACCAGTCTGGTCAATAACTGGATCAACTAGGGTGTTTCCCAACTTGAACAAATTAACTGTTGTTACTGTTTGTCCAGAATAGAGAACTTGAATTTTTCAGCAGAAACTCTCTGGAGTATTCATCTTAAAAGGGGGATTTTGAAGGTTGAGTGTTCTAATTCTAGACTGTCAGGAAAAAAATTATCAGAAACCAGGATCAAGTTATCATATTCAGATTTAAAACTCAGAGGTCAAACAGATAATGATGTAAAAAACAGTAGATGAAATTTACAAGAGGAAGCCTCCTGGGTTGGACAATAAGCTAGAGCAAGACAAAGGCAGAAAAATCAGCAGGAAAGGCAACCTAGGTGATGAAAATTTTGGAGCTGTGGTAAGAATGTATTTCCCTGGTCCTTTCATGCAACCCAACCCTACCCCCATTGCTGCAGGGTTAGGACACCAGCTAACTTGATGATACCATGCCTAGTCTCCCATAACTTCTTATTTGATCAGAATGCACCAGTATGAGTTGCTGTATTTCTAAGCAGTCAAGAAATATGAGAACAAACTGGTTTGGTGTGCTAAAGGATTACAACTAGAAAAGGTAGCAGGAGAGGAGGACACTGGGTTTGGGGTCTGGAACATCTTGTAAGATAGTATTCTCAAATTAGTTTGAGTATAAAGATCATTGAGAATAGACTTTTTTTTTTTTTTTTTTTTTTAGCAGATGGCCAGGACTTCTCCTTGATATTCTATTTTTACAGGTACAGTGGGGCCCAAGAATCTATCATTTAATATATTCCCAGGGTGGTTTTTATGATTAGGAATGGCTGATAAACACTAATACATGATAGGATGAAAACAGTAGGATAAAATACTAAGACATAGGAGCAGATTAATTGCTGATTTTAATTATTTAAGTGAAGGCTATGAGAAAAAGTTGTAGACTTACTAAATGTGGTTCTAGAAAACAATATTCAGAAGTTGGTGAAGCATCTTAAACAACTTGTATTATTTTATTATACATTAAAGATTCCTGAATAAGTAGAAAAAGGTTATTATAGAAAAATGGAAAACCAGTTAAACAAAAAGATTAAGAATAATTAACCGTATAATCACCCTGCCAAAAAATCACTATTAATTTTCCTGTGCAATAATAGCTCACATCTAAGGGACGTTGTTCTTGAAATGTCTTCATCATGTGTGGATAAAGTCTGTCTTTACCAAGATTAAGTTTTTGTAGAAAAAATATTTAGAGAAGTCTTTTCGAAATGGTTTTATTAGTCAGCAGAGAGACAAAACCAATAGGATATATGTGTTTATGGGTGCTTGTTTATTCATTCCAGAATGTGGTTCACATGTTTATAAAAGCTAAGAAGTCCCATGATCTTTGCTGCAAGCTGGAGCACCAGGGAAGCCAGTGGTACAATTCAGTCTCGCTCCAAAGGCTTGAGAACCAGGCAAGGCTGATGGTGTATACTCAGATCTAAATCCAAAAGCCCAAGCGCTGGAAGTTCCACTGTCCAAGGGCTGGAGAATACAGCTGTTTCAGATCAAGCAGAGAGAGCAAACCTTTTCCTCCGCCTTTTTAAAAATGTATAATAGGGTCTCCAAGGATTGGATGATGCCCATCCACATTTTTAAGGGAGATCATCTTTACTTAGTCCACAGATTCAAATGAATCTGTGGAATGAGTGAGTGTTTCTTCTGGAAACATTCTCACAAAAACATTCTCATAAACATTAATTCTCCAGAAATAATGTTTGACCAGCTATCTGGTCATCCCTTATCCCAGTCAAGTTGACACATAAAATTAATCATCACAGTGCTGTCAATATATTAAATGGAATAAATACACATTTGTGAGAGTCCCCTCTTCCAAATCAACTACATCTGTTAGTATCTAATATTGAATAATAATTCTCCATTTTAAAAAGTCTTAGAAATTAAATATTCTGATTGAATATTTCTGTATTGTTATAGGATAGGCCCATGAAAGGGCGTACAGCTAAGTTTGTCCACACTCCCTCCTAGAAAGCAGATATACTTCAATTAAAGTTTGGCCAACTTCCACAATGTTCCCTTAGTATTGCAGGGGTGCCATTATTGAAGAAAAAAATAAACACTTAAGAATATAAAACAACAAAGGTCTCCTGAAAGATCTTCACGAATTTTTCACAAACTATTACAACCCATTGAGGAAGATTCTTCTACAAACCTTAGGTTAATAGCTCATTTTCTTAATATTTTGAAACAGCCCACACATAAAATGTCTTATGCAGTTGTTTTCTCTCTTGCCAAGACAATTTTGACAAAATCTATTTTAACATACTTGATTTTTCACAGTTTATCTTGTTGCTTAAGTCCACATTATCAAACTCTTAGTCTCTCTCTCTCTCTCAACACACACATATGTTATTTAGAAAAAAAGAATGACTAGTTTATGCATAGACAATTGCATTTCTGACCAAGTTCGTGAGGCAAACATTATAAAATATATTAACTAAATACTTTGTGATTTTTGGTAGCCATACTTTAAATGTAGAACTTTTATATTCAGATCAACTAATATACTGTGATCTGCTTTTAAAATGCCTAAAAGGCCAGTCACGGTGGCTCATGCCTGTAATCCCAGCACTGTGGGAGGCCGAGATGGGTGGATCACCTGAGGAGAAGTTTGAGACCAGCCTGGCCAACACTGTGAAACCCCCTCTCTACTAAAAACACAAAAATTAGCCTGGCGTGGTGGCAGGTGCCTGTAGTCCCAGCTACTTGTGGGGAGGTTGAGGCAGAAGAACCGCTTGAACCCGGAAGGCAGAGGTTGCAGTGAGCCGAGATCACGCCACTGCACTCCAGCCTTGGTGACAACGAGACTCCGTCTCAAAAATAAATAAATAAATGCCTAAAACATTTTTGGAGTAAAAATTAGTATCCAATAAGAAGGTGAAACATTTTCACTTTCCAAAGAGTCTGAAAAATCTGCTGCATTTCAGGAAAAAGCCAGACATGTAACTTGTCATTCTAACAGAGGAAATGCTAACAACCAAGGACCGTGCATGCTCTACTAACTGATGCTGTGTTTCATCCCTTACTCTGCCACGTCAGATATGAGAGTAAGTTTCTATCAAAATTACCATTGATAAAGTCCTAGAGCTTAGATATGTTTATAGAAGAAACTTCTAGCAAGAAATGCCTGGGATGCTAAAGGAAGTAAAAGTAATCACTTTTCATTCTTGGAGTCACCATCTGGGGAAATGTAAGACAGTATTTTTTAAGCCTTAGCTACCACTTCATTACAAACACTTCATTAGTGTTTTTCAGCTGCTCATTTGTCTCTTTTCTCTCCACCTGCACGTCCTCCCAGCCAATTTTCAATAATGGCTGTCCCTTTTCCCAGCCCTCGCTGTGCCAAGCACTGGACAGATTCTGAAAGGCTTTGCTTCAAAGTGAAATGGAGAATTTGGCTAGAACTTAGCTGCCATGGAGACATCCTCGATATTTTGCTTCCAACACACATTTGTCTGAATCAAAGCATTTTTTTTCCATTTTGTTTTCTTCTTAATGGTCCCTCTTCCTTCCCAACTGCTCCAAAGCCACTCCTACCAATTTGTGAATTAAAGAAACCAGCATTTTCTTTGTTTCCTGCTTTCACTTGTTTAGCATAATTTGAACACTTTTGTTCATTTTGAAGTCTATGGCATTTACTTATACAACTCTCTATCTTTATTTCATCTACCATCCTCCTGAATTATGTTTCATTTCTTCAGAATCTATTTAACTGACTTCATTTCCATCCAATCATCTGACTTCAGCTTTTGCATTGAGGATTCACCTAACAGCCTATGTATACTTAGCCTCCTCACATCAAAATATCCTAATTTACCCTTTCAAACCACAATAATCACAACTCTGTATCACAACCATTTGAAACTCATCTTGATTCAACCTGAAAAAGCACGATGTTGAAAATCTCTTCTGTTTCTAATCCCATCACCCTGTCCAAATACCATCACCTCTATGCTGGAATGTTAATATGTTTCTATTGGTTTTCTCTGAACCCATTCCTCTATTCCAATCCATTTTCTACCCTGCACCTGGAGTATCTTTTTTTCCCAACCTCCATTTTAAAGTGGTTCAAGTTTTTCTTTCTTAAAAAGATGGAGTTAGTGCTGTGCTGTACTAACTGATGGCGTGTTTCATCTCTTACTCTGCCTCATCAAATATGAGGGTAATTTGCTTAACCATCAGCTGGGCAGGGGAGGAAGGCAGAAAGAGGAGGGTGGGTGATGAAAAACTCCCACCTGTCCCCTTGTAACATTTGCCAAATTTCCACAGTATAACTATTCCTATGGCGGATAATTTCAAGCTAGCAATGTGGTATCTCTGAGTGTTGAGTTGGGGAAAGATGTGCACAATTGGCCCTGGAAAGCCAGTGGAGATCGGTTCTAGCACATCACCAGGTAGAGGCCAACTCCTTAACTTGAAGTTTACGTCTGTGCTTCAGGTGTTTCCTCTGAACTATAAGCCATGACTTGCCTTAGAATCCGTCCACTGACCATTCTGGACCTTTATTTAGTTTCTCAGACGTGCTCTATGCTCTGCTTTCTCTAGCAGTAGAGACTTTGGACACGTTCTTTCTTCCACCTGGAACACTCTCTATGCCACCCTTGCCAAAGTTAAGATCTCATTTCTATCATTTTCTTGAAGAGATCTTCCCTGATCCCCACTGCATGCCAGACGAATCCAGAGGTTTTATTGTGTGCACATCGGGCACAACATACTTCTTCCTCTCTTAACATTGTTGTAATTTTTGCCTCTGTTTTTGTGATTGCTTAATGTCTCTCCTCAACCAGACTGTTACTCTAAGTTTAAGAGTTATGCCTGGGTATAATTATGACTGTATCACTAGTGCTTATGTCCAGCATAGTTCTAAGCATATAGTAGTTTCTAATGAAAAATAATAAGAACAACTTTTGTTGGATGAATAAAATGAGGAGATATTTATCCCTTTCCTTACTGAATGGTACTTGGCACATTCTAGGGCTTCATTAGATGTTTACTGAATGATTACCTGCATATTTCACCTACTCTATTTCCTTATTCCTGCCAAAATCAGTTTTTACCTTTATTATGATCTTTATTCTTCAATCTAATATTTTTCTCCACCCCTTACTTGCTAGCCTCTAATTCTCTCCTCCATTTGTTATAATCCTAAAGCCCATATTTGAAGTTATTTTAAATGTTACTGTTATAACCATAACCTGATGAGCCATTGGCCTTTATCACCTTTATGTATAGACACTACACTCTTAACATTTGGGGAAAATCCACTGGTATTAAACTTAGTTCTAATGAGAAAATATTGAATTGAAAAAATGGTAGTAAGTAATAATGAAGATAATTTAACATAAAGTTATTAAAATCAGATATAGAATAAGATAATTCATTCTTGACATAGATATTTTATGAGAAAAGATGTGATTATTTGTAAGTAAATGTTCTGAGTGTAATCTTGAAAAATTCTTGACAGCAGTCTACCATACACACTCAGAAATACAAGTCATTATATAAGTGGTAGATTTAATGAGCTCCCTCCGACATCCTGATTGCTAATATGGATGACATGTATGAATGAACCTAAATAATTAAGGCAAGTTCTCTTAACATCACTAGCAGCATTTGGTAAACATACTGTGATTCTAGTGAGCCATATTATGTAGGTGTTGATACTTAAAAATAAATAACTGAGTTGTATAAAAACAAACACACTAAATCAATATACGATCTTTCCAGCTTGAAATTTGTCATTTTTTCCCTGATACTATGTTCAATAGAACATCTGCTGAGATAGCTTTTACTTTATTTTTTAATTTTTGAAAGTGAGGCAGAGTCTCTTTACCTCTGCATCTTTTGTTTAAAAAGTCAGAGATGCCTCTATTTCTTCCAAAAAAGGCCATTTTTAAAAACTTTGAAAAATAAGGCAGAAAATCTATTCTATCAAGATTTCTATTTGAATACGATGCTTAAAGTGCTGGTGCTTACTGTTTTAGAAGCTAGAGGTATTTCTTTTGAAGTGTCAATCTGACCATTACTATGATTTTGATGGTAATTACAGTGGAATGCCCATATTTCAAAGAGGTAGATCAGAGTTCATTTTAATCTCTGCACTGAATTAATTTGGCAGTGTTTCTGTGTCTGTTGAGTTCTGGGTACATATATTTGCAATGCATTTTTGATGTAATAAACTCAGAGTTTGGGTATATCTGAATAGTTGGACCAGTTGGCTATATTACCAAAATATTTAGGAGTTTCAACAGATGATATCTAATATTACAATCATGTTTGGAACTTGTTTTAGGTATAGCCATTATCAGACAAATACCACATGTACTTCTGCAGAAATTATTTTGAGTATAATTCAAACCACAAATTGAATAATACATATATGAATATGTATATTACATATGATGCATATAAAATATATGTATTATATTATATATGATTTATAAAATATATATATTATATGACACATAAATATATGTATGATACATATAAAAATATATGTATTATATGATACATATAAAAATATATGTATTATATTACATGTAATACATATGAAAATATATGTATTTATATTATGTAGAAATATGTAAATACATATTTATTTTCATAGATTTTATAGTGCTAGAAGTCTTTAGCATACTATTCTCAATCTAAAACAGGTAAGTAGATAAAATGTGAGGATATAGAAAAATGAAACAAGATAAGTAAAAATGTAGATACCATGATTATATATTGAAAATGATACCTATAACAGTGAATTCACATTCTCAAATATGTATAAAACATTCACAAAAATTGACTGTATATTAGCCTGCCAAGGCAAACTTAACAAATTTCATAAAGATAAACAAAAACAGCAATCTCTTATCACAATGCAAGAAAACTATACATTAATAACAAGGTCAATAGACAAAACGGATTTTTTTTTTTTTTTTGAGACAGGTTCTGGCTATGTCACCCAGACTGGAGTGCAGTCGTGTGATCTCAGCTCACTGCAACCTTCACCTCTGGGGCTCAAGCAATCCTCCCACCTCTGCCTCCCAAGTAACTGGGACTCCAAGCATGCGCCACCATGCCTGGCTAATTTTTTAAAACTTTTGGTAGAGATGGGATTTTGCCATGTTGCCCAGGCTGGTCTCAAACTCCTGAGCTCAAGCAATCCACCTGCCTCAGTCTCCCAAAGTGCTGGGATTATAAGAGTGAGCCACAAGACCTGGCCCAAGACTTTTTTACGTTGAAAAAGATAATAAAGTACTATGTCAAAGAAGTGCAAACCCAAAATTCCAAAAATAATTTTAAAAACAATAATAAAAATCAGTACGTTCTAGAATATATAAGATCATATTTTAGAAGACATTGTAGAAAAATGTATAGCAGCAATTACTTAGATCAATGAAAATACAAAATGAAAGAAAATGTTAATCGTTTCAATGAAATACTGGAAGATTACATTTAAAGAAAATGAAAGGAATGATATAATAAAGATAAAAGCAATGAGCAAGGAAGAAAAGTCATGGAACTAGTGAGAAATTTAAAAAGTGAATTCTTTATAAAAAATCAAAATATGTACATTATTATTTAATCCAGTTAATTAAAAAGGGAGAAAACATAACTATGAGAGAACATGACAAGGGGAAAAATCTATTGAGACAGTTGATTTAGAAAAAATGACTACTTTTTGCAGTTAGAGTGTACTGAACATAAGTTCTACAGAAGTGCATGTGATATTTGTCTAATATCAATACCTAAAAAGCAAGTTCCAAATATGACTACTTTGCACAAATATACAACTACATCAAAAATACTATATGAAATGGATAATTTTGAAGGAAAAGTAGTTTTCCAGTATTGACCCAAAAGAAAAATAAATTTAAACAATTTCAATTAAAAAACTGAAAATTTATCAAATAATTACCTTAACAATCAGTGCCAAGTCCCAGAGTCCACAGGCCTGAGAACCAGGCAAACTAATGTTTGAGGAAAAGATGGATGTCCCTGTTCAAGGGGAGAGAGAGTGAGAGAGTCAGAGAGAGAGAGAATTTGCCCTTCTTTTGTGTTTTATCTTTTCCAAAACATTCTCACAGACATACCGAGAAATAATGTTTTACCAGCTATCTGGGCAATCCTTAACCTAGTCAAGTTGACATATAAAATTAACCATTGCAACAGGCTATACCAATCAGCTACTCAACACATGGCAGATAATATTGGATTCAAATTGCCTTAAATTCATTTTACTCGTAAGACATAAGTTTTACAAGAAAAAGAAGTTGAGAAGGCCAAGGGCTACTTCCCCATACAGTGCTGCCTTGTAGATTGGCGGTGTTGCGAGTTGACAACATGCTAGCAGCCCTCCCTCTCGGTGCCTCCTCTGCCTCGGTGTTCACTCTGCCTGCTCTTGAGGAGTCCTTCAGCCCGCCACTGCACTGTGGGAGCTCCTTTCTGGGCTGGCCGAGGTGCAGCCAGCTCCCTCTGCTTGCTGGGAGGTGTGGGAGGAGAAGCGTGGGTGGGAAGCAAAACTGTGCGGGTGCTCACAGTCCAGAGCCAGTTCCGGCGGGTGCGGGCTCAGCCGACAAGGCGGGCCCTGCACTCGGAGCGGCCGGCCGGCGCCACCAGCCCCAGGCAGTGAGGGGCTTAGCACCCAGGCCAGCAGCTGCAGAGGTTGCACCGGGTCTCCCAGCACTGCCCTGCAGGCACCGCCCTATTCTCGCGGGGCCTCAGCTGCCTCCCCGGGGGGCAGGGCCGTCCCACTCTGCAGTGAGCTCCCGCAGCCCGAGCCTCCCCCACGAGCGTCACCCCTGCACCCTGGCGCCTGGTCCCATCCACTGCCCAAGGGCTGAGGAGTGCCTACGCCCGTGGCATACGACTGGTGGGCAAGAGGCAGGCGGCCTCATCTGCAGCCCTGGTGCAGGATGCACTAGGTGAAATCACCTGGGTTCCTGAGTGTAGTGAGGTCTTGGAGAACTTTTATGTCTAGTCTCTTAAACGCACCAATCAGCACTCTGTCAAAACGGACCAATCAGCTCTCTGTAAAATGGGCCAATCAGCTCCCTGTAAAGTGGATCAATCAGCTGGATGTGGGTGGGGTCAGATAAGGGAATAGAAGCAGACTGCCAAGCCTGCCAGCGGCTACCCACTGGGTTCCATTCAGCAGTGGTGGAAGTCTTGTTCTTTCACTCTTTGCAATAAATCTTGCTGCTGCTAACTCTTTGGGTTCGCGGCCTTTATGAGCTGTAACACTGCGAAGGTCTGCAGCTTCACTCTTGAAGCCAGCGAGACCAGGAACCCACTCACCGGGAGGAATGAACAGCTCCAGACTTGCCACCTTTAAGAGCTGTAACACTCACAGCAAGGGTCTGCAGCTTCCGTCATGTCAGCCAGACCACGAACCCACCAGAAGGAAGAAGCTCCAGACACATCTGAAAGTCTGAAGGAACAAACTCTGGACACACCATCTTTAAGAACTGTAACACTCACCAGGAGGGTCTGCGGCTTCATACTTGAAGTCGACAAGACCAAGACCCCAATTCTGGACACAGTGTCACCTTGGCCCTACCGCCAACTCAAGATCAGTGTCCTGCAGGTTCTCCCTGGGGGAAGGCAGATCATAACAACAGAGAGCTCCACAGCTCACAGTTCTCACTAAGGGGACCAACTTTATCAATCCTAGAGAAGGTTTAGTCTAAGGGCACTGTAGAACACAATGGAAAATTTAATGGTAAGCAATTAAGAAGGGACTGGTATTTCCACTGGGTAGCAAATGAAACCATAGGGAAGCTGGAGGTTTAACAGAATCAGGAAGAGAGACAGGTAAACAATCTTTCTGGGATCAGAACTAAGCTCAAAAAGTATGCTCAAATAGTGCTCTTTTACAGAGATTGAATTTAGTTTAGTCAGACTGTGGAGTAAGTAATGACATTTATTTTAAAAAATTATAGAGCAATCAGCTAGTATTAGTGGAGTCTAACAAGTGAGAGAACTTGTCCCTAGCCAACCTCCCTCACAAGAAATAGTAAAAGGAATTAATTCTTCAGAGTGAAAGCAAGTAAGGGAAAGTAAAAGGAGAGAAAAAAGGAAACTCTGCAATAGCCAACATAAGAGAGCTGGGGTGGATATTTTATTAGACAAATGGATTTTAACAACAAAAAATAGCAGAAATAAAGGAGGACATTTTTAAATGAAAAGGGGGTAATCCCAAAGAACGTTATAATAATTATAAATATATAAGCTCCAAAAAAGAAGCAAAATTCTTCTAAATTCATGAAGCAAAAATTGGCAGAATTGAAGGGAACAATAGAAAACCAAAAATAATAGCTAAAAATATCAAAATTGCACTTTCAATAATGGATAGAACAACGAGGCGGAGATCAACAGGAACACAGAAGCCCGGAATAACCCTATAGACAAGGAGATCTAACAAACATCTGTAGAACACATTACCAAACAACAGAATATACATTCCTCTCAAGTGTCCATGGAACATTCTCCAGAATATTGAGAGGCCAAAGGAAACGTCAATAAATGAAAAAGAATTGAAGTCACATAAAGCGTGTTCTTTGAACACAATGGAATGAAATAATAACTAATAAAAATAAATTTTGAAAATTGACAAAAGAGGATTCACCAATACACGTCTAAATAAATAATAGGTCAAAGACAAGATCACAAAGATAATTAGAATATACTTTCAGAAGAATTAATGAAATGTAACAAAAAAACTTAGGGTATAGCAAAAGGAGTGATTAGGTGAAACTTGAAGCTAGTAAATGTCTATATATAAAAAAGTTAAGAACATCTCAAATCAATGACATGACCTTCTACCATAAGACACTGAAAAAAGAAGAGCCAACTAAACCTAAAGGTAGCAAAAGGAAGGAAATAATACTACTGTTAATAATAACTATGATAGTAAAATTTAAGGAATTATAGAAATATATTGAAATACAATAGAGAAAATCAATGAAAAAAAGATTCATTAAAAAGATAAATTGGCAAACTATTAGCTAATCTAATCAAAAAGTAACAGAAAAGATTCAAAAATGACAAAATCAAAAATAGAAGGGGAAAAACGACCAACCTTACAGAAATAAAAAGGATTATGAAAGAATACTATGAACAGCAAGGAGTATGTCAACAGATTAATTAGATGAAATTGACAAATTTTTTAAAACATGCAAACTACGGAAACTGATTCAAGAAGAAAAAAAATGTGAATAGGTCCATAATAAGCAAAGCAGTTGAATTAGTAATTTAAAACTTCTCTCTGACAGCACAGACACACAAAGCTCAGGCACAGATGGCTGAGCTGGTGACTTCTGTCAAACATTTAAAGAGTAATTAATACCAGTTCTTTATAAACATGTCCCAAAAATAGAAGAAAAAGGAATACTTCCCAATTCATTCTATAAAGCCAGTATCACCCTCATATCAAAGCCAATCAAAGATACAACACAATAAAACTTTACAATTACAATATAATGTATATATTTACAATAAAATAAAACTTTAAACCAATATCATTTATGAACATAGAGGCAAAAACTTCAACAAAATTCTAAGGAATGAATCCAGCAACATATGAAAAAGATTCCTTCCGCTCCATGAGTGAGGACGATTTATCACAGGATGTCAAGAGTGGTTAATTTCTGAAAATCAATTAATGTAATACACAACTATTAA
The DNA here is from genome assembly GCF_043159975.1 of Macaca nemestrina. Classification (NCBI taxonomy): domain Eukaryota; kingdom Metazoa; phylum Chordata; class Mammalia; order Primates; family Cercopithecidae; genus Macaca; species Macaca nemestrina. The sequence goes on from NC_092137.1 coordinate 51,543,739, forward strand.
CAGAAAAATAACAAAAACATATAACCATCTCAGTTGACGCATAAAAAGTACCTGTACAATCCAATACTCTTTCATATTTAAAATATTCAAGTAACTAGGAATAGAAGGAAACTTGTTTAACCTGATACATTTCATATATAAAAAACTCACACCTGGCCAGGCGCAGTGGCTCACGCCTGTAATCCCAGCACTTTGGGAGGCTGAAGTGAGTGGATCACCTGAGGTCAGGAGTTCGAGACCAGCCTAACCAACATGGAGAAACCCCATCTCTACTAAAAATGAAAAAAAAAAAAAAAAATTCACGGGGCGCGGTGGCGCTTGCCTGTAATCCCAGCTACTCCGGAGGCTGAGGCATAAGAATTGCTTGAACTCAGAAGTCAAAGGTTGCAGTGAGCACAGTTTGCACCATTGTACACCAGCCTGGGCAACAAGAGCGAAACTCCATCTCAAAAAAACAAAAAACAAACAAAATCCTCACACCTAAAATCATACTTAATGGTGAAATGCTACACTATTTCTCCCTAAAATCAGGAAGAAGACAAGGACGTCTGCTTTTACCGATTCCTGTCAAAATTGTAGTAGAGGTTTTAGACAAGGCAATTTGGCAAGAAAAATGAAGAAAACACAGATTGGAAAGGGAAAAGTAAAACTATCCCTATTTGTGATATGACAAAACATAAAATCTGCCATTATATAGGTGAATCTAATTCGTTCGCCTTTTGTAAGTATTGGTATGGAGAGAGATTATTTCTTCGATATTATCTTGCGTGTTTATTAAGAATGTCACCTTTTGTGTTTATTTTTCCACTTCTGTTCTGTACTAACATGTTGAAATACGCTGTTTCCTACTCCTTTCTCTACCCCACTTTTCATGCCTGTGCTGGGTTGAGAGCAATGCATTATATTTCTTTTGTATTTCTTTGTTAACCTAAGCAGTGAATTATTACATTTCATCACACACATCCAAGTTGACATTCAAAACTCATTTGAGTAACTATGAAAGGGGTGTGGAGAAGAGAGTAGAAGCTGAGCTACAGATGAAGGGGAAAAATAATAATGGTACAAAATAAATGAGAGGAGCATTGTCCAGATGAGTGGCTATGGACGTTCATGACCTATTCAGTGTGATTAACTCCTCCATACACTTTAGGTGCTCGAAATAAAATTATTCAGAATGTATCATTTCCTAAATACAAGAGATTTTAGTAATTTTAGTTAACTTTCAAAGAATGTGTTTTATTAACATGAGCTAGTTTAATTTTAACTTTTAAAAAACTATTATTTTCTCATATTTGTCCATTTCTATTTTCATACTGTGTGTTTTAGCCTTTCTTTTGAGTTCACTCTGATTTTGCTAACATGTATGCAAAATGTTGGCAAGCTGGTAAAGTCTTTAAAAGTCTGAAAGTGTCTTTATTTTTCCCTCCCTCTTGAATGAGAGTTCATCTCAGTAAAAGCTCCAGATTGTCAGTTAATTTCACTCTGCACTGAGAAGGTATCATTCCATTCTCTTTGGCTTCCGTTGTTGTTTTCCAGAAGTCTGTGTCAATCTAATTGTTGCTCATTTGTAGGTAATCTCTTTTGTGTCTGTTAGCTTTTAAGATGTCTTCAACCTTTTCTATTCTGCAGTTTCACTACAAAGTGTCTAGTTACAGATTTGAGTTTATTTATCCTGCTCCCTGCACAGAGTGTACTTTTGATCTGAGGTTCATTGTCTTCCTTCAGTTGTGGAAAATTAAGAGCTATTATCTTTTCAAATATTGGTTTCTTTCATTCTTTTTCCTCCTTTCTTATCCTGAGAGAAGCTTTGGAATGGTATTGACTGGTTTCATATTCTGTCTGCTTATTAACTCTTTTACAACCAGAAGATAGATATATGTAAAGTTGTGCAAACTTTCTGTGCATTGGTTGCATCATCAACAAAGTAGGGAAAATGCCCATCTTACAAGAGGAGTAAAAATATATATACACACACATATATATGCATATATATTTATATTATATTATATTATTATTTTATATTAAATATATATAAAATAAAATTATAAGTATATTAAATATATACTTATATTGTTTATACTTATAAGTATATTATATACTTTATACTTATATTGTTTATACTTATATTATAAGTATATTATATATATACTTATTTTTTCTGAAACCATGTCTCTTTACTACTCCTTTCCATTTCTATTTCTATGTCTTTTACTAATTATCTCTTCAGTCCTGTCCTGTTTAGCGTTTACCTTATCGTTTGGTCATTTCAATTATATCCTCTTTCATTTGCAAGATTCTAATCATTTTGTGTCTGTTGTTTCATTCCTGCTTGTTTTTGTTTCATAATTTCTTATTTTTTTAAGTGGAAGATTTGTTCGTGCATTTTATATTTTGCAGACCCTCATGTTTTTGGATTAGAAGACGAATTCCAGCCTCTATTTCTGTGTTCACCCTGCCTGACAGAGCAGGTTTTTGTAACCTCTAATTAGCCCTCGGAACTCCTAGGCCTAACTTAGATTGATGATATTTCTGGGTTTTGCTCAGTGACAATAGTCTGGGATATCACAGACACAGTCATTGAGTCAGTGAGCCGTTTGGTTCATTTTCTAGCCACCAAGTAGGGTCCTTTTCCCTCCTACCACTGTCTATCTACAACTTTGAATATGATAGAGCAAAATAAGTCAGTCAACAGTTGTTGTTTTTTGTTTGTTTGTTTGTATATTTTGATTTTTAAAAAAATATATTTTTTGACTTTTTTTTTCTAATATTTCCCTTTTACCATGCTTGACTTCAAGAGGTAAGTCTACTTCTGGTTCTGTTATTAGAAATGACTATTACTCCATGGAGCTTATCTTATGGTCAATACTGTGTGATTCCACACACAGAGCCCCGCATGCCCACAGCATTGTATCTAGTCTCTACTTTGTGTTGTGGTATCATTTTGGTATGAAACAACCAAATATTTTTTTTGACCCCAATATTTTCTTTATTTTTTCTCTTTTTATGTATAATTTGTCATTACTATACTTTTGAAGTGGGGCGTGAGGTAGGAGGATATCAGTAGAAATTCACATGTCATCTTGACTAGAATTCTTCTACCCCCTCCTTTTTACTGCTTATTATTTTGTGTCGGTTCCTGTTTGGGAGCACTACTATTCAACTTCCATTATTTGTTTAGTAATAAAATATACTGAACATAAACAGCATGCTATTTGAAAAACAACTGAAAAACTGAGACTGTTTAGTCCAGAAAAAATAGGCTTGGAATGGAGAGTCCTGAAAAACAGTGATCATATATTTGAAAGGGTGTCAAGTGCAAAGAGATTTGTTTAATTCAATTCCGTTGAAATTGAGAACTGCAGTTTCAGTAAATGAGGGAAAACAATTTGTATGGTCTGCACCACAGAAAGATGGAATGACAGCCTATAGACACAGTGACTCTCTCAACCATAAAGTATCTACTCATAGACTGGGTGGCCATTCAGTAGCTTTTACTGTGGGTTTAAATATGGAATATGTAGGTGGATTTGAGTACATGAATTGCAATTCCTTCCCACAACAGAGATTTGACTTTTATTGGAAAAAGGAACAGAAAATTCTGAAGCTGTCTTTTATACTGAAGTAGCCATAAGATTGAGATTTCTGCCTATTCTTAAGAAGAAGTGGGTAATATCTTGGGCATTTTGTCAACTAAAACTATTAATTTCAGTTAGTTTGATATATAATAAGGTAATTGCCTCATGCTTACATGCATAGTTTTGCTTTTGTAGATCACAGTTCTTTGCATTAAGGCTTAGTTTATTTATTCACTTAGCAAACTCCTACGTAGCATTTACTGTGTTCCAGGGACTGTTCTAAGTGCTTCGCAAATATTAACCTCATTTAATCTTCAGAAATTCATGTGAGGTAGGTACTAATACAGTCTCTATGTTACAGATGTAAAAACCTGGGGCATAGAGAAGTTAAGTAACATGACTGAGATAACAGCAATAGTAATGACAGTGCAAGGATTCAGGGAGTCAGGAACCCAAGTCACTGGGCTTAATTATGACACTACTCAACCATAAAATCATTCAATGCATCACAAGTAGTATAAAGTTCCTTAGCAACTAAGCATTTTCTGTTGGTGCATACTGAAAATGTCATTTACATATTATATTTGGAAATAATTTATTTTATATATTAATATACAGGAGTTGTATTTGCCCAGAATACATTCTTTATATAAGATATATGACTGTATGAACAAAAAAGGGAAATAGAAATGTCACAATAGACTATTAAGCTAAAATTTGATTATTTATTGGCATCTTTAAATTCATTGGTGATGTACTTTTCCAAATGGGTTTTCAGTGGTGAGAGCAGAAATTAATTGTTTAATGCATATTTTCCTTTCAAAAGAGTGTTAAAGTAATCATGGGAACATATAAGTTTCATTAACAGACTCCAGGGTGATAAATCACATTATTAGGAAACCTCAGCTGGCATTAACATTCCATCCATGACTTGTCTAACAGCAGCCATATTTGTGGAACAATTTGTATGTAAATTTTGAAAAATAAATTGATGTCGAGGTTATCTAAGGAGGCTATTTTTTATATATGATTTATGATCAATTCTGAACATGGTGTTTATCATATAGACACAAGAAATACATTGAAAAGCCAATGCAAATCTTAAAAATAGAAGAAAAGTACCCAAAGACTTTTGTATTGACACATGTTCCCAGAAAATTGTGTATCTATTCATATTATCTCAAATTGCTGATATGTGCACAAAATCATGTCGCAAAATTTTTACCATGACTAATAAAGTACACTACAGGTTTACTCTGTTCATATGAAAGTGTTACAGGAAAGAGGTCCCAATCCAGACCCCAAGAGAAGGTTATCGGATCTCGCACAAGAAAGAATTCAGGGCAAGTCCATAGAATAAAGTGAAAGTAAGTTTATTAGGAAAGTAAAGGGATAAAAGAATGGCTACTCCATAGACCAAGCAGCCCTGAGGGCTGCTGGTTGCCCATTTTTATGGTTATTTCTTGATTATATGCTAAACAAGGAGTGGATTATTCATACCTCCTCTTTTAAACCATCTAGGGTAACTTCCTGACATTGCCGTGGCATTTGTAAACTGTCATGGCACTGGTGGGAGTATAGCAGTGAGGATGACGAGAGGGCACTCTCGTTGCCATCTTGGTTTTGGTGGGTTTTAGCTGGCTTCTTTACTGCAACCTGTTTTATCAGCAAGGTCTTTATGACCCGTATTTTGTGCCGACCTCCTATCTCATCCCATGACTTACAATGCCTAACCATCTGGGAATGTAGCCCAGTTGGTCTCAGGTTCATTTTACCCATTCCTATTCAAGATAGAGTTGCTGTGGTTCAAATGCCTTTGACAAAAGGACTTTGATCTTCACATTCATCCTTACCAGATTAATTTTAAATGAAGATGTACTACAGAATAATTGAGTTACTACTTCTAGCTCTCTGACTGACCTTTTCTTTAAGTCACAGAAATCTTTTAGGACTCATGGTGAACTCTACCAACAATAAAAAAATCCATTAACCACCTTCATAACAGTACACATATTTCTGAACTTATGTATTTTTGAGTACCTCTTGCATGTAGGCTTTATGATACATTATGCTTCAAACTACCTCTTTGGTTTCTTTCTTAATCCCACAGTGATAGTCCTTAGGAAGAAAACAATATAAAAATATTTAAAGTTAAAAATAATTTTAAAATTTTAAAAATAAAATTAAAATAAACAACACTAAAAATGATTTATTTATATTCAAAAGAACTTGGCTAGCACACTGTGTTTAGTGATTATTAATTATATATTCCTTAAAAGAACCATTTTGTGACTAAAGACCACCGAAATCACCTTTATTTTGGGCCAGAAGGCTCATTAATGAATGCAGCTCCTGAAGAATCAGATAGGCCTGATCCAGTTGAGAGTTTATCTGCTTCTTGGCTTGGTGGGGGTTTAATTTGCAATCTTTATAGTTCAGAGTCCATAAAAATTAGCTGTCGATCATAAGACATTATTTGATTTTACAGAATGGATATTACTTCCTTGACAGTCAAGTTCATCTTTTTTTTTTTGTTTTTCCTCCTCTCTGAGTTCCACTGTAGCAAATGATTCCTTTTTGCTTAACATCTCTGTCATCTAATTGTGGTTGAGATTTCCCCCGGGATTGGTTATGAATGAAGGCAGACAATTGCAGCAGATTGCCATCTTAAATAACAATAGAACCCCTTGCTCACAGATGTTCTGTACACTCGTGGTGAAAGAGGAATCCTAGTGGGAAAGTGGGAGTACAGGTTTGGATGGGAAGAAAGTAATCAGGGACTTTCTTATTAGGATAACTATGGACATCAGCCTAGTACATTCAGATTACTAACAAACAAGGCTATACCTAACACACTGTCCTGATGTCATAAGATGAATCAGCAATCTCCTTTAAAGTAGTGTAATAAAAGGGATTTTATGAAAAAGGAGTACGTGAAAATGCTTTCCCATGGCAAAGGTCTTGTATGTTGTACTTCTTCTTGTGGATGATTTGATTCAAAGAAAGGACATTGTAAAATATCTATGAAAAGACTAGCAGCAATACTAATGGCTAGCATTTTACTGAACATTTGCCATACAGTTAATATTGTGCTAAGTTCTCTATATTTATTAACTGTGAAGTAGGTATCAGAAAACCTAAATTGCAAGCTGCACTCTTCCATTTTCTTGTTAATGACATCAGTATTCTCATCTTGTAAAATGGAGTACAACCTACTCTACAGACTTCAGTGCTTCAACAAGGTTCAAACATATATTGCATGTAAAAAATAAATAAATAAAAAACCCAGCACCCAGTAAATGTTAACACACATGTTGGGGCTCAGAAAGTGAATGCTCCAAAGTGGGTACTTCAGCATGCTGAGTACTTTGAAACCAAGGACATTGGAAGGCCTCAGAAGCAGCCTCAGGACTAGGGTCTCTCTGACCTTCTCCTTCCTGCCTGTCGTTGACCCCTCATTCTTTCTAGAAGTGAGTCATAGTAACCAGAATGCTTCTTCCCCAAGGTGGATCATAGAAACCAGGACCTGTTTCCCACAAAGCCAGCTATCAAATCTAGAAATATTGCTTTTAACTTCCTCTGCCTTTCTGGGAGCTGGGAACAAATTCTTGGACTTACCTTGTCTGACTGTAGGTCATAAGATGCTCATTCCAGAAGTGTCCTGCTCTATACCTGGGAAGATAGAATGCTACACAGAGAGTCCAAGAAGAATCTGAACAGACAGGCCTTGCTGGGTTTTCCCACTCAGTTACCATTAGGTTATACTCTTGTACAATCACATTTCCACACAGCTGCCCATTCTTCATCGAACACAAACATAAAAAATAGACAGTTTTTCCGTGAATCTTTGAGGTCTTCATTCTGAAGTCTCCCATGTCATGTAAAAGTTTGATTAAATAACTGTGTTTTTATCTTGTTAACCCCTCTTTTGTTATAAAAGTGTTGCCTGTGACCCTTATGATGAGGAGGAAAAGTATTACACCCTTTCTCTTCCTACAAATGCTACCAATAAAGAGAATGATGATTGTCATTATTATATTCCAATTATGTCTCCAGCAATTTTTGAATAATTTCCAAAGAAAAAGAAACCCCATTGTCTCAAATATTACCCTCCAAGCAATCCCCTGCAAAGCTGACAAAAAAAAAAAAAAAAGGAAAAAAAAATCTAAGAACATTTACTCATTATTTCAAAGTTCCCTTCTTCCATGACATTCTATGATGGTCAGAAAGAGTTCAGTTCTCCCAGGACCTGCAAGCATATCTTTGTATAATAAAAGATGCTTTGTTATGGCCAAGTTCTAAATTATATTATTATTTATAGAAGTTTTCATCAGTGCCATTTGTGATAGAGGTTGTTGTATTCACAATTGATAATTGATAGAGGGATGGACGTGATTGTTTTAGAAATTTTGCTTAGTAAAAAAACAGATACATATAAAGAAGATTCTTTATATTTCTTTGCCCAGGATTTTACACGTACACATATGCACACACATACACATTTTAAATCAAGTTTATTCACCACTTATATCTAGCTTCCTGGAGTAATTCAAGTATTACAGAAAAAACTCTAAAAATGTTCTTTCCTTTTGGATCTGAAATATATTGATATAATTCAATTGCATCTACCGAGGCATTCTTCAGTTCAATAGCCTCCTGGATTTGTTGTTATTGTTGCTCTGAAAGTTAATGGGGTGCTGAGTGAACAAAATGTATGTGTAGCAGCGAGGGTTTCTAGAAGGAGGGACTCTACTTTTCCAAATATGTATGTAGGAGGTTTTAGTATTTGTGTTATTTTTGAGTTCTTATAATGGTTTAGTGGAGTGATTTAAAATAAGGTCAGCCCAGAGTAGCTTCTGCAACATAATAGTTTTGTTGAAGACCAAGCTTATCCCCCGCTTCTTTTACTGCTACCCAATACAGCAGTCCTATCTCTTAAGAGTTCACATTTCCTTCTTTTACAATGCTAGAGGAAATATATTGTTGGGGTGTTCTGACAATATACCAGTTGTGAACAAAATCTAAACTTAAATATGGGAGTAATATTTCCAATGAAACTGCAAAAGGAGTCAACAGCCAATTGAGTTGCAATTAGAATTTTATTTTCCACCATTTCCCTAAATAAGTTTGCTGACAAGAATTCAAATTTTCATTGTCAATATCTCTAGACAACCAAAAATAATCTTAGTCATGGAACTCTTTGTCTTTCAATTTGAAATGCATTTAATCTAATTACATATTCATAGTCTTAGAAACTTTTCTGTTTTTATCCTCCGGTTATTTGAGAAATCATTGAGTAAGGTATTGTCAAAGAATTTTTGTTGGGGGAAAGGAGAAAAGTAAAATAACTTTCTGTTGTGACTGTCCAATGTGTACATTCAATCACTTAATCACTTTTTACCACTGCCACATATAAAATCTATTGTGATAAAGCTATTTGGGTTAGAAAATGGTAATGGTATAGACTGAAGTCTTCTAAAGGTTTCTCTCTATAGTTCAAGAATCAAAACGTGAACATACCCCTGACCATGATGGCCTTGGCTTGGCTAAATTTAGGCAGATTTCTTCCTGACTAAAGGCCCCTGGCCTCCCTTTCCTCAGAGCATCTGAGCATTTACTTTAGAAAAATTGCTGTCCTAAATTCTCTCTCTGTCCTTTTAAGATGTAAATCTTCTTCTAGCTTCTTGCCAGTTTTACAACACAGGAATACCTTTCTTGAGGACCTGGGATCCAACCTTTGAAATGTATTCGTTAAGAGGAAAGACAGAGCCCCATGTACCAGTCTATGTGAGAAGGTAGGAGCCTAACTTTGATCAATTAGCAAACAGATTAGGCCACAGAAGACCTCATCTCACTAACCAACTTCCCTGCTAACTTTCTCCAGTACTTTGCAAACTGCCTCATCCCAGTGCTTAAAAATTGTCCTGCCTTTTGTTTCAGCACAGTTGAACTCAGTCTCTTAACCTTATTTTTATAGTCCTGAATAGTCTTCCTTGAGTGTTTCTCTTGTTCAATGCAATTTTATTTGACAATGTAATAAACACTTTTAGAATGTGTAGTGAATATTTCTCACTTGCAGCCGCACAATCTCTGAACACCTTCTATTTGGGAAAATTTCAAGGAAGACAGACAGGGTTTTACCTTCAACAGTGAAAACTGAAGAGAGGGACATATTTGTTGTTGTCTAGGTAGGTCTTTGGCAGCTCTATGTGGGCTTCTGACCTAATCTCACCTTGGGCTACTCCTTGCTGGGGCTTTGAATCTGGAGTGGTTAATGTAAATAAGCAGGGGTCAGTCTGGAAACCATTCTAGGAGCAGTAGCAGATGCAGTGAAAGGAAAGACCGTATCTTGTCTGAAGACAGCAGTGTCACTAGTGACCCTGTGGCCATGGTCGTTTCCATAACTCTGCTGTGGTCTTGAATGGCGACAGGACTTTGGCAGTTATTCTGGGTGTCAACTTTCCACCGATTTTTGCAATTTAGCTCTTCAACTTTCCACCATTTTTTTTTTCAATTTGGCACCCCTTTGAAATAGGTTTCATCTTCTTTGAATAATCCAATGTTGGTTTATTTTGTTTGTAACCAAAATCATAACTAATAGAGATGACCAAAGTATTAAATACCATAATGGCTATGGGAGATGTAGTGGACATGTCACTAGACTTGGGATTGGAAAGCCTTATTTCTAATTCTTGCTTTGCAATTCTCAGTTGTATGTGACATGGATCATTAGCTGAGCTTTGCTATCTTTTTGACTTTCGGTGGGCTTCTCCAAAAATAATCACACAAGACAGGATTTCATCTATCCCTAATATTCTCAGGTTATTCAGTGGCATGATGACAGAAAAAGTGCTACAAAAGGTAGGAAGTGGGGAAAATCATTGTGAATGGAAATATCTGAGAAAGGATTTGCAATCCCAGCTTTACTAGCATATACTTAGAGTTTTTTTGTGGTTTTTTTTTTAAATTAGATGCACATTCAAGGATCTTTTCTGGCTACATATAGAAATTTTGAAAAACAAAAGAGAAATATTATTAATAGATGCTTTAAAATATATCAGGGAGGTAAAAGGAGAAGCTACAATTTAGAGCAGTTGCCCTGGCAATGGCAGTGCAAGCTGCATCCATTGTTCCAAGTATTAATCAATCAACTTGTTATTGAAAGCTTGCCACTAGAAAGACATTATGTAATGGGTGAGACAGAAGATATGCAATACTCTCCCTGCCCTTAAAACATAAATACATGATGACAAAAACTATGAGTCAAATTTCTCCCTATTTATCAATATATAGCTCTACCATGTATGCCCTGTGGCCCTAAACAGAAGGAGCCTGACTCTCATTCTGCTTTTGCATATGCCTTGATACAAAGATAAAACCTAAAAAGATGACTTTAGGTTACCTGGTGTAGGGTAATAATTCAGGGCAGGAGTCTGGCATTTGCACAAATGAATTCAAGTCTTTATCTCATTAATGTATTAGCTTTTGATTGTGATTAAGCCACTTAACTTCATGAAACTTATTTCCTCCCTACCTATAAGAAATGCTAATAATTCTTAATGCCTATCATTGTCATATATATCAAATGAAATAATGCATATAATGCATGTAGCAAAGTGTTTTGTGTTCAATGAATGTTCCTTGAATGGTTAATAATTATTCTCTTACATTATATATAAGTTTAAAAATCATTTCTATGACTCATTAGGTAGCATAAGCTGGTAGTGTCAGAAAGCTAGAAATAAGCACCCAAAGGCCTGTGGGAAAATTGGAAGGCAGCAAATCCTGCTTAAAAGTCGACAGATACAGATTGTGTGAGGAGGCAGGTGGCAAGAGGTAGTGAAGGATAAGAGGAAAATTTCTGATTCTGAAATTCATATGTTTTTTAGAATTCCTCCCCCCAACCCTAAGTATGAGTTCAAGGAAAGAGAAAATTTACAACTAAGTCTACACACACTGTTACCTAGGAAACCAAGTCATGTAGCATATGCAACAAACACCAGTAAAAATAAGCCTGAAGTATGTTTCCTAAACCTGGACGAAGAGCTACAGGGTTTATGACATCTCTCTTATGTACTTCAAAGTACATCTCTCTTATGTACTTCAAAGTAAAACAAAAATGTGCCATCTGACGTTTGCCTTAAGAATAATTATAGATGGCTACAAAGTTGTGAAAGTTGTTGATGTCACGTTAATACAAAAAATCCAAGAGATTTAAAAATCATCTCTTTTCTTAGGTAAGTAAAACTGAGAACTGGAAAGCTGTAGGAAGACTAGCCAAGGTCCCTGGTCTGATGCTCTTGCTTTCTCTTCTCTGCCTTCTCCGTACAGCTATTCCTTCTCTCCATAGACTGGATTTCTCCATTTTTCCACATATAAAGCAGCTCCTCTCCACCTTCACTTCTCAGGTTTGCATCCACCTAAGTCCAAACAAACAGTCCTGACTGAATTACAGTCTTTCTCTTTCTCACTTCTAAATTCCTGTGAAGGAATTTCCAACTAGCCCAGGGCAGTTGCCTACCCTTTTATCGTCTACTGCCAGGGAGCAGGGACCTGTTGGACCGCCCTGGTAGTACTCTATTTTATTTTTTCTGGAGCACAGGAATAGTGGACATGTTGAGTGAATCTGTTCTCAGAAGAAAGAGTATTATTAGGAGTGGGCAGGCACCTCAAATGATGCAGACTTCTTGTAATTTGAGTAGAATGATTGTGCTTTTAATCATGTCGGACTATCAAGAATAATTGAATAAATGGTCAAATGCCAATATTTTTTGACATGCAATAATTTTAAATTTAGTTGGGAAGATTATGGCTGTAAATCATGAGTCTTCACAATTGAAACAAAAATAAGCATGTAAGAGAAAAATGATACTCAAAACAAACTTATCAGAAGATAATAAAGGCCTTCACTACCTGTTGCCTACATTACCCTTACAATCAGTATGTTAGCTTGAACCTTCTGCTGATCCACAGCATGCTAAAATAAAAAGTGAGATATTTAATGTAAATTTTGTCCCTATTTTAGGGCTTTTAGCCAGGCAAAGTTGAATGATGATAACTCACTCAAAAAATTTGGTTGAAATTCTCCCTGGGAGATAAATATAAAGAGAAATTCCCTCAAGCCCACGAAGATCAATTAAAAGTGAAAGGAAATTGGGTTAAATTTCATCATGTATTCATTTTTCATTAGGCTACAAAATCATAAGAAAAAGTAACAACTTGATTTTGCAACAGAACTGTTTCCTTTCTAAAAAAGTAATTTTTATTCAGGAAGGCCTTGTCATGATCACTTCAGCTAAAATGCCAGTATTATACATGTTAAGTACAACCCATACAAAGTTTGGCAAACATTTGCATTACATGTGTTGTATTTAGTTGGGACAGCAATTAAAATAGGAAGTAAGTAAGATGAATGTACATATCTCTCTGTGCGTAAATATAGGAGGTTTTATTACCCATTCTGAGAAGAGGGTTGCACGAGACATTAATATAAGAAATTAGAAAAGCATTGGAGATTATTTCTAAGAACATTTATGTTTCCTTGAAATGATTTCTTAATGGCATTTTTAGAACTCTCTGATGCTGAAGATGATCTAAGGCCCACGACATAAATATAATCACTGTGCTACACACATAGGCATTTGGTTACAAAGCGGGAGGTGGAATGTCTGTTCAGCACTGTCCCTAGTAGGAGAATGATAAGATTTCTGTGAAAGGCCCATTCAAATTTCAGCCACCACACACAGTTTGATTTCATCACTTATTGATTGGTATTGTAGGATCCTCATTTCTTTATAATGTGTAAAGGACTAGAGAATGAGAATTGTAGTTAATATCATTTCCATTTACATTTACCAAGTGGATTTAATGGACCTTAAAGATTGAACACACTGTAATAACATATTTCCTCATTGTTTAATCATTAATAATACTTGACAGAACTTTGTACGTGTTGTAGTGTCAAAATTAAATTTTAATGATGGGAACATTCTATAAAGATCCAATAGTATCTTAAATAATACTTAACTAAGCACAGGAGAGCAGTACTTACAAAAGGAAATACTAAATGTTATGCTATACTGACCTCACACCATGTTTTTAATCTTCTCGATCTTTGTTAACTACACAGTTCTAATTTAGAATAGATGAACAGATAGTTCATTTTGGCAAGAAGGCAATAGCAGGAGCTATAAAAGTTTTCTGAAATTCCCAGGCAATAATTATTTTGCTATACTTGTATCTGCAGAAGGGATTTGCACTGAGTTCTAATTGGAAGTTGAACCTCCAACTACCTTAGCTTTGAGGTACATGATGAAATTTTTTTGAGGAATTGCAGAAACCAGTAATTTCATATTAATGCACATTTGTAAATAGTGCAAACTTTGTGTTTTATAAGAATACCAGAAGTGGCTGTAAAATAGCAATTTGCCAGTAATTAATAAAAAAAAAATAGTTAAAACATACTTTATTTAAAAGAGGATTCAAGCTGAATCAAGTAATACAGATATGGATAATTTACTTTGAAAAATTCCACTAACCGTAATCCAGTACTGTGCATTACATTTCACTGAATAGTTTCCTATACACTGAAGCTCAGGACTGGACTATACCAGTGGAGTATCTGTGTGTTTATTTGGTGAGCTTCAAGCAACACTAATGCCTTTCAGCATTCAGGTGTAGCATTTATTGCTTAGCATTTTCTAACATAAAAAGTGAAACCATGTTGACATAAAAATGTAAGCATACTTAATAGACACACAAAATAAAGAATTTGAAATAAATTATATTTCAGTTGACATCAATGTATTCATGTAAGTACACAGTGAATATACTTATGGGAGATTTTGATCATCTTGAGAAGACTGACCTTTCCATTCCACAGCCAGGCACTATGGAATCTTTGACTGCCATACTGATTAGGGTTTAGTAAACTCAGCATCCCGCATGAGTTCTCAACTTGGAGTGCATGAGATCACAATTCTACTGAAAGAAAGTAAGGAGTTCATGAACTTGCGGAGTAAAATTTTTTCATCATTTTCTATATATTGTTCATTCACTGTGTAAATGGTGTGTATCAAGTATATAAGAAAAAATAAAGTTATGATGATTGTGGGGTTTACCTCATAGGATTTAGGGATGCCTATGCAAATATTTAAATCGCTTATCACAATGTTTTCAACATAATGAACATTCTATAAGTGGAACCTGTGTTTATTATTTATAGTAATGGTAAACCTAAATTGGAAACGTTTTTGCAATTGCCACAGTGAAAACATGTTCAGAGTACTCCAATACTCACCAGTTTTCCAACATGAATTAGAGGATGAAAATACCAATCAGTGCATTAAGAAGGGAAACAATATTAAGAGTGCAGGGCTGGGTGCAGCGGCACACACCTGTAATGCCAGCACTTTGGGAGAATGAAGTGGATAGCTTGAGGCCAGGAGTTTGAGACCAGGGTGGACAACACTGAGAGATTCTGTCACTACAAAAAATACAAAAATAACATTAGCTGGGCATGGTGGCATGCACCTGTGGTCCCAGCTGCTTCTCTTAGAGAAGAAAAGAAAACAAAAAGAAAAGAAAAGAAAAGAAAAAGAAAAGAAAACGAAAAGGAAAAAGAAAAGGAAAGGAAAAGAAAAGAAAATATTTACCTTACAGTTCAGGGGAGAGGACCACTATCTTGTGGAAATGATTCCCATCATCACTGATACAACTTAATCTGTGTTATTCCGTGGCTTCTTCCACTTGCTCAGTCACACACATGGATGTAAGATCATTCCTAGAGAAAGTTAAGGCTACAGTAGTGTTAGGATTCACCTGTGATGCTGTGGAAATATAGACTATAAATTGAGCTCAGGCCATAGTTACAGAAAATTTTATAGACCGCTTTTTATCTTTTATCTGAACAAGTGGTTATTGCCAACCAATCAACTGGCTTAGATTAAAACCAGATTTTAGCTGGAATATTATCAGAGACGTTACCACATATACTTGAAATATATAAATAGCAAGAGTATCAAATCTTAGTCTTAGACTTTCTTGATCTTTCCCCTTTCTCACTCCCGGGGGAAAATATCAGGAGTTCTTATCTTTTTGGGTACTTGCAATGAAACCAAGAATATATTTTTGAGTAATTGTGGCTTTTATTTTTGACATTTAACAAACAAAAATTAGAGTAAGATAATATTTCTTTAGTGCAAAATTTTTGTCTGTTTCTCTCTCTTTCTCTTTTACTTCTATCTAAAAAACTATCCATTTAAGTTTTGACACATTGAAAGGCTTATCAATGAATTTCTGATTACCCAGATCTGGAACTGCAGTTGGGATAGGAGTGATTGGTTATACAAAAGAAGTCTCATTCTAAACACAGGGATTAAAAGTGGGATAAATTGTTTTCTAAAATAAATCAATCAATAAATAAACCAGTGGTAAGGCCAAAATAATGGAAAATGAAAAATAATTAAGGTGATCAATAGATATCCACTCCTTAATTTATGTGACTAGTTTAATTTAAATGTTAAAATATGTTGTTGATTCCAATGAAAAGATACAATAACCTTTAATACATTTGCTAAAATATTGAAATTAAGAAGCTAATGAAGTAACTACTTCTTTGAGCTTTAGGCTGTGGCCACATATGTCAAGGAAATTATAAGGAGATTATTCCTTCTTCCTAATTCTCAATGTCAAGTCCCTAAGTGGGCCATGTTCCTTGTGTCCCTTGTGGGAGGAGTGGAAAGTAGTGATGATTTATTTCTGGTTCACGTTTATGTCTCCTGAATGGTGGTTTCCTCCTGGACTTTCTATTTTGGCTATACCTTGAATTTTGTCTCTTGCCTTCTGTTGGTTTCAGGTTATTTAACCTGATTCAGCAAATGCTTTCAATAGTAAATATGCTTTTATGTCCTCCTTATTTATGTGAGTTTATGTTTTTGTTTAGTTATAGCCTCTGTATGCCTTACTTTCTTAGTTCATTTAGTACATTTGAAAAGAAAAATATTTAAAATATTTTTCCCAGGAATTTTAGTTGTTTTCAAAGAAAGAGAGTCAGCCAGGCACGATGGCTGATGCCTGTAATCCCAGCACTATCCGTTCCAACAGGTACTGCCTGGGAAAGTCTTCCTAGTGACTCCAGGATTTGTTAATCTAACCATGTTTAATTCTTCTACAAATTTATTTCTACACTATATGGTTTGTGTATTCTTCTAAAATAAATTGTTTTCTCTTTTCTTACCACCAACATTACAAGTTGATCTCTTTGGAGAGGCAGAGTAATGGGAAGAGTGATGACTTGGAGACATTCAGACCGTGACACATTTGCTGGGTTTGAATCCAGCTCCATCACATCCTAGTGGAAAGACTTTCTCAAATGTCTCATTTTCTCTGGGCTTCAGTTGCCTAATACATTAGAAAAAATGTTCCTACTTTGGGGGATTTTAAAAATTTGAGATAACGTAAATCAACAAATACAGTGGCTGACATTGAGGGTCTTGTAGGATGGCACTATGTCTGAAAATAAAATAATGGAAGTTATACAATTTCCTGAAATAACAGTTTTTTAAATCTGTTATTTGAGAGAATTAAACAATTGGATTTGAAGCCTAATTTACTTCAAAGTCTGTTTCTATGACGCTCGTGAATCCAATCCATATATACAATAATGCTAGATGTAAATAAATGACTGGATAAAAACATGCTGACTATTAGTTGTTAAAATACAAGCAGCTGAGTTTAACTTTTTAAAATTAAATTGTAAACTTTGATATTTGAAGTTCCTTTTATTTATGTGTACTGTGGATTTTTAAAGTTCTGTGTACAAACTGATTTTTTCATAAAATTTTCCCATTTAAATACTTCTATGTATGTGTAAACAGAAAAAAGTTCTGCTGTGGATAAGGAAAATCTTTTCTATTTTAAAAATTTTATCACATTGCTATGACAACCTAAATTTTAAAATTACAAAATATAAGATGGAGAGTGTTTTTCTTCCATCTTTATTACCCATAAAGAGAGCTATTGGAGCTTATAAGATAAAACAACAGGGAAAGAGAAAAAGAGACAGCAAAGAAGAGGAGGAAAAGCTCAGTCAGGCAGTGCTAACTGTGCGAATGTATATCGTAATGACACGGTATAGAATGACTCACAGATTGAAGAGATCCTGGAATATGTAGACGGAAGTAGAAGCAGCAGCAGCAGAAAATGTCACTATTTGCTCTGATCTGTGGAGAAATTAGAAGGAAAAGTTTTATGTTGAACAGGGAGAAAATATTTCTCCCAAAGCCATGAACAAGCAATTATTGAATTCCTACTTTTTGCACTGTGCTAGGCATTGAATGTTGCACAACTGGATAAAAGTCCTTGATCTTAAGAAGCTCAAATTTAAGATGTATGAGAAGGAGAGAACTAAGGAGAAATGGAGAAGGAAAAGAGAAAGGGAAAAATGGAGGAAAAGAGGAGTAAGTGAATTAAGGGAAGCAGTGAAGAGAATAAAATGAAGGGAGGATGTGCAAGAGAAAATGGAGAAGCATGTATCTCCCATGGAGTAACATTCAGTGCAGGACTAGAGGAAGCAATGAGGTAATATTAGTGTAAATATGTTGAGGAAAATCTTCTCAATTATTAAATTAGATAGTTTTTTTTCTGCCTCTTTCCCGGTAAACTACTCTTCTATATAGAAAAAACAAAAATCCAATGAAGTAAGACAGTCTACTGTGTTCCAAAGGGAACTAAATCAGACTTTCTCTCTCTTCATTTGCAGGTTTTACTTGGTAGAGTTTATTATGTCATGCTAACATTCATAATAAAATTTGATAAAAATAAAATGTGATAATGCTACTAGACAAGTATTATGTACATAAAACAAGCCTATTTTAATAGGTTAATAACTGTAATATAGTAGTTGAAATCATAGGCCAGAATTTATGTTTCTATGGTAAGATAACTCATCATAAATAGCATTAGTTCTGCCAATTTTCTGCATAATTTTCCATCATATCTTTTAAATAATCCAAGAATATTTTCTAGTAGAGAAACAAAATGAATACCTGAACAGTAGGGATCTTTGATCCATGGAAACTGTATGGTATAATGAGAAGTATGAAGTCCTTGAAATCTAAGTTAAATCCTGACATGACTCCCTTCAGCTGAAGTCACGTGTGATCTTGGGAATGTTACTTCACATCTCTGAGAGTCATTTCTCAATTTGTTAAATGTAAATGATAATATCTGCCTCATAAGACCCTTGTAGGGATTCTAAATTATGCAATTTGCAAAAATCCCTACCATATGATAAGCTTTCAATATGTGTTACACATTTTACTGTTACTCTTTGTCTCCATCCAAGCCTATTAATCATTAAATTTCTAATCTATTTCTTCATTTGAATAAGAAAAGAATGTAAAGCAGATTGTTCCCCTGCAATTTAAAATATATCACTGAGATCACTTGGTGCTCACAACAAAATGACAATTCTTCACCCTGCCTAATGACCTATGTGATCTGATATCCACCTACTTTACCAAACCTGACCTCTACTACTGTCCCATGCACTGTCTTACAGTCTCTCTGGGCATCTTTCCGCATTTGAAATTTATCAAGTTCCTTTTCTTTTAAGGGCTTGTGCCCTTGTTGCTCCCTTCCTCTAAAATGCTTTTCCTTTAGTCCTTTCCATGGCTGGATAGCTCACAAAATTTAGATGTCAACTCAAATTTCACATCCTTAGTGATGGCTTTTTTGACTGTGCAAATACAATGACTTCCCAGTTTGTTCTGACCCAAAAACTTGTTTGTTACATTCATGGTACTCATCATAATCTATAATCATGTACTTTTTTACTAGTTGATATTCTGCTGTCATTACTCATTAATAATATTTTAAAAGGTGAAAGATAAAAAGCAGGCCTGTGCCAACAGCTATGAAATTTATCAAACTAAGGGATCCACAGCACACTTCAGATTTTTCTAACCCCAGAATGGGAAGAAATTTGATCAAGAAAAATTCTACTCCTTTTTCTTTAAGATACTAAAAGTCTAAAAGGTGAATGAGCCAAAAGGAAGGAAAAAGATTTCCCAAGCAGGAGAAGCATTTGCAAAAACTTTCTGTGGAGACAAGAGAGATAAGAGAGACTATGATGAATATGAGAAATTACAGAATTTAGCTTAGATGAAGGATGCTAGTGGAGAAGGGACACAGTATGAGTTAATATTGGAGAATAAGCTGAGGGAAATGAGGGTAATGGGGTTACCTGTGAGCATCAAATAATAGATGTTAAAATAACTTCAGATAAGATAAAAATTATTTAAGAGTAAGGCATTCATTCATTTTAGAAGCAAGGCAGCAAACAGAGGTGCGAATAACATTGGTTCCAGCAAAGTCCACTGAGATTATGGGTTTGACTCTGCTGGAAACAAGCTAAGTGATTCTGAGTAAGTCACTTAAGGATAGCAGACACATTTATAAGGAAAAAGCAATTGAATAGGTGATTTTTAAAGTTTGTATTCTTCTTTAAAACTCTGGACATATACAATACAGACTAGCACTTGCCCACCATTCTTTCTTGCAAAAATTTTCAAAGAAATTATAATGAATATTTTGTCTTTTGTCTAATCTTAACCATCCTTGCAGATTTTCACTTCCTTTGTCTCATTAATGTGGTATCAACTGGTTACTCCTTTTCTTATAAAATATTACCTTCTTATGTATGGCTTGTATGAAGACAATGATAAAATTTCTATGCCTAGTATATAACATCATATATGTTTTATGATTCCTTATATTAATATTTGAACCTGCCCTAAGTTCTAAACACATGCAGTAGTCTAGAAACCCTGTCCATATGTATAACACTTAGATTTCTGTCTCAAAAATATAAATGCATGTTTACTAAAGTGAAAAGAAACTGATGAACAAAGTAGAACAGAAATTGTGATTGAGGTCACATCAACAATTTCAACAAATCAACAAAGGCATTACAGGGAATGAACTTAGTTCCTTCCTAATAGCATTTCGGCTGGTTTCCATATTCCTCTTGTTTTCTGTTATTATGTGGTTAATGCAATCTAATTCAGTAATGTCTTCTGAATGATTAAGCCTTTTATGATTGAACCTGATGAAGGAAATGAGAAAAACCTCTTAAACATCTAAATAGAATAATTCATATTAACTGCTGTAAATCACAATCAGAATGCTATTGAAGTCAACATTTTACTCAGGTGCAAATATTTCTAGAATTGAGACATGTTCATCAATATTTGTAATGAGACTTAGAAAAAAAATAGGACTCTTGACATTATAATTATTTTTATAGTTTGCAGAGTTTTCTCTCTGAATATTTTGTGGCGCTATTAGTGCTCCCTCTTCATGAACAGCAAGTGAAAACATTAGGCTAAGCAGTGAATTGTTCATGCCAGTGCCTTTCCATATATCAAGGGGAGAAAAATAGCCACTATAGAGAGATAGGATCTGATATACAATGTTTTGCAGAATAATTCATGTTATGAAGTGTGTGGGAAGGTACATCAATCTGCAAATTAGTTTGAATTTATCTTTTGTTAATTGACCACTTTTAAAAAATATATTTTTCATCATTTTTAATGTTAATGAGCATTTTCCCCCACATACATTTAACAAATATTAATATATTTGAATAATAAAAATGAATTAATTATTCTAGAAGATTTACTTCTGTTAAAATAATCCCTGAATGTGCTTTCACAACTCTCACACTTTTAAATAATTTGTACATGGTCAGCGATGAGCACTGTACTGATTTTTTTTAAGTTTAGAACGAGAATCTTTGTCCTAAGCTATACAAATGGGGACATTACTCCAGGCTTTGGTTCCAGGCTCAGTTGATGCCAGGCAAGATTAATGCATATCTGCCACTGCACTTTCATGAGTAGAAAACCGGTAGGTTGTAAAATAACAAGACTGTGTTGTGTTGCAATAAGGTGATATTATATAATGTTTGGGGCTTTTCATTTAGATGCTTTACATGCTTTTTAGACAGAGTCTCACTCGGTTGCCGAGGCTGGAATGCAGTGATACGATCTTGTCTCATTGCAAGCTCCGTCTCCTGGGTTTAAGTGATTCTCCTGCCTCAACCTCCCAAGCAGCTGGGATTGAAGGCATGTGCCATCGTGCCCAGATAATTTTTGTATTTTTAGTAGAGACTGGGTTTCCCCATGCTGGCCAGGCTGGTCTCAAACTCCTTACCTCATGATTCTCCTGCCTCAGCCTCCCAAAGTGCTGGGATTATAGGCATGCGTCATCGTGCCTGGCCTTAGATGCTTCTTATCTAAATATATATTATCTACATACATTTATATAAATATTATTTTTAAAGTTTAAATATATGGGTTTCAAGAGTGACTTTTCCAAATGATGAGAACTAAAAACGGTATCTCCATTTGTAGGACAAGAAATTGGCTCCCTATCATTTGTGGGATATTCTGTTGGTCAAGGGAGTTGCAAAGCTCCTACCTGTGATTCAAGAGGGGAGCACAGGTGCCCCTTTTTTCAATAGAAGCAATGTCAGAGTATCTGTGACTAGCTTTAATTTTCTACAAGAGAAGCAATTAACCATAAAAATACTGTTAGAATCACTGTCTAATTTCAAAGAAATTGTCTAGAATCCAAAGGAAAATTTTCCATTCTAAACGATGTTGTATGAATAAATGAAGTTTAAAAATGAATTACTTCAAAAGAGGGTATTTTACCAAGGTAAATAAAATAATTTTCCTTAAACAAGATTTAAAAAATAATATGAGGGGGTAAGGTCAATTAAGATTCATATGACACTACCAACCAAGACCCATTAATTCTTTAACGAGTGCTGATACAACATAATCTGTATGCAATGAAAGAACACAATAAATCCCATATTTCTGCACAGTCTCTCAAAGTAAGCATGTGTGCTCTGTAGATTTTATGCAGTTCTGCCCTTAGACCTAGGCAAGCAGGACTTCTGTCTTGGATCCTATGCCTCTGGGGGGCTTCATGTTTCAGAATACCTTCTTTGAAGTATTCTAAATTCCTTCCCCTTCAGTATCTGGGATAGGGCCAGGCTAGTGGTGCTTTCTGAATAGGGTACCACATATTTGGACTAGGAGCCACATGGGCCCTGGGGAGTTCTTCAACCCTGTATCCCATGTGTAAAGTTGGCCAGCTACCCCTGGGAGCTCTGGGACACATTCATGCCTCTGGGGCTGTCCAAGGACCTTGCAGTCGGTCTCAATTGTAGTACAGTACCACTTTGACAGGACCATGTTAAGACTGAGTCACCAGTATGGTTCTGACAAGGTTAACTTATGTGGCTCAAACTGTGTATGTAGATAGGAACACCACAAAAAGTTCTTGTCCAGGGTCTTGAATACTCTAAGGGCAACCCTGATTACATGCCATTAAAGCTTAACTTTCCTGTTCATAAAAATTATACAATCTTCAATGTGATTTATGCTACACATTTGAACAATAGATCTGTGATACCTGACAAGGTACAGTGTCATTCTGAAGCAAACACAGTGAACATAAAAATAAGTCTCTTGGTTTCTTTCATCAAGAATAAAACAAGCTAATGTTTTGAAACATTATGCCAATAAATTTTGAAGCTGACAATGAAAATGTTATTTCAACACTACTCAGGGAAGTTACTACATCACACATCAGGAAGAAGCATACACAATTAGGAAAAAATAAATATTGTAGTCTGTCCTAATGATGGAGTAGTTTTCTTGTGAACTTTTGTTACAAAACAAGCCAGTCCGAAACCCAGTGGCTTAGAGCAACAGCCATAATTTATTTTACTCACATATCTTTAATTTGAGTAAAGTTCATAAAGGATGGCTTTCGTCGTTCCACATGGTATCAGCTAAAACACTGAAAATGGGGCTGAAGGATCCAATTCCAGGATGGTTCACTTACTTGGTTAGCAAAATTGATATTGGGTGTTGGCTGAAAGCTCAGTCAAGGCTGTCAGCAGGCCTCAAATTCTATCAGGGACTTTTGCTAATTGGACTTACTCATAGCATGGCAGCTGGGTTTCAAGAGTGACTTTTCCAAATGATGAGAAGTAAAAACAGTATCTTCATTTGTGGGACAAGAAATTGGCTCACTATCATTTGTGGGATATTCTGTTGGTCAAGAGAGTTGCAAAGCTCCTACCTGTGATTCAAGAGGAGAGCACAGGTACCCCATTTTTCACTAGGAGCATTGTCAGAGTATCTGTGACTAGCTTTAATTTACTACAAGACAAGCAATTAACCATAAAAATACCGTTAGAATCATTGTCTAATTTCAAAGAAATTGTCTAGAATCCGAAGGAAAATTTTCCATTCTAAACGATGTAGTATGAATAAATGAAGTTTAAAAATGCCTTTGCTGTTAAGGGCCAATGAAGACACCCAACCAGAAAATGAAACTGAGTCAATGGAAATAAGTAAGGTAAGGAAGGAAACTATTGTTTATGCCACTGGTGAACTGTTTGGAAAACTTCACCTGTAGCTACACTGTGTCTGAAACTTGCAAGTATATGAACAGCTACATTTCCCACATTGTTTAATTTCAGTGAGCTTTACTGTTAGTTGCAACTAAGACTATACTACCTAGTACTGCCTTTTAAAATGTATAGAGCCAGGCTGGATGTGTTGGCACAAGCCTGTAATCCCAGCACTTTGGGAGGCTGAGGTGGGTGGGTCACCTGAGGTCAGGAGTTTGGGATCAGCCTGGTCAACATGGTGAAACCCCGTCTCTACTAAAAATACAAAAGTTATCTGGGAGTGGTGGTGGGCGCCTGTAATCCCAGCTACTTGGGAGGCTGAGGCAGGAGAATCACTGGAACCCGGGAGGCAGAGGTTGCAGTGAACTGAAATTTTGCCATTGCACTCCAGCCTGGGAAACAAGAGCAAAACTCCATCTCAAAATAAATAAATAAATAAAATAAAATAAAATAAAATAAAATGTGTAAAACCAGAGGGCCAGGAAGTGAAAGTGACTCTTCAAACTTTAAACAGTGATTTGGCAGCAGAATTAGTACTTACATAGTGCTCTTTCCACCACACTGTTGTGTTTTTCCGATTTCCATATTTCACACCTGGTATTTTAATCCTGTGCTACATTTCTGCTTATATCTTGAGGAAGTTGGTTGAAATATTTGCTTGATTAAGGCAGGGATAAAAATAAATAAATAAGTTAAACAAATTGCCAAAACAAATTCTTTAGAAGTTAACACAATTACTTGAAGATCCATTTTTAGAGTGAATTTTCTTACCTATGGCCTTTGTAAAGACACATCATACAAAGATATCTGGGTCAAAAGACAGTTGTTGAGTCAGTCGAAGGTCTGCAAAAGTCAAGTGTGCAGGGTTGCAATGAATAGTTTAGTGTTTTCCCTTTAAAATGTTGTCGAAGAATTGTTTCCATATTTGAAAGTCCTGCCTAAAGCATTTTGAAACAGATTCTTCTGAATGTAATATTTTTCTGCTCATCATTAGTTGTCTTTTGGAAGATGATGTAAATGACTTCTACCTCAGGCAAGATGGGGGCTCAATTACAATTCCTTCCAATGCTAATGGCAGATTTTTGAGAAAACAATAATGCTTCATAAGAGGTCTTTAACTATCTATAAAGAAATCATGAAAATTCTTGACTAGTGAATTAATAAAGCCTAATGCTAATATTATTACTAAGAAAATGAATAATGATAATCCAAACATTCATTCATTCATTCATTCAGCTAGTGTTATTGAGCCCCTGGAGTTATAAGAGAGACCAAATTATGTGGAGAATAATGTACTAAGAGATTGAGGTGGGAAAGATCTTAGTATACTCCAATATATTGGATAGCAATAGTAGCTAGCATTAATACCTTATTTATTATGTTCTTGAAACTTATAATTCTATTTGTAAGCATTTAATTCTTACTGTCATCTTATCATTTAATTTCTGTGCCTATATTCTTTTTGGAGATGAAGAAACTGAAATGTTGTCACTTCTGTATGTGCTTTATGGTGAGACAAGTGCTTTATGGTGGTTAAATATATCACAAGGTAGTAAATAAAGAAGGCAGATTAAAAGCAAAAAGAATATCAAAGTTTTGCTATCTGAGGTAAATAGATAAAAATTTTTACAATAATTATCTCTGATGGTAAGCCTATAGATCGTATTTATTTACTTTATAACTTCATGTATTTTCCAAATTTGGCTTTTAAATTCATTTCTTACATTTGTGTGATTTTTATAATAAAAATAGATAGCATTTAAACACTTAAAGTAAGCACAATGTAAAAACCTAAAACTTGGCTACATGTCCTTGGTATTCTGCCTACATGAGTCTAGCTTTGAGTACTGCTGAGAAGAAAGATGATCAAGCCACAGGGTCAACTTACACCAATACTCAATGAGTCTTGAAAGGCTCAGGTTGGATAAGCCCCAAAATATTCAGCTGTGCGTTTGAAACTTAACCTGTGTCATCTAAAACTCTGAGGTTTATATTATAACACTGAAGATAAAATTTGGCTGAATTGAGTAGATAAAAGCTAGAAGTATGGTTAAACTCATTTTTTTATTATGGAATTTTGAATTTATTTGCGCCATTATTACTAAATGCATTTAACAATGTAAGTTAAAATATGAATTATGTTATAAGCTGGAATGTGTTTATGTAAAACATATTTTATTTCATGTAATGTTTTTACTTTTAATTACAGGTTAAAAAGGCATCAATATTTGTTTTTCCCTCTTGATATAATTGATATGTATTTATGCAACCACGCTTTAACGCAGATATGCACACATGTATATATATATTTACTGTTAAGTATTAATAGTAAATAAGACTACTATAGTTTTTAATCTCTTATTTGTTGTTTGATTAAAAATCAACAAATTGATTTTTCATTAAAATATCAAACAGCAAATTTTTGATTAAAAAAATCAAACAACAAATAAGAGATTAAAGACTGTAGTAAAACTTTATGCATATTATGTATCATCCAGACACTTATTTGTATATAGGTACACGTACAGAGATAGTATTTCAACACTGTTATATTTCCATTTATTTCTCTCAGATAACACAACTTACATCAAACAAATACACTGCTTGCTTTTAGTATACATACAATTCTGCTCTCCAAATTGATTTTTGACTACAGGTAGTAAATATTTTTGCTGGATGACAAAAATAAATCTTTGTCATCAATTTAAATACCTGCATACTATTTTGTTATATGGCTAAATTACAATTTACTGAAATTTTCTTTTAATAATGTACATTTAGATTATCCATTACATGTCACTAGGTAAAGTACATTCCTAAAAGGAAGACAGAATAATCACCTGAAGAATTATTATGAAGATTGTTTAAATAAATGTATACCAGAAATTGGTACAATATCAGGTGCATAGCAGCTAAACTACACATCTTTCAGATGAGGAATATAAGCAAAGAATCTACTATAAAGTAGGATATAATGCAGATGATCACCTTGAACAGTCTACTGTAAAGTGGATATAATGCAGACGATCACCTTGAGTACTTTCAAACTAGGACCAATGTAAGCAATTATACAAGTGAGAAATGTAGAAGATGTAAAAGCTGGGACCTAACATACATTATTTTAAAAATTAAGGGTTAGTACATAGAAGACAGATTAGGTCCTTGTACATAGTATCAGGAGATAAAGCTAAGATCAGCAGGGAAAGTTGCATAGAGAAAAATAATGCCTCTGAAATATAATGGTTCCAAACCTCTGTGGCTGAATCAAATTGCCTCAGCCAAGCAGCTTCCGGCTAGAATGCAGTAACAGAGGGCCTGTCCGCTCTTTCATCTGAAACAAACAAAAAGTTGACAAAAATAACTCCAATGGTTTGTAAGAAAAGGTAAATGAAACAACAAAGGACGGTGGTCACTACAAGACACGAAACACATCAAGTAAGCTCTGATTGCCCCAGCGTAACATGCACACACGCACAAACCTCATGGAGAACTTGGAAAAGAAAGAAACTTCCCGAACTTGATAAAGAGCATTCATGGAAAACTCATAACTAATATCATATTTAATGTTGAAAGACTGCCCTATCCTAAAAACTAGCAATGAGACAATATCTGCTTTCTCAATTCTATTCAGTATTGTACTGGACTTTCTAATTAGTGCAATCAAGTAAGGAAAAGAAATAACTGGCATCCTAATTAGAAAAAAAAGAAGTAAAATTGTGTATTCTTAGACAATATGAATGCTTTCTTAGTAATCTAACAGAATCTACAAAAAAGCTATTAGGACTAATAAATGAGTTTAGTAAGGTCACCAGATACATTAATATACAACAACCCATTTCATCTCTTTATATAAGGAACACACATTTTAAATTTGAAATTTGGCCGGGCGCGGTGGCTCAAGCCTGTAATCCAGCACTTTGGGAGGCCAAGACGGGCGGATCACGAGGTCAGGAGATCGAGACCATCCTGGCTAACACGGTGAAACCCCGTCTCTACTAAAAAATACAAAAAACTAGCCGGGCGAGGTGGTGGGCGCCTGTAGTCCCAGCTCCTTGGGAGGCCGGAGAATGGCGTGAACCCGGGAGGCGGAGCTTACAGTGAGCTGAGATCTGGCCACTGCACTCCAGCCTGGGCGACAGAGCGAGACTCTGTCTCAAAAAAAAAAAGAAAAAAAGAAAAAAAGAAAAAAAAATTTTGAAAAATATTATTTAGCATCAAAAAATGAATACTTAGGGAGAACTTGAAAAAATACATATAAGACCTATAATACCAGAAAACACAAAGCACTGTTTAGATAAGCTAAAGTGTACCTGAACAAATGGAGGGATATGTCCTGTTCATGTGTCACAAGATTCACTATTGTTAAGATGTAAATTCTCTCCTAATGGATTTATAGGTTCAACAAAATCCCAATAACAATTTCAGTAGCCTCTTTTTGTAGAAATCAGGCAATTGATTATAAAATTCCTATAGAAATGTAAAGACCCAGAATATCCAGAACAATTTTGAAAAAGAATGAGGTTGGAGGACTAATACAAGTTGATATCAAAAATTATTATAAACCTCTGGTAATCAAAACAATGCAGAATTAAGATTAAGGTAGACAAATGAATGAAAAGAAATAGAGAGTCCAGAAATAGATTCTGATATTTATAGATAAGTGTTTTGATAAATATGCAAAGAAATCTCAGTGGAGAAGTGATAGTCTTTTGAAAAAATAATGTTGAACCAACTGGCCATTGATGTACAAGAAGAAAGAACGGTAATTCATTTCTCATAGCATATACAAAAATTGAATGAAATTGGATCACAGGTCTTAGAATTGGGAAAAGCAAAACAAAATGAAAGATACGAAACAACTACTATAATCTTGTGTTAGGCAAAGTTTCTTAGCTATAACACCAAAAGTATTGTCATAGAGCTTTTGCTCTATAAAATATATGAAAATGACATAGACAAAAAGGAAATATTTGCAAATCACATATCTGTGAAAAAGTTTTACCTCTGTTTTGAGGTAAAGAATTCTCAAAACAGAATGCAATATTAAAAACAGGCAAAAGATTTTACAGGAACCTAACAAAGGAAATATTAGAATATGAAATACACACATGAAAAAATACTCAACTTCATTAAACCCGAGGAAACACAAGTTAATATGCAGCTGAGGTATGAAAACAAACTATTAAATTAATAAAATTAAAAAGTTTGAACTTACCAAGTTTGGCCAGGATATGGAAGAGCTGGAACTCTCATACATTTCTGGTGAATGTATAATCTTGAAACTAATTTCAAAATTTATCTTGGCAACTTCCTGAAAAGTTAAATATAACATACCATATGATTTATGTCACCCCACTTGGAGATATTTACTCAGGAGAAATGAAAGCATTTGTACATACAAGGGCTTGTACAGAAATACTCATAGTACTTTTATGATAGCCGAAAAAAAGAAACAAACCAAGGGCTCATCCACAGATGAATAAATAAACTATGATCTGTTCATATAATGAAATGCTGTTTAGCAATAAAAAGGAAATAAACTGTTGATATACACAAAATAACTATGATTCATGAAAGAGGCAAGCCGAAAAAACATCATACTTCATGATTTCATTTACATGAAATCTAGGAAGCACAAACTATCATCTAGCAAAAGAAAGCAAATCACTGGCTGCCTGGGAATTGGGTAGGGAAAAGAGAAGAGGGAAGGATCACAAGAAGCACTAGGAAACTTGTGTAGGTGATGGATATGTTCATCATTTTGATTGTTATTAATAGTGTCATGGATGTATACTTATTTTAACATTTACCCAGCTCGGTGTGGTGGCTCACTCCTGTAATCCCAGCCCACTGGGAGGCCAAAGCAGGTGGATCACCTGAGGACAAGAGCTCGAGACCAGCCTGGACAACATGATGAAACCCCATCTCTACTAAAAATACAAAAATTTGCCAGGCGTGGTGGCACGACCCTGTAGTCCCAGCTACTCGGGAGGCTGATGCAGGAGAATTGCTTGAACCCGGGAGGCGGAGGTTGCAGTGAGCCAAGATTGCACCACTGCACTCCAGCCTGGGTGACAGAGCAAGACCCCTTCTCAAAACAATAATAATAAAATAATAATAATAATAAAGTTTATCCAATTGTACACCTTATATGTGTGTAGTTAACTGAATTTAGTTATACTTCAATGAAGCTGTTAAAACAAACAGCAAACACTTCCTAGACAATGAAGTATGTTCAAAGATGGAGTAGACTGGTACGGCATTTTAAATTAAATGTGTTAGACATAAACAGGATGTATCATATGACTATATTTTCCTTTTACATTTCCAAACAATAATATTCTAGGATTATAGCCTCATGCCACCATCCATGAGCTCATTCTTGTCAAATACTCTCTCCATCAAAGATTTGAATTTTCCTGTGGGTGAGGACAGTTATCATTTTAGGAAAAATAAAAATGGTTCTGATCATGTGATACCAAAATCTACAATTCAATCCAAATATATTTACCATGTAGAGTAGCCTCTGGTTTAAAACTGAGAAAATATAATGAAATAAATGCAATGAATCAAATAAAAAGAAAGGAAAGAAAGAAAAGAAAAGGAAAATCCTCATCTGAGAGTCATCCACCTGTCTTCCTTGCATGACAGGGTACAGGTTATTTCTCCTTTCATCAGTGACCTAATTATTTGGCATTATGAATGGAATATGGATCTAATGGTCTTTCTGGATGTTATAGATCTCTCTCATATATCATTAGAGACTTGAATTCATACTTTTGTGTGTTAGATCATAAAAATGTGCCAACTGAAGGGTAACTTTCATATATTGGATACACAATATTATATTGTATAGTATAGAAATACATTTTTTAAATTGCTAAGGAGAAATATGTGACTTAATTTTACATAAATAAGGTCTCTAGTTTATATAGCAAATTGAACTCTGGGTAGTTCAATGATTCAGTGGTCTCCTTCCTGTTAAGACTTAAAAGTGAAAAGCTCAGACAAACCCATCAAGTCAGGCCACATTCTCTAATTCCTAAAGACCCTTTAGATTCCAACTCGAATGTAAAGTAGTATCATCTGAATCTAAAACAGGTCATTATTAGGTCACTGTAGATATTAGGCCATCTCTAGGGAGTTAAATAATAAAAAACACCCTTCAGCTGTGAGGCTGGAAACTGTTTGACTTATGTTAATGCTGATGTGCACTTAGTGTTTTAGAAAAGGATTTTATTACTATCTAAAAGCAGCACTATATTAAACCCACAAATTAGCTCCTGTTCTGTTAGAATCTAATTATCTTTATGTAGGGCAAGAGTCCGGCAAGCCAGGGGCAAAATCTTACCTTTCTAAATGGAGACTTCAATAGGGAAAATGATGGACTGTTAAGCTAAACAGTATTTACTGCAGACAATCCACATGGGACTGGGGTAAGAAGACATGAACAGTACAAAGGCATCTGTTGCCTGCTCATTGGTAGACAGGAAGATCCTTTTTTTTTCCTTGGCATTTGGTGCCGCTTTCATCTTTCTAAAAATGTATTCAAAATTAATTCTTAGTTCCTTGCTTTTAAAAATTCCTTTTGGGTACTCGGTTCTAACTCAGAAACATATTCTAGCCATCACCTCTTTTCAGGCTTTTTGTAAAGATCAAATCTTCATCTTTTCTGGTCATAGCATGAGATCACTGATTTAATAATTTATATTTCTTTTATCTTTTCCTTTTATGATCTATCATTTATCCTAGATATTTCTTTTAAAGACCAATGGTAGTAACCAAGCAGGTATGGAGAAGATATCCTTGTACAATGTTCGTAAAAAACAAACCTGGCTAATTAAACATTATTCAAAGGAATATTTTTACCTGATATACCTAATGTAAATTATCTGATGTATTTGTGGGGGCAGTTAGTCATCTATAAAAATGGCTAAAAGGTGTCTTTATTCTATAATTCTAGAATTCAGAATATAATTCTGAAAAAGAAGAATTGACTGTGATTAAAAACACATTTCAGAATTAAATCTACAAAGTTTGCTATTTAGTTAAATCAGTATAAGAGTAAACCACAAAAATGTTACATATGGAGCTTTTATATTATCTTCAAATCCCTCTTAATTCTCGAGATGGCACTATATTTACTATTATCAGGATTTTCTATATTCTTACTTTGTAAATTAAATGAATGTTTATTGAGCATTCTCTGCATTTTAGGTACGGTGATAACCACTAGGATATAATGGTGAAGAGGCATAAATGTCGCCTTTCTTGTGGAGATAAACCTATTTTTATGGGGAAATAGTATAAATAAATAAAAAATTAAATGCAGTAATGAAAATCTATGAAAAGTGCTATAGAGAAGAGAAAGAAGATGCTGCAGTACATAATGTCAAAGAGGGAGGCTTCTGTAGCAAGCATGTTTAGAAAATGACCCTTTGAAGGAGGTAAGAAATTGATACATAAACTGAAACCTGATTGTCGAAAATAAGCTGGAAAAATGGTGAAAAGGGGAAGAACAGTCTAAGGAGAGACAACAAAAGTTTGAGAATCTTTTTCAAGATGAATTCTAGGCATTCTAGAAAATGAAAAAAGATGCATGAGGTTGATGAGTTGTAAGCTTTGAAGAAGGGAAGATCTGAGGCTAGGGAGATGAGAGGAGGAGAAAGTGGCATGAGATGAGTAGCAGTCGGTCAAGAAGCAGATGCAAGACCATGAATGCTTGACTTTCTCTCCTCATCTACATGTGACGCTGGCCTTACTACTTTTCATTGTATGTCCCACTGAGATAAGGCTCCTTATTGTCAGTCCCTTTCTTAGTATTTGCATGTGGTAACACACACCAGCATAACCTCAAGAAGGCAATTTAATCTATGTTCACAATCGGTTTCTGTTCACTTTAAGAAAATACACTTTTGCAGCCAGGTTGGGTGGCTCACACCTGTAATCCCAGCACTTTAGGAGGCTGAGGCGGGCGGATCACCTGAGGTCGGTTGTTCGAGACCAGCCTGACCAAAATTGAGAAACCTGGTCTCTACTAAAAATGCAAAAAATTAGATGGGCACGGTGGTGCATGCCTGTAATCCTAGCTACTCGGTAGGCTGAGGCAGGAGAATCGCTTGAACCCGAGAGGTGGAGGTTGTGGTGAGCCAAGATCATGCCATTGCACTCCAGCTTGGGCAACAAGAGCGAGACTCCGTCTCAAAAAAAGAAAATAAAAAAATACTTTTTCTTGATTGTTTGGTTAGTTAAGTTTGTTTTGTAAACTGTTGCTGAGTATTTAGTTCAAAAATTTACGATCTCCCTCATTTGTAATGTAAGGTACCTAATTAAGATGAAATAAAATCTTATTGAATGAGTGGATAAAAATGGGAGGAAATAGCAGTAGATATCTGCTTCCTCCATCTTCTTGCTGTCATTCCTTCACCCTTGGCCCTGAAACAGAAATTTCTCAAGGGCCTAGCTCCACTTCCCCTTAAGTGGGCAAGATGACAATGCCTCCCTCTGAGCAATGCCTTAGTTGTACTGGTCACTCTCTTCCTGAACTGGAGAGAATCAGAGGGCTGAGATTAGTTCTTAGGATGACTCCTGATGAAAGTAATATAATGCCACTTGTAGAAGCCCTTGCCTATATCCAGACTTTAGAGCAAATCTCTCTCTCTCTCTCTCTATATATATATATGTATATATATGTGTGTGTGTATATATATATGTGTGTATATATATGTGTGTGCATATATATATATGAAGGAAACAATGTTGAGAAGGTTAAGGCACATATACAATGTGAGTCACTGAACATAGCTGAAGGAATGAATAAAACTAGTTAGAAGATTTAACCACTTGTTCTTGGGTTTTTAATACTTATCTGTTTCATGGCATATACCCAAATAATTTACCTAAATTAGGGAAGATGTTTAATAAAATAGAATAGATGGACAGCTGGATTGTGTTGGCTAGTACAAAATAATCTTTGATTCATAATATCAGAGTCAGACCATCATCAGTTTGATTTGTTTTCTATCTATTCTAAAGAAAGAAAAATTATCATAAACAGTTCACAGCCTGCTTCTCTTATTCTTCCCCAAACCAAATTTGTTATAAACAGGGGTTTCAGTTGTGTACACTACATATTGTTTCATTTAATTATTTTTCATAAATCCTCTTTCCAGTTGTCTGCAAGGAAGGAATGACTTCTCTCCTTTCCATGGTACTAAAACTTATATTTTCTTACACACACACAAAAAGGAATTCACAAATGTTCAAAGGGACTTCAGCATTAATAACCAAACCAAACCAAAACAAACTCTTACTATACAAAAATACCCTGTCTTAGTAAAATAAATTTTAAAAAGTAAGAATTAATTTTTCATACTCTCAAACTTATTCTATTATACTTTTAAAATATAGGCAAAAGAGACACTAAATTAGAAAGATATATATGAAATCATCTCTGAAAACCCTCATGTTTGCCCAAGAGTCATGTATGTAGTGTGTATATACACAGCCTGTAGTTTAAAAGAAATTTTTTCTAAATGCAAGAGAGGTAAAGTCAACATAACCTGCATTTTTATTGCTTCTGCAAGTGTAGAAATGAATTTTTAAATAATTCTTCTGCTCTTGTAGATAAACTACTGTTACCACTACTCCTACTCTCACAACTACAGTTAACATTTATTAAAGTCTTAACATATGCCAAGCACTTCTCTAGTGCTTTACGTGTATATTTTGTCCTAGGTACTCACAACAACCCTCCAAAGTAGGGACCATTATTATAACTATTTTCAAACCAGGAAACTGAGGCATACATATTAGGGAGATGATTCAAGTAGTGCTATGAGGAAGTTATAAACTGAGGATTTACCTCAGGCATTCTGACTTGAGAGCTCCCTCTTTAAGTCACTGCACTATGATTGCCTTCAATTAGTGAAAGGATACAAAGTGGAGAAGGTAAATGCATATATATAATGTGAGCCGGAGAACATAGCTGAAGGAATGAATAAAACTAGTTAGAAGATTTAACCACTTGTTCTTGGGTTTTTAATATTTTTTTTGTTTTTTGATATATAATTTTAGATTACTAATTGATATGGTTTGACTGTGTTGCCACCCAAATCTCATCTTGAAGCTCCCATAATTACCACGTGTCGTGAGAGGGACCTGGTGACAGGTAATTGAATCATGAGGGCATGTCTTTGATGTGCCGTGCTGTTCTTGTGATAGTGAATACGTCTCATGGGATCAGATGGTTTTGTAAATGGGAGTTCCCCTCCACAAGTTATTTTGCCTGCTGCCATGCAAGACGTGACTTTGCTCCTCATTTGCCTTCCACCATGATTGTGAGACTTCCCCAGCCATGTGGAACTGTGAGTCAATTTATCTTCTTTCCTTTACCCGGTCTTGGGTATGTCTTTATTAGCAGCATGAGAACAGACTAATACACCTGTGATTTAATGAAAATGCATAAAATCCATCTTTGATTACCAATTACTTAAGCAAATAATTTACCTTTTCATCTCATCTGAATGGATATTTACATGAGAGAGGCAAATCACACTTGCACAAATACTTGTCAATATTAGAGAATAATTTCTCTATTTCACCATGACATAATGATAGTATTTATTTATGAAGTTTAGTTATTCAACTGTTTGTTTTTGCATACTTACTAAGTGCAAAGTTCTATAGGAAGATAAAGGGTAAATAAGACAGCTCATTCTTCATGCAATTTATTATGTAGGAGAGGTAATACATGTGCATGAGATTAGTATAGTCTAAAATTGAATATGTATCAATGATAAAGGCAAATAAGGTAATATGGAAATAGCGTGGTTGATCTTTGCTTCAAGCAATATACTATAGTTCTGATAGCGTATCCTGCAAGCTCTGATTGCCAATTCCTGTAGTTCAATGACATCCATTTTTATTACATGCTGTGTGAAGTAGCATTTTATTTTGTTGAGACTTCATTATCTGTTAGTACTGACAGATTTTAATTTTTTGACACATTAAAAATTTTGTTCTACATAGTTTGTGATGAGAAGTCTGCAGTTACTCTAAATTCTGTTCTTTTTTATATAATGGCTGTTTTTTCTGAGGCTACTCTCAAGATTTTTTTCTTTACCTTTTATTTTCAGCAATTTGTGGGAGTCTAGGGTTTTTTTTTTTTCATATTGATCTATTTTGGGGTTTGCTGCCCTTCTTTTATGTGTAAATTTATGTTTTTCACCAAATGTGGAAAGTTTTC
Organism: Macaca nemestrina; assembly: GCF_043159975.1. Classification (NCBI taxonomy): domain Eukaryota; kingdom Metazoa; phylum Chordata; class Mammalia; order Primates; family Cercopithecidae; genus Macaca; species Macaca nemestrina. Next base: position 51,580,058 of record NC_092137.1, read on the forward strand.
GCTGTTATTTCCTCAAATAATTGTTTTCTTCCCTTTTCCCACTGACTTTTCCTTCTGGAACTCCAATTATGTTTATTTCCGGCCATGTGATACTGTCAAACAGGTCCCCGAGGCAATTTCTCAATATTTCTCTCTCTAATGTATGCAAAGTAATATAATATAACATAAAATGTAATATAATATATACTATAATATGTAAATATCTTTTTTTTAAATTTATTTATTATTATTATACTTTAAGTTGTAGGGTACATGTGCATAACGTGCAGGTTTGTTACATATGTATACTTGTGCCATGTTGGTGTGCTGCACGCATCAACTCGTCATTTACATCAGGTATAACTCCCAATGCAATCCCTCCCCCCTCCCCCCTCCCCATGATAGGCCCCGGTGTGTGATGTTCCCCTTCCTGAGTCCAAGTGATCTCATTGTTCAGTTCCCACCTATGAGTGAGAACATGCGGTGTTTGGTTTTCTGTTCTTGTGATAGTTTGCTAAGAATGATGGTTTCCAGCTGCATCCATGTCCCTACAAAGGACACAAACTCATCCTTTTGGATGGCTGCATAGTATTCCATGGTGTATATGTGCCACATTTTCTTAATCCAATCTGTCACTGATGGACATTTGGGTTGATTCCAAGTCTTTGCTATTGTGAATAGTGCTGCAATAAACATACGTGTGCATGTGTCTTTATAGCAGCATAATTTATAATCCTTTGGGTATATACCCAGTAATGGGATGGCTGGGTCATATGGTACATCTAGTTCTAGATCCTTGAGGAATCGCCATACTGTTTTCCATAATGGTTGAACTAGTTTACAATCCCACCAACAGTGTAAAAGCGTTCCTGTTTCTCCACATCCTCTCCAGCACCTGTTGTTTCCTGACTTTTTAATGATCGCCATTCTAACTGGTGTGAGATGGTATCTCATTGTGGTTTTGATTTGCATTTCTCTGATGGCCAGTGATGATGAGCATTTTTTCATGTGTCTGTTGGCTGTATGAATGTCTTCTTTTGAGAAATGTCTATTCATATCCTTTGCCCACTTTTTAATGGGGTTGTTTGTTTTTTTCTTGTAAATTTGTTTGAGTTCTTTGTAGGTTCTGGATATTAGCCCTTTGTCAGATGAGTAGATTGCAAAAATATTCTCCCATTCTGTAGGTTGCCTGTTCACTCTGATGGTAGTTTCTTTTGCTGTGCAGAAGCTCTTTAGTTTAATGAGATCCCATTTGTCAATTTTGGCTTTTGCTGCCGTTGCTTTTGGTGTTTTAGACATGAAGTCTTTGCCCATGCCTATGTCCTGAATGGTACTACCTAGGTTTTCCTCTAGGATTTTTATGGTATTAGGTCTAACATTTAAGTCTCTAATCCATCTTGAATTAATTTTCGTATAAGGAGTAAGGAAAGGATCCAGTTTCAGCTTTCTACTTATGGCTAGCCAATTTTCCCAGCACCATTTATTAAATAGAGAATCCTTTCCCCATTTCTTGTTTCTCTCAGGTTTGTCAAAGATCAGATGGCTGTAGATGTGTGGTATTATTTCTGAGGACTCTGTTCTGTTCCATTGGTCTATATCTCTGTTTTGGTACCAGTACCATGCTGTTTTGGTTACTGTAGCCTTGTAGTATAGTTTGAAGTCAGGTAGCGTGATGCCTCCAGCTTTGTTCTTTTGACTTAGGATTGTCTTGGAGATGCGGGCTCTTTTTTGGTTCCATATGAACTTTAAAGCAGTTTTTTCCAATTCTGTGAAGAAACTCATTGGTAGCTTGATGGGGATGGCATTGAATCTATAAATTACCTTGGGCAGTATGGCCATTTTCACGATATTGATTCTTCCTATCCATGAGCATGGTATGTTCTTCCATTTGTTTGTGTCCTCTTTGATTTCACTGAGCAGTGGTTTGTAGTTCTCCTTGAAGAGGTCCTTTACATCCCTTGTAAGTTGGATTCCTAGGTATTTTATTCTCTTTGAAGCAATTGTGAATGGAAGTTCATTCCTGATTTGGCTCTCTGTTTGTCTGTTACTGGTGTATAAGAATGCTTGTGATTTTTGCACATTAATTTTGTATCCTGAGACTTTGCTGAAGTTGCTTATCAGCTTAAGGAGATTTTGGGCTGAGACAATGGGGTTTTCTAAATATACAATCATGTCATCTGCAAACAGGGACAATTTGACTTCTTCTTTTCCTAACTGAATACCCTTGATTTCTTTCTCTTGCCTAATTGCCCTAGCCAGAACTTCCAACACTATGTTGAATAGGAGTGGCGAGAGAGGGCATCCCTGTCTTGTGCCAGTTTTCAAAGGGAATTTTTCCAGTTTTTGCCCATTCAGTATGATATTGGCTGTGGGTTTGTCATAAATAGCTCTTATTATTTTGAGGTACGTTCCATCAATACCGAATTTATTGAGCGTTTTTAGCATGAAGGGCTGTTGAATTTTGTCAAAAGCCTTTTCTGCATCTATTGAGATAATCATGTGGTTCTTGTCTTTGGTTCTGTTTATATGCTGGATTATGTTTATTGATTTGCGAATGTTGAACCAGCCTTGCATCCCCGGGATGAAGCCCACTTGATCATGGTGGATAAGCTTTTTGATGTGTTGCTGAATCCGGTTTGCCAGTATTTTATTGAGGATTTTTGCATCGATGTTCATCAGGGATATTGGTCTAAAATTCTCTTTTTTTGTTGTGTCTCTGCCAGGCTTTGGTATCAGAATGATGTTGGCCTCGTAAAATGAGTTAGGGAGGATTCCCTCTTTTTCTATTGATTGGAATAGTTTCGGAAGGAATGGTACCAACTCCTCCTTGTACCTCTGGTAGAATTTGGCTGTGAATCTTTCTGGTCCTGGACTTTTTTTGGTTGGTAGGCTATTAATTATTGCCTCAATTTCAGAGCCTGCTATTGGTCTATTCAGGGATTCAACTTCTTCCTGGTTTAGTCTTGGAAGAGTGTAAGTGTCCAGGAAATTATCCATTTCTTCTAGATTTTCGTAAATATCTTAATAATAACTATAGCTATAGCTCTCAGTTTTCTCTTCTTCAGATTAAATTATTTCCATTGCTGTATCTTTAAGTTTACTGAATTTTTTATATTATGCCTATCCAGTGATTTTTTTTAAATCCCCTATTTTTCTGTTTAAGAGTATTCATTTGGAGCTTTTTATGGTTTTAATTTCTGATATATCTTATAATTTTTTTCATTATAAGCTTACATTCCTGTCTAGTTGAGCATAGCAATAATAGCGACTTTAAAGTACTTGTCTGATAATTTCAAGATCTTGGTAATCTTGAGGTTGACATCTATTAACTGCCTTTACTGTTTAGAAGAAGCATCATTTAAAAATATTTTTGGCTAGTAGTTTTGAATTATATTTTTGGAATTGTACAGTTGTGCTATGGAGAATATAGATTCTTCCTCGTCTCCCTGAAAAATTGCATTTTGTTTTAGCAAAACAATAACTATTTAGAATCAAACTGAAAACACTGTTTTGTACACAGTGGGCAGCAGCTTAAATCTTATCAATTCTGTTTTCCTTAGCTAGTCTTTTTTGGGTCTCCCTTGTGCCCTGGTGCATGAGCAGATCCGGAGTCAGGCAGAAGTTTGGGCATAGTTTGTAATCCTATCGCTTTCTTGTGGCAGTGGTTTTAGTGGTTGTCATAGACTCTGTCCTCTAGTTCATCACCTTAATAAAATGGTAGGTTTTTATCTCAGTGTAGTTGCTCTAGCTGTAGTGAAATCTGCTCTCAGAATAAAGCCATAACATAGAGAAATGCAATCCTTGTCAATTGCTTTTTCCAAATCTCAGTCCCCCTACAAAATCTGCCTGCTTTTGCTCACTCTGAAGAGCCTCAACATTCATAGGGTGTCTATCCTACAAAGTTTTTCAGGATTTGGTAAATGTTGCATAGTTCATTTAATGATGGTTGAAGATCTAGGTAAGAATCATCTTTCTCCTTAGCCTTCGTTTTTCTGAAAGGTGTATTGTATGAGTTTTTGTTGTTGTTGTCTGATGGGTTTTCTATACCCTGTTTATTTATTAAACATAGTGTGTAGCTCTTTTGGGTTATGGTAAGACAAGGGTTCGTCTTTCCTAAACAGTACAAATCTCCTAGATACCTTCCCTGCGTTGTGACCAGTAACTGTAATTTACTGAATTGACATAATACATCGCGAAAAGTATGGCTGTGAGTATATATACATTAAAACTAGTTTAAATTAGTCATACCGAAATTAATGTTGTCAGGACCACCGACTTACAAGGAATTAAAAGCTGCTACTCTCTGTCAGGTTGCACCAACAAATAAACTAGTGTTGGACAAAGCATTTTAGCTAATGATGTTGTGATGATGATGATGATAGACAAAACTTCAATAGGAATAAAAAGATCTGGAAAAATCTACCATTTCCACAAAGTTCATCTATAGAATTCAAAATAACAGATAATGTAAAATTATATTCATTTATATTTGTCTATTAAACTCTGGATAAGGATAATCATACATGTTGGTTGAGAGGGTGGTTGCTAATATAATACCACTTCAAGGAAAGGAACTTTGCATTTATTGTTTTTTATCTTTTAGACATTTGTACATGTTTTAGACTATTCTTTCATTTAGTCATTATAACATCCTTGAAGTTGTTATTAGCATTGTGTTATAGATGGAAAAAACTGAGATTCACAGTAACTCAGAATCATCTTCTTAAAAGTTGCCGTGTGAGGAATTCAAACTCTGGACTGATGCTTTGCACCATAACTTATTACCTTCAAACAACCTTTAAAAAGCCTCCTTTCTACTAAATGTTTTTACTTTGTTTCCATTGTCTAAAACTCTTTGATCAGCAAGTTAAATATTTAAAATTAGAAATAATTCTTAACATACAAGCATCCTTAGGAGAGAAACTACATTGACTCAAATTCAAATTCATGGTACTCAGGTCAGTTATCAGGATCTATCTTTTAATCATTACTTTATTAAAGAAGTATTTTGTCTATTGTCTGTCATGTTAAATTCACTGTGTAGATCACAGAAGCAGGATTTAATGGAGCAAAGTGGATATGGTGATAGATGAGGATAAAACATACAGCATTAGGTATCACTGTACAACAGTATAACATTGATAAGAGGGCTTCAGACGGCAAATTCGTGCTTTCACAAATTTTCAGCTTTTACGAAGACTGATCCAGTCCATTTGTACACTGGTTTAATGGAATCATGAAGTAAAACTTTCCCTTGACAGTAGCATAAGGTCTTTATTCTGATGGGATTACTGAGTTACCAAAGATGCTTTCACTTTTATTTATTGAAAATATGTTATAATGTTATGAAAATTTCCAAGCAAAGGAGCCATAACAAAAAATTACTAAGTGTGATGCCAGGCAGCTTTGGAGTCATAAGAGCAATTGATTGTCATTGTTATTTGGGAGCTATAATACAATTTACTTCTAGAAATAGCCCACAATAGGTGGACAGTAGTCTGTATTAAAGCGTTTTTTATTTGTTTTGTTTTTAGTACATAAAGTTGATTGTTTCTAAAACACTGGTTTCCAAAGTAGTGCCACAAACTCATTTTATTGAGATCAACCAAAAATTAAACTTTGGTAGGATGTGGAAAATATCCTCGTCTTCAAAAATACTATAGGACATTACCTAATAAGGGTGGTTTTAGTCACTGACCTCCCCAACCCAACCCTAATTCCTACAACAGAATTATCTTGTCTAGAATTACCTTGTAGGTATATCTAATTCGAACAGTGTTTTTGAGAAACTCTAGTGAAAGGTCCAGCAAATAGAAAGTAGGAATAGACAGATGGTGATTATAAATATAATTAGACTATTTAAAGGCAACAAAATTCTCTCTTTTGGAAATATCAAATTGATATGCTTTAATTATTTTCAGACCTCTGGCTCCAAACATGGCTATTCATTTAGGGAGACAAATGCCTCAAATAATTGGTAGATGTAAAGTAGAAATAAGAAAGAACACTTTCACTTTGATCACCTTAGGCTTTTATTTCTACCATTTGCTTATGTATTTACAGAATTGTTAAATATGTTTTAGCTAATGATTTAAATGAGCAAGTGCAAAATATACATTTTGAAATCACTGTGTTTTCAAATGAATTTTCAGGAGAAAGGAAATTTATTAAGATCACTTTTCCATCCAGTTGGGCTTAATATCACATTTTACTTCTGATTTCTAAAGAACTGGATAATTTTTTAATCTCCTCTGAAAGAATATTTCCCATTATTTTACCGTGGGCAATTTTTCTAATGAACTCTTTCAATGTAAATAAAATTTACCTAAAGGGATAGCAGATGAATCCAGTAGTCTTGGATACTTTTAAACAAGTATCTCTACTGTTTTCTTTTACTAAAAATTTTATTATAAAATATCTGTCCTTCTACATTAATCTCTGAATAGCCATCCATATGGCACTGGAATATACACTAAATTGTTTTAATATTTTCCAATGAAAACTAAAAATCCCTGTAAAATATTGAAAGTAATAATTGATTTCCCAGAAATAGTTCAGATGATGAATTGCCATTGCCATATCAATGTATATAAACTAAACAAAAGCCATATAAGTTCAGTTGGTTTTATACCTACAGCCTTTAAGTTTCTCTCTTGACAATGGAACATTGCTGTAAAACTAACAGCAGAGATCTAAAAGAACCACAAGTTCTTCATACAACGAATGAAGAATTAGGACATTGAGAGAGCTAGTTTATATTCGCCCAACAAATAAATGACATTTACTACATTTTCATGATAAAATAAAAGCAGAGATTTGGGCTTGTAGGGTATTTTCATATCCATGCATATGATATATCTAGTGCACAAGCAGCATATTTCTAGACATGGAGTGAAAAGTCAGCCACTAACAGTGCATGATTTGTGAGGTATAAAATTTTTTTTATCTCCAAATTTCCTTCTAATTGGATTCCCACTCTACCTATATACATAATATAAACAAATATACATAACAAACATATACATATATATTTACATTTTAAATTGCTAAACCCGGAAATTTCACATTAAAAAGTTTCTGAGAGAACAATATCACACATTGGTGGTTTCTCATATTCATAATGCACTTTGAACCTGAAAGAAAAAAGAAACTGAAGAGAAAAAAAAAAAACTGACAACAAATTTCACAAACCTCTAAATGTTCCCTGCGAGCAAACTGAAAACCTACCTCTGTATCTATCTCTATCTATATCATGTATGTCTATATATCTTTATCAATATCATTATCATCTATATCTGAATACAGATAAAATATAGATATATGTTATCCCTGTTTTACTGCCCCCAGAAAATAAAAACTGTAAAGAAATTGAACAAACATACAAAGTAATAACCAACTTCGGTGTTATGCATTGGCACCAAAAAATAGGCTCTCCCTCAGTTTTATATTAGAGGCAAGTATTTTAAGTTCCCATGGCATAAATAAGGTTGTAATTGCTTCCCATTTTAATTAAGAACCAATTTCAAACTCAGGAAGGCTGAGTAGCTGTTTAAAGTGTTTATGCCACAGGCAGCTGGAGGCATTGAACAAGGGTAATTAGAAGGACATTTTTGTATGGTAGGTTTGGCCAAAATTGGTCAGCTTTGAAGAGCTGCTCCATTTCAAAAATAATAATTACATACACAAAAAGAATTCCTTTGAATATGAAGAGTTTCATAGACTTAATCCAGTTTTACTGTTGTTGTGCTAAATAACTTATGACAAGGGTTCTTAAACATTTTTGTGCTACTTCTTTGGCAGCCTGGTGAATCATCTGAACTCTTCCAAAATAATGTTTAAAGTACAAAATAAAATGTATGATATTATAATGGATACCAATTATATTTTAATGTTACTATATTTGTAAGTAGAAATTTGACATGTACTTATATATGTGCTTCCTTATGACATTAAATAACGATATCTAGCAGCAGATCTAATATGTATAGTAATGTTGAAGTAGTGATGAATGTACGTTGTATTTTGAAATATCTGCAATAACCATCATACATGACACTATCTGTGGCTTTTATTGATGATAACATTATAGAGAATGATAGTCCTACCATAGTTTGTCACCTTCATTCATTATAGAAGGAAATGCTAAATTTCCACTAGAAATTAATAAAGTTATAATATTTTTCTTATTGCAGTTCATGATCCCCTTAATTTCTGTTCAAAAATTTTTGTTTAAAAATTCCTAATTTATACTGTTATAATAAATGCACTTTAGACTTTTCATAGTAGTATATGGCTATGTTGTATTGCATTCTGACTAAGTACCAGAAAATACATGCCTTAAACTTTATCTTATTCAATCTTTATAACAATTCTCTAATGAAGTAATTATTATTTCCTTTTACAGATTAGCAAGTGGAAGCTAAAACTAACACTATAGGTAGGTCACAAAATTAAGAGGCCAATTTTAGATTGGAAAATGTTTTCAACTCCATATCTACTTTTGGAGACATATAGAAATATTCTTCTAATTACATTTTATACAATACATACAAACAAATTGAAATGGTGCCTTTTATTTTAAAAATCAGAACTAGAACTCAGGTCTTCAGAATCCCATTTTAGCATTCTCTCCAAAAAAACAAAAACAAAAAATCACAACACCATCTGGTGATAGCTGCAATTCAAGAAACTATTCCTTCTAAATAGTCCATGATAGAATGCCAATGTTCTGATAACTGTGACTTTAGAAAGAGATTTGCTCAAGGGATCATGGAAACAATTCCCCCATGAGAAAAGCCAATGATAAGGGGAATTATCTCCATCTGTTGACTAAAGAGTACACAATAAGATTATATAACCTGAACAAAAACTAGACAAGTAGAAAAGTGTTCACTTCTGAAACTCAAGTTCAGGCAACTAAGCCATGCTGCACTTTTGTATAGAATCTCCTAAACTTAGAGAGGAAAGGAATAAAAAGAAGTCATCTTAGTATCATCAGAGCCTCAAGATTGGTCTTATAACCAAAACTTTGTAGGCCAGAGGTGCCAATATTAACTGATTCACCATACAATTAATACAGACGAACACAGAGGTTTCAAAGATTCAATTCAACAAACTCTTAGGAAAAGTAAGTGTGCCAAGAGCTGCAGTGGTGCTTGGGATTTGTGCCACCAAGAAATTTTACAGCACTATATGACATGTTTTAGTAAGAACTTTAATTGAGCTACAGTCTTAACTGGATAGAAATCCCTTCTGACTCAAAACATTAGAAAAGGCTTCATGAAGGGCTTGGCCATTGCCCTAAGTCTTGAAGACTAGAAAGGATTCTATTAGGAAAAGAGATATTTTAGAAAAATTTAGATAATACTACATATGAAAGACAGGACTTTAAATGATTAATATTAAGAACTTTAATCTAAATTATAGAAGGCATTAGAGCAATAGACTAAAAGGATAAGATATTTTGTAATGAAGAAAATTCAAGTAGCAGTCCGGTAGAATGTAAGGAAAAAAAAATGATAGGTACCGGAGAACACTTACAATCTCATCTATGGAGTTGGTTTTGGAATGGAATAAAAAAGTCCCCAAGACACTCTGGAGACATAGACTTTATGGCTTGATAAAGATTGTATGTGGCGATAAAAGAAGAGACAGTGGTCAAGGAGGACCTCAAGATCACTACCTTGGTTAACTTGTTAAGTTAGAAGAGAATTTCGAACTCAAAAAAAAGAGCAGATAAGAAAGGTAATATTATTATTTCATATGTGAAGAGCAAACATTCTCAGTGACAATGAGAAAACTTCACAAACATTTTCAACGGAAATTTGGAAATATGGTCTTAGACTTCAGAGGAGATGCTAGAATCAGTAACAGTGATTTGGCCATTATAATCATATAGATAAATGCCAAAGGTATATATAAAACATTGCAAAGAAATGAAGCAGATAAGACGAGAAAAACTGATACAATGATGAACATAGAGTGATGTCAGATGAGAAAGAGAAGGCAACACACATACTAGCACATAACATGGCAAATGCTTTAAGTAAGTATTCAAGTAACGAATGGGCGTTTGAAAACTGGGTAAGAACATCAAGAGAGATAAAAGGAGAAGAATCTTTAATTATTGTCAGAATTAAAGATGAAGTGAGTCTTAAAAAGGTACTGCCAAGCAGCAGCAATTTTATAGGAATGAAACCTAAGAAGAGGCTGTGGTTGATTTTGGCAATTTAGAGGTCATTAATTTCCCTTGTAAGGTCAATTTATGGGACAAAATAAGATTGCAATACTTTGAGGAATGAGTAGAAGATGAGAAATTGAAATCAGAAAAGCTACATTCAACTTTTGATACTGTTTTGTTGTAAAAGTATGATACTTAAATTAGAAGCAATATTAAGATACTTTTTTTAGGATAGAAAAGAAGTGAACATTTTTATTGACCCTTTGGACTGGTGATAGATAAAAGCAGAAGAAAGAAATGGAAAGAATAATTGGACAAAGTCCCAGAGGACAGAAGAGGAATAGAATTGAGAGCAAATTAGAAAGATCATATGTGAAGAGGCATAAGAATAAGATATCTTATGGAAGGAGAAATGTATTGAACTCCTATGCTACTCCCTTAGAGTAGGTTTAACTCACTCCTCCTTGACATTAGTAAGAGATGATTATTAACATATTGGGAGAGCAATGAAGGCACCAAGCTGCCCAAATTGTGAGTGACGTAAGTAAAATCATGAAACCAGCAGGAGAATATGCTCTGCAATGTTCCAGTCCAGTGGCAGACGTGTGAGGCAGTCTGACTCACAGAAATTTGTTTTATTTTTGTTATTAGATGTCATGCCAGTGGGGGGAAAAATGATAGACAGGTGCTATGTTTAAAGATCAGGTTTCTCTTGATCTTTCCTGCTTAGTTTGTGCAGGTCAATAATTGCATTCCAATATATGCAGACCAAGATACGTGCTGTAAAATCCAATTGTTGTTTGAAGTTTCATTTACCTCAAGGTACAAAATATTTACAAGCTTATCTAACAATAGTATCAAATCTTCATAAACATTCTATTTTAAAATTTTCATATTACGTATTTATCTATATATGCATATATATTTATATACATATATACATATACATTTGTATACATATATACATTATATATAATGTATTATATTCATATATACATATACATATACATATACATATATCTCATCAATATATACATATACATATATATAGCATAGTAAATTTTTTGCTCCGGTTTTTCCAATGTGATCTATGGTGTTTAAGGTATATTTTATTTACTAAGAATGATTAAGAGAAAGTAAAGATAGTTTTCTGAGAGGGAAAATATAAATAAAATTAGAAGATTAGGTACAATACTGAAAAAATATGCATCCAAGAAAAGAAAGGTGACAAATGCACAAATACAAAATGTATATCAAGCATGATCAAAGAGCCCACTCCGATTGGAAGGTTGGCAATGTTGTCTGTATAAAATCATTTGGCAAGTGAGAGTAAGTAACCAATATTATGTTGTATACCTACTGATATTTTCACTGTAGTAGACATCAACTAGTACTCTATACACCACCTACCAACCCCCAATGCCAGCAGTCTCCCTACTCATTTGAGTAGGGAGGAGGAAATTGCTTATTCTCAATTTCAATGGTGAGATTTGAGTGGGATTCCTACTCTTGAGTTTCCACTACTCAGACCTGTACAATCACAGTCTTTTGGACCCCTTGTCTCATTTATTGACCAGGAAGGGGCAGTGACAGTTCCTGACAGTTCTTCTCCAGGAATTCTCTCACTTTGTAATGTGGACCTGAAGGAGAAGATTGTGCAAATTAGCCCCAGAAAAGGGGAGGTATATTGGGAGCTGCTGGAAAAGGTTACCTGTGGACCTCATCAAAATGAAAGAAAAAAAAAAAAAAGCCTACTAGAGATGAATAGTTGATAAAAGAGAACCCTGGATGTGTATACTCAAGGTTTAAGTGCCTGAATGTTTGAGAGCTTCTCTGATTACTGCAGTGATCTTTTTCTTTTTAACAACTCCATACATCTTTGTATTTTTCTTCTAAGTTCTTTTGAGCAAGGACTTTTCCACTTTTAATACATTAACTAAAATTAAATTGTTTATTGTTTGTAATTTAGCTTTAATTCAGTTTATTTGGCTCCTATGGAAAATAAATAATTAATTCACGAAGCTCTGATTCTGTATTTATGGTAGTCATGGTAGAGTAAATGTTAATATTTGATACGATATACGTAATCTTCAAAATTTAAAATGATAAAATGTAGCAGTAGTATTTTAACCAAGGAAACAAACTATTGGCAAGTAGTTTGCCTTCAAAAAATGTGCCAATTACAGGTGATTCTTGGTGTTTTGTTACAATATGTCTCACTGAACACCTATGTGGAAATCAGCTTGTATTTTCACTAGAAGGTGTTTGACAATTAAAACAATAAAAACATCCTTTTTTTTTTTTTTTTTTTTTTTTTTGAGACGGAGTCTCGCTCTGTCGCCCAGGCTGGAGTGCAGTGGCCGGAGATCAGCTCACTGCAAGCTCCGCCTCCCGGGTTCATGCCGTTCTCCTACCTCAGCCTCCCAAGTAGCTGGGACTACAGGCACCCACCACCTCGCTCGGCTAGCTTTTTGCATTTTTTTAGTAGAGACGGGGTTTCACCGTGTTAGCCAGGATGGTCTCGATCTCCTGACCTCGTGATCCGCCCGTCTCTGCCTCCCAAAGTGCTGGGATTACAGGCTTGAGCCACCGCGCCCGGCCCCTTTTTGTTTTATACATGATTAAAACATTCTTATTTTTAAGTTTCTAGACATAACGCATTAAGTTTATATTTCTGTTGATGTACACCCACAGTCCAAAATCAGTGTACTGCCCAGAGATAATCACTATTTTAAATCTAGTATTTATCTTTCCAGAGGATATCCTATTTCCATACTTCTTATAAAAATACTTATGAAAGTTTATTATTAAATATGTAGAATTATTTCTATTTGTAACTGTGTTTCTCTGATTCTCTGATGTATTTTAATGTAAATGTAACATCTTATGTAACACTAAATCCTTTTCACTCATTAACACTCTTGGAAGATTTTCCTGTGAAAGCAGTCATAAAATTTAATCATCCTTTTAAATGGTATATATATATATATATATGCAACGGAATCTCACTTTGTTGCTAGGCTGGAGTGCAGTGACACGATCGCAGCTCGTTGCAACCTCCACCTCCCGGGTTCAAGTGATTCTCCTGTCTCAGCCTCCCAAGAAGCTGGGACCACAGGTGTGCACCACCATGCCCAGCTAATTTTTGAATTTTTATTAGAGACACGGTTTCATCTTTTTGGCCAGGCTGGTCTCGATCTCCTGACCTCGTGATCTGCCTGCCTCAGCCTCCCAAAGTGCTGGGATTACAGGCATGAGCCACCACGTCCAGCCTAAATGGTCTATATTATCTATAATATGGCTATATCATCATTTACTTAACCCTATTCTCTACTGATGGGCTTTTAAGTGGGATGTGGATTGGTGAACAGTTGGCAGTATTTTTCTGCTAGCAATCAACTATAAACTATCCAATGTTTGTTGCTCTAGAACCCTGGTTACTCTTATTATCCACCCCTTATGCCACTGTCAACATCACATGAGACCAGTATTCCAGGAAGAATACACACACACACACACACACACACACACACACACACACACACACACACACATTATATACCTGAAAACAATGTAAAAGCTCTAAAGTTTAAAAAGAAAGTTATTAACTTGTCTAACATGAATAAGCAAACAACAAAAAACTCATAAGTTTTGGAAACAGGATTTGGGGACTTATCTTTATTATTCCAAGACAGCATCAAGTAATTCCTCTCAAAAGTAGAATTAATTAAAACAAAAGCTTCCCATGCTAAGATAGGGCCTGAGTCACAGACTGTACTTATAATCTAATTGAAATTTTTGTGTATTGTTTACATCATATTCATATTTGGAAGGAGTGATCTGTGAATTGATTTTAGATGCTTATAGAATTGTATTGAAATTTGAATTATTACCTTGTGTGTGCTATGTCTGTGATAATAAGTTGACTAAGCCTTTGATGGAACTAGTGTGTAATAATTATTTTCTGAGGGCCTCCTAAAAGTAAGATGTTTGCCAGTGTTACCCAAGGATAAAATTTTCTGGTGCATGACCTGATCTAAGGAAAGAAATAATAACTCTGTAAATAAATCAAATAATTTTAATTGTGCTAAAAAGCTTGACCAGTATGCAACTTCATTGACATTTTGGGAATGCTATTTTTAAAGCTAACAATAAGAGTTGTCAGTGTGTCTCCAGTTGTTGTGTTAATAGCAGATAATCAATGTGAGCAACAATAGAACCTCATCATATCTGGAAAACAGAGAACTGGAAAAGCTAAGAAGTGGTGACCATGACAAGTAGAAGAATTATATTCCAGAAAGTTGAAAACATTCACTGTTGGTATTATTAAAATAATATTTGTTAAGCAGGGCACCTTGAAAATAAAAGGTATTCTCTTCCCAGACTTTGAATCTGTGCCATTCACTGAAGTAGCGCAGGTGCTGAATTTAAGAGATAAGACCAGGTGCAGTGGCTCATGCCTATAATCCCAGCACTTTGGGAGGCCAAGGCTGGTGGATCACGAGTTCAGGAGTTCAAGACTATCCTGACCAACATGGTGAAACCCTGTCTCTACTAAAAATACAAAATTAGCCAGGCGTGGTGGTGTGTGCCTGTAATCCCAGCTACTCAGGAGGCTGTGACAGGAGAATCACTTGAACCCGGGAGGCAGAGGTTGCACTGAGCCAAGATCACGCCATTTGACTCCAGCCTGGGTGACAGAGCAAGACTCTGTCTCAAAAACAACAACAACAATAACAACAACAAAAAAAAAAAAAAAAGAAAGAAAGAAAGAGAGAGAGAGGAAGGTCCAGGCTCCAACCAATTATCTTCCTACTCTATTACAATCCCATATAAGAAGGTTGGTTAATGAAAGTACATAACAGCATCTCTGGAACTGAATATCAGTGAGTACATTGGTTTTTACCTACACGGACTAGGCTTATTTGTGGTGTAAGTGAGGAATAAACATTTATATTTTGATAGAATAAAATATCTTTTAGACAAGTAAAGAAGCATTTTGCTGGGCATGGTGGCTCATGCCTATAATCCTAGCAATTTGGAAGGCTGAAGCAGGAGATTGGCTTGAGCACAGAAGTTTGAGACCAGTCTGGGCACAATAGGGAAACCCCATCTCTAACAAAAAAAAAAAAAAAAATATATATATATATATATATATATATATAGCCAGGCATGGTGGTACCTCCCTGTACTCTCTGCTACTCAGAAGATGGGAGGATAGCTTGAGCCCAGGAGGTAGGGCTGCAGGAACCTGCGATCACATCACTGCACATTGCACTCCAGACTGGGTGAAAAAAAAAACAAACAAAAAATTTGTGTATGGCTAGGAAAAAAAAGGGGAAAAGTCTTGCTATATTTTTCCAATTTAAAAAAGTACTAAGCCAATTTATCCAAACCAGGGCAATAAAAACAAGTTCAGACTGCTGAGTTTTCTCTAAAATCAAAAAAGTTTTGAATGTTCTTCATATCTTAGGTAAATTAAGTCACCTAGGAATCTATTATATTTATGAAATATAAAAATCTATTTTTATGCTCTCCTGTTTCAGATTTAATCTGTGCTGTATTATAGAACCTGTATTATAAAGCATAACATTCTATGAACCGAACAGACGGATCTGTTAATATAACACAGTCAGGTTATTTAAACTTGCATTATTGTTTATACAGAAGTGATCTTAAATGCACGTCAGTAAGGATATGAATAGCATATTTTAATTACATTTAATGAAATGTCAAAAAGCTACGCATTATCCAGAGACAAGTAAAATAAAATGTCAGAAAGCTACACATTATTCAGAGACGTGTAAAATGAAATTTCAAATAAAACTAAGACAAAATTTTAACAAATTTAAATTATTGGTATAAGAAATCTTTGATACTTATTATATAATTTGAGATTTTTCAAATTAATAACAAACATGATTTAAGTTAATATACAAAACTTAAATATGTGTATTTTAAGGATAAATGTTATTTATTATCTTAGGAATATCTTAAGGATAAATACACAGTTATACATATTTTAAGGATAAATTGCCACATTTTAATTTCCAAAGTTTCCAGATATTACAAGAAAATTATGAGCAGGCAGTGTATTCTGAAGGAAAGGACAAGGGGAGTTCAAATCCTATAATTTTAGGATTGACCGAAAGAGCTTAAGATGAATAGTGAAGAGAAGATATTTCACAGATGGACTTGATAGTGTGTGAAAATATTTATGAAACCATCATATGGAAGAAATAATAAAACTTAACTCCAAAAATTCAAACCCTTAGGTGTAGAAATCAGATATGAACTAATTTAGTTGAAATAAAAAGATGTTCTTGTTGACTTTTAGGAAATGAGCAATATGAGAGTGGCTGCCTTGCAAATTTTAAATTCCCATCATAGAGGCAGTCCTGCACAGTTTAATGACTCTAACTGAAAGAAGAGAAACATAGTATACTGACTGTGACTGGATTGGACTGCCTTTTTGGTCTTTTCTAATTATAAGATTATGACAAAATGGAAGTGATATTGTTTGGCTGTGTCCCCACCCAGCTCTTATCTTGAATTGTAGTTTCCTGAATCCTCATGTGTGATGGGAGAGACCAGATGGAGATAAATCATGGGGTTGGTTTCCTCCATCTTGTTCTCATAATAGTGAGTTACTTCTCACAAGATCTGATGGTTTTACAAGGGGCTTCCCCCTTCACTTGGCACTCATTCTTCTTCTTGCTGCCACATGTGAAGAAGGAGGTGTTTGCTTCCCCTTCTGCCACAATTGTAAGTTTCCTGAGGCCTCCCAGCCATACTGAACAGTAAGTCAATTAAGGCTTTTTCCTTCATAAATAACCCAGTCCTAGGTATGCCTTTACTAGCAGTGTGAGAACAGACTAATACTGTAAATTGGTACCACAGAGAGTGGGGTGCTGCTGTAAAGACATCCAAAAATGTGGAAGCAACTTTAAAACTGGATAAAGGCAGAGGTTGGAACTATTTGGAGGACTAAGAAGAAGACAGAATAATGTGGGAAAGTTTAGAACTTCCCAGAAACTTGTAGGGCTCAAAAGACAGGACAACGTGGGAATGTTTGGAACTTCCTAGAGACTTATTGAATGGCTTTGACCAAAATGCTGATAGTGATATTGACAATGAAATTCAGGCTGAGGTGGTTTCAGATGGAGATGAGAAACTTCCTGGGAACTGGAGTAAAGTTCACTCTTGGTATGCAAAGGCACTGGCAGCATTTTGCCCAAGCCCCAGAGATCTATGGAACTTTGAACTTGAGAAATGATTTACAGTATTTTGAGGAAGAAATTTGTAAAGAGCAATGCATTCAAATAAGTGACTTGTGTGGTGTTAAAAGCATTGGTTTTATGTATTCACAAAGATATAGTTTGGAAATGAAACTTTTGTTTAAAAGGAAAGCAGAGCATAAAGTTTGAAAAATTTGCAGCCTAGTGATATATGTGATAGAAAAGAAAAACCCATTTCCTGAGGAGAAATTCAAGCTGGCTGCAGAAATTTGCATTAGTAACTGTGAGTCAAATATTAATCATTAAGACAATGGGGAAAATGTCTCCAGGACATGTCAGAGGCCTTTACAGCAGCCTCTCCTTATCACAGGCCTAGAGGCCTAGGTGGAAAAAATGGTTTTATAGGCCAGAGCCAGGGCTTTGCAGCTTGGTTCAGTCTTTGGACTTGGTGCCCTGTGTCCCAGCCATGGCTAAAACACACCAAGGTACAGCTCTGGCAATGACTTCAGAGCATGAAAGCCCAAGCCTTGGCAGCTTCCATGTGGTCTTGAGCCTGTAGGTACAAAGAAGTCAAGAATTGTGTTTTAGGAACCTCTGCCTAGATTTCAGAGAATGTACGGAAATACCTGGATGTACAGGCAGAAATTTCCTGCAGGAGCAGAGCCCTCATGGAGAGCCTCTTCTAAGGCAGTGTGGAAGGAAAATGTGGGTCTGAGCCCCCATATAGAGTCCCCACTGGGGCACTGCCTAGTGGAGCTGTGAGAAGCAGGTCACAGTCCTCCAGATCCCAGAATGGTAGCTCTACTGACAGCTTGCACCATGTGCCTGGAAAAGCTGCAGACACTCAATGCCAGCTTGTGAAAGTGGCCAAGAGTGGAGCTGTATCCTGCAAAGCCACAGGGCAGAGTTGTCAATGGCCGTAGGAGCCCACCTCTTGCATCAGTGTAACCAGGATGTGAGACATGGATTCAAAGGGGGTCATTTTGGAACTTCAAGGTTTAATGACTGCCCTATTGGATTTTGAACTTGCATTAGGCCTGTACCATCTTTGTTTTGGCCAATTTCTCCTATTTGCAATGGGTGGATTTACCCAATGCCTGTACCCCTATTGTACAGTAACTAATTTGCTTTGATTTTACAGGTTCACAGGCAAAGGGAATTGCCTTGTCTCAGATGAGATTTTGGACTTGGACTTTTCAGTTAATGCTGGAATGAGTTAAGACTTTGTTGGACTGTTGGAAGTGTATGATTGTGTTTTGAATTGTGAGGATATGAGATTTGAGAGGGGCCAGAAGCAGAATGATATGGTTTGGCTGTGTCCCCACCCAAATATCTTGAATTATACTTGTGATAATCCCCATGTGTCATGTGAGGGACCCAGTGGAGATAGTTGAATCATGGGGGCAGTTTCCCCCATCTGTTCTCATGACAGTGATTTAGTTCTCATGAGAGTCGATGGTTTTATATGGGGCTCCCTGCTTCATTGAACACTCATTCTTCTTCTCGTTGCAGCCATGTTTGCTTCCCCTTATGTCATGATTGTAAGTTTCCTGAGGCCTCCTCAGCCATGCTGAAATGTAAGTCACTTAAACCTCTTTTTCTAAATAAATTACCCAGTCCCACATATGTTTTTATTAGCAGTGTGAGAATGGACTAATACAGGAAGGGAGAGTACAAATAAAACTCCACAGTATTTAGAGTTTAATGCCACCAAAATTAGTCTACCTATGCCATTAGAAGTAGACTGATGCATTTGTTTAGCTTCAAGAATATTTTTAAGATCAGTAATGGATTAATCATTCTATGTGTATAGTAGAAACAGAAAAAGTAGATGGTTTCACCCTATTTGTAGACTACTGCAAAGACTTTTTTATTTAGTCTTATTTTCTCTAAAATCTTGGCATTAGGTCCTCAAATACATTGACTATGGTTTCAACTGCCAAAACAAACGATAAACCTTTATCCAAATTAAGACTATATTATACATTCCATTATATATTCTTAATAAATTATTTGCAAGCAGCTAAGTGCTAAATCAGTGTTTGCTCAAGAGTAAAGTATCAGAAGAAGAAAACAGGGAGAATAAAAAGTAATATTTGCCTTAGATTTACTCCAAATATCACCTGTGAATAAGCTAGTAAGTATCTTAGAACCAATTCTAGTTTTTGTCTGTTTTCCTTTTTTACTGTTTCTCACCTTTCTTTACGTTCTTTCAATTTTTTCTTCATGATCCTTGGCTTTTTTGCTCATCTCCATTCCATTACGTTGCTGTTCATTAGCAATTCAGAGTCACAGCAATGGTTTATCAATTGAAATTGAGCCCAATTATGGGAGACTTAGGTGGGAAAAGTTTCTTCCACTGCCATCTGAGGAAGGAGGACCATAGGAAGGAGGGTAGACACCAAGGATAAAGCTAAAGTAAAAGATTCTCTTCTGGAGCATATATATATATATATATATGTATATATACACACATATTTATTTATTTATTTCTGGAAATTCTGCTAGGAGAGTTATATATATATATTTATATTTATATAAATTTATATTTATGTATATATATATAACTCTCCTAGCAGAATTTCCAGAAACATTTGGATCCTCACTTTCTTGTTACCAGAACACCACAAACCTCATTTGTCAAGTGCTAAATATCTGAGAAAAAATTAGAGGATGAATTGCAATTACAGCAGATTTACTTGCATATTAATTTTCATTATTTTTATTTTGCTTTTGTAGAATAATCAAAATGTTGTTTGTTATATCATAATTATTCTCATCACTTTGCTCCCTAATTCCCCCTTTTCCTTTAGTGTTATATTATTTTGGAAGCTTTTGTAGGAAAAAATTAAAAGTTGCTTATAGGTAGCCTCTCTTCCTTTATCTTGTGAAAAATGCAAAAAAAAAAAAAAAAAAAAGATATTGTGTTAGATATTCCAAACGAGAGGAGAGATAAAGGGGGTAGAATTGAATTGGAGTAGAAGTTAAATTAAATTTATTTTTTGAATGGGCAGTGAAAGTTAGTGTGTATATCCGGAAAAGTAGATACCCATGTTCCAGGTAAGTGGCAATTACTCAAAGGTCTACTATTCCTGTGTGCACTCAGGTAGACTGGATCCCAGGAAGCAGGGTACTTAGATTACCAAAAGCCTACCACATCCCTACTTGGAAGGAAAGCAGGAAAACAACTAGTCACGCCAGGGGACAACATGACTTAAGATAAGGAAAACAATAGCAACAGTCAGGTGGTTGAAATTTACCTGGTTTCTGCCTCTATGTGCGATATAAACTTCTAGAAATTTATCTCACATGCCTAAAAAGAACTCACTTGTACAATAAAATACTGTGATTGAATTCCCTGCCATTTCCATGGATAAGGGTCAGAGTCAGACCTAATAGATTACCAGAAATAGATATATACAGAAGAACGTGTTACAAAAATATTTAGCACGTCTCAGGTGATGAACCAAGATCGATAAATGCTACACAAGACTATGAAGGAAATGCAAAATTCAGAAAAAGCAAGATTCAAATTATGTTTTATAATATCATTTACTTTTAAAGTCTAATAGAAAAGCAAACAGCATATTCGTATATAATATATACCATAAGTGAACACATAGGAGATCGCTAATGCATTAACTTTGATTTCCAGTTGACCTCATTTTTATGCAGACCTCAGAATAAATCTCCTGAAGGAGATTTTAATAACTTATCAATGTGAAATTAATTAGGAAGTTTATAGATCTGCAGTTATTTTTTAAAAACCCTGGGCCTGTTCATAGTTATTTCCACAAAGTTTTTCAAGTAAACATGCTACATCATTATGCCTAGGCCATATTGATTTGAATGCTAGGTGAATCTCAGATATAACTCATTAAATCCAATAGTTAATTGTGCAAGTACAAGGGAATACATGAAATACTTTGTCATAAGATTTAATTATGGATTTATCCAGCAATTACTATAAGTTTAGGATATTTCTCATTTAAAAGTTGTATTGAGAACAATGAATTTTAAAAGTGTTCCTAAAAATTTCATGCTTCCCTTCTCTCAGCCTTCTGGATTGATAAGATGAAAAGTATTTGGAAATTGGAGGATGTATCGTGTAAAATTTTGATATGCGAAACATTTTATATGTACAAATAAAGAGTTTTTATGATATTGAACAACCAAAACAGAATTTAAAATTTGAAAGCTGAAGGCTCAAATTCCACTCATAACATTTTATTTCAAATATTTCCATTCATTTAAAAGTCTGGGATTATTTACGGGCTTTATAATTTGTAGATGCTATCAATTTAATAAACAAATATTATTTTTTGTGGTGAATAAAAGAGTTATTTCAAAGAAGGATTTTATCATTTAACAAAAATTGTGAAAAACAGTCATATCGTTTAGCTATATAAGTAAAGTAGAATATATATATATTTGTTAGTGGGTACTTGCCACAATTTACTTGATCTCTGTCACCCGGTACTCGTGTACATTGTCTTAGTCTATTAACACGTGGAATTGATGACTTGTTTTAGTGTGGTCCTTAACTTCTTTGACTGCTGGCTGCCTTGAAAGAGACCATTAAAAGGCTCAAGTTCTGGAACAATTCAGACAATTTCAACGATGAACAAATACTTAGCAGATAGCAGTAAGACAGATTAGACCTGAATTTGTTATTTATTAGATTCTTCCATTGGGTTAATATGATGCCACCTATTGTCAGCTGAATTTCCTTTAAATAAAAACTAAGAATTCCCAGGACCACAAGAGGAATGAAAGTTACAAGGTGTTAGTGATGAAGGTGATTCTAACATGCTCTCATTTCAAGTCAACAAAAATGTTAAGAGAAAGATATGCATATTCCTTTGGAGATTCATTTAGGAGAGCAATAGTGAATGCCTTAGATTCTCTTTTACTCATGGCAAAGCACAAAAATCTAATTAATTAACATTCCAATATTGTACTGAATTAGCAGATTAGTAATTTTGCATAAGGACCCTTTATGGAAAACAGCTTTTGTTGGTGCATCAGGATGCTTTAGTACTGCTGCTTTTCAGAAAGAATTGTCTCATTCTGGGGTTCTTTTCCCAATTCTGGTCTTGGTCTTGGGGAAAGAGTTTGGGTTCAAAGTTGGAAAGTATTGAAACAATTTAAGTGCAGGGGAATGTGAATAATATAATTTTGATAACAAAAAAATTATTAAAAGACACTGTTCATTTGGCAGAAGAAAGAAAAAAATTAATCTTAGTTCATGGTTATGAAAAGATAAAATTTTAAGGGAGAAATTCAACTTCATGACACATTTTTCATGTATCAAGAAACCATGACAAATATGGGCATTTTCATATGTGCTTCCCATTGGTGTTTTGGAACTTCTGTCACCATTTCCATCCCAGGTAAAGAGGTCATCTTTAAAAAAAAAAAAGAAAACCACATGACATTTTTTTCCAGGCATGTAGTGGATCTCAACACGCATAAACTCATTTTAAGCCTGGTGACCCATTAAAAGAATGTTCAGACATAGTTCAGACCAGATAGAACAGCAAGATCACACAAGAAAATAAGACTCTTGTTAATGTCAGAATCACGTCAACAAATGTTTGTTTCTAAGAAAGCTATTTCATCAGTTGGTTATGTTTCAAGGTCATTTACATGGTAACTTACTCAAGAGAACATAATTGCCCATTATCTATGCATGGGTGGTCAATCTGCAGGCCAATTCAGATTGATGGGAAGTTTAGGTAGAAAAGGATTTCGAGGATATTACCAGGTTCAGATGGATAGAGTGTCAGGCTTAATTGTCTTTAATTTCTTTCTTTTTTATTTATTTATTTATTTTTATTTTTTTGAGATGGAGTCTCTCTGTCTCTGTTGCCAAGGCTGGAGTGCAGTGGTGTGATCTTGGCTCACTGCAAGCTCTATCTCCCGGGTTCAAGCGATTCTCCTGCCTTAGCCTCCCGAGCAGCTGGGACAACAGGCATGTACCATCATACCCAGCTAAGTTTTGTATTTTTAGTAGAGATGGGGTTTCACTATATTAGCCAGGTTTGTCTCGAACTCTTGACCTTGTGATCTACCTGCCTCAGCCTCCCAAAGTGCTGGGATTACAGGCGTGAGCCACTGCACATGGCCAATAGTCATTAATTTCTACAGGTGCTAATAGAGAATAAGAGAAAGGTTGTATCGGTGTTGGGTTTTGGATAGCCATGCACGATTTTTCTCATATGGAGAATTCCAGGTAGAATGCCAGAATATCATAATACTTTTATTTACTTATGTATTTATTTATTATTCAATAAGCCTTTAAAATTTCCCACCATTTTATCTTTGTTTTTTAATTTTTTAATTTTAACTTCTGTGATACAGGTGCAGAACGTGCAGGTTTGTTACATAGATATACATGTGCCATGGTGGTTTGCTGCATCCATCAACCCGTCATCTACATTAGGTATTTCTCCTAATGCTATCCCTACCCTAGCCCCTAGGCATTGACAGGCCCCAGTGTATGATGTTCCTCTCCCTGTGTCCATGTGTACTCATTGTTCAACTCCCACTTATGAGTGAGAACATGTGATGTTTGGTTTTCTGTTCCTGTGTTCATTTGCTGAGAATGATGGTTTCCAGCTTCATCCATGTCCCTGCAAAGGACATGAACTCATCCTTTCTTATGACTGCATAGTATTCCATGGAATATATGTGCCACATTTTCTTTATCCAATCTATCATTGATGGGCATTTGGGTTGGTTGCAAGTCTTTGCTATTGGGAATAGTGCCACAATAAACATACATGTGCATGTGTCTTTGTAGTAGAATAATTTATAATCCTTTCGGTATATACCTAGTAATGGGATTGCTGGGTCGAATGGTACTTCTGGTTCTAGATCCTTGAGGAACCACCACACTGTCTTCCACAATGGTTGAACTAATTTACACTCCTACCAATAGTGTAAAAGCGTTCCTATTTCTCCACATCCTCTCCAGCATCTGTTGTTTCCTGACTTTTTAATGATCACCATTCTAACTGGCATGAGATGGTATCTCATTGTGGCTTTGATTTGCATTTCTCTAATGGCCAGTGATGATGAGCTTTTTTTCATATGTTTATTGGCAGCATAAATGTCTTCATTTGAGAAGTGTTTGTTCATATCCTTTGCCCACTTTTTATTGGGGTTGTTTGTATTTTTCCTGTAAATTTGTTTAAGTTCCTTGTAGATTCTGGATATGAGCCCTTTGTCAGATGGATAGATTACAAAAATTTCTCCCATTCTGTAGGTTGCCTTTTCACTCTGATGATAGTTTCTCTTGCTGTGCAGAAGCTCTTTAGTTTAATTAGGCCACATTTGTCAATTTTGGCTTTTGTTGCCATTGCTTTTGTTGTTTTAGTCATGAAGTGTATTCCCATGCCTATGTTCTGAATGGTATTGCCTAGGTTTTCTTCTAGGGTTTTAATGGTTTTGTGTCTTAGTTTAAGTCTTCAATCCATCTTGAGTTAATTTTTGTATGAGGTGTAAGGAAAGTGTCTAGTTTCAGTGTTTTGCATATGGCTAGCCAGTTTTCCCAACACCATGTATTAAATAATGAATCCTTTCCCCATTGCTTGTTTTTGTCAGGTTTGTCAAAATCAGATGGTTGTAGATGTGTGGTGTTATTTCTGAGGCCTCCGTTGTGTTCCAGTGATCTATACATCAGTTTTGGTACCAGCACCATGCTGTTATCGTTACTGTAGCCTTGTACTATAGTTTGAAGTCAGGTAGCGTGATGCTCCAGTTTTGTTCTTTTTGCTTAGGATTGTCTTGGCTATATAACATTAAAACTATAAATTACTTTGGGCACTATTGCCATATTTATCATGTTGACTCTTCCTCTCCGTAAGCTTTGTATTTTTTTTTTTTTTTTTTTTTGAGACAGAGTCTCACTCTGTCACCCAGCCTGGAGTGGAGTGGCATGATCTCAGCTCACTGCAAGCTCCTCCTCCTGGGTTCGTGCCATTCTCCTGCCTCAGCCTCCCAAATAACTGGGACTACAGGTGCCCACCACTGTGCTTGGCTAATTTTTTTTATTTTGAGTAGAGACAGGTTTCACCACGGTCTGCATCTCCTGACCTCGTGATCCTTCTGCCTCAGCCTCTCAAAGTTGTGGGATTACAGGCATGTGCCACCACACCTGGCCTCCGTAAGCTTTTTAAAGCATCTACTTTGTGGTGGAAAGTGAATTAGATAGTAGGGATTTGCTCCTGCATTCTGTTACTTCACAGTCTAATTCATTAACACTTCAAAAGTACTAAACGATTTTGCTTTTAGTAATGTCACAAAGAGATGCTCTCACATATTAAAATATTTCAGAAAATGTTTCTGATATTTTCATTTTAAAGGCAGCTTTAAAATGTGAAAGATATTTCATTTTAAAGACAACTGTCCTGTATCTTCTCCTTGCCTCCAATTTTTGTGATTATTGCAGCATTTTTCTTACACTGTGTATATAAGTGATTATGAAGTTGGAAACTTGGTGGTGCTTTGTTTGTTTGTTTCCTTTCTGTCTTTTCGGATGCTGAATGAAGGAAGGCTAAGAATGAGTTACTGAAAGTTCACTTCATGTAAGACCACTGAACATAATTGTTCTCCAGTGCCAAAGGTCTCAGGGTTTTCCCTTTCTACAGTCCACACATTTGCTTATTCAGGTTGTATCTTTGTGTTTGGGTATTCTAGCTTCTCTCTTTTTATTTTTTTTTATTTTTTGCTTGCAAAAGGAGTTTAATTCATGCTAAACTTGTGCTTTTTAACCACAGAGAAAAAAGCTAAAATTATTGGAAGTCGTAAGAGAAACAACAGCAAAAAAACCTTGCAACTTGATTTAGATCTTATCGAGAGGAAAAGAGAGATATGAGAGAGAGAGAGAGAGAGAGAGAGAGAAAGAGAAATAATGCAGGGCATTTCAGTTGGTAGAGGGAACTCAAGAAAAGATTGATGTTGAGGTGTAGGCTCCATCACTGTGTTTCAATGTCTACAGTTAAGGATTTAGAGAGGGAATATAGATTTTTAATAAAATGAGCTTGGGCCAGATTGTGGAGGGTTTTGAATGGTATCAAATATGGCAGCTACACAGTCTTTAAAAATATAGTGACTTTTTCTTAAGGTTATATGTGTGCCTTCACCACAACTCTTTGAGGCAGCATATCTGAGCTGGACAAAAGGTCAGGATTCTGTGGGAAAGGGTTGTGCTAAGGCTAAATGTCAATCTGTCCTATAAAAAGCCGTGGAAACAGATTTCATATCAATGATGAGGTATCTTTTTTCTGAAAGGGTTAACAAAAGAGCTGTTCTATACCTTCACTTTTTCACAAATGATATGTGTAATGCATATTGTTATTTAATTAATATTGAAAAAAGGCTTCTATAAATGCCATGCTAACTTGAACTTCAAACTCTGTGAAATGTGGTCTATACACAAAACTATCCAAAAGTACAGAGAGAGATATAAAAAAGTAAGCAAGCAAGCAAGCAATCATGATAGCCTTTTAGTGACTCTTAGAAGAAATATGAAACCAATCAATCATAATGAACCAAAATACACATTTATCAAAATTAGAGATGTGGCATTTCATTTCACTTTGATGTCTTGATCTCTTGGGTTTGTCATATTATTGAGATGCAGGACAGATATAAACAATCTCCTAATGGTCTTTATGTTTCTAAAATCAGGATGAGATTGTCAATCCTTAAGGTGCATGTATGGCCTCAGTTGGGTTTTATTGTACTGCCTTAGAAGAACGGATTAACTCATAGGGCATGATGATTTGTGTGTCTAATGTAGTTACATTCATTCAATACCAAAGGAAAAAGTTACTCTGGGGATTAATGTAATAGTTCCAATTAGTCCTACCATGCTTTAGTAGATAATTTATGAGACAGTAATAGAACGCCCAGCAAGCTTCCAGCATATACACTAAATAGTCACTTAGTATTTTTGTTATTGATATATTTATTTTCTTAAAGGTGGAGAAAACTTTGCAAAGTATTTCTTTGAAGTTAGCATAACAGATTTGAGCAAAATAGTATTTACGTGAAGAAATGAAATGACAAGTTTGGAAGGGTAGAATTGTATTGTTTGAACATGATATTGATCCATTCTGAGATACTTAAAGAAAACTATAATTGAAAGCAGATTTTGTTTTATTGACCTTTAAGTTATAAATCAGAAGTACTGTTTCAAAGTGTTTTTCTATATTTCTATTTTAAAAAGGAGCTGTGAATACAGATCTTTTTACTGTTCGTCAGCCTTCATCTAGTTTTCCCAGGTATTCTAAAATCAGACATTTGACTCATAGCTCACACACCAAATCAAGCAAAAATTGAAAGAACACTTAGATTAAACTCTGGGTCTCTTTTCTATTCCTTTTGTAAAAACTGACTGTTTATGTAAATTTAGATGTAAAAATGTCAAGGGATTCTGAAGTCATTTTTGCATTCAAAGATGAGACCTGTCAAAGCATTATGACACATTAGAGTGTCAGGATATGAATGGATAAGGTAATAGTATCATTAAAGCTTTGCTAATATTAAAGTGGGTTGAATACTTCTTGAATCACCTTAGTTCATCCTCTCATCATGGATTTGTAATATGTGGGAGCTAATGTATAGTTTAAATATAATTCTCATTTGCAGAAGAAAATTACTCATAATCTTATGCTAACATATTTAATCTGCATTTTCAACTTTAGATAAAACACTGAATTAAGAAATAAAGAAAATTAGATTTAAATGAGAAAAAATAGAAAAATTAATGAAATTTTTTTGTGTTATAAATTACAAATTGACAGATTCCATAGTAGTTAATACAGATTAAAAAAAATAACTCCTCAAACACATGTAATTAATCTTAAATTATAGTTAGGTATATTATGATGACTGAGCAGGTCTTTGTATGAAGCCAATAGCAGACATATTGTCAGTCACTTATTTTGTTTATTTTTCTCATGAAAATAGGTGAGTACTTAAGGAATATTTGAAAACAAATTCCAACAGTAAAAAGTGAAAGTTCCTCAGCCAATTTTGATTAATTCCATTAACCTCCCAGATATAACCGCTCTCCAATAAATGTATATTTATTTCCTTACACAATCGTAGGTTTATCTATATCTTTCCTCTGTCTATGCATGTGAGTGTGTATACACACACACGCTTATAAATATTTTGAGATTAGTGGAATTATACTGTACATATACTTTGCAACTTTTTTTCAATTAACTACATGAAATAAGGAGGTCTATTCATATTATTATCTTAGATCTACCTTATTAATGGCAGTGTATTTCATAGAATAAACATAGCATAGCATTTAAATGCTTTTAAGTTTTATGTCTTACAAAATGTTACAATAAATATTTGTGTATTTATTCTTCAGATGTAACAGTATTTTTCTCAGATAGGTATATAGAAACAAGAGTTTCTAAGCAAGTGTATCATTTTTAATTTGAAGAATTTAATCTCAAAAGCAGCTGGAATTTTACAGCTTCCTCAATAGAATGTGACTATCTATTTTGTCAAAATCTCCTCAACACTGGATATTAATAATCTAATTTTGATCAATCTGTTTGAATGCATTTTGTATCTCATTTTAATTTGCATGTTCTGGATTATTAGAAGGCTTGACAACTATATCTCAGCTGCATTTTCCTAAAATGTATAGACATTTTCTTTGGCATTTTCTTGATAGGTTCTTTTGCTATTTTTATATATTTTTTAGAAACTTAAATATACTCAAAACTGTAACCTTTCATATTATATAGTTCACAAATATTTTTCCAGTTTGTCACTTAACTTGGTATATGGTGTTTTTAAAATAATTTCGTTTTTTAATTTTTTTCTTTGAGACAGAATCTTGCTCTGTTGCCCTGGTTGGAGTGTAGTGATGCATTCACAACAATCACTGCAGCTCAACCTCCTGGGCTCAAGCAATCCTCACACCTTAGCCGCCTGAGTACTTGGGGCTACATGTGTGCACCACTGTGCCCAGCTAGTTTTTAAAAACAACTTTTTTGTAGTGACAGGGTGTCCCTATGTTGTCCAGGCTGGTCTTAAACTCCTGGGCTCAAGCGATCCTCCCACTTCAACTTCCCAAGGTACTGGGATTACAGGCATGACCCACCACACCTGGTTTTAAGACTTAATTTAAAGTTTGTACAGCCAAACCTATCTTTCCTTTATTTATAGCTTTGGGGTTTGGATTTTCCTCAAAATTAATCTTTGCCAAAATAAATTCTTAAAAATACAATACTATTTCCTCCTCTTCTGGAATTCCTTTATCTCTAATAAATAAGAAATAAATAATTTATGGTATAACTGATAATATATGTATAGATACATTGTCACCATGATATAAACTGTGAGGAAAGAGTTTGAGCCAGATAAGTGGCAAGGATGAGTAGAGAAAATCGTTATTTTCTATTAGTTGGTTACAAAACCCTATATGCGTAAAAGACATTTGAACTGAAACATAAATAAAAGAAGAAAGGAGCTATACATGTTTTGGTAACAGCATGTCAGAGAGAGAAAATAACAAATTCAAAGGCCTAGAGTCCTTTGTATTTGTATATGCACATAACAAGGAGGACAGAATGGTTGCAGCAAATGAGAGAGTGAGCAGTATCTGGATTTGGTTATTCAGGCACCTGATACAGTAGGGCATCATGGGCACATTGGGGACTTAAGAGTGATGGGAAGCCACTGCAAAATTTGAGAAAAGAATGAAATGCTCAGACTTGCATTTTAAAATAATATTTCTGGTTGTTGTGTGGAAAACAGACTTTGCAGAAGGTGGCTGAAGATAGGGGAGCAAGAAAGGAATAATGTATTAGGGTTTTCTGGAGAAACAGAGCCAATGAGATAGACACAGGTATGTAGAAATAAATTTGTTCTGAGGGATTGGCTCATGTGACTGTGAAGACTGAGAAGCCTAAGGATCTTCCATCTGCAAGTGGAAGAATCAGAGAAGTTGGTGGTGTAGCCCCAGTCCAAACCTGAAAGCCTTAGAACAAGAAGCAATGATGTCCTAGGGCAAGAGAAAATGAATGCCCAAGCTTAAGCAGAGAGAACAAATTTGACCTTCCTCCACCTTTCTATTCTATTTGATCCCTCAAAGAATTGGATGATGCCCACTTACATTGGTAAGGGTGATCTTTTTTTCTCAGTCTACCAATCCAAATGCTACTTTTTTATTTTTTTTCCTGAAAATACTCTCACAGAAAGCCCCAGAAATAATGTTTTACCAGCTGTCTGGCTTCCTTTCACCCAGTCAAGTTGACATAAAATTAATTATAATAAACTTATCCCTTGTCAACTTGCCACCCATATAAATATATTTATACCATACTTAATCTCCAAATAAGGACAATAACAAGGCCATAATTTTGCCTAACACAATACAACTATTTTGTGTACAACTGAAAATGCACTGATTCCTTCACCACAAGAGGTGAAGGACTTAAGATTAAGTCCTTAAATGATGTTTACTTTTCTCTTGATATTCCATAACTTAAATACCATAATGTTAAATTAATAACACATAAACTCTATGATACAAAGTCAGTATATCTTATGTTACATGATAAGGGAATAAGGGAGAAAGAAAACAAAGATACTCGCTTAATATATGCATATAGACATATATACACAAATGTATTCACAACAAAATAAGGAGGAAACACTCATGATGATTATAGTCTTCCTTTCTGTAACTGCTCACATGGTCATAGCTGGTATTTATAATGACTTTCTCTTTCTACCTATTCTCTATTCCCTTCTTCAGTAAGGAGCTCAGCAGATCATGGTTCTATACCTGGTAAGATGACCCAAACTTTCATTCATGAAGGGTCTGAGCCATTAATAGTCATGCCTGGATTCGGCTGTTGAAATGTTCCATTGACCTCAATCACAGGGAATAGTAATGCTAAGAGATACCCTAAGGTATCTCTTGGATTTCAGACATACTTTCTCTTACCTTCCTTGTTGGAGTAATGGTCCAATTTACTTTTATTAGAATCAATCACCATAGTCAACACGACAACTCCCTTCTTTGGCTGTTGATTTAGGGGAATGGTGAGAAAGGGTGACAGAATAGCCAGGTGGCAGTCTTAACTTCTAGTTCAAGAGAATCCTTGTTGTGTCTGCTGGTGGAAACGTACTCCTTTTAGAACTAAGCCATCCAGGCCAGCAACATTATGGGTAAAGGAAACAAAAGTTTTGCTAGCATGTCAATAGAGGTAATGAGTGGTGCCACTCCCATTTCCATCCGTTGATCCTTTGATCTGTGATTCCTGGCTATTAGGGAAATAACATCATATATTGGGTGCTGAATTGGAGCATATATATACAGCCTTCTGGAGAACCTTGCCTCAGACCTGCAACATATTGCCACCTAGCTGGCTATGTAACTGAGTCTTCAAATGGCCATTCCCCTATTCAATCAAGCCAGCTGCTTTAGCATGGTCAGGAACATGGTACAACCAGTGAATTCCATGAGCATGCCACACTCTATTTTCTGTGAAGTGAATTCTTTGATCAAAAGCAGTGTTTTGTGGCATAAGGCATTCCATAAGTCTACTGATGGTAGTTTAGCAGAAGGGTTCCATACAAATTGAAAAACAGTTATTAGGCTACTGAAGTCACCCAGGCAAGAGATGTTAGTGGTCTGGATATAAGGTATTAGCATTAGATGAGTGGCTGTCAGGCTCAAAATATATCTTAGAAGCACAGACAATAAGATTTGCTGCTGGATTTGATGCAGTATATGAAAGAATGAGAGTGGTTTAGAATAACCACAAGAATTCTGGCCTGAGAAACAGAGTAGGTGGAATACTACTTACTGAGGTAGGGAAAAATGGAAATGAGTTAGATTTTAAATTGTGATCTAAAACCACAAACATTTAATACTTAATCATTTTATAGTATTTATGTATATTGAGTAGAGATACAATCACATAATTATTTTGTTCTAAAAATCTTTTGCTTTTATTATTTAATATATTCTTCTCAGTAAAATATAGAATAATCTTTTCAAGTTTTACTTGAGGGGAATAAAAACACGTTATTGAGAACTTAATAGTTAACAATGAGCTTATACATTATTTTAGGAGGATTGACATTTACCCAATATTCTCAGAAAAAATTATGTTGTATAATTTCATTTATGGTACTTCACTGAATCTAAACCACCAGTCACCACCGATTGTAAAATATATCAGATTTTAATAAGAATTATTAAAATGTGGAAAATTTTAATAAGAATTATTGAAATGTGGAAATATGAATTTTTGGAACAGATGAAAAATGACAACTAAGTTTGTTTACAATCACCATTAACATTTTGTAATTTTCGGCCAGGCGCGGTGGCTCACGCCTGTAATCCCAGCACTTTGGGAGGCCGAGACGGGCGGATCATGAGGTCAGGAGATGGAGACCATCCTGGCTAACACAGTGAAACCCCGTCTCTACTAAAAAGAAGTACAAAAAACTAGCCGGGTGAGGTGGCGGGCGCCTGTAGTCCCAGCTACTCGGGAGGCTGAGGCGGGAGAATGGCGTAAACCCGGGAGGCGGAGCTTGCAGTGAGCGGAGATCCGGCCACTGCACTCCAGCCTGGGCGACAGAGCGAGACTCCGTCTCAAAAAAAAAAAAAAAAAAAAATTTTGTAATTTTCTTCAAGCAGACATTTCCTTTTTAATGATGGGTTTATTCTTTTTTAAAATTCAAATTTAAAAATTTTTTGAGTACACAGTAGGTATATATATTCATGAATTTCATGAGATATTTTGATATAGGCATGCAAAAACATACCAAATTGTAAAGACCATCAATGCTATGAAGAAAATGCATCAACTAATGTGCAAAATAACCAGCTAACATCATAATGACAGGATTTGAATTCAAACATAACAATATTAACTTTAAATGTAAATGTGCTAAATGCCTCAATTAAAAGACACAGACTGGCAAATTGGATAAAGAGTCAAGACACATAAGTATGCTGTATTCAGGAGACTCATCTCATGTGCAGAGACACACATAGGCTCAAAATAAAGAGATGAAGGAATATTTACCAAGCAAATGGAAAGAAAAAGAAAAAAAGCAGGGGTTGCAATCCTAGTCTCTGACAAAACAGACTTTAAACCAACAAAGATCAAAAAAAGACAAAGAAGGATATTATGTAATGCTAAAGGGATCAATGCAACAAGAAGAGCTAACAATCCTAAATATATATATGGACCCAATACAGGAGCATCAAGATTCATAAAGCAAGTTCTTAGAGACTGACAAAGGGACTTAGACTCCCACACAATAATAGTGGGAGACTTAAACACCCCACTGTCAATATTAGACAGATCAACAAGATAGAAAATTAACAAAAATATTCAGAACTTGAACTCAGCTCTGGACCAAGCAGACCTAATAGACAACTACAGAACTCTCTACCCCAGATGAACAGAATATACATTCTTCTTAGCACCACATTGCACTTATTCTAAAATTTATGACATAATTTGAAGTAAAACACTCCTCAGCAAATTCAAAAGAATGGAAGTCATAACAAACAGTATCTTAGACCACAGTGCAATCAAATTAGAACTCAGGATTAAGAAATTCACTCAACATTGCACAACTACATGGAAATTGAACAACCTGCTCCTGAAAGACTACTGAGTTTATGATGAAATGAAGGCAAAATAAATAAGTTATTTGAAACCAATGAGAATGAAGACAAAACATACCAGAATCTCTGGGACACAGCTAAAGCAGTGTTTACAGGAAATGTATAGCCCACATCAGAAAGCTAGAAAGATCTAAAATCAATACTCTAAAATCATAATTAAAAGAACCAGTGAAGAAAAAGCAAACAAATTCAAAAGCTAGCAGAAGACAAGAAATAACTAAGATTAGAGCAGAACTGAAGGAGATAGAGACATGAAAAACCATTAAAAAAAAAAAAAAAAAAAAAAAAAACCAGTGAATCCAGGAGCTGGTGTTTTGAAAAGATTAACAAAATAGATATACCACTAGCCAGATGAATAAAGAAGAAAAGAGAGAAGAATCAAATGGACACAATAAAAAAATGATAAAGGAGATATCACCACAGAACCCAAAGAAATACGAACTGCCATAAGAGAATACTATAAATACCTCTACACTAATAAAATAGAAAATCTAGAAGAAATGGATAAATTCCTGAACACATACACCCTCCCAAGACTAAACTAGGAAGAAGTCTAATCCCTGAATAGACCAATAGCAAGTTCTGAAATTGAGGCAGTAATTAATAGCCTACCAGCCAAAAAAAGTCCATTACCAGATGGATTTGCAGCTGAATTCTACCAGAGGTACAAAGATGAGCTAGTATAATTCCTTCCAAAACTATTCCAAACAAAAGAAAAAGAGGGACTCCTCCCTAACTCATTTTATGTGGCCAGCATCATACTGATACCAAAACCTGGCAGAGACACAACAAAAAAAAAAGAAAATTTCAGGCTGATATCCCTGGTGAACATCAATGCGAAAATCCTCAATAAAATACTTGCAAACCAAATCCAGCAGCACATCAAAAAGCTTATTCACCACGATCAAGTCGGCTTCATTCTGGGATGCAAGGCTGGTTCAACATATGCAAATCAAAAAACATAATTCATTACATAAATGAAACCAATGACAATAGCCACATGATTATCTCAATAGATGCAAAAAAGGCCTTTGATAAAATTCAACACCCCTTCATGCTAAAAACACTCAATAAACTAGGTACTGATGGAACGTATCTCAAAATAGTAAGAGCTATTTATGACAAACCCACAGCTAATATCATACTGAATGGGCAAAAGCTGGAAGCTTTCCATTTGAAAACCGGCACAAGACAAGGATGCCCTCTCTCACCACTTCTATTCAACATAGCATTGGAGGTTTTGATCAGCGCAATCAGGCAAGAGAAAGAAATAAAGGTATTCAAATAGGAAAAGAGAAAGTCAAATTGTCTCTGTTAGCAGATGACACGATTGTATATTTAGAAAACCCCATCGTCTCGCCCAAAAGTCTCAGGATAAATTACAGGCATTTTTATATACCAATAATAGACAAACAGAGAGCCAAATCATGAATGAACTCCCATTCACAATTGCTACCAAGAGAATAATATACCTAGGAATACAGCTTGCAAAGGATGTAAAGGACCTCTTCAAGGAGAACTACAAGTCACTGCTCAAAGAAATAAGAAAGGACACAAACAAATAGAAAATCATTCCATGCTCATGGATAGGAAGAATCAATATTGTGAAAATGGCCATACTGCCCAAAGTAATTTATAGATTCAGTGCTATTCCCATCAAGCTATTGTTGAGTTTCTTCACAGAATTAGGAAAAAAAAAACTATTTTAAGTTTTATATGGAACCAAAAAGGAGCCCGTATAGCCAAGACAATCCTAAGCAAAAAGAACAAAGCTGGAGGCACCACACTACCTGAATTCAAACTCTACTACAAGCCCACAGTAACCAAAACAGCATGGTGCTGGTACTAAAACAGATATATAGACCAATGTAACAGAACAGAGGCCTCAGAATTAACACCACACATCTACAACCATCTGATCTTTGATAAATCTGACAAAAACTAGCAATGGTAAAAGGATCCCTTTTTAATAAATGGTGTTGGGAAAACTGGCTAGCCATATGCAGAAAACTTAAACTAGACCCCTCCTTACACCTTATACAAAAATTAACTCACGATGGATTAAAGACTTAAATTTAAGACCTAAACCCATAAAAACCCTAGAAGAAAACCTAGGCAATACCATTCAGAACATAGGCATGGGAATACACTTCATGACTAAAACAACAAAAGCAATGGTAACAAAAGCCAAAATTGACAAATGGGATCTAATTAAACTAAAGAGCTTCTGTACAGCAAGAGAAACTATCATCAGAGTGAACAGGCAACCTAGAGAATGGGAGAAAATTTTTGCAATCTATCCATCTGACAAAGGGCTCATATCAGGAATCTACAAGGAACTTAAACAAATTTACAAGCAAAATACAAACAACCCCAACAAAAAGTGGGCAAAGGATATGAACAGACACTTCTCAAAAGAAGACATTTATATGGCTAAAACATATGAAAAAAAAAAAAGGTCATCATCACTGGTCATTAGAGAAATGCAAATCAAAACTACAATGAGATACCATCTCGCCAGTTAGAATGGTGATCATTAAAAAGTCAGGAAACAACAGATGCTGGAGAGGATGTGGAGAAATAGAAATGCTTTTACACTGTTGGTGGGAATGTAAATTAGTTCAACCATTGTGGAAGACAGTGTGGTGATTCCTCAAGGATGTAGAACCAGAAATACCATTTAACCCAGCAATCCCATTACTGGGTATATACCCAAAGGATTATAAATCATTCTACTATAAAGACACATGCACACATGTATGTTTATTGTGGCACTATTCACAATAGCAAATACTTGGAATCAACCCAAATGCCCATCAATGATAGACTGGATAAAAAAAATGTGGCACATATATACCATGGAATACTATGTAGTCATAAAAAAGGATGAGTTAATGTCCTTTGCAGGGACATGGGTGAAGCTGGAAACCATCCTACTCAGCAAACTAACACAGGAACAGAAAACCAAACACCACATATTCTCACTCACAAGTGGGAGTTGAACAATAAGAACATATGGACACAGGCAGGGGAACATCACACATCGGGGCCTGTTGGTTGGTGGGGGCCAAGGGTAGGGATAGCATTAGGAGAAATACCTAATGTATATGATACATTGGTGGTTGCAGCAAACCACCATAGCACATGTATACCTATGTAACAGACCTGCACATTCTGCTCATGTATGTATCCCAGAAGTTAAAGTGTAATAAAAAATAAATAATATTTGTTTTAAAAAGAGTGAATGATGCATGTAGGAGAATGAAACTGGATTCTCCTCATCTGTCATCTTATACAAAAGTCTACTCAAGATGGATTAAGGACTTAACTCAAGATGGATTAAGGACTTAAACCTAAGACCTGAAGCCATAAAAATTCTAGAAGATAACACTAGAAAAACACTTACAGATATCAGCTTTGGCAAGGGTTTCATGACCAAAAACCCAAAAGCAACTGCAATAAAAACACAGATAAATAGCTGAGACCTAATTAAACTCAAGAGCTTTTGCATGGCAAAAGGAACAGTCAGCAGAGTAAACAGACAACCCACAGAGTGGGAGAAAATCTTCACAATCTATATGTCTGACAAAGGACAAATATCCAGAACCTATGATGAACTCAAACAAATCAGTAAGAAAAATAAAATCAATACCATCAAAAAGTGGGCGAAGGACATGAATAGACAATTCTCTAAAGAAGATTTACAAATGCCCAACAAGCATATGAAAAAATGCTCAACATCACTAATTATCAGGGAAATGCAAATTAAAACCACAATGTGTACCACCTTACTACTGTAAGAATGGCCATAGCCAAGGAATCAAAAAAAAGTAGATGTTGGCCTGGATGTGGCGATCAGGGAACATCTCTACACTGCTGATGGGAATGTAAACTAGTACAGCCACTATGGAAAACAGCGTGGAGATTCCTTAAATAACTAAAAGTAGAACCACCATTTGATCCAGCAATCCCACTACTGGGTGTCCATCCAGAAAAAAAGAAGTCATTATTCAAAAAAAGATACTTGCACACGCATGTTTATAGCAGCACAATTCACAATAGCAAAGTGGTGGAACCAACCCAAATACCCATTAATCAATGAGTAAAGAAACTCTGGTAGATAGATGATAGATGATAGATAGATAGATAGATAGATAGATAGATAGATAGATAGATAGATAAATGATGGAATACTACTCATCCCTAAAAAAGGGATGAATTAACAGCATTTGCAATGACCTGGATGAGATTAGAGACTATTATTCTAAGTGAAGCAACTCAGGAATGGAAAACCAAACATCGTATGTTCTCAGTGATATGTGGGAGCTAAGCTATGAGGACACAAAGGCATAAGAATGATACCATGAACTTTCGGGACTTGGGGGAAATGTTGGGAGGGGAGTGAAGGAGAAAAGACAATAAATATGGGGCAGTGTATACAGTGTGGGTGATGGGTGCACAAAGTTCCCATAAATCTCCACTAAAGAATATACTCATGTAACCAAATACCACCTGTACCCCAATAACTTATGGAAAAATAAATTTTTTAAAAAAAGAAAAAAACAAGTACTGTCATTCATCACCTGATTTTTTGCTTTTGTGACAGTTATTTTCTGTGTGCAGATAGTTGGTGTTCCTTCCGGCTTCTATTGTGCCATCTTGCTCAATCGTGTCAGTGGGTTTATTGTGAAACATTTAATAGGTACTTTTGCTATGGTGAACTGAATCTCATTCCTTCCTTCTTTTCTTCCTTCCTTCATCCTTTCCTTTCTCTGTTCCTTCTTTCATCCCACCTCACTTTATCTTTTGCTTCCCTTTTTCAACATTTTGGTAGTCATCATTGTATTTTCTTGTTCTTCATTGATAATTTACAGGAAACCTATTGATTTATGTATTTTGTAAATTTCTGGCCACAAAACATTTTTTCTAATTTTTAATTAATCTCTTGGCTTTTCTGGGCAACTAAAGAAAAATACTTGAAATACTATGTGCTTATTCTCTTTCTTTAAAATATTAATAAATCTTATTTTTTAAGTTATTGCATCAAGCATGGCTAAATATTATTAGTGCTAATAGTCGTTTGTTCAGTTTCAGACATTAATGCGGTTGTTTCAAATGTTTTACTCTTACATTTTCTTTTTGTTGCATATTACTGGTGGATACCTTTTATAAAATGAAGATAGTAGTTTCGGTCCCAAACTTGCTAAGAATTTATGATTTCTTAGCTCTTTTGCTTTAAAATCAGGGATCTCTGTTAAATTTAATGGAAGCTACTATAGAGAATCTAGTAAAATAGTTATCTGAAAGTTTATTTTATTACTATGTTAATATTATTTCACTAATATATTTGCTCATTTAAGCAACTCATGCATTTCTGTAATACATCCTACTTGGTTATAATATATATTTAAATCACTGTTACATTAAATTAGCCTACATTTTATTTATAACTTACTCATTATTTTATAAAATCTTGATTTTCTTCCACTGTCCTTTTCCTGGAAAATAATATATTTTTAATTTCTCTGAATGGGTTTTTATAAAATAGAAAATTTTAAAGATAAAATGAAAAAGATCACTTGGAGTTATGTCTAGGATTAGTATGGTTTTAGAGATACGTCCTTAATTCCTGATATTTTCTTCTAGGGCAACTGGACTATAGATGTTACACTTCCATTTCCATTAATTTTGCAAATTACTATTTTTGAAAAAAATCAATTTCTCTTAACATATAAACTTTTATTGGCATAAAGGTTTATTCATTAATATTAATATCTTTAAACATCTGCATTGTATAGTTACATTCCTTTTATTAAATGTTCTTTTAAATATAACTTTTAAATAAAAATTTAAAAAAAAATCACTAATCAATGTTTTATCTCTTTCACTGACATAAAGTGACTGATACTGATTTTATTTTAGCAACTGTATTGGTTTTCATGTTTCTTTTAAGTGAACAATTTATTATGTTTATTATTTCGTCACCTCAATCTTTTACCATATGTGTTTTCACTTTATCTTCCTGGAATAAATGCTTACTTCACTCATTTTTATTCTTTCTTGTTTTTTAAGGAAAAAACAAGATTTTTTTATTTCACAAAATTTTTGAGGGAAATTATGTAAATCGTATTTATTATAATTAATAATATTCTAATAAATTTTATTTTTCAGTTTTCTATTGAATATTATTTTATTTTTTTCTTTTACTTTTTTGAATTTTATTAATCCAATACTTTTGTTGTAGATGTTTGACAATTTTACGTCTTCCTTCAAATTTAGTATTTACAATAAAATTTATATTTTGCAAATTTAAATTTATAAAAACATTTTATTCATATTCTTCCCACAAAAGCAAATGAGGAACAACAAACTAGTACATTTATGCTTTTCTATGTTACATCTCTTGTATCATAAAGTATCTATTATATATTTTCAGTTTTTAGTTATTTAAAAAATATTGCTAAACAATTTTTCTTTAGATTTAAATGTAGTCTTTAAACTTTTTTTTTAATTACAATTTCCAGTATACTTGGCCTTTTTTTTCTCTTGAATGCCTCATTTTTTCCTCATAGGACAAATTTCCATAAATATTTAAAATAAAGGCTTGGTGATAAATACTCTAAATCCTTATGTATTTGAAATACCTACAATTTGCTATCATACCTGAATGTTAGTTTGTCTGGCTATGAAATTGTGGGTTCAAACGTCTTTTCATTTTGCACTTTGAAAGTGTTTATCTAGTACATTCTACAGCATAACATATGTAATAAGAATTTAAAAACACATTTACAAATATTTACTCAGTCCTACTCATTCTCGTTCTACAGTTCTCTGTCTCTGTCTCTCATTTGTCTCTAAGAATTTGAAATTTCCTCATGATCCATGGGTCTTTTTATCACATTCACATTCATTCTACCCTATGGCATACAGCAAAGCAGAACTAATTGGCACTACACTTCTTCTCTCTGTTGGTGTCAGATGGCTGTAGCAGAAAGCTGAGCCTCCAACTCCATGCTACAACACCAAAGCAGTAAAAATCAGGCCTCCACTTTTACCCCTTTCTTTTCATAGTGAAGCCCGGTAGCAAGCTCACACCTTCACTCAAGAGCAAACAGATGGTGCAGAGTTGTACAAGCTGCTTCCGTGTTTTTGCTGGGAAATGTTAAAAGGACCAAGAGTGTAGCAAAACTTACATTCTACTCCTCTGCAGTGAGGCAGTGTGAATCAATGCCCCACTTTTAACTGGAGTGTTGTCAATGGCGCCCAGAGGAGGTGGCATATATACACACCACCAGCCCTCATGCTGAAGCTCAACAGTGAAACTTTGTACTAAAAAATAGGTTAAATAGGATCCATAGCCCCATAATATGATATAAAAAGTCTCTGAAATTTAAAAAAAAAAATCATTTGTTGTATCAAGAACAGGAAAGTTACAATATGAATGAAAAAAATTAATAAAGAAATGACCACACCAAGGTGAATCAGATGTTGGAATTTTCTGACAGGAATTTTAAAGCAGCCATCATAAAAATGCTTTAGAACGCAATTGCAGGCCAGGCATGGTAGCTCACTCCCAGCACTTTGGGAGGCCAAGGCAGGCGGATCACAAGGTCAAGAGATCGAGACCATCCTGGCCAACGTGGTGAAATGCCGTCTCTACTAAAAATACAAAAATTAGCTGGGCATGGTGGCGCATGCCTGTAGTTCCAGCTACTCAGGAGGCTGAGGCAGGAGAATCGCTTGAACCTGGGAGGTGGAGGTTGCAGTGAGCTGAGACGGTGCCACTGCACTCCAGCCTGGCAACACAGCAAGACTCCATCTCAAAAAATATAATAAAATAAAAATTAGAAAATCTCAGCAAAGAAATGGATGCTATAAAATATGAAAAATGGAAATTATAGAAATTTAAATATATATAATAGCCAAAATAATTTTTAAAACCAAACTTACTGAATGGGCTCATTATAGAGTAGTTATAAGAGTAGAGTCACTGAACATGATGACAGATCAATAGAATTTACCCAGTATGAACGGAAAGAAAATAAACTGGAAAAAAAGTCTCACGCACTGGTGGAATAATAACAAAACATATAATATTCATATCATTCACCATTAGAATTCCAGAAGAAGACAAAAGAGAGAGACTGAAAATGTATTAAAAAGATTGTGGCTAAAAGTTTGAAAATTTGATAAAGAAATAAATTTACAGATTCAGAATGTGGGTAAACCCCACAACATATAAACCTAAAGAAATCTTCACCCAGTCCTATGATTAATAAATATATGAAAAGTAAATATTTTTAAAGATCTTGAAAACAGCCAGAGAGAAATGAACATTACTTATGTGAAGCCATGCAGGCCAGAAGGAAGGGGTGCAGTTTTCCAAGTACTAAAAGAGTAGACTGACAGAACTGAAGAAGAATATCTAACTCATAGAATGAGCGCAAATAAATTCATGTTGTCACACTCAGTGAGCGTAGAAATATATGAACTTCATTGTCATGAAAGTAAAAGGTAAAAGTCTGTATTAGTCTGTTCTCACACTGCTGATAAAGACATGCCTGAAACTGGGTAATTTATAAAGAAAAAGAGGTTTAATTGACTCACAGTTCCATGTGGCTGGGGTGGCCTCACAATCATGGCAGAAGGTGAAAGGCACATCTTACATGGTGGCAGACAAGAGAGAAGTGAGAACCAAGAGAAAGGGGTTTCCCATATAAAACCATCAGATCTTGTGAGGCTTATTCACTACCATGAGAACAGTATAGGAGAAACTGACCCCATGATTCAATTATCTCCCACTGGGTCCCCCTGAAACACGTGGAAATTATGGGAGCTACAATTCAAGATGAAATTTGGGTGGGGACAAAGCCAAGCCATATCATTCCTCAGTGGCTCCTCCCAAATCTCATATCCTTACATTTCAAAACAAATCATGCCTTCCCAACAGTCCCGCAAAGACTTTAACTCATTTCAGCATTAACTCAAAAGTCCACATTCCAAAGGCTCATCTAACACAAGGCAAGTCCCTTCTGCCTATGAGCCTGTAGAATCAAAGGCAAGTTAGTTACTTCCTAGATACAATGAGGGTACAGGAATAGACACATACGTCCATTCCAAGTGGAAGAAATTGGCCAAACCAAAGGAACTACAGGCCCCAAGAAAGTCTGAAATCCAGAGGGGGTGAAGTCAAATCTTAAAGCTCCAAAATTATCTCCTTTGACTCCATGTGGCACATTCAGGTCATACTGATGCAAGAGGTGGGTTACCATGGTCTTGGGCAGCTCTGCCCTTTGTACGTTATGAGTTTGGACAAATATATAATGACATCTGTCAGTCATTATAGTATTATACAGAGTGTTTTCACTGCCATAATAATCCTCTGTGTTCTGCCTATTCATCACTCCCCCAATCCCTGGTAATTACTAAACTTTTTGCTTTCTCCATTGTTTTGCCTTTTACAAAATGTCATATAGTTGATATTGTATCATATGTGACAATTTCTGATTGGTTCGTATCACTTAGTAATATGTATCTAAAGTTCCTCCATGACTTTTCATGATTTGATAGTTCATTTCTTTTTCGTGCTGAGTGATATTCTATTGTCTGGGTGTACCACAGTTTATTTATCTATTTACCTACTGAAGGACATTTTGTTTGTTTCCAAATTTTGACAACTGAGAAGAAAGCTGCTAAAAACATCTGTGTGCAGCTTCTTGCATGAACATAAGTTGTCAACTTCTTTTGGTTAATACAAAAAAGTGAAATTGCTGGAACATATGGTACGAATATGTTTAGTCTGTCAAGAAACTGTCCTGTCAAACTGTCTTCCTAAGTGAGTATACGGTTTAAGATTCCCACTAGCAATGAATTAGAGTTCCTGTTGCTCCACATGCTTCACAGCATTTGGTGCTTCAGTCTTCCAGATTTTGGCCATTCTTATAGGTGTGTAGCATTATCTCAGTGTTACTTTATTTCAAATTTCTCTGATGGCATATGATGTGGAACATCTTTTTATATGAGTATTTTCCATCTGATAAATATGTTGTTTTGTAAAGTGTCACTTAAGGTCATTGGTCCATTTTTTAATTAGATTGTTTGTTTTCTTATTGTTGAGTTTTCAGAGTTCTTTGTATATTTTGGGTAATAGTCCTTTATTAGGTGTGTCTTTTGAAAATATTTTT
Source organism: Macaca nemestrina (assembly GCF_043159975.1). NCBI lineage: Eukaryota > Metazoa > Chordata > Mammalia > Primates > Cercopithecidae > Macaca > Macaca nemestrina. The sequence continues at coordinate 51,624,338 of NC_092137.1, forward strand.
TTCTCTCAATATATGGCTTATCTTATTCTGTTTACAATTTCTTTCACACAGAAGTTTTAAAATTTAATAAAGTCCAGCTTATCAATTATTTCTTTCATGGAGCATGCCTTTTTTGTTGTATCTAAGAAGCCATCACCATACTCAAGGTTATCTAGGTTTTATCCTGTGTTATCTTCTAAGAGTTGTATAGTTTTGCCTTTTACATTTATATCTATGATCCACTTTAGTTAATTTTTGAAAAGTGTTTAAGTTTTATGTATAGATTCATTTTTTTGTATATGGATGTCTAGTTGTTACGATACTATTTGTTGTAAAGACTTTTTTGCTTGATTGTATTGCCTTTTCTCTCTTGATTATATTTATGGGGATCTATTTCTGGAGTCTCTATTCTGTTCCATTTATTTATTTGCCTATTCTTCTGCCAATGCCACACTATTAAAATTATTACAGCTTTATAGTACATCTTGAAGAGAGACAGTGTCATCCTCCAACTTCTACTTCAACATGTGTTGCCTATTTTGTGGTTTTAGCTCTTCAAATAAACTCTAGAATAAGTTTGTTAATCACAAAATAACAGTGGGATTTTCATTTGGATTGCATTGAATCTATAGAGCAGGATAAGAACTGACATCTTAACAATATTGAATCTTACAAACCATAAACATGGACTATCTCCTTATTTAGTACTTACTTAATATCATTTGTCAGAGTTTTCTAATTTCTCTTTTTTTAAAAAAAAATTGTTTTGAGACAGTCTCAATCTGTCACCTAGGCTGCAGTATGTTGCTGTGATCTCAGCTCACTGCAACCTCTGCTTCCTGGGTTAAAGCGATTCTCCTGACTCAGCCACCTGAGTAGCTGGACTACAGGCATATGCCACCACGCCTGGCAAATTTTTCATATTTTTAGTAGAGACAGCATTTCACCGTGTTAGCCAAGATGGTCTTTATCTCCTGACCTCGTGATATACCCACCTTGGCTTCCCAAAGTGCTGGGATTACAGGCGTGAGCCAGCACGCCCGGCCCAGAGTTTTCTGTCATATAGATCTAATATATAGAGTTTTCCTTAAGTATTTTATTTTTTGGTTTGCTTATGTTTTTAATTTCAAATTGCACTTGGTCATGGCTGGTATATGGGAAAGCAACTGACTTTTGTATATTAAGCTTATATCCTGTAAATTTCCTATAATTATGTATTCGTTCCAGAAGATTTTCTTTGTCTATTTTTGAATGTTCTACGATGATCATGCAATCTATAAACAAAGTTTTACTTCTTTCTTCCCATCTGTACACCTCTATTGCACATTATTGTCTTACTGTATTAGCTAGTATGTCTAACACAATGTTGAAAAGGAATAATGAGAGAAGACATCCTTAACTTCTTCCTGATCACAGTGGGAAACCTTTGAGTTTCTCACCATTAAATATGCTGCTACCAGTAGTATTTTTGCAGATTTTAAAATATCAAGTTGAGGAAGGTCCCCTCTATTCCTAGTTTCTGAAGATTTTTTTGTTGTGTTTTTTTTTCATCATGATTCTGTGATGGAATTTTTTCAAATACCTTTTCTGCATCTATTGATATAATCATATGATTTTCCTTTTTAAGCCTGATGACGTTATGGATTATATTAATTGACTGTTGAATGTTGAACCAACTTTGTATACCTGGGATAAATCTCATTTGCTCATGGTGTATAATTATTTTTACACATACTGAATTTTATTTGTTAATATTTTGTTGAGGATTTTTGCATCTATATTCATAAGACGTATTGGTCTGTAGGTTTCTTTTTATTAGATTGTCTTTGGTTTTGGTATCAGGGTAATGTTGGCCTCATGGAATGAATTAGGGAGTATTTCTTCTACATTAACTGCCATGTAGTTTTGTTGCCTAGTGTTTAGTAGGCCACACCATCTTGGTTTGTGTAGGTGGACTCTATCATGTTTGTACAATGACAAAATCACTTAACAATGAGTTTCTCAGAATGTATCCCCTTTGTTAAGTGATGCATGACTGTAGTTGAACTAATGTCTATTATATTTGTTACAGTTTTCCATCATTTCCCATTTTTTTGTTCCTACTTTTGTCTTCCACTCTTTTTCTGTATTTTGCAGTTTCAACTGAGTATTTTATATAATTTCATTTTTTTCATTTCTGAAGCGTATCAGTTATAGGTCTTTTTTATTTTATTTTTTAAAGAGGTTTCCCTAGAGTTTGCAGTATCCACTTACAGCTAATTCAACTCCAATTTCACGTTAGACTATATGGCTTTATGAGTAATGCAATTATCTTATAACAAAATAATTATAGTTTCTCCCTTCTGTTCTTTGTATTATTGCTGGCATTCACTGTAACTACATACAATTACACAAGCACCCATATACATATATATGCACAGGATACATACATAAACATACATAATTAAATGAATTCTTACTATCATTATTTTTAACAAACTTTTATTCGTTAGATCAATTAAGAATCAGAGAGTCAAACTTTTTATTTTTACCTTATTCTCCCTTCAATCTTCTTTCATTCTTTATGCATTCTTCATGCATGCTAAAGTTCCTGAGCTCTATTATTTTTCTCCTTTCCAAAAATCTTCTTTTAGCACTTCTTGCAAGTCAGGTCTACCAGCAACAAATTCCCTCAACTTTGTTTGCCTGTGAAAGTCTGGATTTCTCCTTCACTTTTTGATGATAATTTTGCAGGGCACATATTTCTAGAGTGGTGAACGTATTTCATCTATTCTCTTCTTGCTAACATGGTTTCTGAGAAGTGTAATTGAATTCTTCTTACTCCATAGGTGAGGTGTTTTTCCCTTTCTGGCTTCTTTCAGGGTTTGTCTCCACCGTTGATTTTTCTGTAGTTTGAAAATGATATGACTAAGTGTAGTGTCTTTGGCATTTTTCTTGCTTTGTGTTAGCTCAGCTTCCCGGATCTGTAGTTTCATGTCTAACATTAACATGGGTAAATTCTCAGTCATTGTTTTAAATACTCATTCTGTCCCATTTTTCTTATCCTTCTGGTATTCCTATTACACTTGTTTTATAACATCTGTAGCTTTCCCACAGTGCTTGGATATTCTGTTTGTTCTTTTCAGGCTTCCCTTTTTCTTTTCTTTTTTTTCTTTTTTTCTTTTTTCTCCAGTTTTGGAGGTTTTATTGATATAACCTCAAGCTAGTAAGTCCTTCTTCAGCCATACACTAATAAGCTCATGAAAGATATTCTTCATTTCTGTTACTGTTTTTGGTCTCTAGCATTTAATTTAGGTCTTTCTTAGGCTTTCCATCTCTGTGATTACACTGATCATCTGTTCTTGCATGCTGTCCACTTTATCCATTAGAGCCTTTAACTATTAATCATAGTTGTTTCAAATTCCCAGACTAATAATCACAATATCGAGGCCGGGCGCGGTGGCTCAAGCCTGTAATCCCAGCACTTTGGGAGGCCGAGACGGGCGGATCACGAGGTCAGGAAATCGAGACCATCCTGGCTAACACGGTGAAACCCCGTCTCTACTAAAAAATACAAAAAACTAGCCGGGCGAGGTGGCGGGCGCCTGTAGTCCCGGCTACTCGGGAGGCTGAGGCAGGAGAATGGTGGGAACCCGGGAGGAGGAGCTTGCAGTGAGCTGAGATCTGGCCACTGCACTCCAGCCTGGGCAACAGAGTGAGACTCCGTCTCAAAAAAAAAAAAAAAAAAAAAAATCACAATATCACTGTCAGGTGTGGCTTTAATGCTTGCTCTGTCTTTTCAAATTGTTTTTTGCTTTTCTAGTAGTTTTTCTTCATAACCAGATACCTTGTATTGAATAAGAAAAAACACTATCAATTAGAAATATAGAAGTAAGTTCTTGGGGAAGGGAAGCATTCTATAGTCTCTATGCTTAGGTTTCAGTCTTTTCGTGAGTTTACGCTTCTGGACTATACATTTTATTATACAATTATTTATTAAATTTATTTTCTCTCCTTATGTGGGACTGAATGGCTGGAATGAGGCAGATTTGAGTAGTTCCCTTCTACATAAACGGCTGGAGCTTACCTGAGTTGGATATTTCTCTACTTCAAGGTCTATTAGGCTCTGATAAAATCCCAGCAAATTAGACTCTGATTAACAAGTTCTTTTCAATGAGAAACTATGTTTGAAGTCACCAGATTTGTGATAATTTGTTCTACAATACATCACAAATATAGTTAGTTTTCATACAAAGGTTAGATAGTCATAGATTTTCCCTTCTTCAGAAAATAAAGAAAGAGCAGAATTCAAAGTACTACTTCAAAATGTGTGAAGGAGAAAGTAGTGAAATTTTATAGATAGTATATCTGTTTGCTAGGAACTATTGTGTATTTTTAGTACACAGTAATGACTATACAGCATGCAAAGCTGTCAAGCTTAATGTATATTCCAAAATCAAGCATGTAGAAGCCTTGTCAAATTTAGTTGCTGCCAGTATTGTCCTTAGAAATAGTAGGTTGGCTTTGCAATTGTATGTAGAAAATGGTTAGAGTAAACAATTCCTGTCTGATGTTTGCCATGAAATTGAATCACAATATCAAGAATGTCTAGTTTGCTGATGTGCAAATGGCTCACAGCTCAGACAGAAGGGAATGGAATTATGTCAGAAAGGGCTAAGGCTTGTAAGAAATGGATGAGTATGGGATAGAAAAAGCCAAATGTTAGCATGAAGACCATTATGTACAAGTTTGATTTGGGGAGATGTAAAGGAAAGATAGCTTTAAGTTTTTTATATTTTTTATATGCCTTGGGAAAGATATCTTTTAAGGAAATGATTTTGGAATTTGTATTCTTCTTAAAAACTTTATCATACATACTTTGGGGGGCTGAGGCGGGTGGATCACGAGGCCAGGAGATCGAGACCATCCTGGCTAACATGGTGAAACCCAGTCTCTACTAAAAATACAAAAAAAAAAAAAAAAATTAGCGGGGCGTGTTGGTGGGCACCTGTAGTCCCAGCTACTCGGGAGGCTGAAGCAGGAGAATGACGTGAAGCTGGGAGGCGGAACTTGCACTGAGCCGAGATGGCACCACTGCACTCCAGCCTGGGCGACTGAGCAAGACTTCATCAAAAAAAAAAAAAAAAAAAAAAAAAAAACCACACTTTGTCATATAAATAAACATGCAGACAATTGAATATTTGAAATTTATTTCTTTTCGGTTCTAAGGTGCTCTCAAATAAACAATTTCGTTTGTATCAACAGTTTATTAGAATATTACTTTCAGCCATGATGCAGTAATGTAGACCAGGTTTGCCCTACAGCCTAGAGCAAGCAATAAATCTGAAAAAGTATTGGAAATCATGGTTTTAAAGACGTTGGACATCATGTTACAATAGATAGTGATCTTAAAACATTGAAAACAGAAGAGGAGAGCTCTAAAATTGCTCTAGCTTACCACACTGCATTCTCAATTTCTACCAAGGAGGAGGAAACAAGGTAAAATCCAGTGGACTCCCTATGCTTACATTGCTTACTTTTTGTAGCATTTCTCAGATTTTTTTTTTATTTTTCATATTTCTTCCAAAAGTACTATTATTGCATGACTTAGAATAGCAAAATTGGTAAGTGGAATAATAGAAGGGCTGAAGATTTAATGCCAAATCTAATCGGCCCGTACATGTTTATGTGATATTTCACATACGCTGGTTTCTGTGTTCCCTTGATTTTACGTCTATGAACAATGGCACTAGACTGTGGTATTACTTTCTTCAGTTGTATTACAGCCAGTGATTGTCCGAACATAATAGGAAAGTGAAGAGGAACGGTAAGATATGTTAATTTTTTTCCCAGTGTATTCCTCAGTGTATTTTTCCATCAGCCCCTGTTCCTGGGTGCAGCCTCAGCTGCTTCTGCTTTCCCCTCTGCACTGCTCTCTCTCCTGCCTCCTCAGAGTTCACAGGTCTTCTCTTTTCCCAAGGCATGTGTTGCTGTTTCTGTTCTTGTCATTATTTTATGCCCTCATGTTAATATTCAAAAACGTAAAATTATTACTTTTATGCAGATGTAAAAAAACAAACCTTTTAAAGCTCTTATTCTACTTAGTAATCAATGAGGGATCCAAGGAGATGTTTTAACTGGTTCAACAGAGAATCGTGTGAGTAAACACATTTAGAGATCAGTACTAATTCCATGAATATGCAAATGGAACAAAACTGTTTGTTTCTTCGTGGGCGTGAAGCCAAATGAACCTCCATTGTGTAGGACAGGATTTGCCTGTCTATAGAAAAGAATTATTTTGCATTGTTATTGGATTATCTAAAATGTAAAGAGTTCTAAATAGCCTCCATAAAATAGGAATCGGGCAACCCTGAAAGGGATCCTCTAGAGTTTTAAAAATTCAGTGAAGCACAAATATTATCCTATTTGTTTCTTATTTCCTTTTATAGTTGCTATATGTTTAATCCCTGAAGAGAAAACCAGCAGCCCACGGTGAGTCACCGAGTTGAATTGGATGTGAACTTCCGCAAATTTATCATTATTTCTCTTTTACTTATTTTCCAGCAACATTATGGAATAATTTCCTTAGAAAAGATGCAAAAATAAAAATAGCCTCATTTTTCCAGTCTCCTAAGGGATTTGAAATTTATGTTTAGTGACAAATTTTAAAATGATAAACCAAGTAATTATCTTATAAATTTCACCTCTTTTTCCTTTAAAAAATAAAGCACCAATATAACACACTTTTTGGCACAACCTGATGGTTTTGATTTCCATATTTTTAAATATCCTATGTTATGGTATTAAGATGTAAAAACTTTACATTTATTTTGGTTTCAGGTAGATATTGTCTTAGACTTGAAGATATTTTACATAAATAAGAATGATTGAATACTATACTGAATCCTGCAATATAAAAATATATAATCAATCTGATATATCACATACTGAGTATCATCATTTGATCATTCAACAATGTCATCATTTGATTATTCAGCATTTTGCCTCCTGGTTGATTTGATGGCTTTCATAGCTACACAGGCAAACACACGCGAACACACACACACACACACGCACACAGATACATATGTATACACTTCTTCATATTTACTGATATATTTACATCTATAATCAGTCACAAATACTAATGATTTTCTTCACCTGTTTGCACCTTTAAGTTTTAGTCATAATGTAAATTTATTCCCTTTATGAAGTATGCAAATTAAATCAGGATTTACACATATGGAAATAACTCATGTACCTAGAAACAGTAAATGTCACATGATATTTTTAATAGGAAGAACAAATACCACACAAATAATGTGGTATATTGATTACGAAAACTATTTCCTTGGAGCACAATAATTATTCTGGAATATTCCTTTATCAGTTAGATCCTGGTAAATTGCTAGATTATTTTTTTCCTGCAACCCCCCTTCTCCATTCCCCATGTCCACTATTCCAAAACATGAGAATGATACAAGATCACATCATTGAGGGTGTTTTCTGTTTATCTTTACAGCTAGGTGAAAAAACAAACCTTAAACATGAAAAATAAAGAAAATAAGCAGTGTTCATAAGTGATGTTCAGAAACCCTAATCCAAAGATAGTGCTGACTTGATTTTTTCATATTTAAATGCAAATACTTTATCTTGCTGAAACATTCACTTTCCATTTCAGTGGCAATTACTGACTGTGCACAGCTGTGCCCCACCCCTCAATTGTCAATAATGTACTATTTCAACCACAGGAAAAAATTATTCTTTAACTGTTATAACCACACTATTTTTGAATGTATTAGCCTCATCCTCTTCCATGTCACAGGCTTCACTGCACTCCAATTCCAGTTGGTTTTGTGACAGCTATGGTCAATTCTACTCAAGGTACCTGACCATAGATAAGGTTCCAAGGCAGGGATTTCAGCTATGAACATTTTATTTCCATTTCAAGTTTCTCCTCCCCTTGTTCAAAACCTGAGCTATCCTACCACATATCTTTAAGCTCTGTCAGTGTATTCGTTAGTATTCTCAAGAAATACTAAGAAGTATGTGTTGCTCCAAGAAATATGTATAACTTATATTTAGTATAAAGTTCATTATATGACTGCTATTCTTGAAGAGAGAAGACTTTTACTTAGTAGGACTGAATTTTTCAGGAAAGTGTTCATGATATAGCTTTGACATATGGTCCACTAGAGTAGCCTTCACAAGAACCAACTGATTCCCAGCTTCATTAGCTGATTAAAGAATGAAATCCACTTAGGGATTTAGAGTCCTTTTTTGTAGGTTAATTGCCAGAAAGGATGGAAATATAGGGGAGAATAAAATGGTTTCTCTTCAAACTTAAAAAAGAGAAGATTTGCATTTGTTATTTTAATTAGGGCACCATTTGTGGCATGATGACTGCATTTATTATTATACAGAGAATTGATTCTCAGAAAAAAAAAAAAGGTTCCAGAGAGGCAACTGTGAATTAAAATTGATGATGGTGACAAAGATGATGATGATATAATGAATATCACATTACACAGCATTTTACATGCCATATGAAATTTATAGTGCTTTATTTCATTCTCACACATTTTCCTAGCAGCGTCAGGATAGGAGTATCCTGATGTAGCTTCCAGAGCCAGATGGTGTTGATTTGACTCCTCAGTTCACAAATTCCTAGCTGAGTGACCTTGTAGGTTTTTTTTTTTTTATCATCCATAAAATGGAGACATTAATATTAAATAAGATAATGTATATAAAGGACTCGATACATTGTAAATTTTTAATTTATTATTACCACCATCATACAAGTCAGAAAATTTAGAATTCAAAGTGTTAAATAGCATATTTGAAAGAGCCAGTATATGGTTTGATGGACTTCAATCCCAGGTGTTTATAATTTCAGTCCAGAGTGATTCTGAGTCAGAATGTTTAAATTTAATCCTGCCTTCCACCTACTAGCCATATGCTTTAGGAAACATTATAAAATCTGCTTGAGTCCCAATTGATGTCTTTAAAATCAGAATGATAATTATATAAATATTTGAAGAGTTATCCTAAAATGTAAATGATCTGATACATATATATCATCTATATCATATCATACGTATCATATGATATGATATGTGTGTATGTATGATATATATGATATATATGTGTGTATATATATATGGCAAGAGAGATCTATGCATATAGAGACCAATCAATTAATGTTTAATACAATATTATGTATTATACTTTACAGTCTCTCTGATTTTTTTCATAACTATTATTAAAATAATTTAATTTTAGCAATATAAATTATAATGTATAAATTATATTCCTTTAACCAAGTTACCTTATTTTTACATTCAGATGCATGATCTGTTTTGAAATAATCTCTATCACAATCTACTCTTATTTGATGCCAAGTTACTTCTAAAACTATTATGTTTTCTTGAATAGCACAGTCTATGGATATAACTTACATTGCCTGTTGCATGTTGATTCTTTTACAGGCATCCAAACATAAAACACAATCAAGATTAGGGCTGTGTTGACTTCAGATGGAGGGCTCATAACGTAAGTGTTTTGCTGTTTTGCTTTAAACCAAACAGCCCTTCTAATAATACCTTGAACTTAGAGGAATGGCTTTATTTCCAAACTAATTAATATGTCTTCATACCACCAGAATTGTTCAATTTGAACTAACTCAGATAGTTCAACTGATAACTTTGCAAGCCTCAAAGTATTTGTTCGTCTCTGTACAAATAAGTCAATTGTTAGTCACCTATTGGTATTTAGGAGATTTTCAGAGCATGATGGGTCTCAACAGAAGAACATGTGGCTCCTGGAATTGGTAACAATTTCCAAATTGTTGAGGAAACAGGGTCAGACATATTTATTTTTGTTTATTTTTTAGACACAGGGGAGAATAAACAATAAATACGTTTTTAACCAGAAATAAAACTAAATTTAAGAGGCTGGTAAAGAAAGGATGCAGAGGGAAGAAAAGGGGCAAATTAGTGATTTGAGTGAGGTAGAAATATTTGAGAATATAAACTTCCAAAGCCAAAGGAATGTAGATGGAAAGAAGAAAAGAAATTTTTCAAAATGAAAGCACACAAAGAAACAATAAGCACATATAGATGAAAAGACAAAATATTGACTTCAGTTATTCAAACCAAACATCCCACTGAAAACAATGAAATATGCTAAAGAGTGTGTGTGTGTGTGTGTGTGTGGGTGTGTGTGTGGTGTGTTAGCTTGCAAAATAACCTGATTCCTTCAGTTCTCCTTATGTCCACAACTTTTCATACACATTTACAGCTTCTTATATTAAAACATAGAGTCTATTTCCCCTGTCCTGTTTGTAAGACTTGCTTTGGCAATAGAATGCTGCCAAAGTTGTGGTGTGTCAATTCCACACCAAAACCTCAAGATGCCTTATGCACTTCATCGTTTTCAGAACACTGCCATTGGGAATGAACACTTGAACAATACCTGACTAGCCTGTTGGATGATATGAAAGTACGAGAATTAGATCTGAGAACACTAAATAATCCCAGTAGAGGCACCAGGCATGTGGGAGACCCTAGCTAATATCAACAAAGACAATTCACAGCTCACACACCAACTGACTGCAGATGTATGATCAAAGGCATCCTAGACCAGTGGGGTTCAAGTGACCGAAAATTCATGAGCTAATTTGATATTTCTCCCCCCCATATAGATAGATAGATAAAATGTGTGTGTATATATATAGATATATAGTATATAGAGATCTGTAAGTGTATATATATGTAATTTCTCTCAAATATCTATGAACTTTGGCCATTTTTTGTAAGAAATTCTGAATCCAGAGAGATAAATTGATTATCAAAACACAGAGCCTATTTCTACTGTGAAGCCGTTTGCTGATATCACCTCAGTTTTGGTTTCACAGTTTTAATGTGCCAGGGTCCCTCATATAATGGAACCCCAAAGCCCACTGAAGAGTAATCATATAAGATATTCTCTTCATTTATCAGAGGGCTCAAATAGCTACAATCTCAATGTAGATATACATGACCCATATTAACAAATTATAGCATCTCAGTGTAGATATATGAATAAAGTAGAACTAAATGTGTAGCCCTAAATATGTATCCCTCCCACTTGCCCTCCCTAAACTCAAGGTGTTACAGAGAAGGATATCTTAACTTGTTCTTGTGTGTAAATGCTCCCCAAGAATGAATAGCTTAGGCAAGTTTAAGCATTTTCAGCTAAAACTTAAGATTTGGTTGACTGGGAGTGCCGATAGGCACGTGGTAGAACTAATATGAAGTATCTCTGAAGGAAAGCACATCATTGTAAATATCTAAAAAGATATTTAGAAATACCTATACATAGTTTCTTAATGACAATATGCAGAAAATGGTCAGAATAAAAAGGAAGGAAGACAGGAAGGAAGAGAAAAAGCAAAATGAGGAAGAAACAATAAATATAAGAGACAGCATAAGTACATGCATACATAAACTCAGATGCTATAATTAGTTAATATGGATCATGCTTAATTGGTTTAAAGAAATAGGTAATGAGATTGAAAATAACTGTAAGGAATAGGTAATTATAAAATGTGGCACATTCGAGTTCTAAAAGAACCAAAGAAATATTCTAAAAATAGAAAATGAAATAACCAAATTTAGACACCAGGAAACACAATGAACATATTTGTCAGTATATTGGACAAAATTTAAGAGAGAATATAAATTGAAAGATGAATCAGAAATTATTCATAAAGAGCATAGAGAGGTAAAGAAAGAAAATACAGAAGAGTGTATAAGAAATACAAAGTGTACAGTAAGAATGTGTACAATATATTGGATTGTAGTCTTGGGGTTGGTATGGAGAGAAAGATGTAAAGACTTTATTTAAAAAGATAACAGCAGAAAACTTCTATTAATGATGAAACAAAAATCCACTGTTTATAGAGCCTCAGAGACTCCGAAGGGTGATAAAGAAGGAAAAGGAAGGGAAGGAAGAAGATGAAGGAGAAAAAGAAAAGAGAAAGAAGCGGTGAAGAGAAGTAAGGAAATAAACCATTCATGTTTTTCTTTAACTGAAAACAAATTAAATAAAAAATCTTAAAAGCAAGGAAAAAAATACTTTGAAAGGAATAGCAGCTAGACTAAAAACATCCTTTTAAATAGCAACCTAAAAAGCTAAAACTGATAGAAGATATCTTCAATGAGCCAAACTAAAATAATAGCCAATTTATACTTGCATACACTGGAAATATTTTTCAAGAATGAGAGAAAAGCAAACATGTTTCAGAAAAAAAAAAAAAAATGTTTACCACCAACAGATATCCACTAACAGAAATGCTAAAGGAAGAAAAAGAAAGTAAAAATTAATGTAAAATCCAAAATGAAAAAAAAAAAAAAAAAAGACAAGAAAAAATTTAAGTGTTGACAATTTAAAAAAACATATTCTAAGTTAAACAGTGTTGGGGCTCAGAAAACAATACTCCAAAATGAAGTCCCCAGAAGCAGCCTCAGAAGCAAAACACTGTTTCTTACCCTTTCCTACCCTCTTGTCTTAGGCCCTCATTCTCATTAAAGGCTAGCCATAAAAACTAGAATTCCTCTTCCCCAAGGCAGGTGATATAGAATACTATAAACACCTCTACGAAATAAACTAGAAAATCTAGAAGAAATTGATAAATTCCTGGACATGTACACCCTCCCAAGACTAAACCAGGAAGAAGCTGAATTCCTGAATAGACCAATAACAGGTTCTGAAATTGAGGCAATAATTAATAGCCTACCAACCAAAAAAAGTCCAGGACCAGAAAGATTCACAGCCAAATTCTTCCTGAGATACAAAGAGGAGCTGATTCCATTCCTTCTGAAACTATTCCAATCAATAGAAAAAGAGGGAATCCTCCTAATTCATTTTATGAGGCCAACATCATCCGGATACCAAAGCCTGGCAGAGACACAACAACAAAAGAGAATTTTAGACCAATATCCCTGATGAACATGGATGCAAAAATCCTCAGTAAAATATTGGCAAACCGAATCTAGCAGCACATCAAAAAGCTTATCCACCACAATCGAGTTGGCTTCATCCCTGGGATGCAAGGCTGGTTCAACACATGCAAATCAATAAACGTAATCCAGCATATAAACAGAACCAAAGACAAAAACCACATGAGTATCTCAATAGATGCAGAAAAGGCCTTTGACAAAATTCAACAGCCCTGCATGCTAAAAACTTTAAATAAACTAGGTACTGATGGAATGTATCTCAAAATAATGAGAGCTGTTTATGACAAACCCAAAGCTAATATTATACTGAATGAGCAAAAATTGGAAGCATTCCCTTTGAAAACTGACACAAGACAGGGATGCCCTCTCTCACCACTCCTATTCAACATAGTGTTGGAAGTTCTGGCTAGGGCAATTAGGCAGGAGAAAGAAATAAAGGGTATTCAATTAGGAAAAGAGGAAGTCAAATTATCCCTGTTTGCAGATGACACGATTGTATATTTTGAAAACCCCATCGTCTCAGCCCAACATCTCCTTAAGCTGATAAGCAACTTCAGCAAAGTCTCAGGATACAAAATCAATGTGCGAAAATAACAAGCATTCCTATACACCAATAAAAGACAAACAGAGCCAAATCATGAGTGAACTCCCATTCACAATTGCTTCAAAGAGGATAAAATACCTAGGAATCCAACTTACAAGGGATGTGAAGGACCTCTTCAAAGAGAACTAAAAACCACTACTCAGAGAAATAAAAGAGGACACAAACAAATGGAAGAACATACCATGCTCATGGATAGGAAGAATCAATATCGTGAAAATGGCCATACTGCCCAAGGTAATTTATAGATTCAACATCATCCCCATCAAGCTACCAATGACTTTCTTCACAGAATTGGAAAAAACTACTTTAAAGTTCATATGGAGCCAAAAAAGAGCCCGCATAGCCAAGACAATCCTAAGCCCAAAGAACAAAGGTGGAGGCATCACCCTACCTGATGTCATACTATACTACAAGGTTACAGTAACCAAAACAGCATGGCACTGGTACCAAAACAGAGATATAGACCAAAGGAACAGAATAGAGCCCTCGAAAATAATACCACACATTTACAACCATCTGATCTTTGACAAACCTGACAAAAACAAGAAATGGGGAAAGGATTCCCTATTTAATAAATTGTGCTGGGAAAACTGGCTAGCCATAGGTAGAAAGCTGAAACTGGATCCCTTTACAACTTATACAGAAATCAATTCAACGTGGATTAAAGCCTTAAATGTTAGACCTAAAACCATAAAAACCCTATAAGAAAACCTAGGCAATATCATTCAGGCCATAGGCATGGGCAAGGACTTCATGACTAAAACACCAAAAGCAATGGCAACAAAAGCCAAAATGGACAAATGGGATCTAATTAAACTACAGATCTTCTGCACAGCAAAAGAAACTACCATCAGAGTAAACAGGCAACTTACAGAATGGGAGAACATTTTTACCATCTTCCCATCTGACAAAGGGCTAATATCCAGAATCTACAAAGAACTTAAACAAATTTACAAGAAAAAAAATCAAACAACCCCATCAAAAAGTGGGCAAAGGATACGAACAGACATTTCTCAAAAGAAGACATTTATGTAGCCAACAGACACCTGAAAAAATGCTCATCATTACTGGTCATCAGAGAAATGCAAATCAAAACCACAATGAGATACCATCTCACACTAGTTAGAATGGCAATCATTTAAAAAATCAGGAAACAACAGCTGCTGGAGAGGATGTGGAGAAATAGGAATGCTTTTACACTTTGGGTGGAACTGTAAATTAGTTCAACCATTGTGGAAGTCAGTGTGGCAATTCCTCAAGGATCTAGAACTAGCAATACCATTTGACCCAGCCATCCCATTACTGGACATATACCCAAAGGATTAAAAATCATGCTGCTATAAAGACACATGCACATGTATGTTTATTGTGGCACTATTCACAATAGCAAAGACTTGGAACCAACCCAAATATCCATCAATGACAGACTGGATTAAGAAAATGTGGCCCATCAAGAAATAACTAAGATCAGAGCAGAACTGAAGGAGATAGAGACACAAAAAACCCTCCAAAAAATCAATGAATCCAGGAGTTGGTTTTTTGACAGATCAACAAAATTGACAGACCACTAGCCAGACTAATAAAGAAGAAAAGAGAGAAGAATCAAATCGACGCAATTAAAAATGATAAAGGGGATATCACCACCGACCCCACAGAAATACAAACTACCATCAGAGAATACTATAAACACCTCTACGCAAATAAACTGGAAAATCTAGAAGAAATGGATAATTTCCTGGACACTTACACTCTTCCAAGACTAAACCAGGAAGAAGTTGAATCCCTGAATAGACCAATAGCAGGCTCTGAAATTGAGGCAATAATTAATAGCCTACCAACCAAAAAAAGTCCAGGACCAGATGGATTCACAGCTGAATTCTACCAGAGGTACAAGGAGGAGTTGGTACCATTTCTTCTGAAACTATTCCAATCAATAGAAAAAGAGGGAATCCTCCCTAACTCATTTTATGAGGCCAACATCATCCTGATACCAAAGCCTGGCAGAGACACAACAAAAAAAGAGAATTTTAGACCAATATCCCTGATGAACATCGATGCAAAAATCCTCAATAAAATACTGGCAAACCGGATTCAGCAACACATCAAAAAGCTTATCCACCATGATCAAGTGGGCTTCATCCCTGGGATGCAAGGCTGGTTCAACATTCGCAAATCAATAAACATAATCCAGCATATAAACAGAACCAAAGACAAGAACCACAGGATTATCTCAATAGATGCAGAAAAGGCTTTTGACAAAATTCAACAGCCCTTCATGCTAAAAACGCTCAATAAATTTGGTATCGATGGAATGTACCTCAAAATAATAAGAGCTATTTATGACAAACCCACAGCCAATATCATACTGAATGGGCAAAAACTGGAAAAATTCCCTTTGAAAACTGGCACAAGACAGCGATGCCCTCTCTCACCACTCCTATTCAACATAGTGTTGGAAGTTCTGGCTAGGGCAATCAGGCAAGAGAAAGAAATCAAGGGTATTCAGTTAGGAAAAGAAGAAGTCAAATTGTCCCTGTTTGCAGATGACATGATTGTATATTTAGAAAACCCCATTGTCTCAGCCCAAAATCTCCTTAAGCTGATAAGCAACTTCAGCAAAGTCTCAGGATACAAAATTAATGTGCAAAAATCACAAGCATTCTTATACACCAGTAACAGACAAACAGAGAGCCAAATCAGGAATGAACTTCCATTCACAATTGCTTCAAAGAGAATAAAATACCTAGGAATCCAACTTACAAGGGATGTAAAGGACCTCTTCAAGGAGAACTACAAACCACTGCTCAGTGAAATCAAAGAGGACACAAACAAATGGAAGAACATACCATGCTCATGGATAGGAAGAATCAATATCGTGAAAATGGCCAAACTGCCCAAGGTAATTTATAGGTTCAATGCCATCCCCATCAAGCTACCAATGAGTTTCTTCACAGAATTGGAAAAAACTGCTTTAAAGTTCATATGGAACCAAAAAAGAGCCCGCATCTCCAAGACAATCCTAAGTCAAAAGAACAAAGCTGGAGGCATCACGCTACCTGACTTCAAACTATACTACAAGGCTACAGTAACCAAAACAGCATGGTACTGGTACCAAAACAGAGATATAGACCAATGGAACAGAACAGAGTCCTCAGAAATAATACCACACATCTACAGCCATCTGATCTTTGACAAACCTGAGAGAAACAAGAAATGGGGAAAGGATTCCCTATTTAATAAATGGTGCTGGGAAAATTGGCTAGCCATAAGTAGAAAGCTGAAACTGGATCCTTTCCTTACTCCTTATACGAAAATTAATTCAAGATGGATTAGAGACTTAAATGTTAGACCTAATACCATAAAAATCCTAGAGGAAAACCTAGGTAGTACCATTCAGGACATAGGCATGGGCAAAGACTTCATGTCTAAAACACCAAAAGCAACGGCAGCAAAAGCCAAAATTGACAAATGGGATCTCATTAAACTAAAGAGCTTCTGCACAGCAAAAGAAACTACCATCAGAGTGAACAGGCAACCTACAGAATGGGAGAACATTTTTGCAATCTACTCATCTGACAAAGGGCTAATATCCAGAACCTACAAAGAACTCAAACAAATTGACAAGAAAAAAACAAACAACCCCATCAAAAAGTGGGCAAAGGATATGAACAGACATTTCTCAAAAGAAGACATTCATACAGCCAACAGACACATGAAAAAATGCTCATCATCACTGGCCATCAGAGAAATGCAAATCAAAACCACAATGAGATACCATCTCACACCAGTTAGAATGGCAATCATTAAAAAGTCAGGAAACAACAGGTGCTGGAGAGGATGTGGAGAAATAGGAACACTTTTACACTGTTGGTGGGATTGTAAACTAGTTCAACCATTATGGAAAACAGTATGGCGATTCCTCAAGGATCTAGAACTAGATGTACCATATGACCCAGCCATCCCATTACTGGGTATATACCCAAAGGATTATAAATTATGCTGCTATAAAGACACATGCACACGTATGTTTATTGCAGCACTATTCACAATAGCAAAGACTTGGAATCAACCCAAATGTCCATCAGTGACAGATTGGATTAAGAAAATGTGGCACATATACACCATGGAATACTATGCAGCCATCAAAAAGGATGAGTTTGAGTCCTTTGTAGGGACTTGGATGCAGCTGGAATCCATCATTCTTAGCAAACTATCACAAGAACAGAAAACCAAACACCGCATGTTCTCACTCATAGGTGGGAACTGAACAATGAGATCACTTGGACTCAGGAAGGGGAACATCACACACCGGGGCCTATCATGGGGAAGGGGGAGGGGGGAGGGGTTGCATTGGGAGTTATACCTGATGTAAATGACGAGTTGATGGGTGCAGCACAGCAACATGGCACAAGTGTACATATGTAACAAACCTGCACGTTATGCACATGTACCCTACAACTTAAAGTATAATAATAATAAATGAATTAAAAAAAAAAAAGAAAAAAAAAAAAAAAGAAAATGTGGCCCATATATACCATGGAATACTATGCAGCCATAAAAAAGGATGAGTTCATGTCCTTTATAGGGACATGGATGCAGCTGAAAACCATCATTCTGAGCAAACTATCACAAGGACAGAAAACCAAACACCACATGTTCTCACTCATAGGTAGGAATTGAACAATGAGAGCACTTGGACACAGGGTGGGGAACATCACACACCAGAGCCTGTTCTGGGATGGGGGGAGGGGGAAGGGATAGCATTAGGAGAAATACCTAATGTAAATGACGAGTTAATGGGTGCAGCACACCAACATGGCACATGTATACATATGTAACAAACCTGCAGGTTGGGTACATGTACCCTAGAACTTAAAGTAAAATAAAAAAAAAAATCAGAACTCCTTATTTCCCAAGCCAGCCATAAAGCCTAAAAAATATTATACTAAGTTCCCTTCAACTTTCTGTATGGAAACTGGCCGTAAAGGAATTATCTGACCTACCTTGTTTGATTGTAAGCCATAAGACCCCCCGATTCCAGACCGGGTCCTGCCCCATATGCAGAAAAAAAGGTGTGCACACAGAGGCCAAAAGATAATCTAAACAGACAGTTTTAGCTGGATTTCCCCACTCAGTCTATTAGCACCAGCTCATACGCTTTTTGTCCTAGACCAGTGGGGTCCAAGTGACCGAAAATTCATGAACATTCATATTTCCACATGTTGTCTGAATTATGTTGAGCCTAAGCATAAAAATGAACAATTTCCCCTGTATGTTTGGGTCTTCATTCTGAACGCTCCTGAGTGACATAAAACTCTGGTCAGATACATTTGTATGCCTTTTTTCCTTTA
Organism: Macaca nemestrina; assembly: GCF_043159975.1. NCBI lineage: Eukaryota > Metazoa > Chordata > Mammalia > Primates > Cercopithecidae > Macaca > Macaca nemestrina. Next base: position 51,643,252 of record NC_092137.1, read on the forward strand.
TTAATCTGCCTTTTGTAAATGATCTTCAGTGTCACTTCAGAGGGTGAAAAGGAAGTGTCCCTTGGTTTCTACAACAGAAATACTCATAGACAGTATTTTAAAAATGAAGTATGAATTAAAATGAGAAATGTTAAAATATTAGTCAAAATTGGTAAAATTGGTATAATTGGAAATGAAATGTTTTAAAGTACTTTCAGTTTAAGAGAGAAAAAATAAAAATTATATTTAACTTTAACTGAGTGCTTTCTAGATAAATGCTGATAAAAAAATGGGAATTTAAGATTGTAAAACCATTAAGAGAGTGAAAAATGAAATTATTAAAAACATAGTAATTACAAAAATGATGAAGAGACATACAATTTATGCAATAAATACATAGGGCAAAATAAGATTTTAGATTAGAATGTAAGTATTTACATTAAGTAAAAACAAAAGGATTACATGCTTCAGGTGAAGGAAAATGATTTGAGGAAATAAGCTGAACTATATGCTGTTTATAACAAACATCAAAAACCTAAAGATACACAAGAATTGAAAATAAAAGAACGGTGAAAAACATAGTGTAAAAATATTACAAAAATTGATACCACCATATTAATATTGACAAGTTAGATTTTGACAATGTATGACAGATGTTGCTACAAATATAGAAATTGATTTCATAATGACAAAGGCTTAGCGAGCAAAAATACCATTTTAAAATGCATAGACTAATAGCATAGATTCAAATAGCATACTCAAAAATTTAAAGTGAAAATTGAGAGTAAAAAGGAAAACAAGTCACATTTACAAATATAATGTGTATAATTTCACATATATCTCTAGGAAATAAATTAAGAAACAAAGAGCTAGTGAGGAGCTATGAAATACAAACAACACATTTAACAATCATGACCTAATGGACATATGTGGAACATTTAACAGCTACTGCAGTGTACACATTATTTTCAGTTGGAAACATTTATAGAAATTAACCATTTACTGGTCTATAAATAAGTGAAACTCAGCAAGAGGAAAGAGCAAACTTTTATCTAGTACATTTATGTTTATTTAAGCACAAAAACTTTCAAAAAAATCTTTCTCAAATTTCTGAGAAACTGTTAATATTGCATTTTCTCTAAAGAAGCTATTCATTAGATCTGCTTTATTGGGCCTTTATTACTGTGTTTTGTTTTATTTTAATTTTTCTTTTCTATTCAAATGCTATTTGCATATCTGTCACAATGTGTGGCATCATTCTAAGGCAGAAATGTGAAGACAGCTGAAAGTAATCACTGATTAAGAAAGATGCTGTCACAAAAATTTTCACTTTTGTATCATTTTGGAAAAATCACCCATGAAGCGAGGCAGACTTGAGTTTGAGTAATGGCTGTGTTGCTTGCTAATCTCTATCATTTGACAAGCGTCTTTTATCTCACTGAGCTTCCTTTGCAATGTTATCTATAAAATTTAGATAATAATGTCTCTCTTCTTCCCTCCACCCCCAAGCATTAGGTCAGTAATATACCTCACACAGCTTCTTGCCCAGAGCATATACGGTTTACCATTGAATAACATGGGTTTGAACTGTATAAGGTGCACTTACATGCAGATTTTTTTTTCAACCAAACTTGGATGAAAAATACAGTATTTGGCCAGGTGCAGTGGCTTGCACTTGTTTTCCCAGGAATTCAGGAGACTGAGGAGGGAGCATTGCTTCAGGCCATGAGTTGGGGACTAGGCTGGGCAACTTAGGGAGACCCCATCTCTAAAAAAGTAAAAAAGAAAATTAATCCTGCTAGTGGCATGTGCATGTGGTCCCAGTTACTTGGGAGGCTGAGGCGGGAGGATTGCCTGAGCCCAGAATATCTGAGGGGGCAGTGAGCTATGATCATGCCACTGCACTGCACCCTGGGCAACAAAGCATGAACACTTCTCTAAAAAAAATACAGTACTAGTGGAATGCAAAACCTGTGTACAATGAGGGCCCAAATTTTCATTCACACAGATTCACAGGATTGACAGGGGAGCTTGAGGATGCACGGATTCTGGTACATGTGAGGGTCCTGAAACTTCTCTGGCACATACCGCGGGACTATTACTATTAGTATTGTGATACCTGTAGGGTAGCTATTACTCTCAGTAGCTATTAGTGATGATAGTTATTACTATTAGTATTGTGATACCTCTCCATGGGTCTTAAACACAACATTGTATTTTAAACATAAAATAGGATACATTTTATTAAACATAAATTTAGTATCATCTTGAAACCTGAAAGAACAAAGCATTTTAAATCAACTCTGAAAAGCAAAAGCAAAAGTTCAGATGGAAAAACTGACTCCAAAAGGCAATGTCAAAGGTTTTCTCTCTCTTATATCATTAAAAATAGTCTTTTTAAGACATTATAGCCAATACAATGTGGTGTGATTCTGGGTTGTCAAGGAGATGAACAAGATAACCTAAATGGCCTTTCCATCTTTAAAACTTCTATAATCTTCAGTTACAAGAAGACTTTTTTCTTTCTCTATTTTTCTTCATTACCATTTTCATTAATCAGATTTCAGTGAGAATGGACAGCTTTAAATTTACATAACTCATCTATTCAATCATATACCTTCAAATGTAAATTATTTTATGATATTTTTCAAAGGAATTGGTTCACTACTCACCTCTCAAAGGTGTACAGAATCAGAGAAGAAAATTTGGTTGCTTATAATAACAACTACATCTCACGGTTGCCTCTTTTTTTTTTTTTTTTTTGAGACGGAGTCTTGCTCTGTTGCCCAGGCTGGAGTGCAGTGGCCAGATCTCAGCTCACTGCAAGCTCCGCCTCCCGGGTTCACGCCATTCTCCTGCCTCAGCCTCCCCAGTAGCTGGGACTACAGGCGCCCGCCACCTCGCCCGGCTAGTTTTTTGTACTTTTTAGTAGAGACGGGGTTTCACCGTATTAACCAGGATGGTCTCGATCTCCTGACCTCGTGATCCGCCCGTCTCGGCCTCTCAAAGTGCTGGGATTACAGGCTTGAGCCACCGCGCCCGGCCGGTTGCCTCTTATCAATGGCATATCTGTGGACTCAGTTGCACACTTAGTTTCCTCCAGTTTATGTATGAGAATTATCCTGTGACCTTTTTTTTGTCAAATATTTAACATCATCCTCGTACATTACCATCAAGCTTTGGAAAATTCTTACTGAATAGATTTTAGGTTAATGTTATACAAAGTTATGTTACCTCCTGTATTCCCAAGGCCTACCATCTATAAAAAATACCTTGATACAGAAGCAATTGAGTAAGTATATAAGGTGTCAACAAGGTTAGCACTTTCCAAGATTCTACTAAACCCCAGAAAACATAGCAAACTCCAGATGAATAAAAAAACAGAAAAGTTCTGGACAATGGGAGGGGAACTGAAGTGGGTAGCCCTCTGTGTAAGAGGGGGCCTGAAAGCAAGTAGCCATCTATGAAGCTGAGTCTGGGGTTTTTGTTGGCTCAGAATGGTGGATTGTATGGTGATAGGTCCATGGGTGGGCCTAGAAAAAGATCATTTGATTGGCTAAAAGGCAACAAGGAATTATTCACTCCAGTCATGGAATCAAATGGCACTGGCAGCTCTGTTTTCAGATTTCAGGCTGTCTTTGGCTTGAAGATTTGGTTTCACCCGGGACCTGTCCCTGTATGCCTGGGAGTTTTGTCTGTCTCCTGCCGCTGTCAAAATCATAAAAGTAATCCCATTTACAAGAGCTACAAATACAGTTAAATACCTAGAAATTAACTTAAAGAAGTGAACGAGCTCTGTAATGAAAACTATAAAACACTGATGAAAATAATTTAAAAGGACAAAAAAATGGAAACATTCTACATTCATGGATTGGAAGTATTAATATTTTTAAAATGACCACATTATGTAAAGCAATCTGTAGATTCAATGCAGTCCCTATCAAAATACCATGACATTCTTCGGAGAAATAGAAAAAACAATGTTAAAGTTTATTTGGAACCATAAAAGCGCCAGAATAGCCAAAGCTATTCTGAGCAAAAATAACAAACCTGGAGGAATCACATCACCGGACTTCAACTTATGCTACAGAGCTATAGTAACCAAAACAGCATGGTTCTGGCATAGAAACAGACACGGAGACCAATGGAACAGAATCAGAATCTAGAAACAAACCTGCACACCTACAGTGAACTCATTTTCGACAAAACTGTCAAGAACATACATTGGGGAAAAGACAGTGCCTTCAATAAATGGTGCTGGCAAAACTGGATATCTATGCAGAAAAATGAAACTAGACACTTACCACTTGCCATATACAAAAAGAAAATCAAAACAGATTAAATACTTAAATATAAGATCTCAGACTATGAAAATACTACAAGAAAACATTGGCAAAACTTTGCAGGGCATTGATGTGGACAAAAACTTCTTGATTAATATCCCACTAGCATAGACAGCCAAATAAAAAATGGACAAATGGGATTACATCAAGTTAAAAATCTTTCTGCACAGCAAAGGAAACAATCAACAAAGTGAAGGGACAACCTACAGAAAGGAAAATAAATTGCGAGCTACCCACCTGACAAGGGATTAGTAACTAGCACGTTTAATGAGCACCAACAAATCTTTAGGCAAAAGTCCAATAATTTAATTTAAAATGGGCAAAAGATTTAAATAGATATTTCTCAATAGAAGACATACAAATGCAAGCAGGCATATGAAAAGCTGCTCAGCATCATTGATCATCAGAGACTTGAATCAAAATCATCTTATCTCAGTTAAAATGGTTTAAATACTAAAAAAAATATTTAAAAGGCAGGCAATAAAAAATGCTGGCAAGTATGTGGAGAAAAGGGAACCCTCATACACTCTAGGTGGGAATGTAGACTAGCGCAACCACTATGGAGGACAGTTTAGATCAGTATATCCAAGAGATATCTGCACTACCATATTGTTGCAGCTCTGTTCACAATAGCCAAGATTGGTAAACAACCTAAGTTTCTATCAACAGATGAATGAATGCAGAAAATGTGGTAGTTATATACAATGGAGTACTATTCAGGCATAAAAAGAATGAGGTCTTGTCATTTGCAACAACATGGATGGAACTGGAGGTTATTTTGTTAAGTGAAATGAGTCAGGCACAGAAAGACAAACATCACATGTTTTCACTTATCCATGGGATCTAAAAATCAAAACAATTGAACTCTTGGAGATAGAGAGTAGAAGGATGCTTACTAAAGGCTGGGAAGGGTAGTGGGGGAGTTGGGGGAGGTAGGAATGGTTAATGCGTACAAAAAAAATAGAAAGAATGAATAACGCCTAGTACTTGGTAGCACAATGGGGTGATTGTAGTCAATAATAATTTAGTTGTACACTTAAAACTAACTAAAAGACTATAATTGGATTATTTGCAACACAAAGGATAAATGCTTCAGGGGATAGATACCTCATTTTTTCATGATGTGATGATTATGCCTTTCATGCCTGTGTCATAACATCTCATGTACCCCATAAATATATATATATACCTACTATGTACCCACAAAAAGAAAAAATTAAAGAAACAGAAAATGAGTACAAAATTAGACATAAAATACATGTTTATTTAGAAATGAATTTTTTTTTGAGATGGAGTTTCACTCATGCCATCCAGACTAGAGTGCAGTGGCGTGATCTCGGCTCACTGCAACCTCTGCCTCCCAGGTTCAAGTGATTCTCCTGCCTCAGCCCCACAGTGATTAGACTGCCTAGCTGGGATTATAGGTGCCTACCACCACACCTGGCTAATTTTTTTTTGTATTTTTAATAGAGATGGGTTTTCACCATGTTGCCCAGGTTGGTCTCGAACTCCTGACCTCAGGTGATCCACCTGCCTCAGCTTCCCAAAGTGCTGAGATTATAGCTGTGAGCCACCGCGCCTGGCCAAAAATGCAATATTAATAGTAGATTACAAATTTTGACAGGTTGTGTTCGCCATAGTGTCACAAGACCAAAAAATAAAGTTAACCCACAACACATAAATTTTGTACTAATTATCTACTAAG